>NC_044038.1:204608232-205211342 GCF_901765095.1 Microcaecilia unicolor | reverse complement strand
CTGCAAGTGTTTTAACTTTGTACAAATAAGCATATAACATCAAGTTACTGTTTGAATTATAAGGTATTAGCATGAGCATTAATAAATGGTAAGGTTTCAGCAGAGTTTATAAGTAGATTTATCACGTTCCTGAAAAACTGCACTGTACAGATAGGTTGCTACGCAAAGCCTGCCTTGATAATGAGAATGGCCCCCGAAACATTTGGGCCCCTGAGCCTGGGCCTATGTGGGGACACATCCCTGCCCACAAGGGGGTTTAAAAACTAAAACTGAATAAGGAAAGGAATGCCAATAAATATCAGGAAAGAAGAGAGAGAGAGAGAGGAAAGGAAAAAAATATTAGTAATAAAATCACAAATGCAATAAAAACTACAGAAAAGCAGACCTGCGGTGGGTCCGGACTGACCGGGCACACAGAACATCAGGCTCATGCTGGTACTCCAAAAGATTTCTGAAAAAGATAAGTTTTCAGACAGGCTCTAAATCTTAAGTACGAGGGTTCTGAGCATAAGCTAGAAGGTAATGCATTCCAAAGGGTAGGGGAAACGAAAAAGAAGGTGGATTGTCTGGTGAACTCAAACTGTGAACAATATCTGGAAGGAATAGTTAAACGAGATTGAAAAGCAGAATGCAAGAGACGAGGAGGTTGATAGGGGTGATGAGAGAATAGGCTACCTCTGGTGAAACCCAGCTCCAAATAACTGGCACAGCCTAGTGAACTTCAGTTTCTTTTATTCCTTTTTGTTTCACTTCAAAAGATGAACGTTTTCGGTCAGAATGAAGGGGGTTTCTTGGTTTGAATGGACTAATTCCATTCTTATGGCAGGTGCTGCCAGTTGAGAAACTGAAGGAAAGCGATACAGGGAAGAGGTCAACAGGTGAAATGTGAAGACATCAACACACAGATACACGCATATGCCCAATTTTGTTTCTTTGGGATCTAATGTTTTGGAAAACTGATATGGTCTTTTGACTTTTCCTGATGTACAGATCTATTTAAATTGAAATTGCTTCCATGTTGTCCAACTTCTATTTTAGGTTAACTAACACAAGGCACCTTCAAATTCCCATAACAGCTGCTATATCACACATTACTCATTAGTGGAATAGTTTCATTCCATGTAATAAGGAAATCTATGCACAGATTGACAAGAACGAATGAAATTATAGTGAGAAAAGTGTGAATTTTGAAATACTTTTGTAAAGAAGAGGTTATTCTAGAACAGTGAAGAAATAGAAGTTGTTACTCCTAGAAGTTGCACACAATTTAATGAAATGTCAAGACTCAATACACTTGGGCACAGGGACGTAGGCAGACCTGCCATTTTGGTTGGGCCCAGAGTTAACCTGGGTGGGCCCTTCCCACCCCCACCCCTGTACATACATACAATAGTGTTTTTTTTTTTTTTTTAAATGACCCAATATCTGCCTGTTTCTCTCTGCACCCTGTCGCCGGTCCTACCTCAGAGCCGTTGCCTGTCGCAATTCTTTTAAGCAACCTGCGCTGGCCCTGCAGGCTTCTCTCTACTACATTCCCACCCAAAAAACAAGAAGTGACATCATTGAGGGCAGGACATAATAGAGAGCATCCTGCAGGGCCGGCGCAGGATGCCTACAGGAATTGCCGCCAGAAGTAGCTCTGAGGTAGACTGGGAGGGGGAATTCCAGAGAGAGACGGGCAGATGCCAGGCCACTAATGAAGATGGAGAGAGAGTAGTGAGGCACTGCCACTGAAGAGTTTTGGGGGCCTTATAGGCTGCTGACTGGGTGGGCCTGGGGCAAAATGGGTGGGCCTGTGCCCAGTGGCGTACCAAGGGGGGGGGGGGCGGTCCGCTCGGGTATACGCCGCTGGGGGGGGGGGGTGCCACAGCGCACGCCTGTCTGCTCCCAGTTCACTACACTTGCTAAATTCTCTCGTTCGCTACAGCAGCTCCCTCCTTCTGCCCCGGAACAGGTTACTTCCTGTTCCGTGGCAGAGGGAGGGAGCTGCAGCGAACGAGAGAATTTAGCAAGCGTAGCGAACTGGGAGCAGACAGGCGCACGCTGCGGCACCCCCCCCCCAGCGGCGTGCACCCGGGAGGGGTGTCATTTCGCGGGGGGCGCGCTGCACCCGGGGGGGGAGGGGCGCATCGGAGATCCGCCCCAGGTGCCGTCGAGGCTAGGAACGCCACTGCCTGTGCCCATCCAGGCCCACCCTTACGCCACTGCTTGGGCATCAGTAGGTTAAGAATTGGTCTGAATTGGATCACACATGTCACAGCCATCATTCCATACCAAAATCTGTTTTCCTATGAATCTAACCAAACCCTAACATAGGGGTCCTTTTACTAAGCTATGGTACAAAATGGTGTTAGTGTGCCCTTACACAGGTCTTTCCCACGTGCTAAGGCCATTTTTACCACAGTTGTAAAATGGCCAATTTTCTACTTTATGTATTAATAACCATGTACTAATGTTGCCTTTAGTGTACAGCCATTAAAAAAAAAATTATCGCATAAGCACTTACCACCATCTATTTTGGAGGTGGTAAGGGTTCGCACACAGTTGCATAGCTAGGACTGAGTGGGCCCCGGGTGGAACAATTAAAATGAGTCCTCTATAATACCATCCCACCTAAGGTAGTGGGGATGGGGGGGGGGGGGGGGGGGGAGGCAGAGAGGGGAAAACCCTTTTAGATCTCCAGTAAACAAGACCTGCAAAAAAAGTAAACACATTCCGTACCTATATAGCATATTAGATATTGTAATACAAATAGAGACTCAAATACAAGATATCAGAGATGCACATTCCTGAAAGCTGACATATTACAATAGATACATTCAGAAAACAAAAATACATTTTGCTATCTTTTGTTGTCTGAGCATTGCTTTGGTCCCAGTGTCTCTTTTCAGTTTTTTTTTTAACTTTCTTATCACAGTCTTCTGTCCAGCATTGCCCCTCTGTATCCCTGCCTCATACTTCCTCCATGCTCAGCATCTCTTTTCTGAGTCCATGTCTCCCCCCATGTTCAGCTTCTCCCTGTCTCTTCCTTTCCTCCTGCATCCTCTATCCCAGGATCAGCATTTCTTCCTCTCTTTGTCCCCACTATGAGGCCAGCATCTCTCACTCTTGACCCCCCCCCCCCATGAAGTGGTATCTCTCTCTCCCTCTTTGTATTGGTCCAGTGTCTATCCCCCCTCTCTCCCTATTAAGTCTGGGGATCTCTCTGCTTGCCCCTCCCCCCGTGAGGGTCCAACATCTTTCTCTGCTCCCTCCCACAGCATGGGACTGGCATCTCCTTCTGTTCCCCCACTGGCAGTCCTCCAGAATTCCAGAGGATGAATAGCAGAGGTAGCGCTGCGAACAGACTGACTGAGGCCAGACCCACCAGGACTTTTCTTTTGCAGCAACCCACCTCCTGTGATGTCTCTTCCTGTGGGCAGTGGCAGCAGAACAAAGTACCTGGCAGGGCCTGCTGCAGTCAGTCTGTTCACAGTGCTACCTCTGAGGACCACCTGCTGGAATTCTGAAAGAGTGCTGGGGCAGGGGAGGGGAAATAAGGAGATGCTGAGCCATGCGGGAGGAGGGTGAACAGAAGGAGATGCAGGACTCGTGGGGGCGGGGGGAACAGAAGGAGACACCAGACCTGTGCTGGTGAGGGATAGAGAAAATGAGAGAGTGGTACTGGATACTGTTGGTGGTCTGTCAATAAAGACATACAGTGGGGATGGAGAGCAGCAGACAGCAAGTGGCCCCTACCATTGGGTGGCCCTGCGCATTTTGCTGGGCTTGCTAAATGGTAGCTTTAACCCTTTTCATGTGCTAACCAGTTAGCATACAGTAATCTAGATGCGCTAACTGGTTAGTGCAGGAATGCCCACTCTCTGCCCATGACATGCCCCCCTCAAAAAATTAGAAATATTTTTCAGTGCACAGTTAGTGCACACACATTGAATGTATCCCATAGTTCTCAATTTCTAGCTGCATTAGACATGCAGATAACTGTGCACACATAGTTTATAGAATAGCAGACCTTATATGTGTCAGAAGCATCATTAATTGGCATTTATATGTGTGCTAGGTGTTATTCTACGAAGCAGGGGAATAGCTATGGGGGGGGGGGGGGGGGCTTGGGGGTCCAGACCCCTCAATCTTTCCTCAGGCCTCCCAGTCAAGTGCACAGGCTTTCTACACAGGGCCGCTTTTACCAGTGACAAATTTTTCCCCACGTTTTGCCAGAGTCTGCTCTCTATCACTTTTCCCCTTCTTCCACTCCCTTCCCTCCCCTGGTGTTGCCTCACCCTCACCCTCTCCCTTTCTTCCTCCTTCCTGCAGTCTTCCCTACCTCTCTTCTATTTCCAGCAGCAGCAATTAGAACAAGCTGCTTCCAGCTGGTTTCAGAGCTTTCTTTCTGTAGGGTCCTGCCAACGTGGGAACAGGAAGTTGCATCAGAATAAGCAGGACCCTGCAGAGAGAAAGCTCCCATGCCAGATGAAAGCATCAGGTTCTAATTGCTGCTGCAGCCGGTAATAGAAGAGAGGTAAGGAAGACAGTGGGGAGGGGGAAGGAAAGGAGAAGGTGAGAAGGCAAGGGAGTGATGCAAGATCTGCGGGGGGGGGGGGGGGGGGGGGGGGGGGGGAACAGAAGGGGAAGGGAGACCAGATTTGTTTCTCTATTGCTGGAAGCCTTTGATCTTTGACTCTCTTTGCTTGTGAAATAAGCTTGATTTACAACTGAAAAACCTCCAGAGATCTGCATCAATTGGAACAAAGGACACCAGGATCAGAAGCTGCTAACTGAAACCACCACTACAGCTTTTGAGTTAATGATCATATCTATAGCTTATAGTATCTCTAAAGCTCTGTTATCTTGCTGAAGCTTCCTCAGCATTAAAACTTCCAAATAATTTCACAGGAGTGAAACACATCCATCTGATGCATGTCTTTAATGAACAGAAGTGCCTGTTAAATATTAGATACTGGACTTTAAAACCCAAATTACCAAGCATTTCCCCTGGCTACATTCCCAAGGTATAGTTAAGGACGTCAGATTCACAGAAACAGAATGAAGCCTTGCGCCAGAATAAGAGGACCTCGGCTGGCGGGGGTTGGGGTCCCCCACCAGCAAAGGTAGGGGACGGCGACAGCAGGAGAGGGTTGGCAGCGGGAGGGGGGTTGAGAGGGTCGTCAGCAGGGGGGTCCAGGGACAAATCTACCGGGGCCCAGGCCCCCGTGGCCCCATGTAGCTACGCCACTGGTCAAGGGTTAATGTAAGCACAGGGAAAGAACAAACATACAACCCCCATGGAGACAAACAAAGGGTCCCCAGTCAGCTACAAGGGCAGGACACCCCAGACAAACAAAGAACAAAAGGGTAACTCCAAGGGAAGGGAAGCCAAACGAACAACAGAGATGGGACGAGGCAGAACTCACTCACCACTCAGCCCAGAGCCCTAGAGAGAGAGGAACCCAGGTGCGGGGAAAAGGGTAATTAGACACATGCTGAAAGCACCCAGCAAACAAAGACAGACACAGAAGGCTGAAACAAAGTAGAAGTAACCAAACTCCACTATAACACAGAGCAATAGCTCAGACAGAGCGCAGAAAGGCTTAAGCAGAAAAGGAATACACCAAAGCAAGAGTTGTCAAGAAGAGGAAGCTTAAGTAGCTCAGACTGATGTAGCACAGACTGACGTCAGCTCAGCTCAGGTGGGCCAATCAGGAACGGTTCCAAGCATTCCCCTGTCAGAGTAGCAGAGTTCAAACAGAATCATAACAGAATGTAGAATTCTGCCCAGCACTAGCTTTGCTTCCAAATTGCTGATGTTGCCACCCAATCTCCACTAAGCTTCTGTGGATCTATTCCTTCTAAACAGGATTCCTTTGTGTTTATCCCAAGCATTTTTGAATTCTGATACTGTTTTCATCTCCACAACCTCCCATAGGAGGGCGTTCCAAGTATTTACCACCCTCTCTGTAAAGTAATACTTCCTGACATTTTTCCTGAGGAAATAGAGAACTATCTGGATTTGTACCATGAGAGCCACACTGTGTCCTGGCATTCACAATAAACTCTCCCTTCAAAGCTGCATGACTATGGAAGAATGACAGCATGTTAGAGGAACCCAAGGAATGTTTAAGGTCAATTCTCTCCAAATACTTGACCTGCTCATCTCTATACTTATAACCATACTTCAAACAGCAAACAAAGGAAATGAACAACTCTATAACATGAGAGCTACACTGTGGCTCCTCACCCAATATAAACTCTCCCTACTGCTGAATGACTGATTTTGGAAGAATGTCAACTTAAATGAGGAACCCTACCCAATTACAGCAAATCATAGCGTCATTTTGAAGTTTGCCACACTGGCACATCCACACCTCCCCACCTTATGAGTTCCTGAGACACCATGACCTCTCCTCACCATTGGTAGCTTCTACCTTCAAGGAGAACTCAGTTCTGAAATCTTTAACAGTGCACAACAGTGCATATTTAAAACTGATAAAGAGAGCTAAACCCGATTGACTTAAACTAGCTCAAAAAGCTATCACCATGAAGTGGCTCATATGGATTTGCTTAGTCCTCTTGAGCATGTTGGGCAGCAACCTACCAGATAATTTAGTACCCGATCCTATCCCCGTAATCTATAATCAGTCTACAAAACTCTGTACTAAGAAACACCTTAATTGTAATGTCAGATACCTGCTAGACAATGCCAATATATACCGTCAGAATACTACTATGGTTACGGACTGGAACAAAATGCCTAACGTTCGACAGCCTAAAAAGCCTTGTTACCTTTTGCAATTAACCAAACAACTCTCTCCTTTGGAACACATGTCTCAACTCACTCCTGTTCCAGTCATCTATATCAACGCTAGATCTGTGAGGAACAAGGCTCTCTTACTCAGGGATCTGCTAGAATCTTCAGATCTGGGCTTTCTGTTTATCTCAAAAACATGGTTCACAGAAGTTGATAGTCCAATCCTGCCCCACATCTATCCACCTGCTTATGGTATTCTTCATTCTCCAAGACAGGGTAAAAAAGGAGGCAGGCTTGCTCTTATTTTTAAGAGTTTTTTCCACATGTCTTTATTTGGTTCTGGGGTTTTCCATGAACTTGAATACATACTATGCAAATTCTGCAATGATTCAAAAGAGGAAAATCAAATCGCCCTACTCCTCATTTACCATCCTTCAGGAGCTTGGTTCAAGGCATAATCACTACTTGCAGAGATTACTTCATCTGCCATGTCACAATTCTCAAGGATTATCTTCCTGGGAGACTTAAACCTACACTTGGAAAATGATGCAGATACCAATGTCCACAACTTCAAATCATTCCTGAAAGATTGAGAACTAACTACATACTCCGTGGGTGCAACTCATGAAAAAGGATATATGTTAGACTTCATGACGTCCTATCCTAATAGCTTGATTAGCTCATTCAAATGGAAGCCATGGTCTGACCATTTCCACCTGGATTTCACCATTGATATCTGTATGTCAAGCTTAACCAGACGCAAGTCATCCAAACTCATATCCATCAGAGGTAAAATCAACGAGGCCACTTTCTGGTCGGAGCTAACAGATTCCCTCACTACCATATCTAAGGTGAAAGCCATACTAGATAAAATTGCTCCATTTACCACTAAAAAGGTCAAAACATCCAGAAATTCGCCATGGTTTACAGAGGAACTATCCATCATAAAAAGGAATGTTTACGTCTTGAAAAGCAATGGAGAAAGAACAAAGATACAAATGATAAATCCAAATGGAAGTCAGCCTTCTGATGCTACAAAAAGAAGGTAACTGACTCAAAACGTCAATACTATAGCAGCCTAATAAGTCAAGATGATCTTGACAACAAAAAAACTTTTCTCCTTAGTTAAAAGACTAGCTTCCACTAATAAGGATGAACATTCACAGAAAACATGCCCTAGCTGTTCATTTCGCCAATAAGATCCTCCAAATTAGGTCTGAACTATCTAAGGCTACTCCAACAAAGGAAAATAGCCCAACCAGTAGTTCAGCCTTAATTGCTGGAGATCCTAAAACCCAAGGTCTCAAAACTGACCAAAACTGGGAATCTTTTCAACCACTAACAGCGGAGGATGTAAGATCAATACTGTTGAAATGCTCCCGTGCCAACTGCTCCCTGGATCAATACCCAAAATATCTATTCAAATCCATCCCTATGGAAGCAGTAAACTAGTTACTCGATGATCTCAATGAGCTGTTAAAAACTGGCCCTCTTCCTCCTGATATGGGCAAAATTGTTCTCACTCCACTACTGAAGGGATCTGAGCTAGACTTAAAATCGCCTGCAAACTACCGTCCACTGGCAAACATGCTCCTTTTTTACTAAAGCATTAGAAACCTACATTAGTAAACAACTCTCTTTTTATCTGGAAAAATGTTCTATTTTACACTGGTCACAATTTGGCTTCAGATTGTCACATAGTATGGAAACATTACTGCTAATTCTAACTACATATGTCAAACAACACCTATGCAAAGGCAACCAAGTAATTCTTCTCCAATTTGATATATCGGCGGCGTTGGATGCGGTTGACCACACATTGCTACTCAAACACCTAGATCAGATAGGGATAACAGGGATAATGGGATCAGATAGGGATAATGGTTCACTGAATTCCTTTCAAATTGAAGCTATTCTGTCAAGCAAAACAACCAACTTTCCAACTACTGGTCTACTAACTGCAGTATCCCGAAGGGATTTCCCCTCTCACTGTTCCTGTTCAACCTCTTTATGTCATCCCTTGCCTCAATACATCTGGATCTTAATGAACTACTATTATCCTACGTGGATGACATCCTGCTTCTCTTACAACATCAAACAAAGATCCAACTCAGTTTGTAGCGAATGGTATGACTGCTGTTAGCACCTGGGCCTTCAGCAATAAACTGAAACTGAATGTGCAAAAAAAAAAGGTCCTGTGGTTCTGAAATCAGGGAATTGAGGTCCCATCATCAATATATTTATCCAGAGAATTAGGGTTCTTGCTTGATTCTTCACTCACCTTCTCTTCCCATATTAATCAGCTATGGAAGAAAACACTATTTAAAATAAGACAGCTAGTTCTAGTGAGACCATTCTTTGACCAAAAAGCCTTTGCATTACTAATCCAAATGTTAGTCCTACCTCACTTAGATTACTGTAATGTTCTATTTCTTGGTATTAAGTGTCAATATCAGAAAAAACTGCAAATCATACAGAATACAGCTTCAAGACTAATACACAGATTGAATAGATATACTAGTGTTTCATCTGATCTAAACAAACTACATTGGCTTCCTTTAGCAGAAAGACTCAGGTTCAAAGCTGCTTGTTTAGTTTTTCAAACCTTACAGGGCTTCACCTCTGAGCTGCTGACTAAGACCGCTTCGCTATGTCAGGTCCAGTGTAACAGACTGAAACAACAACTACTGCTAGCATCACCATTTCAAAAGACAACTCAAAATCAGAAGATTTCAGCTCTCTGTTCCCCGTACTTGGAGTCAAAGTATGGAACTCTCTACCTATTCTCATCAGAACAGAAAACAGCTACCTCAACTTCAGGAAGAGGCTAAAAACCTTTCCCTTCACAAAGGCTGCTTCATAATAATTCATCATGACTTCTACTTCCTACTATCATCCATTATCCTTTCCTGCAATGTTTTTAGTCTCATGCATTACACCAATGGTCTCTAATGTTTCTCATAGCTCACACTAACACTATCTGCTTTTGTCTTACCTAGAATGTAAACCGCACTGAACACTGGAAAGGGGATATTAGTGGTATACAAGAATTGAATTAAAGGAGTGGGAGAAATGCCAGACCATGGGGAAAAGGAAATGGAGAGGGAGTGATCTTGGCCCAAGGGGAGGGGGGGAATCAATGCTGGAAAAGAGGGAAATGGGAAAGGGAAAAGGGATGGGACTTGATATATACTGCCTTTCTGTGGTTGCAATCAATGCGGGTTACATATTATTGTCACGGCTGTGGCCGTGACCACCCTCAGACTTACCCTGTTTCTGGGAGTCAGTGGCTGTGCTGGCTTCTGCTTGTCTCTGTGTCTGTCTCTGTCTTCGTTTCTCTCTGGCTCTGTGTTCTGATTGCCCTACTGAACCTCACCTGTGTGGGCTATGCCTCTTCCAAGATGGCTGCCGCCGACTCGTCTATGCCAGTATCCAAGATGGCTCCCACAGGGCTGACTTCTCTGTGTGCCAAGCCTCTGTTTGGATGCAAGGTGATTGCTGCAGCTGTGCCTCTGGTGTGGAAGGGCTTTATTAATCACTTAGAGACTACAGCCCTTGCCTTTGCATTTCATCTAAGGGCCCTGGTGTGTAGAGTGCTCTGTACACTGTTTCAGTGTTTGCTCTGTGTGAGTTTCTATGTTTGACTAGATAGCTTGGGCACAGCTTTGTTTGTTAGCTTGTGATAGCTTTACTAAGAGGCATATTTTCAAAGCACTTTGGGAGGCTAAGTTCCATAGGTTTCTATGGAACTTTGGGAGGCTAAGTGCTTTGAAAATGAGCCTCTAAGTCTCCTGAGTTTGCTCTGTGTATGTTTCCAGTGTATGACTTGTTAGCTTGGGCACAGCTTTGGTTGTTAGCTGGTGTATAGCTTTACTAAGTCTCCTGAGTTTGCTCTGTGTTTGTTTCCAATGTAGGACTTGTTAGCTTGGGCACAGCTTTGCTTGTTAGCCTGTGTATAGCTTCGCTAGTTCTCTGTGTATGTTCCTAGTGTAGGACTTGTTAGCTTGGGCACAGCTTTGCTTGTTAGCCTCTGTATAGCTTTGCTAGTTCACTGTGTTTGTTTCCCATGTAAGACTTGTTAGCTTGGGCACAGCTTTGCTTGTTAGCCTGTGTATAGCTTTGCTAGTTCACTGTGTTTGTTTCCAGTGTATGACTTGTTAGCTTGGGCACAGCTTTGCTTGTTAGCCTGTGTATAGCTTTGCTAGTTCACTGTGTTTGTTTCCAGTGTATGACTTGTTAGCTTGGGCACAGCTTTGCTTGTTAGCCTGTGTGTAGCTTTGCTAGTTCACTGTGTTTGTTTCCAGTGTATGACTGGTTAGCTTGGGCACAGCTTTGGTTGTTAGCTGGTGTATAGCTTTACTAAGTCTCCTAAGTTTGCTCTGTGTATGTTTCCAGTGTATGACTGGTTTGCTTGGGCATAGCTTTCCTACTAGCTTATGTATAGTTGACTAGTCTTCTGGTGTTTGCCTGCTGGTGTTCCGTGTATGTTTCTCTTGCTTCTGGAGCTTCTGCCCTTGTTCAGTCTGTTGCCAGTACTCCGTGATACGGAAGCTCCAGCCGTAGTCTTGTTCCTTGACTTGACCATTGCTTTGAACCTGCCTGCTGCCGGAACCCGGACATTCCCTGCCGGTCTGCCCTGCCTTCGCCTAGGTGCCTGGGGGCACTCCTGGATCCTCATTCCCGCTGGTCCTGCTTGTAAGTTCCAGTTCCGGTTTTTCCTGTAAGTCCTGCCTGCCGCCCGAACCTGAGGGCTCAACCCTCGGGGAAAGGTGGTTAAGCGTAGGTGAAGCCTAGGTCCAGTGTGTTCCGGTCCAGCGGGTTCCGGTCCCGTGGGTTCCGCTCCAGTGTGTTCCAGTCCAGCGGGTTTCACTCCTGTATGTTCCAGTCCAGTGGGGCCACTCCAGTGTGTTCCAGTTCAGCGGCTCCACTCCAGTGCGCACCCGTCCGGTGCATTCCAGTTCCGTGTATTCCTGTGTAGAACTCCAGTCCGGGGTTCCGGTCCAGTCTTGTCTCATCTCTACCTTGAAGGTGATCTTGCCTGCCACTGCCGCTCCACAGTAGTGGCCCAAGGACTCACGAACCCAGTGCTCCTGGGGAAGAAGCCTGACCGTCTGCCAAGGTCCTCGAGCATGCGACAATTATATACAAGTGCATATTTTGTAGCTGGGTCAGTGGAGGGTTAAGTGACTTGCCCAGAGTCACAAGGAGCTGCAGTGGGAATCAAACCCAGCTCAGCAGGATCAAAGCCCGCTGCACTAGTGGGAAGGGCAGTCCTGGAAAAGAAGGAAATGGGGGCCAAGAGGAAGGGCAATACTGAAAAAGAGGGAGATGGAGTTCCTGAGAGGAAAGATGCTGAACATGGGGAGAGGATAAGGAAGAGGCACAGAGGGAAGATGCTGGACTGTATGGCTAGGGATTCAGAGAGAAGATGGATAGTGATCGTGGAGAGAAATGTCAAATGGACAGGAGACCCTGCAAGGACAGGAAAACAAGTAAGAAAAACAGAAAACAGACACTTGGACCAAAACGAATGGGAAAATAAAATGCTCAGACAAGAAAGGTATAAAAATATTTTATTTTGAATGTATTAATTGGAATTAATTTCTGATGTCTTGCATTTTAATTTTTGTTTCTCTGTTTGTTGTATGCAAGGTCTGACTTCTTGAGGGTTCATTTCAGTCTTTTTAGCTCTATATTATTAATCTGTGGTCCTTTGTTTCCTATTTGTTGAGGGTCTCTTTGTGTTTTGCGCATTTGACCAAGGTGTGGTATTCTGCTAGCCTGTGGTTTCTGTGTAGATCTGTAGCACTCCTGTTTATTCTGTTTTCTCAATAGGTAGTATATGGTGTGGGAGTGCTGGAGAGGGGATGAGAGGGAAATGGAAAACCCAGTAGGTAGATGAGACATGAAAAGAAGGAGACTAATGACTAGAGGGTGAGAGAAAGGGAGAATAGTGGTAAAATTAAATGGGCAGATTACAAAAATGCAGAAAAGAGATGTTAGGAATGGTGTAGTGAGCCCTTGGACCATAGTAGGAAAGCTGAGTCTCAAGTCCCATCCCCTTTCCCATCTCCCTATTTTCCAGCATTGATTCCCCTCTCCTGAAAAGCTGAGTCTCCGGCTAAGCAGGGGAATGAATTCCAAGGATAAGCAGGAACCAGGCAGCACCTCAGGAGCTGCTCAGAAACAAGGCAACATTTTACAGCATCTCTGGAACCAGGCAGTGTTAAGAACTTGGCAGGAACGAGGCAGCACCTCAGCATCTCTGGAATAAGGGGGTGCCTCCAGGACCAGGATTGGGAACCACTGCCCCAAAGTAAACAAACATAAACTGTAACAGACAATACCGACCACCTCAATGATTATTTACATACTAAGGTCTCTTTAGACTGTATTGAACTGTCATATTTTTAATGAGGGTGACACTATTACTTACAATCATCTGGCCAATCGTCCTTTATCCTCAACTTTCAAAAGATTTTTTCATTGTATATGAAAAGTCACTATAACTCAATGTCCATTGAAATATCCCTTGTTGGTTAAATTCTGTGTGATAATATGATATCTGACAATGAAATGTGTTTCAAGCTTTTGTTCTTCTTTAGGGATGTGCATTACCACCAGTGCACGGATACAGATGTTTCATTCAAACTATTCTTCTTTTTTAAAATGAACATTGTGTCAGCATTGATAATGAAAATCAGCCAATCAGCTTTATCACATCAAACAGCCAATTAGTGTCCTTTCACAAGATGATGGCTTCAAATCAAACTTTTCCATGTAATTTCAGCTCGTGGTGAATCATAAAATTCTATTGCCTGTCACCTTCTGATCACTCAGTAACACCTCTGTCTCATGTTTTCCTTCACACTATCATTGAAATGCTTTTTATGATTCACTTCTATTTTACAATAATGTCATCTTTTTCTCATTGTGTTGTTGACCTGTGGGAGAGAACAATGGCTCTCCAAAGAGATGTGTTAAATGCAAAAAAAAGATATCAGCTTTTATATGTATTTATTTACTAGGATTTATTTCTTTTTTAAAGAATTCACTCAAGGTGGTGTACAGTAAGAATAAATCAAACATAAGCACAAAGTATAGTATAGTATAGTACTTACAATGTCAACACAATATGTAATAGAACATTTTAATGGACAGCGAAGGGTATAAGCAAAGATGGGACATGTGGAGGGGCATAATCGAATGGGGCGCCCAAATTATCCTGAGGGCGTCCTCGCAGAACGTCCCCGCGAAGGGTGGGGAAACCCGTATTATCGAAACAAGATGGGCATCCATCTTTTGTTTCAATAATATGGTCAGGGACGCCCAAATCTCCACATTTAGGTCAACCTTAGAGATATTGATTTTTGGCAATAATGGAAACCGAGGACGCCCGTCTCAGAAATGACCAAATCCAAGCCCTTTGGTCATGGGAAGAGCCAGCATTCATAGCGCACTGGTCCCCCTGACATGCCAGGACACCAACTGGGCACCCTAGGGGGCACTGCAGTGGACTTCAGAAATAGCTCCCAGGTGCATAGCTCCCTTACCTTGTGTGTTGTACCCCCCAAAACCCACTGCCCACAACTGTGCACCACTACCATAGCCCTTAGGGATGAAGGAGGGCACCTAGATGTGGGTACAGTGGGTTTGTGGTGGGTTTTGGAGGGCTCACATTTACCCCCACAAGGTTAACAGGTGTGGGGGGGGGGGGGGGCCTGGGTCTGCCTGCCTGAAGTGCACTGCAGTACCCACTAAAACTGCTCCAGGGACCTGCATACTGCTGTCATGGAGCTGGGTATGATATTTGAGGCTGGCATGGAGGCTGGAAATATTTTTAAAGGTTTTTTTTAGGGTGGGAGGGGGTTAGTGACCACTGGGGTAGTAGGGGGAGGTCATCCCCGATTCCCTCTGGTGGTCATCTGGTCATTTAGGGCACATTTTTGTGGCTTGGTTGTAAAAAAAAAGGACCAAGTAAAGTCGGCCAAGTGTTCGCCAGGGACGCCCTTCTTTTTTCCATTATCGGCCGAGGACACTCATGTGTTAAGCACGCCCCAGTCCTGCCCTCGCTATGCTTCCGACACACCACCAGGAACTTCGGTCGTCCCCACGATGGAAAGCAGTTGAGGGCGCCCAAAATCGGCTTTCAATTATGCCAATTTTGGCGACCCTGGGAGAAGGACGCCCATTTCCCGATTTGTGTGGAAAGATGGGCGCCCTTCTCTTTCAAAAATGAGCCCAATAGATAGGTAAGAGAATAAGAGGAGTTAGAAAATTAGGTGCCTAATTTAAAGAAAGTTGCACATGAGGTCAGAGAGATGGTTAAATATTATCTCAGCTAGGGTAGGAGTGGATAAACATGTCCTGACATGTCCTAACATCTGAGTCTTGGTTGGCTTCTGGACGTTATCCAGCTACCACCAATATTCATAGTCAGTACCAAGAAAGCTAACCAGAAAGGTTAGGACTGAATATTGGTGGCACTTAGATAACTTCCAGCTCCACCTCCAGACCACCCAAGCATTAGCAGGATAGTGCTGTGGCAGTCAGACGTGATATTCAGTGTCGTTAAGCTGGCAATTCTGTAAGGGGGCACCTCCTTGAAGGTGTCCTGGTGCTGCATAATGAATACCTTTTCTATAAAATCATCTGGGCACCAAGATTCTGCTATAGAATATGGACTAAATTCAGTAAATGGTGCCCAAATTTGGGCGCTGAAAAAATGTACATTGAGGGCTTTCTATAAACGATGCTCTGAGTTGGGAACTGTTTATAGAATAGTGCGTAGTGCCAGGATCTGCACCCAACTTTTAGGCACGAGGATTTACAACTGAACTATGATGTAAATCCCCGTGCCTAAATGAGGCGTGGATCCCCTGAATTTTATAATAAGGTGTGCTTCTTTAGTGAACACTCCTGACCTGCCCATACCCCTCCCTTGGCCATGCCCCCTTTTCAGTTGCATGTAAATGATTCGCACGCACAACTTTATAGAATAGCACTGAGCAATATTATTAGTGACACTTATATCCCACATTATCCCAAACAAGTTTGAGTTCAATGTGGCTTACAATAAACAGTATAGGGTACATGAATAATGCATAAGAAAATAATTTGTTGTAAGATGAAGATCTGGGATGTGATGAGTACAGACAGTGGAAGTGAGGGTCAAAGGAGTGAGTAAGAGGGAAGAACAGGCTAGAAATAGGATAAAGGGAAGACTTGGAAGGGGTAAAAGGAAGATTGAAAATTAGTAGCTAAGTGAGATGGATGCATAAATTGAGGTTGTTGCCAATTAATGCCAATAATTGATTCTTAGTGCTCAATTATTGGCACTAATAGACTGGTTACTCAATTCAATTGCACATGCAAATTGGGCCCTTGCCCAATTTTGTACAACTGTAAGTTTCAGATTCCATATACTGCCCATCAGAAGCTGTCTGAACGATTTACACATACATACAATTCAAAAAAACAGTATTGAAAAGAATTCCATTAGGATAGGAAAAGTAATAGAGGCTAAGCTAGAACAATGCAAAAGGTCCATCCAAGACCCTCACCCTGCAAAACCTGCGACTCCGCCCTTACCAAAGAGGGAGAGAGTACTCATGAAAACACATTCTCAAATAATAGTCTGATTTTCAGCCTGCGGGAGTTAGACCGGCTAACTCCCATGGTTGTCGCTAAGGTCGGATACTCAATGTCGGGGCCATTTCTGGTGACTGGCATTGAACATCCAGTTTATTTTTGGCCGATTTGAAGATAACTGGCTATCCAGCTTATAATCGAAAGTGATCGCTGGCCATCTTCCGACACAAATCGGGAGATGGCCAGCGATTTCTTAAAAGCTGCGAAACCAGTATAATCGAAAGCGGCATTTTTGACAGCATCGACGCTTTCCCATCGCTTCACCGGCGAACGTTCAAGGGGGCGTGTTGGTAGATTAGCGAAGGCATGGCTACTGCTTTCGCCGATAATGAAAAAAAAAAAGCGGCGTTAAGCAGTATTTCGTCGGCTTTACTTGGTCCTTTTATTTTCACGACCAAGAGGAGCATAATCGAACATCGCCGGCCAAATAGATCACCAGCGATCTATGTTGGCGGCGGCGCTATAGCTGGCCGGAACCGTATTATCGAAAAAGATGGCCGGCCATCTTTTGTTTCGATAATATGGTTTAGCCCGGCCAAATGCCGTGGAGTTCGCCGGGTTTGAGATGGCCGGGTTTGTTTTTCAGCGATAATGGAAAGTTATGTCGGCCATCTCAAACCCCGGCCAAATTCAAGACATTTGGCCGTGGGAGGAGCCAGCATTTTTAGTGCACTGGCCCCCCTGACATGTCAGGACACCAACCAGCCGCCCTAGGGGTCACTGCAGTGGACTTCAGAAAAGCTCCCACATGCATAGCTCCCTAACTTTGGGAGCTGAGCCCCCCCAAACCCACTACCCACAAATGTACTGCACCCACTAAAATTGCTCCAGGGACCTGAATACAGCCTCTAGGACTTATTGCTGCTGTATAACTTTGGCACACCAGTTCACACCTGAAGACTAATCTCTCTGAAAAAGTCCTTTCTTGAAATAACCACGTTTACTCACAGTTAACTGCAAATCAGAGGATGTGCCCCACTGGCAAAGAGTCCCCTAACCGGCCATCTCAAACCCGGCGAACTCCACGGCATTTGGCCGGGCTAAACCGTATTATCAAAAAAAAAGATGGCCGGCCATCTTTTTCGATAATACGGTTCCGGCCAGCTGTAGCGCTGCCGCCAACATAGATCGCCAGTGATCTATTTGGCCAGCGACGTTCGATTATGCCCCTCCATGTTGACTTAGCCAGTTATCTCCAAGCTGGCCAAAGATATTCTACTATTTGATGCAGGAAAAATATGGCTGCTAAACCTGGTCTAAAAGTCGGCAGAGAGACGGTTATATAGTGCGATATAACTGGCTACCTGCTAGCTGCTCACTAGGGATATTCAGTGGGGATAGTTGGTTATCTCCCGCTGCATATTGGCGGATAGCCGGTTAAGTGCTATTTAACTGGTCAGCAGCCATTCTGAGAGGTTAAATAGTGATGAATATTGAGGTGAGGGTCTTTAGCTCAGTTTTGAATTTATGTAAAGAGTCTTGGAGCCTCATATAAATAGCAACAGTATTCCAAGTGTCAGGGCCTCCAATATGAAAGATCCTTTTCCTAATTCGTTCATGTTGTATTTGTTTAAATGTGGGTATAATAAGTAAATGTTGCTGGCTCGATGTAAGGGTACGTTAAGAAATGTAAAGAAGTAATAAAGCTGAAAAGACATCAATGTCCCTTACTTTTAGGCGCCCATAGTTACATCAGGCAACTGTGGGTGCCTAAATGCAAGAAGGGCACATGTAACTTTCATTATTCTATAAGTTACACATGTAACTGGGTGCCCAGCCCGTGCCCTTCTCGTGATCCACATATGTGTTCACTTCCTCCCCCCAATGCTACTACTACTACTAATACTTAACATTTCTAAAGCGCTACTAGGGTTACGCAGCGCTGTACAATTTAACATAAAAGGACAGGCCCTGCTCAAAGAGCTTACAATCTAAAGGACAAGTGAGTAGTCAATTCGATAGGGGCAGTCAAATTGGGGCAGTCTGGATATCCTGAAGGTAAGAGTTAGGTGCCGAAGGCAGCATTGAAGAGGTGGGCTTTAAGCAGAGACTTGAAGATGGGCAGGGAGGGGGCTTGACGTAAGGGCTCAGGAAGGTTGTTCCAGGCATAGAGTGAAGCGAGGCAGAATGGGCGGAGCCTGGAGTTGGCAGTGGTGGAGAAGGGTACTGAGAGGAGGGATTTGTCCTGTGAACGGAGGTTTCGGGTGGGAACATAAGGGGAGATGAGGGTAGAGAGGTAGTGAGGGGCAGCAGATTGAGTACATTTGTAGGTAAGAAGGAGAAGCTTGAACTGAATGCGGTATCGGATTGGAAGCCAGTGAAGTAACCTGAGAAGAGGGGTGATATGAGTATATCGGTTCTGGCGGAATATAAGATGTGCCGCAGAGTTCTGAACAGATTGAAGGGGGGATAGATGGCTAAGTGGGAGTCCGGTGAGGAGTAAGTTGCAGTAGTCAAGGCGAGAGGTAATGAGAGCGTGGACGAGAGTTCGGGTGGTGTGTTCAGAAAGGAAAGGGCGAATTTTGCTGATGTTGAAGAGGAAGAAGCGACAGGTCTTGGCTATCTGCTGGATGTGTGCCAAGAAGGAGAGGGAGGAGTCGAAGATGACTCCGAGGTTGCGGGCAGATGAGACAGGGAGGATGAGGGTGTTATCAACTGAGATAGAAAGTGGAGGAAGAGGAGAAGTGGGTTTTGGTGGAAAGACGATGAGTTCAGTCTTGGACATGTTCAGTTTCAGGTGGCGGTTGGACATCCATGTAGCAGTGTCGGTTAAGCAGGCCGATACCTTTGCCTGGGTCTCCGCGGTGATGTCTGGTGTGGAGAGATACAGCTGGGTGTCGTCCGCATAGAGATAATACTGGAAGCCATGAGATGAGATAAGGGAGCCCAGGGAAGAGGTGTAGATTGAGAAGAGAAGGGGTCCAAGGACAGATCCCTGGGGAACACCAACAGATAGCGGGATGGGGGTGGAGGAAGATCCATGAGAGTGAACTCTGAAGGTGCGGTGGGAGAGATAGGAAGAGAACCAGGAGAGGACAGAGCCCTGGAACCCGAATGAGGACAGTGTGGCAAGGAGTAGATCATGATTGACAGTGTCAAAAGCGGCGGATAGATCGAGGAGGATGAGGATGGAGTAGTGGCCTCTGGATTTGGCAAGAAAGAGGTCATTACAGACTTTAGAGAGTGCTGTTTCTGTCGAGTGTAGAGGGCAAAAACCGGATTGAAGTGGATCGAGGATGGCATGAGAGGAGAGAAAATCAAGGCAGCGGCTGTGAACGGCACGCTCAAGTATTTTGGAGAGGAAGGGTAGGAGGGAGATGGGGCGGTAGTTGGAGGGACAGGTAGGGTCAAGTGATGGTTTTTTGAGGAGAGGTGTGACTACGGTGTGCTTGAAGGTGTCAGGGACAGTTGCAGTGGAGAGAGAGAGGTTGAGGATATGACAGATGGAGGGGGTGACAGTATGAGAGATGGTGTTAAGTAAGTTGGTGGGGATGGGATCAGAGGAACAGGTGGTACTTTTCGAGGAGGAAAGAAGGCAAGCGGTTTCCTCCTCGGTGATGTCAGGAAAGGAGGAGAAAGAGGCCTGGGTTGGTTGGTCGAGGGTTGAAGGGTGAAAAGGAGGAGATGGTTTGGTAGTGAACTCAAGGTTGATCTTTTGCACCTTGTCGCGGAAGTAATCGGCCAGTGATTGAGGAGAGAGTGAGGAGGAGGGGTAGGAGCGGAGGGCACTTTGAGGAGGGAGTTAAGGGTGGCGAAGAGACGACGGGGGTTGGAGCTGAGAGAATTGGTCAGTTGGGTGTAATAGTCCTGTTTGGCAAGGAATAGGGAGGAGTGGAAGGAGGATAGCATGAATTTGTAGTGAAGGAAATCTGAATGGGTGCGAGATTTCCTCCAGAGGCGTTCGGCAGATCGGGTGCAGGAATGAAGGTAGCGGATGCAAGGGGTCAGCCAAGGCTGGGGATTAGTACGCTTTGTGGGACGGGAGGTGGATGGAGCGAGGGTGTCCAGAGCAGAGGAGAGAGTGGCATTGTATGCGGAGACAGCCTTGTCGACAGACTCGGAGGACAAGATGGAGGGGAGGAGATTGGAGATACAAGAGGATAAGGTGGGAGGGTCAATAGCCTGGAGATTCCTGGAGGTAGTGGTTAGAGTTGGACGGGGCTGAGGTGGGGGGTGAAGAAGTGTGAAGGTGATCAGCTGATGATCCGAGATAGGAAGAGCTGAAGTGTGGAAATTGGAGGGGGAGCCGGAGGAGGAGAGGATGAGGTCAAGACAATGGCTGTCTCGGTGAGTCGAGGCGGTGGAGCATAGCTGGAGGTTGAAGGAGGATGTTAGAGTGAGAAACTGAGATGCGTGAGGGTCGGATTGGTCATCAACGTGTACGTTAAAGTCTCCGAGAATGAGTGACGGAGATGAGGGTTCAAGAAAAACGGAAAGCCAGGCATCAAAGTCGGTGAGGAAGGAAGAGAGGGATTTATTAGGGGGGCGGTAAATGACTGCCACTCTGAGTGGCAATGGGTAGAATAGCCGGATGGAGTGTGCTTCAAAGGATGAGAAGCGGTGAGACTGCGGTAGGAGGAGGGGTTGGAAACTACAGGAAGGCGAGAGTAGTAGCCCAACGCCTCCACCGTGGCCAACTGGGCGGGGAGTGTGGGAGAAGAGATAACCTCCATGGCAAAGGGCCGCGACTGAGGCCGAGTAGTCAGGGGAGAGCCAGGTTTCAGTTAGGGCGAGCAGTTGAAGGGAACGAGAGATGCATGGTATAGCACATTTCCCATCTTTACAGAAAAGCACATAGGTGCTTATGTGTTATGTTTCTCTCACATTCACAAAGGGGTGTGTACCCATGACAGCGTAATTATAGAATTGCCCTTCATCTGGTTACATTCCACATGTTGGGAACTGGTCAGTGAAAGTTTAATGGCCAAGAGCTGCTCCTGCCTCATCAACTCCAAATGAATAGTTACCACATAGTTTCTGCCAATCAGAGTGTGAGAATCTGGAAAAGACTGAGAGAAAAAATGAAAATAAAGGAGAGAGGGGGGGAGGGCATATGTAACAGGCAGAGAATAGGAGATAGAAATGAGCAAGGAGAAGAAAACAGAAAAACATCCAGAAGAAAACATCAGAATGAAGAATGATATTAAGCATTTAAATGCAACATTAATGACAAAGCATTTTATTTCAATCTCCAAATTATTTGCAAAATGCAAGCTTGCATGTATTGGGCTTTGACCAGAATTAATTTTGTGAAACATTTTAGTCATTTCTGGATAAACAAACTCAACAAAAACACCCACAGCATCTTTTGCAATTAATTGGATTTCAAACCATTTCTGAAAAAGTATTATCCCTTCCCAGTCTGGAAATGTGCACATGCTGGAGGGAATCTAAGCTGCTGGGTTTGCATTTCCAGAGGAAATCATTATTACGAGCCCTGTGGCAGATTCCTGACCCCAGAATTTTATGCAGACATTGCATTTTATTCTACTCTGGATTTTCTTAAGTCCTGCATTTCCCTTAATTGTCACTTTCATGAAAGCAGATAACCTGAGCCGCTTTGCTAACTTTCTAGCAGGTGTATGTGGAGGTGTCTAATTTTACCATATGTCATTCAAATCCATGTGAAATAACGTGGAGGGGCATAATCGAACGGTGCCGGCCAAATCAGTGGCCGGCCATCTTCGGGGCGTATTTTCAAAATATGCTTGGCGTCGGCCAAATCGCTCGCCGGGTTTAGAGCAGGATCGCCAGGTTTACATGAGATGTCCTGCTTCATTTTCCAGCCATAATGGAAACCGGGCCTGGCCATCTCAAACCCGGCAAAATCCAAGGCATTTGGTCATGGGAGGAGCCAGCATTTGTAGTGCACTGGCCCCCCTGACATGCCAGGACACCAACCGGGCACCCTAGGGGACACTTTAAAAAATTTAAAAAAAATAGCTTCCAGGTGCATAGCACCCTTATCTTGGGTGCTGAGCCCCCCAAATCCTCCCCCCAAAACCCACTCCCCACAACTCTACACCATTACCATAGCTCTAAGGGGTGAAGGGGGCACCTACATGTGGGTACAGTGGGTTTTTGGAGGGCTCAACATTAACTACCACAAGTAAAACACGTAGGGGGGGGGGGGGTGGGCCTGGGTCCACCTGCCTGAAGTGCACTGCACCCACTAAAAACTGCTCCAGGGACCTGCATACTGCTGTCAAGGAGCTGGGTATGACATTTCAGCCTGGCATACAGGCTGGCAAAAAAAGATTTTGGGGGGGGGGTTTGGGTGAGAGGGGGTTGGTGACCACTGGGGGAGTAAGGGGAGGTGATCTCTGCTTCCCTCTGGTGGTCATCTGGTCAGTTGGGGCACTTTTTTCAGACTTGGTCCTAAAAATAAATGGACCAAGTCTGGCCAGCAAAATGCTCGTTCGAGCGGGCCATTTTTTTTTTTTTCATTTTAAGGTGAAGCCGGCCATCCCGTAACCACACCCCCATCCCGCCCTCATCTCACCTTCGCTACCCTACCAACACGCCCCCTTGAAGGTTGGCCGGCGCCGTGATGAAAAAGCAGTTGGGGCTGGACAAAATCGGCTTTCGATAATATCGATTTGGCCAGGATCAGGAGATCGCCGACGATTTCCCGATTTGTGTCAGAAGATTGCCGGCGATCCCTTTCGAAAATGAGCTGGATAGTAACATAGTAAATGACGGCAGATAAACACCTGTACAGTCCATCCCGTCTGCCCAACAAGTTAAACTCATTTTGTATGGTATGTGATACTTTATATGTATACCCAAGTTTGATTTGTCCTTGCCATTCTCAGGGCACAGACCATAGAAGTCTGCCCAGCACTGTTCTTGTACTAAAAGTTCTGAAGCTAACGTTGAAGCCCCTTAAAAAGTTACACTCCTGCCCATCCATATCTATACAGTCACAATCAGGGCACAGACCGTAGAAGTCTGCCCAGCACTGGTTTTGCTTCCCAATTACCGGTGTTGCCACCCAATCTCCGCTAAGATTCTGTGGATCCATTCCTTCTAAACAGGATTCCTTTGTATCCCACACATTTTGAATTCCATTACCGTTCTCATCTCCACCACCTCCCGTAGGAGGGCATTCCATGTATCTACTACACTCTCTGTGAAAAAAAATACTTCCTGACATTACTCCTGAGTCTGCCCCTCTTCAGCTTCAATTCATGTCCTCTAGTTCTATCACCTTCCCGTCTCCAGAAAAGGTTTGCTTGCAGAACTCTGGAAAAGGTTTGTTTGCCATTCTCTAACTATGCCGTATTTTCAGTGACAGTGAAGACGTTGCCACCATATTTATGTGTGCCCCACTTATTTATTTATTTATTTTTAGTACATTTATACCCATTTTCCCACTAGAGCGGGCATAATGCGGCTTATAGGGTTACATAAGCTTACAACTCAATGAGGGTAATGATACAAATAGACAGAAAAATGGGTTGAACATGAAGATAATAAAGGGTGCAAGACGAGGTTGATGCAGTCGGTGGTTAAACAGGTGTAGTCAATATGAAGAAGGTGAGGGCTGAATGCTGTTGGTTGGATAAGCTTTCTCGAATAAAAGTGTCTTTAAAGATTTCTTAAAAAGCTGGTGGTCGTAAATCTCTTTGAGATATCTAGGTAGACCATTCCAAGACTGCGGGCTGATGTAAGAGAAGGAGGAGGAAAAGAGTAATTTATATTTAACAGACTTGCAGCTTGGATAGTGTAGGTTAAAGTAGGATCGAGAAGTCGCTGAAGCATTTCTGGATGGAAGATCTAACAAATCTAGCATGTAGGCAGGGGCTTCCCCATATATTATCTTGTGAGTCAATGAGCAGATTTTACATAGTAACAGAAGGGTCCTTTTACTAAAGTTTAGCGTGTGCTACAGAATTAACATGCGCTAAATGCTAAGAAGCCCATATATGGCACTGAAAAAATTGATGCAGAAAAAAAACGCTATTCTATAAACCGTGCTTAAAGTTAGGTGCGGTTTATAGAATAGCACTTAAGCTCAGGAATCACACGTAACATCAGGAATGGCCATTTGCACCAACTGAAACGTGGTGCAAATCTTCAACCCTAAATTTGGCGTATTCCCCCCCCCCCCCCCCCCTTATTCTATAACTACGCACATTCATTTTAGAAGTGCTTCCATTCCGTCCATGACCCAACTATTTCTGCACCCCCTTTTTGAACTTGTGAATAAAATGTAGGTATGGATCCCATGCCTAAATTTACACGCATAAATATATTCTAATTAAATCTAATTAAATCTAATTATTGGCACTAATTAGCTAATTATTCAATTAAATCATGCATACAAATTGGGCACATGCTCAAATTTCTGAGTGCAATTTTCAGTGACTTTTATAGAATTAGGAGGTTTATACCTATGGACTTCTTAGCATTTAGTGCATGCTAAGCTTTAGTAAAATGCCCCCAAAGTCACATAATAGATGATGGTAGATAAAGACTAGAACAGTCCATCCAGTCTGCCCAACAAGATAAACTCATAGCTTATGGTATGATTCGATATAACTTATGCATACTTGACTCAATTCACCCAACTGTCTTCCACAGAACTCAGCAGAATTATTAAGCAGCTCAATAACAACCTCACTGGATGACCCTGTCCCATCCTGCATTCTTAAATGTTCCCTAGACTCCCTGCTTCCCTTTATCCATTCCATGGTTTGCCTTAGCCTCTCTAAGGGTTTAGTGCCAGATTATTGGAAATCAGCTATTTTGCAACCTAAAATTAAATATCCCACTATCTCACTCATGGACCTCAGTAATTATTGTCCTATTGCTAAGATTCTAGAGTCTGTAGTGCACACCCAACTAGTCGATTGCTAAATTAAGGACCCTTTTATTAAGATGCACTAAAATCTGGGCTTAATGTGTTATAACAAAGGATTTTTAAACAAAGGTTCTATGAATTTGGGCCTGCTCCTCACACTTTCTATAATACAATGGCGACTGAGGCAAAACAAATGTTAAGGTAAATATTCAAAGTGATTTGATCAACCAGTTAAATCTCTTGTGTTGGAGTCAAATGTTGGGATGTACCAGTGGCAGGTAATCAAAAGGGGTTGACTTGTACCCTGCCAGTCCATTTAGTTCCCACTACCAGCCCTTCCCCAGTGACCTCACCCTGAGTGATCATAGGTTACATTTGACTCAGACTCAGCCCTAACGCCATGTAGGGCCAGCTAGATGGGACCAGGGGCGTAGCAGCTATGGTGCCTCAGGGGCCTGTGCCCCCGTAGATTTGGCCCTGGACCCCCCTGCCAGTGACCCTCTCAACCCCCCCTCCCACTGCCTGCTACCTTTGCTGGCGGGGGAACCCAACCCCCGCCAGCCGAAGTCTTCTTCCTTCGTTTGGTTTCTGACTCTGACTTCGGGCGTCAGACTCACAGAAACAGAATGAAGCCCTGCAGATTGCAAGGCTTCGTTCTGTTTCTGTGAGTCTGACGTCCTGCACGTTGTACGTGCAGGACGTCAGACTCAGTCAGAAACCAAACGAAGAAAGAAGACTTCGGTTGGCAGGGGTTGGGGTCCCCTGCCAGCAAAGGTAGGCGATGGCGACAGCGGGCAGGGGGTCGAGAGGGTCATCGGCGGGGGGGGGGTCAAAGTTGTTGGAGGTGTCGGCAATGGCGGGCAGGGGTGGGTGGGTCGAGGGGTGGTGTCAGCAATGGCTGGCTGGCTGGCAGGCGGGGGGGGGGGGCGGCAGCACCGGGGGGGGGGGGGGGGGATAAAATGTGCCCCCTCACCTCAGCTCTGGACCCCCCCTACTGTTGAAGTCTGGCTACGCCCCTGGATGGGACAAATCTATCTCTTTTCCCATCTCCCCATCCACCCACACACAAAGAATCATAAGCTATGGAGCTTTCCCTGACTGTGCTGATGACAGGTATGCTGTACCTTCGGTCCCATGATTAGAGTGTTTTTTTTTTAATTAATAAAGAAGAAAAATAGTCCTGTGTAATGCAGGCTATTCTTCAGCCAGTAAGAAAGCAGATACCTTCATTTATTAAAACTGGGCAAGAAGATATCAGGTTTATGTATATCTGTGAATACTCAAAGAGAAATGAACTGATCAGCTCCTCATTGAAACTTCAGTAAAGATGCCCTAGTACAGAAGTAGCTATGTGCCTTGCCAGTAATGCTTTGGTGAAAACCACATGGCTTGTTTTGTGCATGTTTTCACTTGCACACATTTTTACACCCTGGAACATTAACACTGGCATTCACACTCTCATTCACCACATCAATTCACTAAGCATTCTAAATAAACTCTATAATACAGTTAATTCCAATTGGTAAAAGCCTTGGCCGCAGCTTTACTATTAAATATTCCAAACAACAATTGTAGTTCTTTAACACATAAATTGAACACAACAATCTTCTCCAAACCCTGCAGCTAGACGATGACACAGTAGCTGACCCACTACTAAGCTGCGACCCCCAACTTCCTATCTTATTATCTCTTACCAATAACCTATACAGGTGGACAGGGTGGGACAAAAAAAAAAAAACAGATAGAGTCGCCTGCTGCCCTCCTTTACTAAAATCAAAAAACACATTCCTATACAAATAAACATTTTAAAACCCCACCTCCAGTCCCAGGCCCAAACGTCCCTATCCAATCCTTTTCTCTGTAACTTTTCCCCATCATCCAATTCCGTTCCTTCCTACACTTCTGACCTCCATAACCATTTCTCATTTTTTTTGAAAATATTTTTATTGAAGGAAACGTTACATCACATGCCAACACAGTGAGCCAGCTGACTCGTACCTTTCAACCCTTTCCTGACTTCCCCATCATCCTATACCCACATGTCCTACCCATACCCTTCCTTTTTTCATGGGCTGTTCAGCCAATGTTAAGCCCTTTGCCCCAAGGAGCAGAGGGTTTTCTAACATTGGCATTCACTACATCAATTCATTAAGCACTCTAAACAAACTCTATGAAAACTGAAACCTTGTTAAAGGAGTAGAATCTTGGTAAACCAACCAAAAGACACCCATCCTCAGGATGCAAGAGTATATATTCTTCTGCTAATTGCATAGGACAAACAACCAATGAAGGAGTACCCTGCAATATAACCCAATTTCTTTTACCACATTGATCTGTTTTAGATCGCCAAATACACACACTTAATCTTTGCTTATCCAAGAAAACATCATTTAATAACAACCCAGAATCATCCAAGGCTTTCTTATTAGGAGCAACCAATGTTCATATATGTAATGCAGCAACAAAGAAAGCCAAGTGAAATAAACTAGCTTCAAACAGCAAAGCACAAACATAATCCATTGCGCTTATGAGCTTGGATAATATTTCATGACTAATTGGCTTTCTGATCAAATCCATTGGTGTACTCTGTTGACAATGCGCGTAACCTCTCAACAATTTCTTAGTTATAAAGTTTGGAGCCAATTCACCCCCCCCCCCCCCCCCCCCCCCCCCCCCACAGCTAAGAAAGGAAAGCCACGCTTGCCAAAGACTGTCTTACCACACTGTAAGATCACTATCTCGTCTTTGCAGCAATATGAAATCCACTACCAAGAAAACTGGTACTGGGGGAAATTGTACTTGCAAATTCTTATTATCCAAATACAACAAAAACTGATACCACTCACTCTTGTAAGCCTTCTGTGTATTTGCTGCCTAAGAATTGTTTAATAATTCACTGAAAACTCACGGAAACTGCTCCACAACAAATCCTGCATAACTATCTCTGCACCATCTGCTGCTGAAGCCAATGCTCTGCAACGTGCCCACTGGAAATGAGAAAGAGAATCTGCTATATCATTATGAACATCTGGAACGTGACATGCAGACAACATAATATTCAACTTCAAACATTGCAGCACAATCAATTACAGCACTTCTACCGTCGAAGAACAATGTGCATATTGTTGATTTTAGCACTGCTACCACCATTGCATTATCAGAGTTGAATACTACCCTATGATTCTTCAACAAATCACCCCACAGTATTAAAGCCACCCAAACAGGACACAGACCTAAGAAAGCTATATTCCTGCGCCAACCTTTTTCCTGCCACCAAGCAGGCCACTGTCGAGCACACCAAGTTCCATTGAAATAAATTCCGAAACCTAGACATCCTGAAGTGTCTGTAAACAAATTCAAATCACAATTGATTACAGCAGAGTGTTGCCATAAACTAACTCCATTAAATTTTGACAAGAAAAGTGAGCTCATATCCACTCATACATCTTTTATAATCTGTACCAAATAAAGTTTCTTCCTAAAACCTTTTGACAGAGCTGCTAAACACTGAGCAAAATCCTCCCCATCAATATTACTCGAAGCAAAAATAAAACACCCTACTAGAGACTGAATATCTCTTAAACCCAATTTCTTCCTTCTCAGTGCACCAGTTATAGTTGCAATTAACTCATGTTCTTTTCCACTTGGTAATCTTGACTCCATACAAACCGAGTCAAGTTCTATATGTAGAGAAACAAGACAACATCAAGGGGCCTCTGACTTACTTTTCGCCAAAGGAATCCCCAGAACTGTCATCACACAATGCAACGCTTTGGCCATTTCATCACACTGAGAACTATCCTTTGGCCCGCAAACTAAAAAATCATCTAATTAATGCACAATTGTATCCCAACCTGATACCCTTTCCACCACCTACTGTACAAATGTTGAAAAGGCTTCAAAATAAGCACATGAGATAGAGCATCCCAAGTGCAAACAATGATCAAAATAAAATTTTCCTTCCAACGCGTGTTCAAGATCTGCACGATTGTTCAGAAAATCATCCACGGAGACGCCCCGAGCTACATGCTAAACCTCGTGGACCTACCTCCCAGAAATGCTAAACGATCAGCCCGCAAACTCCTTAATCTGCACTTCCCCAATTGCAAAGGATTAAAATACAAGATATCACATGCGACTAGCTTCTCCTACATGAGCACGCAACTATGGAATGCACTACCAACTGACTTGAAGACGATTAACGAAATAACTAACTTTCATAAATCACTGAAAACCTACCTCTTCAACAAGGCCTACAATGGGAATCCATAACTTATTATAACATTTCACCACTTCACGACTTCATCCTATTCTGATAGTCATCTTTCAATAACTTTGTTCAGCTCTTTTTTTCCTCATCCATGATCTTGTTGTAACACCAATTGTATCTGTCTCCTGGAATGGCGATGCCATAACAGGTTTCTGTAAGCCACATTGAGCCTGCAAATAGGTGGGAAAATGTGGGATACAAATGCAATAAATAAATAAATAAAATGATTCCAGATAAATAGGTAACAACCTGAATATTGATTCAATATCGGCCTTTGCCATTATTGCTCCAGGCCCCATAGTCAGCAATATATCAATTACGCTGTCAAATGATGTATATTGAACCGTCTATAAACTAGGATCTATTAAAGCATTCACACTATTTCCTGAAGGATAAGATAAATTATGGATTTATTGATAAAGACTTGGTCCTTTTTTAGGGATAATACCCAAAGGAGACATCACTAGGTTTTCAAGAGGTTCCTTAAACGGTCCTGCTATATGCCCTAGTTGCAACTCTATTTCCAATGTCTTGTAAACAACAGATTGGTGACAATCTACTGAAGGGGCATTCCTACAATTATATACTAAACTAGGACCTTCATATGGGATAACAAATCCCTGTACAAATCCATTCTAAAGTAAGTTTGCTGCCTTCTTCTCAGGGTAACACTCAGGGGTGTGCTGGTAAAATTTTAACAACGGGCTCTCTCTCCGGGCATAGCCGGCCCTGAAATTTTTTTGGGGGAGGGGGAATACATGCCTTTCTCTCCCCTCCCTTGTGCGGGCACGCTAGGCATACCTTTGCCGAGCCCCACCAGCCAATAAATGGACTGCCACCATTCTCTGCTGCTTGTTTCTGGTTCTGAGCAGCATGATGGAACCTTCTTGCGCTTGCATGAAAAGTCCCAGCCTGATGCTCAGAGTCAGAAACAAGGAGCAGGGAGCAGCAGCAGCCTATTTACTTGGCTAGTGGGGCCAGCATCACTGCCAGCAAAGTAAAAGAGAATTCAGGAGGGGGCCCAAGCCCACATTTTGGGAGTCAGTTGTTAAAGTAGCCATGGGGAGGCCTACTTTAACAACCGGCTCTCAAAATTCTTAAAAACTTAACAAACGGCTCTCGCGAGCCTGTGAGAGCCCGCTCCAGCACACCACTGGTAACACTGCAACCTTGCAGATGTATAAAAACTTGAGGAGGGTAAACCTCAGAAAAACTGAGTTCTACCCGGTGTCATTTCAACAAGCCAGACATTCACGTCATGATAGACCAAAGCATCTGATTTATCTCTCACTAGGCCCTTCCCTTCCAGAACTGCTCATCATAATTTAACCAAGCCCATCCTCCATACAATTTATAAGCATGTAAAATGACACTCAGGTACCTCAGCAAACCTGGATAAAGTGCTGGCTTAGCCTCCCCAATGACACTAGAGTACACATGAAAGCCTAACAACCAATTAAATATGATTTTAGGTACTCAGTTTTTTTGCCTCTTACTCTCTTCTTTACTCTCATCCTTCTTTCTAGATACTTCATTCTTATTTTGTGCCAATAATGCAAACAGATCAATAAATTTTCCTCGCAAAATACGTTGTTGCCATTTCTATGAAATGACACAATGTAGCAGTGCAATTTCACATAAAGTCTGACCATGACGAGAAATACGAGAGCCACTTGTGCCAGCTCCTGATCCAGTAGGAACAGCACTGACTCTTGCTACATTCTCTCTGTCAAGATCATTTGAGGACAAATCTGACACAGAGGACTCAGAAGAACACCAAGAATTTGTAGACTCCCAAACTTGCATAGGGTCCCCGACTACACCTCCGTACTGCTGCTTCTTTGCATCCAACCATTTCACATGTTTTAAAAGCGACAAAAACTTTCTGTCATGCAACCGCTACCCTAAACTCTTAGTCTTCCTACCACCTAGCCCATCCAACAATTCATCCCATTTCCTGGCAGACTCACAAGCATTACCAGTTGAAACAATTCTGTCCTTTTCTATCTGACTTGACTCTCTCTCCATTGCCCCAGGTACAAATAACCTTAGATTATGAGATCATTAGGGACAGAAAAGTACCTGCAAACATTGTATATGTAAACTGTGCTAGGACCGCTGCTTTTTAATATATTTATAAATGATTTAGAGATGGAAGTAACTAGCGAGGTAATTAAATTTGCTGATGACACAAAGTTATTCAAAGTCGTTAACTCGCGACAGGATTGTGAAAAATTACAAGAGGACCTTACGAGACTGGGAGACTGGGCGGCTAAATGGCAGATGACGTTTAATGTGAGCAAGTGCAAGGTGATGCATGTGGGAAAAAAGAACCCGAATTATAGCTACGTCATGCAAGGTTCCACGTTAGGAGTTACGGACCAAGAAAGGGATCTGGGTGTCGTCGTTGAAAACACACTGAAACCTTCTGCTCAGTGTGCTGCTGCAGCTAGGAAAGGGAATAGAATGTTGGGTATTATTAGGAAAGGTATGGAAAACAGGTGTGAGAATGTTATAATGCCGTTGTATCGCTCCATGGTGCGACCGCACCTTGAGTACTGTGTTGAATTCTGGTCGCCGCATCTCAAGAAAGATATAGTAGAATTGGAAAAGGTGCAGGGCGACTAAAATGATAGTGGGGATGGGACGACTTCCCTATGAAGAAAGACTAAGGAGGCTAGGGCTATTCAGCTCGGAGAAGAGACGGCTGAGGGGAGACATGATAGAGGTATATAAAATAATGAATGGAGTGGAACAGGTGGATGTGAAGCGTCTGTTCACGCTTTCCAAAAATACTAGGACTAGGGGGCATGCGATTAAACTACAGTGTAGTAAATTTAAAACAAATCGGAGAAAATTTTTCTTCACCCAACGTGTAATTAAACTCTGGAATTCATTGCCGGAGAATGTGGTGAAGGCGGTTAGCTTAGCAGAGTTTAAAAAGGGGTTGGACGGTTTCCTAAAGGACAAGTCCATAAACCGCTACTAAACGGACTTGGAAAAATCCAAAATCCCAGGAATAACATGTATAGAATGTTTGTACATTTGGGAAGCTTGCCAGGTGCCCTTGGCCTGGATTGGCCGCTGTCGTGGACAAGATGCTGGGCTCGATGGACCCTTGGTCTTTTCCCAGTATGGCATTACTTATGTACTTATGTACTTATGTAACTGCTTTGACTGTATCTACAGAAAGTGTGGAATAAACAAAACATAAACAAACACCATCCAGTCTATTGCCTTCTGTTTGTCCATCCATCTGCTGCCCAAGAAGGACCTGCCACAACATCATCTTAAGAGTTTTACCTTTTCCTTTACCCTTGCCACTGCTTTTCCTTTCCCACCACCTTCCACTCCTAACACAGTGAGCCTACCCCCATACCCCTTCTGCCTCTAGCCTCAACCACATCAGGGAACCTGGAAAGAACGTGGATCCTGAGCAGCCTCAACACACTGCCTTAATACAGAGTGCCTTTGCTACAGAGTGCTGTCTTTTTATTTAATATTGTATGTCCACCGAAACCTGCCCCCCCCCCCCCCCGCTACAATTTTTTACTTCCCACCGCCACACTTTTCAGTGCTTATAGCTATCGGAAGTATATATAGCCACCATAGCACTACCCAACAACAACTCCCAGGATATTGCTAACGAGCACTCTTTGCTCCAGCTCTGAAACACCGACACTGTTCAACCGACTGATCTCCCTTCACCACTGCCTACCAATTCCTGCAGCTCCTAATAGGACAGGCTTAATTTTCTTTCCTTACAAAAATCCCAGATAGAAATCTCCCGCCGCCACCCTCCTTTACCAAAAACAAAAAACAAATCCCCACCTCCAGCCCTGCTCCCCCTCCCCCCCCCAAAAAAAAAAATCCCTATCTAATCTTTTTCCCTGCAGCTTTTCCCCATCACCCAAGACCATTCCTAGCTATACTCCTGACCTCCCTAACCTTTTCTAATTTTAACCCTTTCCTGACCTCACCATTGTCCTATACCCACATATCCTGCCCATACTCTTCCTTTTCTCCTCCTGGTTAAGGGCTGTTCAGCCCATGTGAAGCCCTCTGCCCCATCTCTGCAACAAGCTGCAGGATGTTGACCTGGCACTCACTTGAGATTTTATTTTGGACTTCTCAAACTTTGTTTCTTGTCCCCTACTATGCCTGACCCTTAGATCTGGCACTCAAAGTTCCATTTCAGCCACACAAAGCAGACAGTTCATAAAAGCAAATACACTGGTGCTCTGTATTAAGCTCATTAGGAAAGCAGATGTTTCATAAAATACAAGCTCATTTGTATAAACGGTGAATGATTATTTTTTATTTCTGGAATATTTTTGGCAATATGATATGTCTTATTTATGCTGGTGATTATTGTCACATTGGATGATTTGTGACTTTTTCAGACTGGCAAAGTGGTTTTACAATAACTTAAATTGCCATTAAAAATGTCAGAATATACACAGAAATACAAATCAAACATGTCTGACTCCGAACAGTAAGTACAAAAACTGTTATACTGCAGTTGGGAAATGCGTGGCCTATAGATTGCTAAAGTCATTTTATTAACAGATACAGTCCTTTACTTATTTATCCAATTTACAAATGGAAGCTGTTGAAACAAGTAATTTAGTGGCAGAACTAAAGCATGAATTTAAGTTATGCTCATTAATTGTACAATTAAACAGAATGCTAATTGACTGTAAATTATAGTTGAACGGAAGATTTGTGCAGAGTAATTAGTTCTGGTTTGGCTTTTTGTTGTGGGCTTAATTTTGAATCATCTTTTTCTGTTGTTGTTGTAGCTTTTTATTGCAAAATAAATCTCTTCTGTGCCAAGATTTTACCCAAAAGAGCAGCTAAATTGTTCCTCTCTCACTGACACTGGTCACTGCCTTTGAACAAAATGGGAAGCAAATGAAGTGACTGAGGCCCAGATGCATCAACCATACGTAAAAAAAATCAAAAACGTAAAAGTCCTTACCGAAGTTGAAAAAACGAAGAATGCAGTAAAAAAACAAGTCCCACATGTTCGGTTCGGTAAACGAAAGTCGAATGCATTAAAGAAGTGTAATCCCCGTCGTTAATCTGCCCGTAAAGCATGCACAGAGCAGCCGAGCGTTATGCTGGCTGCTCTGCGCATGCCAAAAAATGGCAAAGAAGCTGAGGATCAGGAGGGGGCAAAGGCGCTCGTCAGGAGCGTCCTGTATGGACACCCTTGCCCCCCCCCCCCCCGCCCGAGGTCGACACTGCTCCCCGCTTCCCCCTGTATTAAATAAAAAAAAAATCAAAACAAAACTCAAACTGTAGCAGCCACGGCCCCCCTTCCTTCCTCTCTCTCTATTTCTCCTTCTCCCACAGCTCCGCCTCCCGCCATCCTCCGCCCCCGTGCCCCACCCCCTGAGGTCGTTGTCGCCACTCCCCCCTCCACCGGACCCCCCTCCGCCTTACAGCCCATGCAGTGCCTCTCACCTCTGTGTGAAGGCGCTGCACGGGCAAGAATAGCTGATCGGCGATCAGTGATGCCTCCTCCGACGTCCCTCCGTTCTTCCTGGGCCCGCCCTCCTCTGACATAACATCAGTTTTGAGTTTTGTTTTGATTTTTTTTTTAATTTAATACAGGGGGAAGGGGGGAGCAGCGTCGACCTCGGGGGGGGGGGGGGGGGGCAAGGGCATCCATACAGGACACTCCTGACGAGCGCCTTTGCCCCCTCCCGATCCTTTTTTGCTTTTTGGGTTTTTTTTTTTCAATTTTATGTAGGGGGAAGCGGGGAGCCAAGTGTTTGTGTGGGGTTTTTTTATTTTCAAATATGCCAGCTTGGATTTTTATGCTGCAGGGAGAAGCGGGGAGCAGTGTCTGTATGACAGCTCAGGCCTTAACGACAGGTCTGACTTCACGTTAAATATATCACGGTAAATGATTCGTTGCAATCGTCGGTATGGTTAGTGCATTGTGAATTGTTCACATTTCAATTGGAAGTGACTCATTTGCATTCCATTTTTGTTAGCTGCTAGCGTCGTCGGAAAATGGCCTTTAATGCATACTGCGGTTGAAAATTTCTTCGTTAAAGGGTCGTTAAAGTTTTGTGCATCTGGGCCTGAGTATTAAGAAGATATCACTGAATAGACAAGAGAGCTGGGTGATTTCCTGTAGATTGGGACAGGCACTTTTCCTAAGCACTGTGAAAATTGCAGTGACCAGCACAGCAATTCAGAAACACAAAAAGCAAACACCGGGCCTTCAGGAAAGAGAAAAATGCAATCCTTTATTCCAAAAGATGACCCGACATGGGCCGTGTTTCGGCATAGAAACGCCTGCCTCAGGGTCAAAAAGATCCTATAGGTACAAACATATAAGTTCAATCAAGCAGATGGGGTATATTTCCCAAAGTGTCCTGATTGTCCGTACAAATTGTAAAATGCAGTCGGTGAAAAAACTGCCAATTGCATTTTTTTCACTGACGCCCCCCCCCCCCCACACACACATTTAACCCTTTTATTTTCAGTGACTGCGACGGCAGTGAAGAAGACAGCACAGCGGGCTCGCCTCCAGCCTTTCCCTTCCCTCACACAGTGTCCCGCCCTCACGGAAACAGGAAATACATTGTCACAGGAAGGCGGGACACTGAGTGAGGGAAGGTAGAAGCTGGAGGCAAGCCCGCTGTGCTGTCTTCTTCACTGCCATCGCTGCCACTGAAAATAAAAGGGTTAAATGTGTGGGGGGGGGCAGGAAGGAATGGAGAGGAGGGCTGACAGGGAGCTGAGGGAGAGCAGGGAGAATCGCTGGACATGGATGGGAGGGGAGGGCAGGGGGAGAGAACAGATCGCTGGACATGGATTGGAGAGGAGGGGAGGGCAGGGGAGAGAAGAGATTGCTGGACATGGAGAGGAGGGGAGGGCAGAGGGAGAGAACAGATCACTGGATAGGAGGAGAGGGAAGGGGAGAGAGGAGAATTGCTGGACATGGATGGATGAATGGGGGCAGGGGAGAGAGGAAATTTGCTGGATATGGGTGGATGGAGGGAGGATAGGGCAGGGGAGAGTGGAGAGTTGTTGGACATGGATAGATGGAGGGGAGGGAAGTCAGGAAGGAGATGCACATGGATGGAGGGGAGAGAAGAGAGGAGAAATGCTGGACATGGATGGAGTGGAGGGCAAGGAAGAAAGGAGAAATGTACAAGGATGGAGGGAAGGAAAGACAAAGGAAGGAGATGCACACTGATGGATTGGAAGGGAGAGAGGAGAAATGCTTGGATGTCCATATTATCCAGATATATTCAGCAGCACACTTATCTGCTGAATATCCAATAAAGATATCAAGATAACTTACACACTTTTCATATGAAGGTTTTTACAATGTTCATAGGAGTCACCCTCTTCTTCCTTTCCACGGATGATGGGTCCCTTTAGTTCAGCATTTCCCAAGTTTGGTCCTGGAGTACCCCTTGCCAGTCAGGTTTTCAGGATATCCACAATGAATATGCATGAACTTGATTTGCATACACTGTCTCCATTATATGCAAATATCTTTCATGCATATTCATTCTGGATATCCTGAAAACCTGACTGGCATGAGGTACTCCAGAACCAGACTTGGGAAACGCTGCTTTAGTGTAACTGCTTTTTAATTCACCTATAGGACTAACATATGCTAACTGAAAATACAGTCAGTAGTGCCAGAGAGCATCAAGCAGAGCAAGTCTGTACTGAACTGTGACAACTGGCAATTGTTATTCCATTGGGAACAAAGACTATGAGCTAGATTTTAGTTCTTGAGACAGGTTGGCAGTTCTTACATACCTTCCTTGACTCTTATTGACTGAACAATTTCACACTGCAGATATGTCCATGGTTGATGGGAGCTGCTACTGCTGTTTCTCATCTCTTTCTGAGCTTGGACTAGTGCCAGTGTAGTGATACATGTAGATATATTTTGTAAAACCACCAATAAGCAAAAGCAATTGATTTTTTCATCATCCCTAAAGTTGTATGCTGCATATAGTAAATGACTTTTAAATTATACAACATCATAGACACTTCCATTTGGTGTATAGTTTTGTAAATTAAGTGTGTTTGTTTTCAGGAATATGTTTCAGGCGAAAATGGGGGAGGTAGAAATAGCTGATGTCTCTCAACTTAAAATAGAAATGTGGAGGGGAATTTTCGAAAGAGACGTCCAAGTTTTGATGAGGTCGTCCTCGCAAAACATCCCCATCCAGGAGCGGGGAAACCCGTATTTTCGAAACAAGATGGATGTCCATCTTTCGTTTTGATAATACGGTCAGGGACACCCAAATCCTGAAATCTGGTCGTCTTTAGAGATGGTCATCCCTAGACTTGGTTGTTACTGATTTTCGTTGATAATCAAAACCAAGGACATCCATCTCAGAAACGACCAAATGCAAGCCATTTGGTCATGTGAGGAGCCAGTATTTGTAGTGCACTGGTCCCCCTGACATGCCAGGACACCAACCGGGCACCCTAGGGGACACTGCAGTGGACTTCAGAAATTACTCCCAGGTACATAGCTCCCTTACCTTACATAGCTCCCTTACCTTGTGTGCTGAGCCCACCAAAATCCCCCGAAAACCCACTACCCCAACTGTACACCACTACCATAGCCCTTACGGGTGAAGGGGGGCACCTAGATGTGGGTACAGTGGGTTTCTGGTGGGTTTTGGAGGGCTCGCTGTTTCCTCCACAAACGTAACAGGTAGGGGGGATGGGGGGTCTGGGTCCGCCTGCCCGAAGTGCACTGCACCCACTAAAACTGCTCCAGGGACCTGCATACTGCTGTGATGGACCTGAGTATGACATCTGAGGCTGGCATGGCATATTTTTAAAGATGTTTTTTGAGGATGGGAGGGGGCTAATGACCACTGGGGGAGTAACGGGAGGTCATCCTCGATTCTCTACGATGGTCATGTGGTCATTTCAGGCACCTTTTTGTGCCTTGGTCTTGAGAAAAACACGACCAGGTAAAGTCATCCAAGTGTTCATCAAGGACGTCCTTGTTTCTTTCGATTATGGGTCGAGGACATCCTAGTGTTAGACACGCCCATGTCCCGCCTTTGCTACGCCTCCGATACACCCCCTTGAACTTTGGCCATCCCTGTGATGGAAAGCAGTTGGGGACGTCCAAAATCGGCTTTCGATTTTACTGATTTGGACAACCCTGTGAGAAGGACGTCCATCTTCCAATTTATGACGAAAGATGGGCATCCTTCTCTTTCGAAAATGAGCCCAAAAGTAAAACAAAAGGAAAATGAGGTGTTAATTTTTTTAATTAGACTAACAAAATTGTTTTTTGACAAACTTTCAAAGGCTGTGCCTTTTTCTTCAGGTCAGAATCAACTCACAAAGGCACCACAAGGCAATTAAGGGTGACACAAGTGCTGCAATGTATTTAAATACCACTAGGACATAAATGCACAGGAGGCAAGTGTCTTTCAATTGAAAGGAAGCTCCGTAATGAGGAGGCATCAGATGAAGGTGAAAGGGAATAGACTCTGGAGTAAACTAGGAAATGCTTCTACACAGAAGGGGTGGTGAATTTATGGAACGGCCTCCTGGTGGAGGTGGAGGAGACAAAGACTACCTGAATTTAAGCAAGCTTGGGATAAGTGCATAGGATCTCTAAGGGAGAAGAAGGGATAGTAGATGGTATGGAAGGGCAGACTGGACAGGAATTTAAAGGGGGTTTGGACAGATTCCTGAGGGAAAAGTCCATTGAACATTATTTTTTTTTTTTTTTGGGGGGGGGGGGGGGGTTGCCGGGTTTTTGAAGCCTGGATTGGCCGCTGTAGGGGACAGGATGCTGGGCTTCATGGACCCTTGGTCTTTCCCAGTATGGCGGTGCTTATGTTTACAGGATTTTTCTGGGAGGGGAGTGTCAGGGTGAGGGTAATCATGATTACTGTATTTAGTTACCAAAATCCTGGGGGGAGGGAGGTAAGGTGACTTGGGGCCTGGAAGTTTATCGAAAGGGGCACAAGGCTCAAGGTTTGTGCACAAAAGAGGAGCAGGACTTGGGTATGATCATATGTGATGATCTTAAAGTAGCCAAACAGGTAGAAAAGGCGACGGTGAAAGCTCAAAGAATGCTTGGGTGCATAGGGAGAGGAATGGCCAGTAGAAAAAAGGAGATGCTGATGCCCCTGTGTAAGAGTCTGGTGAGATCTCAGTTAGAATATTGTGCACAATTCTGGAGACTGCACCTTCAAACAGATACAAACAGGATGGAGTCATTCCAAAGGGTGGCTAATAAAATGGTCAATGGTCTTCGTCATAAAGTGTATGGGGACAGACTTAAAGATCTCAATATGTGTAAGAAAGGCATGAGTGGGAAGATAAGATGGAGACATTTAAATATCTGTGTAGCATAAATGCACAGGAGGTGAGTCTCTTTCATTTGAAAGGAAGCTCTGGAACGAGGGGTCACAGGATAAAGATGAAAGGGGATAGACTCAGAAGTAACCTGAGGAAATACTTTGTCATGGTAAGGGTGGTGAATTTGCGGAATGGCTTCCCGGTGGAAGTGGTGGAGACAAAAACAGTATCTGAATTCAGGTGAGCTTGGGACAAGTACACAGGATCTCTACACTAGGTAGAGTAGATGGATATGCAGACTGGACAGGCCATATGGTCTTTATCTGCCTATATTTTTCTATGTTTCTACGTTTGCTGAGGGCATCTAATGACCTGTGTAGAAACTCCACAAAACATCTGTGTGGCCAGTCAAATGGCTGCTGGACCCCTGGCCTCAATGCTACAAAGTTTCTCATTTTCATAGAGCTAAAAACAAGGCTACATATTAGCTTCTTTCTTTTGAAGAAGATTCCACACAGACAATGCAGAAATAAAGGTCAACCATCAAGACAAATAAGCTGAGGTCTTTTTATTGACGTAATGTAATACATTTCTTGATTAGCTTTTGGAAGCTCACACCCCTTTTCTCAGCTCCAAACAGGTCACATTGAAATCATTGGAGATACTGAAATACTCAGCAGAAGTATCCTTTTAAATGATATTCTTCTCCCTGCATTTCAAGTAGGTCTCTGAGCCCTAATTGATGGAAATTCAAGGATAGGGGACAAGCACAGAACATAGAGGTCCACAAAGGACCTCAATGGGCAGGAGAACAACTAAAAACAATCTTCTGCTTCATTAACTGAAAACTCCAGGTTATTATTTTTTTAAGGGTGTACAGGCAGAAACTGTTTGCTTCATTTTTCATTTTAGTAATTCTGTTTTGAAATAGTGCACACTCCCTTAGTCTTCACTCTCAGTCCTGAAGGGCAATCAACAGGTCAGTTTTTATGGATATCCCTACTGAATATGCATGACAGAGATATTAATTCAATAGAAGTAGTAGGTATTTAGATTCTCACATGCATATTTATTACAGCACTCTATACTGGGTAAATACTGTTATTTAATAGCTGTCCTCTATGTATTAGATATTCAACAAAATATCAACTATTATTCAATTGCTCTTTATTCTGTATCACAAATATGAAATTCATAAAATCATTTATCAACAATAAACCAGATACACACACATTCACACCCCCACATTCATCCAAGCCTTGTGCCAGATCTTACTAATACATCACAAGGCAGCAAAACAGGTGTTTAATGCCCAGCGTGAGTGGTTGACCAATTCTGGAAAACAGCAGGATTCCCCTAGATTAACATGTGTACTGCCATACACTGTGGAAAGTATGGCGGTAGAACGAATAGTCAAACGTTTATGACCAATTTTATCTGTCCATGACAGATTTCAAGAACCGCCCCATTTCACATACACTCGTGGGAAAAATGTGGGGGGAAATTATTTCCCATGACAAAACTATGGCGGAGATGCAGAGTGGATATAGCGGTAGGGCATATGGAGTGTGGTGCATGTATGTATTGTAAATATGCATTACAGACCGGTCAGGTGGATATACCCCACGCGGGTGGGCGGGTGTTTGAGTTGCGATCTCGTACAGACTGTAACACCAGTGTATTTATGGTATTCATTGCTCATTGGGCTGTGGTACATAGGACACACTATTCGGAAAATTAAGACTAGGATTGCACAACATCTTAGTAACATCCGCCTATCAAACAGGAAGCGCCTTTAGTATCACACTGGGGGATGGCAGGACATTCACTCCAGGATTTACGTTTTGTGGTACTATTTCAATGTTATAATAATGTGAGGAGGGGGGAATATCCCTTTAATACTCTTATGCAAAGAGCAGCGCATGATATTTGCATGGAACACTATAGCCCCTGCTGGATTGAATAGGGAGGTAGAGTGGTTGAATGTGTGAGGGGGTGGGGCCACAATGTGTTATAAACTGCTGAGAATTCAAGCACTCCATGTGCATGTGCTAGCGTTTTTTTTGCTGAGGCATGGACGTATGAAAGTGCTCTGAGTTCCTGGTCGCCTGATATCCATGAGATGTGTGGAAACACTAATTGTAAGTTGAACAATAGTATTGTGATGAATAGTGTATGTATAAAGATGTAAAGGTAGTAGATACATGCGGTTTGTGCAGGGCCGTGCCTAGGGTCTCTGGCGCCCCCCCCCCCCCCCCATGAAAATGATCGCTCACCACTTGCCACACTGAAAGGAATTGTTAACAATATTCTTAGAAACAAATTGCTATACATTGCAAAATAAGATAGCAGATGTACATTCTCAAAGTGGACATATTCCAAACGCTAAAATGAAAATAAAATGATTTTTTTCTACCTTTGTTGTCTGGTGACTTTCATTTTCCAATCATGCTGGCCCAGTATCTGATTCTGCTGCTATCTGTCCTCTTAACTCCATTTCCAGGGCTTCCTTTTCATTTATTTCTTTACTTTCCTCCTTTCTTCTTCATTTCTTGCTCTATATCCATTTCCAGCAATTTCTCCTCTCTTCCTGGGTCCTGCCCTCCCATCCATGTCCATTCTTGTCCCTCTCTGCCTTTCCCTCCTCCATCCATAGCCAGCAATCCTCCTCTCTCCCCTCCCCTCCATTTTCAGCAATTTGTCCTCTCCCTGGGCCCTGCCCTCCCATCCATGTCCATCCTTGTCCCTCTCTGCCCTTCCCTCCTCCATCCATAGCCAGCAATCCTCCTCTCTCCCCTCCCCTCCATTTCCAGCAATTTGTCCTCTCCCTGAGCCCTGCCCTCCCATCCATGTCCATCCTTGTCCCTCTCTGCCCTTCCCTCCTCCATCCATAGCCAGCAATCCTCCTCTCTCCCCTCCCCTCCATTTCCAGCAATTTGTCCTCTCCCTGGGCCCTGCCCTCCCATCCATGCCTCTCTGCCCTCCCATCCATGCCTCTCTGCCCTTCCTTTACCTCAGCTCAGTGCCCTGGGGCCTTTGAATCTTCCGGTCGCAGCAGCAGCAGCAGCAGCAGCAGCAGCAGTGAAAACACTGTCTCCCTTCCCTTCGCGCTCGTTGGTTCCCTCAGTGTCCCGCCTTCTTCTGACTTCAGAAGAAGGCGGGACACTGAGGGAACCAACGAGCGCGAAGGGAAGGGAGACGTCGGCAGTCTCTCACTCTCAGCAAAAAAACAAAATTAATGGAGGAGCGCCGCGGGAGCGGGCAGCAGCGGATCAGCAGCGCTCTCCTCTCTCCTCTCAGTCAGCACTGCACTCCAACGCGGCGGCGGCGGCGCTCATCGGCAACACCCCAGCCCTAGGTCCTTCGGAGAGTGTCGGACTGCCTGCGAGGCTCTAGGTGCAGCGTCACGCCATGCGTCAAAGAGCTGGGGTGGAGCTAAACAGACCAACGAGCGCTGCGCACGGGAAGGCAGCAGCCAGAGCCAGCAGCGCATGCGCATATAGGCGGCACGGTGCCAACGTGAGAGAGGTTTGTTTATATTTTTTAATTTTTAGAACACTGACGTCTGATGGCGCCCTTGAAGGTGAGGCGCCCTCCTGCCGTGCTTACCCCGCTTACCGGGTTAGCACGGCCCTGGGTTTGTGTTGGTTGTAGGAACCCAACTCCTGATGACGCTCAAGTAGTGAAATGCAGACTGTGTAGGGTCTGGGATACGGTGTGCGATAAGGGAGTTGATGTGGAGACCAGTCTTGGGATTCCAGACATAGGATTGGAAACTGCCAAATGACAGTGAAGCCTGCTGATTGTTGAAGGTTCTGCGGAGTGGAGGAGTACTATCTGCAAGTAGCAATGAGCTTAGTGATCGAGAATGTGGATATATGAACAGTATGGACAATGGTCATAACCAATGAAGTGTTTAACAAGACAGTTGCTCAAGAAGTTGGCAATCAAACACAGAGTAGTGGACAAAAGGAGAACGCTGGAGGTTATGTAAATGAATAAGTGGAAACAACTGTTAACTACAATAAGAGCTGACGGGCAGGTTCACGGAGGTAGTGAGGCATATGATGTATTAGTAAGATTTGGCACAAGGCTTGCATGAATGTGGGGGTGTGAATGTGTGTGTGGTTTATTGTTGATATATGATTTTATGAATTTCATATTTGTGATACAGAATAAAGAGCAATTGAATAATAGTTGATATTTTGTTGAATATCTAATGCATATTTATTAGGGATATCCTGAAAACCTGACTTGTTGACAGCCCTCGTGGACTGTGAGTGAAAACCAAGACACTATGGGGCTCATTTTTGAAAGAGAAAAAGTGTCATAAAGCACCATTTGGATGTTTTTCCTCCCAAAACACCCAAATCCAAATTTTCAAAAACTATTTTGCAGACATTTATCTATGCAATTTATCTGCAGTGCATCCAAATCACAAGAAGGTGTGTCAGGGGCATTTTGAAGGCGGGATTAGGGCGTGCCTAACACTTGGATATTTTACAGCCATAATGGAACAAAACAAAAACATCCAGGGCTAAAACTAAGACGTTTTGGTCTAGACCAGTTTTCAGAATGAATAAGGCACAAAAAGGTGCCCTAAAAGACCAGATGACCACTGCAGGGAATCAGGGGTGACCCCCCCCCCAATACCCCCCAGTGGTCACTGACCCCCTTCTCCCCCCCAAAAATAATGTGAATAAGTATATGACCAGCCTCTATGACAGCCTAAGATGTTAAAGTCAGATCTATTAGAATAATCCTGTGCCAGTCCACCTTAAGGTCACAGCTTTCCTTGCCTTTTAGCCACTGGCACTTTCAGTTAGTGCTAGCAGTCAATGCAGGCCTCACCCAGTTCCTTGATGTTTCCTCACCCACACCTCACAGTGTATTACCTTCCCCAGTATCACCCAAGCCCTCCAGAACAACATGGCTCAGTTCTATACCATAGACCAGGGGTAGGCAACTCCGGTCCTCGAGAGCCGCAGGCAGGTCAGGTTTTCAGGATATCCACAATGAATATGCATGAGATAGATTTGCATACCATGGAGGCAGTGCTTGCAAATCTATCTCCTGCATATTCATTGTGGATATCCTGAAAACCTGACCTGCCTGCGGCTCTCGAGGACTGGTGTTGCCTACCCCTGCCATAGACCGCTTCCCTTCAGTCATAGGCCTCATCGACTGCACACACGTAGCACTCAGAAACCTCCCCTCCCCGGCATACGAGGACACCTATAGGAATAGAAAATCATATCACTCTATGAACCTGCAGATCATATGTAACGTCCAGGGGAGACCTTGGATGTGTGTGCTCTCAGTACCCAGGGTCCATCCATGATGCCTATATATGCCAGCATTCAGGAATCTACTGCAGGTTTGACCCAAGGAAGATCACTGTCAGCTGGCTTCTAGGTAAGTGGTACAGGGATTCCTAACCCCGATACCCCCCCCCCCCCTTCAAGATGCCCACAGAATCCACAACTCTGTGACTACTAGCACTCATTTCTCATTCTGGAATATGACCAGGAGGAGCACAGAGAAATCGTGCTTTCATTGCAAATTTTTCTCGGCCTTACAAGCCAGTTGTTTGAAGGAAGAGCAGTTAATGACCTGCACATTGTTCTGTGCACAAGTTGTTTTTCAGGTCTTTTGAAAAGAAAAATTGCCATTCAGCTGCTGTTGTAGCACAAGATAGGGAAAAATTGGATGCTGGACTGTGTCTACATGCAGCTGACAAAGGGTTTCTAGAGTTCTGGGGCATTAGCAAGAGATGAAATAGCTGAACCTGAAATTTTAAATTGGAGACTCATCTATCTACATTTTCATATTTTACATTGTTCGTAGTTTGCATTTTGTACTGCAAAAGCAATGGACCTGGAATGGCTTTATCCACGGATGCTTAATGAACTCAGCATCATTCTGCAAAACTATTATTACACTTAATTTTTCAGAGGAATTATGAACAGTTGATTCAGTTGCAGAAGATAAGGCTGACATAGTTCAGATAAATGCTATCTGGTTCCATGTAGGTGTTCTTAATTCATTTCAGGTTCTATCTGAATATAGATGATGCTCAGATCTATTACTCCTTAGAGACCTTCTGAACCTCTTTCTTCCTTTACTTCCATTCTGCTCCTCTTCTGCTTGCCAAGCAGATCGTTATCCTTCAATGGCACTGAGTAGTGACCATCTTCATCTGGGAATTCAAAGGTTATCTTAGATTCCTCTGTATTTAACTGTATGGTTAGGTAGTAAATTTACGAAACATTACTGCACACAGAACACATACAGAGATCACACTTTTTTAAGTCGTGCAGGGATATGCAGCTGAACTTATATGCATTTATCCTGTCTACATAAATGTTGGTCTGACAGGTCAGAGTTGTTTCCAGGAGCCAGGGCTGCCAAGAGACCTAGCCAGACCTGGGGCAAACAACCTTGAGGGCAGTCCCCTGCCCACCTGGCCCCCCAACTGGCAGTAGCTTACTACTCGCTCAGCCTGTCTCTTACTCCTGTGTGCCGGGTTATCACGTTAACTCTGCTCTGCTGGCCACAGGTCTTTCTTCCTGCCACATCCCCTCCTGCCCATATGGAAATAGGAAGTACTTCACATAGGAGGCGGAACATGGCCAGCAGATCAGAGTTACCGTGATAATGTGAAACCTGGCACACAGAAGCAGGCGATCAATCCAGCCTTCTGCCGGAAGCCTGAAGAAAGCAGATTTTTATTGCTGGTGCTGGGCCCTCCTTGGAGGTCAGGCTCGGGGGAATCTTGCCCTTCCTGCCCTCCCCCTTGTAGCTCTGCCAGGAGTAGGTTTTGCACTAATACATATCCTACATAAATAAGCACAGAAGCATGCAAAATAAGCCAATTAGTGCTTGTTAAGTGCTGTTAACAATGCTGATTGGCTTGTTAAGCCAATTCAATTATTTGTGCTGTTATAGAATCTGCATGGATTTCGACAGGGAATGCTAGGCACACTATATACAATCCGGGGATTAGTGGGAATTCTCACGCCCAATGTTAAGGCATTAATGTGTTAATATCATTAGTATGCACTATTAGCAAATGGGCCTATTTTATACAATGGGACCCATGGTAAATACCACGCATTAATATTTATTGCCACATACTCACAAGGTAGCCTCTTTTACTGAATCTAGCCCCCTTGGGAAAGGAAACAACTAACAACACATTTTTCTTTTAAGAAGTAACTTGTGCACAGAACAATTTACAAGTCATTAGATGCTCTTCCTTCAAACAACTGGCTTGTGATGCAGAGCAAAATATGCTAAGAGAGCAGGATTTCTTTTTGCACCTACCAGAATGAGAAATGAATGCTAACACAAGAAGCCAGAGAGGTGTATGATGTAAGTCAACATGTTTTGTAATTCTGGGGAAAAATTAACCGTAGGTCAGAATTCTATAGAATACTTGCAGTTATGTCAGTGACAGCATGACAATTCTTCATCATGATAAGAATCTTCTTGGACTTGGGTAGGGATTATTGGAAAAGATTATTGTTTTAATTGTTTGTTTATTTATTTATTGCATTTGTATCCCACATTTTCCCACCTCTTTGCAGGCTCAATGTGGCTTACAATACATCATGAATGGTGACATGAGAAAATGTACATTTAGTATTACAGAAGGATTTTGGGTAACATGATAATAAAAACATGATAGTATTTTAACAAGCAAATATTGTAAGACAGTTCTGGATATATGTAAAGGAGTTCACATTTATTGATCTTTGTGGTATGCCTTGTTAAAGAGATAGGTCTTCAGTAGTTCGCGGAAGTTAGTTAGTTCATAGATCATTTTTAAGTTGCGCGGAAGCGCGTTCCAGAATTGTGTGCTCAGGTAAGAGAAGGTAGATGCATGGATTAGTTTGTATTTTAGACCTTTACAGTTAGGGAAATGAAGATTAAGGAATGTGCGGGATGATTTTGTAGCATTCCTGGGTGTTAAGTGTATCAGGTCTGACATATAGGCTGGGGCGTCTCCATGAATGATTTTGTGAACTAGGGTGCATATTTTGAACGTGATGTGTTCTTTAAGTGGGAGCCAGTGTAGCTTTTCACGTAGGGGTTTAGCACTTTCATATTTTGTTTTACCAAATATGAGTCTGGTTGCCGTGTTCTGAGCTGTCTGAAGTTTCTTGATTATTTGGTCTTTGCAACCAGCGTAGAGGGTGTTGCAGTAGTCTAGATGACGAGTACCATTGATTGTACCAGGTTGCGGAAGACGGTCCTTGGGAAGAAAGGTCTTATCCTTTTTAATTTCCACATTGAGTGGAAAATCTTGTTTGTTTTTTAATTCTATTTATTATGTGTTGAAAATTTTAGAAACACCTTGAGCTCAGAGTTGGAAAAGATGAATAAATATAGAATCCAGATTCAAATGTCAGCTTCTTCTGCAAATTGGCACTGAATAAAAATTGACCTTCAACAGATACTGCACAGCCTTTACAATTACCATGCGGTAGTTTTTGCATCTAATAAACAGTAAGTGCATTTTAGTAAAACAGTCCTTAGGGGCATTTTTACTAAGCTGTGATAAGCACTAATGCATGTATACCATAGCTTAAAATGGCCTAATCTACAGCTTAAAATGTCTTGCCATGAGACACGTTCAGACGTCCTGTGGTAAGTTCCAAATCGAAACGCACTAATCACACACAAAAAAATATTTTTACATTTTTGTTGGAGGAGGTCATGCCTGGGAGGAGGGTGGAGGGTGGGCTTTCCTGCACTACTCAGCACAGCTACATTACCATGCATTATCCTAGGGTCTGTGAAGGTCCAGGTGGCAGCTTTGTCTTGCTGCCAGGGACATTTGGAGAAGTCATCCTTAGCAGCTCATTCAGATGTGGTTTGGTTCCTCAGGGATGTTTTTTTACACATTCACCTCTCTGTTTGCAGTTCCTTTACTGAATGGAGCCTGAATTTAGTCCTTAAAGCTTTGAACCTCTTAAGACAGTTGAAAATCTCACTATTAAGATGGTATTTTTTTAGCTATATAATATCCAAAACAATCAAACATTGCACAAAAAATGACAAATGACTCTGTGTGCAGGGAAAAAGCCTCAAAGAGCTCCGAGATCAAACATCAATCCCACGGAGCTTAAGTAGGCACAGTGGTCTTCTCTTCATCATAGGCAAAAACCCCTGGTGCCACAGATCTGAAAAAAACTTTATTCTCTGTGATCAAAAGGCAAATTTAAGAAACATTTGTGCTGTTTTAAAAAAATAATATGTCTTCTGTATGTAGATCACCACTGGAGCATACCACGCTATCCAATATACATGTATTACACTTATCTTTATTGAGTAGTGTTCATTGGATGCTACTCTCTGCTCTCCGCTGTGCGGTCCTTCACTTGCTGCCCTGAGCTATTTTAGCTATTTCATAAACTTGCAGAATTTCTGAGTTGTAAGCCTTATCATACAGGGATCACTTCCCTTGGTTTACCAAAGCAGGAGTTTCAATCAGGACAGTTTCTTCCTTCCTACTTAAAGTAGTGTCTTCTTTCCATGTAGATCAGATCCTCTAACTCCCTTAATTCCATAGGGAGAAGTGTGGAGAGGAGTTTAAGTTGTTTCCTTTGCCAGATGTTTGTCATTTTGTTCTTAAGTATCTAGAAGTAACTAAAGAGTTTTGAATGTTGGACAGGTTATTTGTTCTTTTCAGAGGTGCAAAGAAAGGCAAAGTAGCATCTAAGCTATTGCTTGGTGGCTGACGGATTGAGAGCGTATTCCATCAGAGGAATGATAGCTTCTTGGCCAGAGTTGTATGCATAGCACCTATTGACATTTGTAGAGTGGCAACGTGATCATCGCTTCATACTTTTGCAAGGCACTATAGAACTGATGTTGAAGTACAAGTTCTTTGGACAGGGATTTCTGGACTGGTCTGGTAAGGACTCTAAGTAAATGGAAATTAGGTCTTACCTGATAATTTTTATTCTTGTAGTCATACCAGACCACTCTTGGTTAGCACAGGATTAGCATATTACTACTACTACTATTTATCATTTCTATAGCGCTACAAGGCATAAGCAGCGCTGTACACCATACACAAAAAGACAGTCCCTGCTCAAAGAGCTTACAATCTAGATAAGACAAACAGACAGAACAATTAAGGGTAAGGGAATAAATAGGTGAGGTTAAAGGACAGGGCAAGTGAGTAGTGGTTAGGAGTCAAAAGCAGTGGTAAAGAGGTGGGCTTTAAGTTTCGACTTGAAAACGGCCAAAGACGGGGCTAGACGCACAGGCTCAGGAAGTCTATTCTAGGCATGAGGTGCAGCAAGACAAAAGAAACGGAGTGCACATGCACTAATTTAGAACATTGTCATTAATATAAAAATTGGAAAATCAGCAATTTTAATACTCCAGTAAAACTGGCCTTAAAATGCAGGAAAAACCCACACAAGGGCAAACTAAGGCCACTTTTTACCACAGCTTAGTAAAAGAACCCCATGGAGGAACATTTTTTGATATGACACCTAAATCTGATTTGGGGCATTTTATGGAAAACATTCAAAAATCCAGTACAAACATGACCGTTTTCAGACCAGCACAATTTCCAACTTTTTGTATCAAAAATAGCCATTTGCTAGATGCGGCCGTTCTCAGTGTGCTTTTCTTTATGGACTAAGGGAAAATTTCACAAAAACAAGCCATTGGGATGTATGGGGGGGCTGGCACTCTTAGTAGACTGGCCACACAGATATCCCAGAAGAGCAATGGGTCACCCTAGGGGCCACTGCAGTGGACCTCACATAAAATGCCCCAGGTACACATCTCACTGTTACTCTTTGTATTGTATTGTTGAGCGCTCCAAAACCCACATAAAACCTACTGTACCCAAACGTACACCACTTCAATAGCCCTTATACCTGCAATGTCAACAGTAGGTTTTTGGTGGATTTTGGAGGACTCACACATTCCAACACAAGTGTACCAGCTAGAGTGGGATATAGGCCTGGGTCCCCTTCTCTACAGTGCAACGCACTGACCACTAGGCTACTTTAGGGACTTGCTTGCTGCTCAAATAGGACTGACCATAACACTTGAAGCTGTCATAGAGGCTGGCATATACTGTTTCTTTCATACCTTTGGGGACTGGGAGGGAGTCAGTGTCCAGTGGGGGTGTAAGAGAGTCATGCCTTAATCCCACCAGTAGTCATCTGGTTATTTAGGGCACCTTTTTATGACTTAGGTTTGATTGAAATAGGTCTAGATCAAAACATTAACTGTTTGCCCTGGATATTTTTGCTTTGTTCCATTATGGCAGAAAAACATTCGTGTTTTGGAATACCCAAATCCTGCCCCAAGCGTGGCCCCTTCTGATTTGGACATACTGTATGTGAACTGTATGGAAAACCATCATAAAAATGGGTTTTGAAAATAGCAATTTGGACGTTTTGGCAAACAAAACATCCATCTGCCACTTTGTGCCATTATTTGGACATTTTTCTGTTTTATAAATGAGCCCCTTAGTATATGAATGAATGAATGACCTATTCATACCGATTAAAATTTCCATAGACTTACAAATAAGGTACTTTAGCAATACATTGCTGAGGGGAAAAAGTCATACCATGATAGAAAATAAATGATCCTCACCTGTAATTTTTAAAAGTAAAAAAAAAAAAAAAAATCAAAGAAACAATTTAACATAATCTCACAAGGACCAGTATATTTAATCTAGTCAACATTCAGCTGGCTAGATTAAGCATTTCTTTAACTGCTAGCCACTGCCGGCTGTATTATGCCCTGATATTCAATGCTGGTCACTATCTGTCACTGGAACTAAACATTGGGGTCTAGGGCAGCTGCCAGGAGTTATGGGGTGTCATCAGAAGTCAGAGGTGATACCCAGATAGCTACCTCATTAACCTAGGATGACTTTTTTTGCTCTCCAAAGTTAACAGTGTATTAATCCAGGCACTGCTGAATATTGGTGATGCCTGGGTAAGTCTCAGCTCCATCCTGACTCTGCCCCTGGACTGCCATGAAGCTAGCTGGATAGTACCATGTTGATCTGCCTGGATATTCAGGGGCATTATTCAAGTATATGTCACTGAATATCTGGGTTTGGCCTGGTCAGTACATCAAATAGGTGGATAGACAGATAAATGGATGAAGCCTCGACAACAAGTGTCATTGTCTATTGTGAGGAACAGTCAAAAAAGCCAGGCCTTCAGACCAGAGTTAAAGTTTTTAAAGGAAGGTTCTGCACGACATGTAGGGAAGAGAGTTCCGTAAGGACAGATCAGTGAAGAAAAAGGCATGTTGAGCAAGTTTAGGACCAGGCAGGACTAGGCAATGGTCAATACAGGAGAAAAGAAGGCGGGCAGATGAATAAGGAATGATGAGAGAGGATAAGTACTGGGGGAGTCCAACTCGATAGGCCTTAAATGCAAGTGTTAACAGTTTGAAAATGATGCGTTGGTCCATAGGGAGCTGATGATATTTCTGCAGTAAAGGGGTGACATTGTTGCAGCACTGGGCATGACACAGCAAATGAATAGCTACATTTTGGAGTGACTGAAGTCACTTAATGCTTGACTGAGTACAGCCTAAATATGCTATATTACAATAGTCTAACCTAGTGGTTAATAGGGACAGAATCAGTGAATGAAAAGCATCAGAATTAAAGTATTGCCAGATTGCTCTGAGTTGCCAAAGAGCATAGAATCCAGTTTTGCAAACATTAGGGAGGAGATTCTACATATGGCGCCTAAAACTTTGGCGCTGAAATCAATGCCGACTAAGCATATTCTATAATCGATGGCTAGATTTAGGCACCGATTATAGAATATGCTTAGTTGATATCTCAGCGCCTAAAACTACATGCATCCATTTACACCAACGAAAACACGCCGTAAATCCTGGCACATAGATTTATGTGTACTAGGACATATTCTATAACTATGCCTGCAAATTTTGGAATGCCCACAAAACGCCCATTTCCCCACCTATAATCACACCCTTTTTTGCCTGCTTGCATTAGAAGTTCAGCATACTTACTACTACTACTACTACTACTATTTAGCATTTCTGTAGCGCTACAAGGCGTACGCAGTGCTGCACAAACATAGAAGAAAGACAGTCCCTGCTCAAAGAGCTTACAATCTAATAGACAAGAAATCAATTAATGTGTACAGGAAGGAGGAGAGGAGGGTAGGTGGAGGCGAGTGGTTACAAGTGGTTACGAGTCAAAAGCATTATAGAATACACTTAGCAAGTTGTGTGCATACATTTTAATCAGTGCCAATTAGTGCTCATTATTGCTTGTTAAGAGCTTTTATGAACACTGATTACTTTGTTAAGCCAATAAAGTTACATGAGTTGTTATAGAATCCATGCCAAATTTGGTGCAAATCCGTAGGCACGCTATATAGAATCTGGGGGTAGATGTTTGAGGGGTGAATGTGAGGTGAGAATCTAGGATAATTCCTAGGTAGTGAAAAGAGTCAACAGGGTGGAAGGCTGAACTGAAGAACTGCAATAGAATGGAGGGTGTGGAGAGTCTACCCGTGAACCAGCATACCAAGGTTTTGTCTTTATTTAGAACAAGTATGTGTTCCATCAGCCAGGCTCAGATAACAGTCAAACAATCTTGAATTGGACTTAGGGATTGAAAGGGTTGGCAGGAAAAAGCAGTAGAATGCCAAGCGCTTATATGTGAAACGAGATCCCAGAAGACTGAATCAGAGTTGCAAGAGGGCTGAGAAACAGGTTTAAGGGAAGGGGTGACAAACCAAGCCCTGAAGAACTCCACAGTTCAGGGGGTGAGGGGTGGCTCTAGAAGAGGAAACTACAGTAAATGTATGGCCAGAAGGGAAAAAGGAAAACCAGGATAAGACTGACCCAGAAAGAAAGTGTTGAGAGGTGTGAGAGTAAGAGACAGTAATCCACGAGGTCGAAAGCGGTAGGCAGGTCCAAGGAAATGGCCAGAACAACATTATATCTCTCCAGTAGAGCACAAATCACATTGAGAACAGCAGTGATGACAGTTTCTGGCAATAGTTATCTGGCAATTATGAGAATGCATTTACTTTGAAATTATCTCTGTTTGACTAGATACATTTACACCCAATTATTTAATTGAGTAGACTAGTTTCTGAATTATTTTTAGACACCTGAACCCTTTTGGACACTCCTCCATTAAGAACTACTGGAAATGAACAGAAATTGAGCAGATTAGATTTAATATTCATGAATGTGGCTTTATGAACTATTTTCCACCTAGTATATTAAGGACCAGAAGCCTCCAATTAGCTCAATTAAGTATTAATTTATATTGTATTAAAAAGAAAATTGAGAGAAGCTGCAGGTATATATGATGGTTTTGTTCAACTTTAAAAACTCTAAATTAGTGCTGTCTTGCTGTGTCACAGTGTGGAGTCTACAGATGAACAATGTAGTTCTCATTCAAAATTACTTGATGTAAAATACAGCTCAACTAAGCAGGAAAACTATAGTGTGTCTGTGGCATAACCCACATTTCAGCGTCTCTAGAATGTAGGAGTAGTGTATCTTTCCTTTATTTGTATATATGTGCGTCAAGCTTACAGTGCAATGGTCTTTTTAACATGTCAGCCGTAAGACGGCAGATGCTGTTGCTCAGGACTAGAGGAAGCCGCTGGTATTGCTACTAATAACGCAAATGGCATCCTGCTTCTCACTATTTCCAGTGTGCTAGAAACTTTTCACTATTAACTTTATAGAAGAAGAGGGAACCAGATCAGTTCGTGCCAGCTGTTCAAATCTTCAGATATTTGTTCAGGAAATAAATAGTCATGTTTCTGTTGGCTGAGACATTACCCGAGGCTCAAAATTACCTGATTAAATAACATGCAGTTCAGCAGTTATTGATAAGTGACAGGTAAGAACATGTTGTTATGTTTGCTAAGATTAATCTGAAGAAGGTTAAATCCATAGTCACCAGTCCTTTTGTCACATTTTATGGCTGAAATTGGTTTGACGGTGAGAAAAGGTGTAGTCTCTGTAAATGAATAATCTAGTGGCAGAGCAGTGTTTCCCAGTGAACTACTACCTCTGATGGTCCGAAAATACCTTTCTGTATAAATGAATGTTGAAATTATTATAGTAGGATACTGCAGAAAAACAGAAGAACTGTACCCATGTAGGCACACAAATCAAACAAACACAACAAGGGTGACCAAAGAAAGAGCAGTAGGCAATACCCGAACCTACATCTTTATTAAATCATCAAGGACTCAACACGAATCATTTTTCTGCCCCCAGGGGCCTTCCTCAGGAGTCTTTATATGGATGACTACTGTGGTTAAGCTAAGCTTAAAACAATATGGATGTTGTCAAATGTCTTGCTGCTTATACATCAAAATAAACCACTATGATTCCCTGGGGGGTCGAAACACGATTCCTGTTGAGTCCTGGATGATTTAATATAGACGTTGGTTCAGATATCTCTTTCTTTGGTCACCCTTGTTGTGTTTGTTTGGAAATTATTATAGTAGCAGTGGTTTATTGTGTGTTCTGAAATTGGTCCCTTGCCATCTGAGACCTTTCACTCTCATCCTCAGTGGTGCATGTATTGCTTTTTAGTAATGATGGTGGTATATACCACAGTGTCATCCTTTGCCTTGCACCCAACTTATGAAAATGCAATATGGTGGAGTTGTTTACATTTGCCTGAATTGCCGTTGATGTGTTACTGTTACACCAGGCCAAATTTAGGAAGGAAATCATGGCTGCCGTGATAATTTATTCAGTTATCAGGGAAGTCACATTAAAACTCAAAATCACAGTAAAATAACCCCAATATTTATTTGACTGCCCAGGAGAAACACCTGTCTCAAACACCCCTCCCCCAGCTCAAGTCCACCCGGTACCAGTATTTAGATTGTTGGTGGTCTAGGTTTCCTTCAGTAACCTTCCAGTGATTGCTCTAATATCTATCTATCTATCTATCTATCTATCTATCTATCTATCTATCTATCTATCTATATCTGTGTGTGTATGTTTGTGTAGATAGATGGAGTGATAGAGCCGGGCTCCTTTTAGTTTTACACCTCACGTGAACAAAGGTCTTCTCTTTATACTGAAGTTTTGGATTTTGTGAATCGCTTGCCCTGTTTCCTTACATAGATAGATATACAGTACATATATCTTTATCTATAGATATAGATAAACACAGATATAAATATTGAATGTGAGCAATCACTGGAAAGTTACTGGGAAGCTGTTCTATATAAAACGGATAATATGACTGTATGTATATCTGAGGTCTTTCTTAAAATGTGAAAACATGCAAAATTTCTCAGGCACCTTTATAAATCAATAACTGTTTTTTCTTGTCATATATGATTCCTTAGCTGATAGTAGCCCTGTTCATCCCTAAGAAAATACAGACTTATTTGTGGTGTATTAAATTTTGTGATAACTTTTTGAAGCTTGTCAGTAAAATTTGATAGTGTTAGAAACAGAGAAAAATTAAGGCAGTCTACCTATCCCTACCACGTACTACCTCTTTCTCTCACTTAGTGGATCCTATGTACCTGTCCCAATCTTCCTTGAATTCAGATACATACAGTGTTCCTCTCCACTACCTCTACTGGGAGGCCATTCCAGGAATTCACCGCCCTTTGTGTGAAAAAGTATTTCCTTAGGTTACTCCTGAGTCTGTCCCCTTTCACCTTCCTCCTATGCCCCCTCATTTCAGAGCTTCTTTTCAATTGAAATAGACTTGTCTCCTGTGCATTCATGACATGGAGGTATTTAAAGGTCTCCATCATATCTCCCTCTCCAATTTTCTTCCAAAGTATACATATTAAGACTTTTAAGTCTGTCCCCATACACATTATAACAAAGACCACTGACCATTTTAGTAGCCACCCTCTGAACAGACTCCATCCTATTTATGTCTTTTTGAAGGTGTGGTGCCTAGACTTGTACCCAGTACTTAAATGAGGTCTCACCAGAGACTTATACAGAGGCACTATCACCTCCTTTTTCCTGCTGACCATTGCTCTCCCTTATGGCTTTCACTGTCACATTTTCTACATGTCTGGCCACCTTAAAATCACCACATATGATCACACCAAAGGCCTGCTCTTCTGTCGTGCACATAAAGTATTTCACCCCCTAAACTGTACTGCTCTTTTGGATGTTTGCCTTTTTTAGCAATAAATCTTAGCTGAAAAATTCTGGACCATTCTTCAAGCTTCTCTAAGCCTCTCCTCATGTTATCTACACCATCAAGGCTGTCTACCCTATTACAGATTATGGTATTATTCACAAAAAGGCAAACCTTAAAACACAGCCCTTCGTCAATATTGCCTACAAAAATGTTTTAAATATAACTGGCCCAAGAACTGAATCTTTCGGCACATCAGTGGTAACATCCCTTTCCTCAGAGTCATCTCCATTTAGTACTACCCTCAGTTGCCTTCCATTCAACCAGATTCTAGTCCATCTATGCCTATCCACAAAGCACAAAGAATCAAGTTTAGAAATAAGACATTGCTGTACTGAACCGTAACTATCCCAGCTCTTGGAATCCACAGGGGGAGGGGGTAGAGAGGTTTACTGACTGCTCAGCTTCTTCCTGAACATTTCAGCTCATCTTTCTTGTTTTCCATGCCAGTGAGGTTTCAGAGCAGTTTAATTACAGAAACATCAAGTAGTCTAATAGAAACATAGAAACATGACAGCAGATAAAGGCCAAATGGCCCATCCAGTCTGCTCATCCATTCCACACCATCCACTATCTCCTCCCAAGTGCTTGTCCCAAGGTTTTTTTTAATTCAGCTACTGTCTTTGTCTCCACTACCTCCATCGAGAGGCTGTTCCACATATCCACCACCCTTTCTGTAAAAATACATTTCCTTAGATTACTTCTGAGTCTACAACCTTTGATTTGAACTGGGCTTCCTGCTTCTTTCTTTCACTTTCTTTGCTCTCCTCAGTCAAAGACCTAAAGATTTTCTCTTTTTGTGTCTGTGGGATTAATGCTTAATAAAAGGAGAGCCCTCAGGAGCAGATGCAGAAAGCTAGCACAGATGGAAGTGTGCGTTTAGTATGAAATCTGCACACAAGAATATGGGAGCACAGTACAGAAAAGGATTTTGCACAGAAGTTAACCCTGCACAAAACCGGAAGTCTGACACCAGCACATTAAAATGAATGGTAATGAGGCTATTAGCTATTCTATCCCAATGCAGAGAAGTGTGCAGAAGACTTTAAAGTGATCACAATGCAATAACTTGAATACCAGTTTTGAGACAGTGTAGAAGGGTTAGCTCATTCTGTATTATTTTTAAAACAGGAGGTGATGGTTTGGCACATAGGTCTAAGCCACATTTCCTCTTATATCCCCCCCCCCCCAACAGATGTTGAGTCCTACTTTTGCTGGCAGGGATGCCCAAGCCCTGCCAGCCGAAGAGGTCCACTGCTCGGAGGCCCAAGAGTCATGCTGTTTGTGCAGCAAGCAAATCAGCAGCATGCTTCAGCCACCGATGCCTACATTCCCACACATGCCCTCCTTCTCTTCCCCTTTCAATCCAGTGACTGCCCTCCTTGTATCCCTCTTTCCATACAGCCTCTGCACTCCTTCTCTCCCCACTTTGATCCAGTCTCTTCCCTCCCTCTCTTCTCACTTCCATCCAGCCTGTGCCCCCTCTACCTCTTCCACCCATCTTCTGCAAAACAGGAAGTTACTTCAGGCGACCACAGTAAAGGGAAGAGGCGGGTGCCAGCGGTGGCAGGGCAGCGTATTGGAATCGCTGCCGCTGCTGGGTTTGGAAAGTCACCGTGACCAGGTAAAGCATCGTGAAGCCACCCCCTGAGATGCCGCTCATAAAGAATGCTGCTTGAAGCCCCTGCCTCTGGTGGCCTAATTGTTGGGCCGCCCCTGTGGGATACATTTACATTTACTGGAGACTTTATATATGCAAATATATATCATGCATATTAGGGGTGGGCATTTAACATGTTAATAACACCATTAACATGTTAATTTTTTTTAATGCAGATGGAGATTTTTAACGCTGGCTCCTTTTTTAAACATGGGCCTGCCGCCTTCGTTTACCTCTCCTGCTGGATTTTCAGTTTCTCAGCACAGTGGTGCAGGAATTAGGGGAAGTCTTGCAGTTTCAAGCCCTGACTCACCAGAAGAACCCTACTGACCCTTAGAGGTGTTCCCAGCGAGTCGTCCAGCGCTGCTTCCTAGTGTGTCTCCCACGCAGCGTAGCTTCTGAGTCTCTTTCCATACCAGTGCATATATGGTAATTTTGGCGCTGCTTCCTAGTCTCTCTCCCGTTCAGTTCAACTTCTGAGTCTCTCTCCTATTCCAACACACATATGGTGCATTTTGGCGCTGCCTCCCACTGCCGCACACATGCTGCATTTTGGCTATTGGAGCACTTCCCTGAAAAAATCAGCTGAGCACAGCTGTTGAGGTAAATGATGGAGGAGAGGGAGGGGGAGAGTGAAACTGGGGAAGGGCATGAGAGTATTTCTTTTTCAGTCTGGGCTATGCTGCTGCACTGGTTGAACAGGGCTGATGCCATTTTGAAGTATATGGTCTAGACTTGGGTGGGTCTTTCCTTCGGTTTAAAAAGGGCAACAGCAGGGCTGTATTTAACTGAGATGGTAAAACCTTGTCCTGCAATGATGCATTTTAACACACCATAATCATGTAGGACCTGCCCATCCAACTGGGTCAAGGAAGAGGGAAAAGACTGCTGGAGCTATGCTGCAAGAGAGGGAGAGGGTTGGAACTGTGATGGGAGGGAGCATGGGGGCTGGGGCTGTAGTGGGAGAGAGGGAGGGAAAGGGGTATGGCTAGAGATATGCTGGGAGAGAGAAGGGGGGAAATGCCAGGACCTTCAGGGAAAGAGTTTTTGGATAGAGTACGCCATATATGCCTGTTAATAGGAGGTGGTGTAGTAAATAAATATTAAACTTGCTAGACTAGAGAATGGTGTGAATTGCATGTTATGGGCCAAATGCATGCCACGGTAGAGCACAATTAATCACGTGATAAAAAATGTTAATCATATGATTAATCACAATTAAAATTTTTAATCTTTGCCCACCCTTAATGCGTATGCATTGTGAATATTCTGAAAATTCAGGATAGTTTTGAGAAGCCATGATATAGCCCTCTCTTAAACATAAATTTGTATATATACTAAATGAGGTTTCTTCCACACTATTGCTTACCAAATAATGTTATTACCTAGGACAGAGCTTCCCAAACTGTTAGTCAGGACCTCAAATGGGGTCATATAACCCACCTCTAGGGTCACAACCTGGTTAGGCTCTCCATAGGTGCATTATTATTCTACACAAGGGGGTTTCCACAATTTTATTTGGCCATGATCATGGGGTAATGCCCACAAAAAGATCAATAAGCACTAACCTAGGACAAGCAAAGTCACTGCTGGTGCCATCCCAGGTGGATATAACATTTACAACTCCCCCTCCCCTCCCTCCAAGAACATACATTTCCATGCATGCACTGAGTTAAAAACAGGGTGACAGGTAACTTGAAAGCAGGAAACATTGTTTTTTAAAAGGCTAGCTCAAATTCTCATGTCCTCGTTAATGTCATCTCTTGAATGTAAGCTGCTGCTCCTATCCAGATCTTCTTCTCTTCCTTCTCATAGTCTTAATGCTACTAAACACATGGAGGCCAATTTTAAATAGAACATAGAAATCAGTTGTGAAATGTCCACATTGGGATGTGTTCAGTTCCAGCTGACATTGAGTCTTTTCTGAAATTCATGCAGGAGCCAGCAATGCTCATTATTATTTGTTACATTTGTACCCCACGCTTTCCCACTCATGGCAGGCTCAATGCAGCTTACATGGGGCAATGGAGGGTTAAGTGACTTGCCCAGAATCACAAGGAGCTGCCTGTGCCTGAAGTGGGAATTGAACTCAGTTTCTCAGGACCAAAGTCCACCACCCTAATTACTAGGCCACTCCTCCACTCATGTATGTGGTGAGTACATATAGCAGTGGCACAACTGTGAACATGGAAAACATCAACAGAGTCAACTAAGCAACTTAAACGTGTAGACAATTGCAGGTGTAAATGCTCCTAAGAACAGAGGCTACAATTTTTCTGCACTGTCAATTTTGAGGAAGAAAAAAGCCCAATAAGTGGTTAAAGAAGAGACCTCCCTTAATGCCTCCTATAAAGGGCTACCCAAAACGTGTCCCTTTAAAAACCTACACGTGCCCAAAAGTATTTGTCAATCCCAGAACTGATCTATTTAAGTATATGTGTGAATTCCATTTTTGAAATGGGGAATACACAAGTAGATTTTGGTTCTGCCCAAATCTTAATCCCTCCTTTCTAAAATTGGGTTTTCTATATGTATCCCAGATACACCTGTAAATAACAAATAGGGATTATAAAATAACCACCAATATATTTCTGCCCTTGGTTCTTGATATTAAATAATTAATATTTTCCTTCTATCCTCAGAGGTGCTCCAGGAGAAAAAGCGCTATACCCTTGATTTTAAGATGCTGCCCCAAGGGTTAATAATTTCAATGTTATTACATGGCAGGACTAAAACAACACTCTCATACCCTTCTGCTTTACTGTGCATTTAATTCTCATGGATGCATGTTTCTCCCTCTTTTTCTCTCCTCTCTCTTGAGAATCCTTTAAGATTAAAATAGAGGAGACATCTGCTGTTCAGAATATTTTGCCCATAATGACTGGTTAGCACAGAAGGTTCACTTGGCAGTGCACCATCCTCCCACTATCTCTGGACTGAGTGAAAATGAGCTTGTTTAGCCATGAGGGTGAACACAATCTTTCCGCACACTTTGGAGACCATTTCAATTAGTGAGACAGTGTGAAAAGGTCTGGAGCTCTGGGTGCCCTTATCTGGTCCCCTGAGTCTGCAGTAGAGCGCTTTGCAATTAGTTTTGGGTGATGGTAATCGGTGGCATTGTGAAGGACATACTTGCAAATAATACAGCTAGAAAACAAAGATTTTGTGGGGGGGGGGGGGGGAAAGTAAACTTTTACAATGTTTTATAATAATCAAGACTAGTTTTACTTATGGGCAAGAGGGACAGTGGCCCTAGGCCCTGCATAACAGAGGGCCATAAGTAAAGGCAGCCAGCCACAAGATGGTAAACGCCCCCTTGTCAGAATAAAAAAGCTCTTTGATACCCCAAGATGTATGATATGGCAAAGGAAAAATTTAAAGATGACTGTGCCTTGGGGGCAATCTGAAAAAGTGAAAAGGGGATCCATTGACAGACGTTTGCCCAAGGCTCCATTTATCGCTAAATTGACTTGGATTATAATTTTTGTGTTTATAGTACATTCTCAAAAGCTTTGACATAATTGCATGTACAGAAGACTTTATCACAGAATCTCTTTCTGTTCCATAAGAAAAATAAGGATGAAAGATAGGGTCGGGCAGTCATTTACAGTGAATGTCAACAAAATTTTATCTGTCATCCCCTGTTGTTGGCAAATGAAACTGAGTAGGGGTTTATTTGTCAACAATAGACCTCCCCTCGGGCCTACCTCAATCCCTGGTGGTCCAGCAGTGATCTATTGGGGCAGGAATAATGCCCATTTGCTCCTGTTCATGGCCTCAGCAGTATTCAATATGGCAGCCATGACCATCCACCCTATTCTTACATATTGCATTACTGCAGGTAAAAGGGCAACAGATCGATGACCTCTGGTGTGATCATGCTATGACCTGGAATACTGGCAGCTTTGTTTGATCAAGACAGGCTAGCATGTGTTGGTGATAGATAGATAGATAGATAGATAGATAGATAGATAGATAGATATTTTGCGTCTTTAGGAGGACTTAGGTAAGTAGGTTCACTTTTCTTGTCAGGACATTATTAAAGTTGATCAACAAGTGTCCGTGTATTGATTGCAATTCAGAGCCTGATATTTAAAATGATTTAAAAAGCCAAGAGATGCGTCTGGCTATTTAAATAACTTGTCTGGGGTAACTGGATAGTGGTGCTGAAAATGTTTGTTTAGTACCCAGTGTGAAACAGACTATTTTTTTTTTTGGGGGGGGGGGGGTGTTTCGAGGGGTTAGTCAGCAGTTGTCCACTTAAATGCTGCTATTCAGTACTTAACTGACCAAGGTAACTGCATAAATTGGACCCCATAAAACAGTCCTTTCTTTATGTGGTTCACCATAGCCAGTTAAGTACCGAACATTGCACAACTGTTTCCGCTTGTCTCATATACCTGGAAATTCAATGCTGGACCATGGACATGGCCTGGCATTGAATTTCCAGGGATAATGCCAGTGGGATCAGTAAAACACTCATTACTGCAGGCTGAATATCGGGCTCTCAGTTTTTTGGGAGAAAGAGCACGGTCAGCCTGTGAGATACATGGTGGTTGCCAGTTACTGAAATGAGTTCCAGTATCTTTCCTAGCTACTACATGATATTGGGAGACTATTATGAGCAGCATTCTACTAGTGAGGGGCCCTTTTACTAAGCTGTGGCAAAAAGTGGCCTGCGGCAGTGCAAGCGCGTCTTTTGGGCACGCGCCAGGCAAGTTTTTATCGCATCCTGGAAAAAAGGCCTTTTGTTAAGGGGCCAGAAAATGGATGTGCGGTTAAAAAAAAACCCAGTGTGCTTCCATTTTTGGCCTGAGGCCTTACCGCCACCCATTGACTTAGCGGTACCGCCAGGTAAGCGCCACGCAGTAGAAAATAGAAAATATTTTCTACCATGTGTTTTCAGCCTACATCAAATTCAGAATTATCACCCAGGGCATGCAGTAGCCAGGCGGTAATGCTGATTTGGCACGCACTGAATGCGTGTAGGCTGTTACACGTCTTTGTAAAAGGGACCCTAAATTCTCTGGAGTTGTAGCATTTCAGTGAGGGGTATAGACCTAGTAGAATTGTAAATTGGGGAGTGGAGGAGTAGGCCTAGTGGTTAGAGTACCAGGCTTGACATCCAGAGGTGGCTGCTTCAAATCCCACTGCTGTTCCTTGTGGTCTTGGGCAAGTCACTTAGCCCTCCATTGCCTCGGGTACAAAATTAGATTGTGAGCCCTCCAGGGACAGAGAAATACCCAGTGTACCTAAATGTAACTCAACCTAGAGCTACTACTGAAAAAGGTGTGAGCAAAATCCAAATAAATAAATATTGAAACAGTTTGCATAGCCAGGGAGGTAACAAAGTCTGCACATCCCTGGAAAGCAGAGGCATAGCCAGACATCCTATTTTGGGTGGGCCGTTCAACACTCTCCCTGCTCCTTTTGTCCTGCATATCTCTCCCTCCCCTCTGCCCCCAGATCCGGTATTGGCCCCCTCCCACCTGTGACCCTGCAACTCCTCCCCAGTTACCTCAGCATCTTACCTGGCAGCGGCGGTGATGCATATCCAGTGCCTGCACTGGCCTCACAGGCTTCCCTCTGCCACGTCCCATCCTCCCTAATGTCATTTCCTGTTTCTTCTCTGTCACGATGTGGCAGAGGGAAGTCTGGGGGGCTGATGCAGGCAGTGGATGCATGTTGCTGTTGTTGCCTGTGAAGATGCTTAGGTAGATCGAGGTGAGTGGAGGAGTGGCCTAGTGGTTAGGGTGTGGACTTTGGTCCTGAGGAACTGAGTTCAATTCCCACTTCAGGCACAGGCAGCTCCTTGTGACTCTGGGCAAGTCACTTAACCCTCCATTGCCCCATGTAAGCCGCATTGAGCCTGCCATGAGTGGGAAAGCGCGGGGTACAAAAAGGGAGGGAGGGAAGGGGTGGGAGTTGCCAGGTCACAGGCAGGGGATCAAATGCTGGTGAGAGGAGTAAGATGGCTGCAACTGAACTTTTTTGGTGAACCAAACAAGGTGGGTCTGAGCCAAGAATGGGTAGGTCTGTGCCCACCTAGGCCCACCTGTAGCTACCTCATTGCTAGAAAGAGGACTACAGATGCTTAAGGTAATTCTCAACACATGAAAGCAAATATGATTGTTTGGTCTGCAACAAAACTAAGCACTGAGCTGATCACTGTGGAAAAGCAGGAAGGGCAGGGGAGACTCAGACAGCTGTTGGAAGACAAGTCTTCTGTTTCCCAATCTGCAAAACAAGCCTGTAGAAACCTGCATGCTTTCTGGCTTGAGTAGCAACAAGCAGCAGGACTCCAGTTGCAGAGCTCGTGGAGCTCTTCCAGTAAACTATCTTATGCACTTATGCTCAGACCGAGCTTCTCTCTGTGAACAGCAGCAGCCTCCAACCAGCATTGCGCTACATTTCCTTAACATGCTAAATTGTGTGTGTTCATCTAGGGAGCTGTCCAGTCAATAGACAAACACTTGGAATCATGTTTATAAAGAATACATTTTGCCTGACGATGGATCCCTTGGTGGAAGCTTAGAATACTACTGTTCATGGTCTTTCTGCCATTTTTCTATTCATCCCTTTCATAATCATGCAAACTCGCTGCAATCTGCAATGCAGAGTAATTAAGCATATTTAGGTAGATTTAATCAATAGACATGCTTAATTACCTTACAATGCACCTGTCTTCAGTTGCTTAATTCTGGACCCATGGGAAATGACATTGCACAGCATCATCACTAAATTAAGAATACTTTTCAGTCTGCAAAGACACAGCAATGGAGGCAGAAGTAAGGAGCTGAATCCATCACAGCATCTCCTATTTCGATGCTTTATTTATTTTTTCTATTTTAAATAGATACAAGCAATAAACCACTTGTACAGAAGAGTAAACAATATAAAGAACAAAGGTGTCCTTTTACTAAAGTGCATTAGAATGTTAACTCATGATTTAGTGCATGGGAACAGCTAATGCACAATCGCGCTAACCACTTCTACTGTATTCTTAAGTTTACTGTATTCTAACTAACGCACTGAATATAGAAAGAGAGAAAATAAAAGCAGATAAGGGCCTACGCAGTCTGCTCATCTATACCCGCCATACTCCCTTAGAGATCCTATGTGCTTGTCCTGTAATTTCTTGAATTCAGGCCCAGTCTTCACCTCCATCACCTCCACCTGGAGGTTGTTCCTTGTATTCACCACTCTTTTCTGTGAAGAGGTACTTCCTTAGATTTCTCCTGAGTCAGCCCCTATCTTTGTATCCACCACTCTTCTTGTGAAGAAGTATTTCCTTAGATTACTCCTGAGTCTGCCCCTTACACCTTCGTCCTATGCCCCCTCTTTCCCAAGTTTCCTTTCAGTTTAGTTTTGTTCTTTGAAAATAAAAATAAAAGTATGAAAGAGACTCGTTTCCTGTGCATTTATGCCATGGAAGTATTTAGATATTTAAATATCTCTATCATATCTCCCCTCTCCCACCTTTCTTCCAAAGTATACATGTTGAGATCTTTAAGTCTATCTCTATGTACTTTATGATGAAGACCACTGACCATTTTAGTAGCTACTTTCTGGATGGACTCCATCCAGTTTTGTTATGACTGTGGTCATAACCCCTCTCAAACTTACCTTTTTCCTGGTGGTCAGCTTAGCTGGCTTCTGTTTCTTTTGTCTGTCCTTTCTGAGCTGGCTACCTCTCTCTGTGCTGGCAGCTTCCAGCAGCATGACTCTAATTGTCTCACTTTACTGCAGCTGTAGGTGTTGCCTAAGTTGCTCTACCTCTCTTTGGGTGTACTGGCTTCAAGGGCTTCAAGGTGTTGCATTGGTGTGGGTTGGGCCTCTATGGGTTTCAGTGTGCTCTCTGTGTTTCAGTATGCTGCCTGGGTCTAGGGAGTGTGACATCATCAGGGAGGGCCTTGATAAGGAAGTGGTGTTCTTTCCTTCAGAGCCTTTGCAATGGTTGCGTTGGCTTTAGGTAGGGTGGTGCAGTGTGCACTTCTGACTTTGTGTCTAGGTTCCCTGCTTGCTTTTGCTAAAGGTCCAGGTTAGTGGTTGTGCAGTGTGCACTTTGAGTTGTGTTTAGCTTTCCTGCTTTTCCCTCTTGGTTTTGGAAGCACCTTGATAGTTTGTGTCTAGCTTGCTAGAGTAGGGCTTAGGAAGCACCTTGTTAGTTTTGTATCTAGCTTGCTAGAGTAGTGCTTAGGAAGCTTGTTAGTTTTGTGTTTAGCTTGTTAGTATAGGGCTTAGGAAGTCCTTTTGTTAGTGTAGGCCTAGGAGTGCCCTGGTTAGTCCAGTTCCTTGGAGCACTGCTGTCTCTTCTGTTTCCAGTCCTGGTCCCTGTGTCATCCGGTATTTGGTAAGTCCTGCCGGCCACTCGAACCCAAGGGCTCAACCCTTGGGGGGGGGGGGTAGTGGCCAAGCGCAGGTGAAGCTGTACGGACCAGTCCTGTGTGCTCCAGTCCAGTGTGTTCCGGTCCGGTCTGTGTTCCAGTCTGGTGCGCTCCAGTCCAGTGTGTGCCGGTCCGGTGTGTTCCAGTCCTGTGTCCTCCAGTCTGGGGGATTGCAGTCCAGTGTTCCAGTCCTGTGTCCTCCAGTCCGGGGAATTCCAGTCCGTGTGTTCCGGCTCGCTGGGCAGTGCCTGCAGTCCCTGCCGGTGCCGGTGTGTTTGCCCAGCATTGGTTGGTGGGTTTTGCCTGCTGCTGTCGCTCCTTGTCAGCAGCCCAAGGCTCACGTTTGCTCCAGAGCCCAGCCCCGTGGGCTCTGAACCTGAGAACCTGACATGTTTATCTCTTTTTGAAGGTGTGGTCTCCAGAATTGTACACAGTATTCTAAATGAGGTCTCAGCAAAGACTTATACAAAGGCACTATCATCTCCTTTTTCCTGCTGGCCATTCCTCTCCTTATGCACCTAGGCATCCTTCTGGCTTTTGCCATCATCTTTGTTATCTAGTTGGCCACCTTAAAATCGTCAGATATGACCACTTGCAAGTCTTGTACTTCTTTTGGGCAGAGAAGTATTTCACCCCCTATAATGTACCGTTCTCTCGGGTTTTTGCAGTCCAAATGTATGATATTGCATTTTTTTAGCATTAAATCCTATCTGCCAAATTCTGGACCATTCTTCAAGTTTCAATAGATCCCTCCTCATGTTATCCAAAGTATCAGGCGTCTCTACTCCATTATAAAATTATCTACAAAGAGACAAACCTTACCCCTTCCTCAATATCACTCACAAGAATGATAAAATGATCCCGTCAATATCAATATCAATTTATTGTTTATATACTGCCAACTCCCCTAGAAGGGTTCACTACTGTTCACATTAAACTATCCTTGGCAATTACATACCTTTACATAAGACATTCAACAAACATTACAAACGATTAACATAAAGACTTCATCATGAATGCCTCAAAACATTTGGAATGGATCACAGATTTGCTTAGAAAAAACTGAAAACCTTTCTTTTCAACAACTAATGGTCTAAGAGTTCCAGGCAGATTGTGGTGGGTAGGGAGTTCCATTGAGGAATGACCCTGAGCAAAAGCAGAACATTGAAACTGTAAACCGCTTAGGTCTAAGCAGTATATAAAATACCTAAAATTAATGAATGAATGAAATGCGTTTGAAGATGCAGACATTTTTTTCACTTGGGGAACAGAATATCGAGAGGTGTTGTAACCTTGCAAAGTGACCAAATATAAAGTCTTTGAAAATATTAATTAGCATTTATGAGGTTGATCCATATACAACTTGGAAGAGTAGGCAGGTAGATTTGAAGAGGATTCTTTACTGAATAGGAAGCCAGTGTAGTACTTTCAAGAAGGGTGTGACTGTTGAAGTTTTGAAGACCAGACAAACCGATGTGTTTTGTATAAGCTGGAGCTTGGACATATTTTGTTGATAGGCCTAGATATGGAACATTATAATAGGTAAGTAGGGGCTTCTTTTAATCGGTTTTAGGTAGCTTGATTTTTTGTGAGAAGAATGAACTTGTCTTGGTATATTTCTCAGATTTATTGTAGACTGAGACCAGTGTATGTCAGAGCAGTCAGTGGGGCATCTATTCAGTGGAAGCAGTGGTGTGCTGGAGCCGGCTCTGTCTGGCTCACAAGAGCCGCTTGTTAAATTTTGACAGCTCTTGCAAGCCGGTTGTTGTTGGGGGCGAGCCGGCTCCATTGGGGGAGGTAAGCATGGCAGGAGGGCGCCATCACAGGCCATGCTTACCTCCCCTGCCGCTCCGAGGCATGTCTAACGATATCCTTCGCCCCCACCCTCCCCTCCTGCTCCCATCTGACTTTTTAAATTACCTCCGTCGAAACCGCTATTTAAAGCCCTGCTGCGTGCAGGCCATCTCTCCAGGATTCCCCTGCTTGCTTTGGTGACGTCCGCGCCCTTAGTCCCGCCTTCTGACATCATTCTGATGTCATTTCCTTTTTCTGCGAAGGCGGGACCAAGGGCACGAACATCACCGAAGCAAGCAGGGGAAGCCTGGAGAGACGGCCTGCACGCAGCAGGGCTTTAAATAGCGTGGGCTTCGACGGAGGTAATTAAAAAAGACAGATGGGAGCGGGAGGGAAGGGTGGGGGCGAAGGACATGTTTGCTGGACATGTTTGGGAGCGGGAGGGAAGGGCAGGGGAGGGAGGAGAATCACTGGGTATGGATGGGGAGAGGGGGGCAGGGGAAAGATTTGCTGGGCATGGATGGGGAGAGGGGGGAAGGGGACAGACTTGCTGGGCATGGATGGGGAGAGGGGGGCAGGGGAGAGACCTGCTGGGCATGGATGGGGAGAGGGGGGCAGGGGAGAGATTTGCTGGGCATGGATGGGGAGAGGCGGGCAGGGGACAGACTTGCTGGGCATGGATGGGGAGAGGGGGGCAGGGGAGAGACCTGCTGGGCATGGATGGGGAGAGGGGGGCAGGGGAGAGACTTGCTGGGCATGGATGGGGAGAGGGGTGCAGGGGAGAGACTTGCTGGGCATGGATGGGGAGAGGGGGGGCAGGGGAGAGATTTGCTGGGCATGGATGGGGAGAGACCTGCTGGGCATGGATGGGGAGAGGGGGGCAGGGGAGAGAGGAGAGTTTCAGGCCATGGATGGAGGTGAGAGCAAGAGAAATTCTGGACATGGATGGAGGGGAGGGAAGGGAGAGAGAAGAATTGCTGGACATGGAGGGAAGATAGAGGAAGGAGATTAGATGAGGGAAAAGGAATTAAGGAGAGAAACTGCACATGGATGGAGAAAATAGGAAGAAGCTAGATCCACTGGACAGTCAAGTCTGCGGAGGATCAGAAATGAAGAAGAAAGGAGGAAAGAAAAGAAAAAAATGGAAAGGAAGCCCTGGAAACGGAGTCAAGGGAACAGATAGAGAGCAGCAGAATCAGATACTGGACCAGCATGATCAGAGAAACAAAGTCACCAGACAACAAAGGTAGAAAAAAATAAATTTTATTTTCATTAGAGTGTTTGAAATATGTCCACTTTGAGAATCAGGTGCTGAACGTTAAAGGTTTATATTTATTTACTTATTTATGGCATTTTATCCCATATTAAACATGAATTAGATTGGAACCTGGGATCATTTAATTTTTTTTCCTGGAGAGAGTAATGCATTGCCCCCTCCCCCCGGCTATGGCCAGCTCTGCAATTTTGAGGGGGCGCCAAGGTGGACCGGGGAGAGAGCCTGTTAAAAATTTACCAGCACACCACTGAGTGGAAGGCTCCCTCTCTTGTGTTTTGTCTTACATGTATTTGTCTGCAGAACAGGTAAGTTCGGGATCAGTGGGTCTCTGTCAGAGGTAGTAGCCGTGTTGAAGCCCAAGAGGGCTAGCCATAGTAGACAAGCCCAGTGCATTTTTTAAAATTTTTGTTTGTTCTTATTTTTATAAATGAAACATATATATATATATATATATATATATATATATATATATATATATATATATACACACACACACTTTTTTGGGGGGTGTTATATGTTAGAAGGGGAAAAGGAAGGAAGGGGGTGAAAAATGTTGTTGTATTAGTTAAGGCGAAAGGAGAAGAAATTTTGAGCACTTAGAAAGAAATTCTAGAAGCCTAGGAGGAATTTTGAGAACCTAGGGGAGATTCTAGATACATAAAGTATATAATCCAAGAGTATCTAGGCATTTATGAAGCACTTTGGTCTCAAGGACCAATTCCTACAGTGCACCACTGATAACATCCTTTTCCTCTAAGTGAACCTCATTTACTACCATCCTCTTAAGGGGATTTTGTGTTAGGGCATGTGTGGGAAAGTACAGCAATTAATGCACTGCACTTAACATGCACTGATCGACCATGCAATTAATGTGGGACCTCTTACCGCCTCTTAAATAATCTCTACTCTAAGTGCAACCTGATTACCACACACTAATACAACTTTTAACACGTGACCTGCAAAGGAAAATGCTTGGCATACCCCCAATAGTTTTACTTATTGAATAAATGAAAAAGATGCATTTTTAAAGCTTTCTTAAATTTTTTAAACTGAGTTAATGCTCTAATGTTTAAGGACAAAGCATTCAACCACTTGGTGGACTGACATGAGAATAGCCAATTAAAAACAAATCTAAAAAGGACTCCCTTAAGGCTAGGATATTGCAATAATAACCCAAGTCTATTCAACAAAACACTTTATCTCTGAACAAGAGTTACAAGATCTCATAGATATTCAGGGACCAGCCCATAGAAAACTGAAAATGTAATTGTGTACAATTTGAATACTACTCACACCCTAACAGGTAGCCAATGAAGTTTCCACAGCAAAGGTAAGGCCGACTCCTATTTTGATGAACAACAGCCGCGGTGTTCTGAAATGTCTGAAGTTTCTTCATGAACCCCTAAAAGGACCCCAAAGTTAGGCAAAGCTAAATAAATAAACATAAGTCAACCTACTGTACTTTCTAGTCCACCAGACAGAGTGATATCACTATCTGCAGATAACTACACCAACTGCAGATAACTACTCTATACAGTGTTTACTAATCTAATAAGATGAATTTCTGTCCTTTTAGCTGCCAAAAAAAGAGGATAATTGAGAAGGCGAAAATGCATACTTAGTAGATCTATACTTACATATTTACAGGGAAATTTTAGATAAAGCAAGGCACCCAACCACAACACTCCAAGTCATATTAACAGAAATGTACTGCAAACTTTTCAGTGTCAGAACTGTGGTCCTGGTGTATGGCCTTGAATCATTTTGGATATTTGCATGTCAATGCAATTAGAAAGTCATGTATAATGTTCGAGTGACCATAGAATTGGATCAAGGGCATGCACTAGATGTAATCTACTTAGATTTAAGCAAAGCCTTTGACACGGTTCCTCATAGGATGCTCTTCAATAAACTTAACAGGTAAAGTTAGGACCCAGAGTGGTGAACTGGATTAGGAACTGAATGGCAGGCTGATGTCAGAGGATGGTGGTCAATGGAATTCAATCAGAGGAAGGAAAGGTGAGTTGTGGAGTGCCTCAAGGATCTGTGCTGGGGCTTATTCTGTTCAATATATTTGTGAGTGACTGTTCTGCCCCCATCTGCTTGGAGGCAGGTTGTGTGTTGTTGGTTGATAGATAGATAGATAGATAGATAGATAGATAGATAGATAGATAGATAGATAGATAGATAGATAGATATCTAAGTTCAGTCCCTGTGTCTTTAAATATGATAGAAATCTGTGATAGGTTCTTCTTGGGCACATGTCTCAGTTCCCCTCCTCTCTCCTTCAAACAGGGGGAATATGTCTGCAGCATGCTTCTCTTCGAACTGTAGTTTAACACAGTACCTTGCTGCATGAACCTTTCAAAACTTTTGCAACATCATCAAATTTTCAGTAGTTTAAAAGTATTTACAACATCTACTCTCTCAGTGTGATACTGAGATCTCCTGGCTTCTGTTTGCATACGGAATGAGCTTGTTGAGAACAGACTTGCCAATCTGCTGGCAGAAAATCTTCTTCGACACTTCAGAACTGCAAGTCATTTCCTTTGTTTGATTTTGCATTAAAGAAGTTTTTGTTTCCACAGCTCTGAGTCTTCACAGTGATGTTCTATACTCTGGTTTAATTGACAGTTAAGCTTTGTGTTTGTGACAGCACATTTGCAAGGTCTGTAACAGTGAAACTTTGCTAGGAAAATACAAAGGTGCAGTGAAAATTTCATGCATTGAAAACTTGGGAAAAGTGCAAGGTGCAAAACAGTACAAGCATTACACTGCCTCAGAGTTGCTTTGCCATAAGAATATTGGAAAGTAGAAATTTGACGGACTGGTGCTGGTCATCTTTGTATACAGAAGCAGACAGCTTAGAGCCATAGTTCCTTCAGCAAACCTGCATAATTAATTAGCTGAAACAGAGCTGTGTACCTTCGGTCTCCAAGCAAAAGTAACAATTTTGGCACAGAAGGTGTTCTAAAACAAGGGGTTTATTTATCAGTGCAAGGCAATGGCAGATTCTGTTTTGTAATTGAGCAGACTGAGCAAAATGCAGCAAAAGCCAGCCATAGTAGTGAGGAAAGCTCTGAAAGATCAAAAAGAACACATAAGCCAGACAGATGTTTGAAGCAGAAGTAGAAAAGTATTTGTTTCTTTTGGACAAGCTCTGGTTTAAAGTAGAGAAAGAAATGTTTGAGGTTTCAAAAAAGGGCAATATTGATGGCATAGGCGCCCGGTATAAGAGGCTTAGGGAGGCTAAACCTCACCAGCCGCAAGCCCCCAATTCTCACCAGGCTACTCCATGTGCCTGTATCACTCTCCCTGGGTCCCGCTTTACTCCTCCATCCCGGTTCCAGCATCTGTCCCCTTTCCTCCTCCAACTTCCTGGTTTCAGCATTCATCCCCTTTCCTCTCCCCTTCACCCCTCTTGGTTCTAGCATCTGTACCTTTTCTCCCCCCTGGCTGCCGCTAGTGGCACTGTTTTAATTAAATCAACCTGCCTTGGGGCTTTGGGCTTCCCCTATGACATGTCCCACCCTAACTGACACAGCCTCTTGCTTCTGTAAGGGCAGGGCGCATTACTACCCTCCGTTTTCTGTCCAGTAACCAGGTCCTAATCCACAGAAGGATATTACCTACTGTCCCATGACTTTTTAATTTTCTCAGGAGTCTCTCATGAGGAACTTTGCCAAAAGCTTTCTGAAAATCTAGATACACTACATCAACCCGCTCATCTTTATCAACATGTTTAGTCATGACTTCAAGAAACGAAACAAAATGGTGAGATAAGATTTCCCATGGCTGAACTCATGCTGACTCTGTCCCATTAAACCATGTTCACTCATTCATTTACTTATATACTGCTTAGATCTAAGCAGTTTACAGTTTCATTTTACAGGTACTGGGTCTGGAGTCTGTCCCTAGTGGGTTCACAATCTAAGTAGTACATTGTACTAGGGGAAACGGAGGGTTAAGTGACTTGCCCAGAGTCACATGGAGCTGCAGAGAAAATTGAATCTGGTTTGCCAGGATCTCAAGCCGCTGCTGACCATCAGGCAGCAGCAGAATTTGAACCTAGTTTCCCAGATCCATAACCTGTTACACTAACCATTATGCCACTCCTCCACTCTACATGTTCTTCAACTTTTTGCCCAGCACTGAACTGAGGCTTAGCGGTCTGTAATTTCCCAAATCACTCTTGGAACCCTTTTTAAAAATTGGCGTTAAATTGGCCACCCTCCAATTTTCAAGTAATATGGATGATATTAACGACAGGTTTCAGATCACTAACAGCAGATCAGAAATTTCATGTTTGAGTTCTTTCAGTACCCTGGGGTATATACCATCCAGTCCAGGTGATTTATCACTCTTTAACTTATTGATTTAGTGCAGTACATCTTCCAGGTTCAGCGAGACTTCTTTCAGTTCCTCCACATGATCATCCTTGAAAACTATTTCTGGTATAGTTAGATCACTTACATTCTCAATCCTCAATCTCCACTTCCCTAACTGCAAAGGCATAAAATACAAAGGACTGCATGCGTCAACCTTCTCCTATATGAGCACGCAACTCTGGAATGCACTACCATGCAACCTGAAAACGATCCATGAACTAACGGACTTCCACAAACGATTAAAGACTTATCTCTTTGAGAAAATTTACTGCAAGGATCAAAACACATGAAGTCCACACACACTAACAGAAATACACCAACATACTCTCTTCTGAATTCTCTTACCTGTAGTTTCACTACAATTAACAATCCACCCACATAAAAAATTGCTATACCCTAAGGTTTTCGTGATATTGTTCTATCGCCCTATCTTTTCCCCATTGTGACATTCCACTGTTTATACGCTCTAAATGTTGTTTTGACTTGACTTTGTCTTCCCATAACTCCTTATAATGTAACCCATAATCGTACTGTAACACATTGTATTTCCATCATTCATAATGTATTGTAAGCCACACTGAGCCCGCAAATAGGTGGGAAAATGTGGGATACAAATGCAATAAATATATAATATAATATAATATCTTCTTCCATAAAAACTGAAGCAAAGAATTAATTCACTCTCTCCGCTATGGCCTTGTCTTCCCTGAGAGCTCCTTTTGCTCCTTCAAGATCTAACGGTCCCACGGATTCCCTCACAGGCCTTCTGCTTCTGATGTACCTGAAAAAGGTGTTACTTTAAGTTTTTCTTCATATTCTTTTTTAGCTTTCTTTATCAATGCCTTACATCTAGCTTGACAGTGCTTATTTTCTTCATTCAGATCCTTTTTCCATTCTTAGAAGGATGCTCTTTTGGTACCTTTTAACCATGCTGGTTGTTGTTTGCTCTTCTTTACATCTTTATTAATAAGTGGAATACATCTGATCTGAGCTTCCATGATGGTATTTTTAAACAATGGCCATGCCTGCTTTAAAGTCCTAACCTTTGTGGCTGACCCTTTTAGCTTCTTTTTAACCAGCCACACTCCATGCCTGACTCCAGACAAACCCTATCAGCTAGCCAGCCACAGGTACCTACTGCCAGCCACAGGTACCTACTGCCAGTGCACTAGAAACTTCAGAGAGAGAAGATCTTGCAACATACATGGCTCGCAAAAAGATGGCGAAAATGGGTCTTACCCAGTTTAATGACTGCCCTGAAAAATATAGAAGGTGGAAATCTAACTTTAAGGATGAAATAGGGATTATGAAACTCACTTCTGTGCAAGAGATTAACCTGATGATCAAGTGGCTGGGAACTGAGTCAGTCAATTTGGAGAGACATTACCAGATGCATATTGCATGACCCCTCAAGAGGTTTGGAAGAAATGTGGGAGAGATTTGACCAGTACTGTGGCAGCCCAGAAGCTATCCAGCAGACACTGATGAAAAGAATAAGGAGTTACCCAAAGATGACAAATAGAGATAATGACAAGTTACAAGAATTGGGAGATCTCCTCCAGAGATTACTTCAGAGCTGTAAGTCATTTCCTTTGTTTGATTTTGCATTAAAGAAGATTTTGGTTCAAGAGTTCTGATCACAGTGATGTTCTATATTCTGCTTTAACTGACAGTCAAGCTTATTGTTTGTGACAGCACTTTTGGAAGGACTGTAAGCAACGTTTCCGAAGTGTTAGAAGGTAAGGTTTGCATTTTTGCAGATGATCAAAATTTGTAAGAGTGGACACCCCAAAGGGAATGGAAAATATGAAAAAGGATCTGCAAAAGTTAGAATAATGGTCTAATGTCTAGGAATTAAAATTCATTTCAAATAAGTGCAGGGAGCCATATGTGCTAGGGAATGAGAGGTTGATATGCACAGACAAGGAAAGCGACCTTGGAGTGATAGTGTCTGAGGATCTGAAGGTGACAGAACAGTGTGACAAGGTGGTGTCCTTAGCCAGAAGGATGCTAGGCTATATATAGAGAGTTGTAACCAGCAAAAGAATGCCCCTGTTCAAGTCATTGATGAGGCCCCACTTGGAGTATTATGTTTAGTTTTGAAGTCCGTACCTTGCTAAGGATGTAAAAAGACTTGAAGTGGTCCAGAGGAAGGTGACAAAATTGGTATGGGACTGCAATTTGCTTTGAACATAGGTTGGAAAAAGTGTGTAGCTAACCCCATGAGATATATCATATTCTGATGAACATGAAGGATGAGTATTTTTTATCTTTTAATGAATGCCCACTGAGGACTTGAAGGCAATCAATGAAATGAGACCATTAGCTAACACTCAAGTTCTACAAATTACTCAAGAAGAGCTTCTCCATAATGAGAAATACAAATCAGTCTAAAGACTTTTTGAAATTCTTCTCAAAGAGAAAACAATTCAGAGCACTTTACAAGACACCATAGTTTAGCATCCATTCAACTTTAAAACAGTAGAAAAGATACCCAGCAACTGTTAGGATAGAATTGTTGCATTTTCCCATAGAGGTTTGCCATGGGTTATGCAAAAATAAAGCCAGGAAAAAATATGAAATGAAAACTTATTATTGGACTGACGATACACTTGACTCCTTAACTAGCATGGGGATGTCAAATGTTCTTGGAGGGTTACCTTGAGTTTTCATTAATTTCTTGAGCACTATGATCCTATAGTAAGTAACAATTATAACATATTTCAGTGGGGTCCTTATATAATGAATTTTCTGGAAAAGAAAATCATTTTTCTGCTTTTTTTTAATCTCATCTGGACATTATTTCCACTGCAGTGAATGAAGCATGTACTTTTGAAGAATCCTAGGATGCCACAGGATATTTTAATAAACACACTACTGTAAGCCTTTTCTGTTTCACAATTTAATTACATGGGCAAAAGTAGATACATTTCCCAGTTACACTGTGAAAGGAAGAGTTATTTATTATGTAGCCGATGCCTGGTGGCTGAGTTGCTTTATACTGCTATGCTATGCTGTTTTGGTCATTTTGAACACTCAACCCTCTGATTAAACTTGCAATAGGATATTCACAGATCCTGTCCATGGATCGGCCACCTAAGATGTCCTCATGGCAAGTTGGACCTCTTGATTCACTCACTTTACTCAGCTGATCCCCTACATATCACACCACTGCAGACCCTATTCAATATGCCATCAATCCTTGCTTGCCATTACCATCTGCTTTCTGTCACTGCTGCCCTTTGTATCTGTCCCAAGCATGCATAACTTCTGTTGCTGGTTAAGCTGCTACCACGTCTGCTAGTTAGAGGCACCAGGCATTTACTAGGAGTCATAAGTACATTAGTATTGCCATACTGGGAAAGACCAAAGGTCCATCGAGCCCAGCATCCTGTTTTCAACAGTGGCCAATTTATGTCATAAATACCCGGCAAGATCCCAAAAATGTACAAAACATTTTGTACTGCTTATCCCAGAAATAGTGGATTTTCCCCAAGCCCATTTAATAATGGTCTATGGACTTTTCCTTTAGGAAGACGTCCAAACCTTTTTTAAACTCCGCTAAGCTAACCGCCTTTACCACATTCTCTGGCAACGAATTCCAGAGTTTAATTACACGTTGAGTGAAGAAAGATTTTCTCCGATTCATTTTAAATTTACTACATTGTAGCTTCATCGCATGCCCCCTAGTCCTAGTATTTTTGGAAAGTGTGAACAGATGCTTCACATCTACCCATTCAACTCCACTCATTATTTTATAGACCTCTATCATATCTCCCCTCAGCCACCTTTTCTCCAAGCTGAACAGCCCTAGCTGCTTTAGCCTTTCCTCATAAGGAAGTCATCCCATCCCCTTTATCATTTTCGTCACCCTTCTCTGTACTTTTTCTAATTCCACTATATCTTTTTTGAGATGCGGCGATCAGAATTGAACACAATATTCGAGGTGCGGTCGCACCATGGAGCGATACAAAGGCATTATAACATCCTCATTTTTGTTTTCCATTCCTTTCCTAATAATACCTAACATTCTATTTGCTTTCTTAGCCACAGCAGCACACTGAGCAGAAGGTTTCAACGTATCATCAACTGTTAAATTAAATTCTCTTGCTCCTTCTGGCATTATGTACCAAGACGCTATAATAGAGGAAACGATGAGCTGAAACTGGAAAAGCTTGCTTGAGCTTTAGTGCATGTGGGAAAAAATAGAAACAGAGAGCCAAGATGGAGAACCGCCTTCCCCTTCAATTTTGCAATCTGCTTTCTGTAACTACCTGTCTGACTGACAAATTATTTTTTTCCCTTGCATTTGGCACTTCGTTGGATTGAGATTTTAATTACCCCGAGCTGAATTTCTATTCACCTCTGGATATCAGAGGATTTGAGGTAACTCTAAGCTGCTCTATCCATTGATAATTTGCAATAAACTATTTTTAATACGAAGGTAACATGGGGCAAGCAGTGATCTATATTCATGTGAATAATGACAGCAGCGGCTTGGTAGAACCAATATTAATAGAAGAGCTTCTTGTTCTGGGCGGGAGGGTCAGGATTAGGGGAGGTTAAGTACTCTTCCATGCTGGCATTTTCAGCTTTTTATTCCTTTTACTTTCCACTCCTGGGATTTCTTCTGTTTTTCAACAATGATTAACACAGCAGGTGAAGTTACATGTATTGTTGCCTACAATATTTCTGCCCAGTGGGACCCTAGATAATATCAGTCTGCCACCATTTCCAGACACTCCTTTAATTCAGTCACTATAAAAGGACCCATTTGATCCCTGGGTACTCGGGGTCATTATTTCCTGGGGTTAAAGCAGTGAAAACAGCACAATTTATATAATTGTGTAGATTTATTTCTTACCAGGCATTGATACTTTTGATGGCTCTCAAATGACCACAAAAACTGCGAATTGAATTCATGTCCAGCTTAAGAGCACAATGGGGCTTTTTTAAAGTGCACTTTCTGAAAATGGCAAAATGCAGGTACTTTTTTTTTCCTTTATAGTCAAATTACATTTTCAATAACAAGCCAAGCAAAGGTGTCTAGGCGTCTATCCCTCTGTTCTCTTGACATTTAAAAAAATAGGTCCAACCCTAGTTCCTTTAAGCTTTGTGTTGCATCATGCTTTCTATTTTTAGTGGATGCTGGGTGCTCTTTGAGCTCTTCAGTAGAACATTATGGAGACAGATGTGCAATAAGGTTGACGGAATCCTTCAATTCAATAGTAGTTTTGGGCATGGGCTGAGGAGGGAGCAATGCATAGAGCATTTCCATCCCACATTGCTTACTTAGGATCAATTTAGTTCTCAAAAGGGTTGAGTCACCTATTTAACGCCTGGAAGGAAGGCTGAGATGAACAGCTGGCAAATAAAAGAAATATTTGTTATTCAGAGCTAAAGCAGAGGATGTGTGGGAAGGCACAAGTGGGCATTTAATGAAACACTTCTGGTCCATTCTTCTCCAGGTTCTGGAACATATTAGCTCCTTCATTTCCCTATATAATAGCCTCATTATCTATTATCAGACATAGCAAAGTGTTCTGTGCACAGCACCCCTGTAAAAAAAGCAAGATAACTTCATTAAGCATGTCTGGGCTGATCTAAAGGCCAGAAGGCAAAAATGCAGAGAAGTCTCACTACACCTCTTTCTCCTTACCTCTTCATTTGTATATTCACAGTTCCACAGAAATCAATATGTAAAATCCAGTTTGCTAGCGCATGGAAAGAAATAGATGTGGCCCAGGATCCCTTTGAGCTGTGTTTTGGTAGGAAATAATCTGGATTATTTGGACACTTTTCAGATTTACTGACCACGTGAGACACCTTTTTGTCTGAAATTTAAGGTGTGGGGGGGGGGGGGGGGAGGAGGATGTTGGAGTACAGCATTCTGCTTCCAGCATAACATCATCCTATATAATTTATTATCCACCATATTCTGATATATTAAAAGCACAGCTAAAATTCTAATTCCTTCTCTTACTCCTCCAAAAACAATGCAGTGTTTCAGCATTGGTTTATATAATGCAATATATTTTACAATAGCGTTCACTAACATAACCCTGAGTCCCTCCAACCTTTTTTATAAAAGCTCCCCCAGGCTTGTGAGCTTTCCCCTAGGTCCCTCCCCTCCCCCATGTTTTCCCCTCATTTACCTTTCCCCATTTGCAGCTCCACAAGGAATAGCAGTCATCCCACTCTCTCTTTCTCACCAGTGCCATACTCCAAAATGGCACTGGAGGGTAGGATTGGCTGGGAATTGCTCCTGTACCCTGTGGGCCTGCAGATGGAGCAGACTGTGGCAGAGGAAAGCATGGGGGAGAGGGTAAGGGGAACTAAAAGAGAATGGCCAAAACCCCTACTCCATGAAGACTCATAGACAGGGTAATAAGAGGAGAAAAGGGAAAGCCCAAAGAGCAGGCCACAAGCCCAGGGAGAGTTTTTTTTTTTTTTTAGAAATGAAGATGATACAGAGGGGCATAATCGAACGTGGATGCCCATCTCCATGGGTGACTATCTCCGAGGACGGGTACGTAAAGGGGCTGGACAGACCGTATTTTCAAAAAAGATGGGCGTCCATCTTTTGTTTCGATAATACATTTGGTGCTGGGCAAATGCATCGGATTTGGGCAGATTTGAGATGGGCGGTATCGGTTTTCAGCGATAATGGAAACCGAAGCCGCCCAGCTCCAAAAACGAACACATCCAAGGCATTTGGTCGTGGGAGGGGCCAGGATTCGTAGTGCACTGGTCCCCCTCACATGCCAGGACACCAACCAGGCACCCTAGGGGGCACTTGTAAAAAGTAAAAAAAAAAAAAACAGTAAAATACCTCCCTAGCTCCCTTCCCTTGGGTGCTGAGCCCCCCAAATCCCCCCCCCAAAACCCACTCCCCACAACTCTACACCAGTATCATAGCACTTATGGGTGAAGGGGGTAACTACATGTGGGTACAGTGGGTTTGGGGGGAGTTTGGAGGGCTCCCATTTACCACCACAAGTGTAACAGGTAGGGGGATGGGCCTGGGTCCACCTGCCTGAAGTGCACTGCACCCACTAACAACTGCTCCAGGGACCTGCATACTGCTGTCATGGAGCTGGGTATGACATTTGAGGCTGGCATACAGGCTGGAAAAAAAGTTTTTAAAGTTCTTTTTTTTTGTTGGGAGGGGGTTAGTGACCACTGGGAGAGTCAGGGGAGGTCATCCCTGATTCCCTCGGGTGGTCATCTGGGCAGTTGGGGCACTTTTGGGGGACTTGTTTGTGAAAAAAAAGGGTCCAAAAAAAGCAGCCCAAATTCTCGCTACTACCGCCCTTCTTTTTTCCATTATCGGCCGAGGGCGCCCATCTCTCCTTGGCCGATAAACACGCCCCAGTCCCGCCTTCATCATGCCTCCGACACGCCCCCATCAACTTTGTTCGTTCCTGCGACAGACTGCAGTTGGAGGCGCCCAAAATCAGCTTTCAATTATACTGATTTGGGCGCCCATGAGAGAAAGGCGCCCATCTCCCGATTTGGGTCAAAATATGGGCGTCTTTCTCTTTCGAAAATAAGCCTGACAATGTTTTAACAGGGCATAGAAGTTGAGGGCTCAGTCGAGAACCTAGTTATTCAAAATGAAAAAATATTTGGGGTCCAAAATGGAAGTACATTCTTAATAACCAGGATTGACTCTCAATTTTAATATGAAATCATATGTTCGATGAACTAATATTAGACTAGTATCTCAAAATATCTGGAACATCAATGATAGGCACATCTGTCTTGTTATCATCATTGCACAATGTGCTACTGCCATTCAACATAGTTTTGTAAAATTTGAAGGGAGCTAAGTGGAAACCATCTTGGGCATTCAAATTTCAAAACTTTTAAAGGTGTGGATTGCATTCTCTGCCTTGCATTCAGAAGAACCAATATCAAACCTTGCTATGTAAAGAGAAACAAGTTACTCGTGCATCTTATTACACGGGTGGCTCATGTTTCATAAAGATTTTGATTTTGCCAGTCTATTTTACTAAATTATTCCAAGGACAAATAATAATCCCCCTGGAACAAACTGAATATCTTTTCTGCAGCGTGAAATAGCTGCAGAACAAAGTATAAGCTGCATAAAAATTTGGCTTTTAAAATTTAGAAATTACACTGGGAGCATTGCTGCTACCTATTTTGTAGGCGATAAGTGCTCCCACATTATCCGTGTGCTAACCATGCATGCGGTAATGTTTATGTGTATTAAAATCTTGATAACCTGCCAATTCCTAAAAACAGGTCAAAGCAGCTAATAATAATAAAAATAGGTTCATCACAGCAGAGGAGTGGCCTAGTGGTGGCTGGTTCAAATCCCACTGCTGCTCCTTGTGATTTTGGGCGAGTCACTTAACCCTCTATTGCCTCAGATACAAACTGAAGGCCCCTTTTACCAAGCTGCAGCAAAAGGGGTCTACCCATATTTTTCACACAAGTCAAGGCCCCCTTTTTTTGCAGCAGGTAAAAGGGAAGTCTCTCTTTCCTGCAGGAAATGGCTGTGCAGCAAGTAAAGCACTTTCCACATGGCCATTTGGGGGGGGGAGAGAACCCTTACCGCCACTCATTGAGGTGGCTGTAGGGGCTCCCATGCCAACCCAGCGGTAACTGAGCAGTGTGCAGCACTGCCCGATTACCACCGGGTACTCTCCAGCGCTACAAGAATAAATATATTTTTGTAGTGCCGGATATGACAGCACGCTAGGGATGGGAAGTACTGCCAGGCTGCTGCGGTAGCCTGGTGGTCCTTCCTGTTTAGCGGTAAGCCCGTGTTTGGCTTACTGCCGCTTAGTAAAAGGGGTCCTTAGATTGTGAGCCCTCCAGGGACAGGGAAATACCCAGTGTACCTGAATGTAACTCACCTTGAGCTATTACTGAAAAGGAGTAAGCAAAATCCAAATAAATAAAAAATAAATTTAAGGCCCTGTTTACTATGCCACACTAGAGGCACGTTAGCATTTTTAGCATACTCTAACTGTGTAGGCATCCACAATTTTCCTATGGGCACCTACACAGCACACGCTAATTTTGTGCACACGCTAAAAACGCTAGCTTACCTTAGTAAACAGGGCCCTTAGAAAGGAATGCCTGAAATAATAGAGAAGACAATTCAGAAAAAAATATAAGGAAGCAGATTATTCCAAAGGACTCATAGGGTGAACTCAGTGGTGTGCTGGAGCGGGCTCTCACAGGCTCGCGAGAGCCGTTTGTTAAGTTTTTAAGAATTTTGGGAGCCGGTTGTTAAAGTAGGCCTCCCCATGGCTACTTTAACAACTGACTCCCAAAATGTGGGCTTGGGCCCCTCCTGAATTCTCTTTTACTTTGCTGGCAGTGATGCTGGCCCCACCAGCCAAGTAAATAGACTGCTGCTGCTGCTCCCTGCTCCTTGTTTCTGACTCTGAGCATCAGGCTGGGACTTTTCATGCAAGCACAAGAAGGTTCCATCATGCTGCTCAGAGCCAGAAACAAGCAGCAGAGAATGGTGGCAGTCCATTTATTGACTGGTGGGGCTCGGCAAAGTTATGCCTAGCGTGCCCGCACAAGGGAGGGGAGAGAGGCATGTATTGCCCCCTCCCCCCAAACTTTAGGGCCGGGTATGCCCGGAGAGAAAGCCCGTTGTTAAAAATTTACCAGCACACCCCTGGGTGAACTCTTTGGAGACAGAAGAACCAGCCGATGTGAATCCAAGGAACGTAAAGAACATGAAGGGGTATAAGGAACTGTGACAGAGGAGAGTCCAAGTGTAAAGGCCTGAGAGTAAGAAAAAGAATCATGAACCAACATCGAAAGTGGACAGATAACCAATGTAGTTGAAACACGAGAGGAGAAACATGATCCCGACACTAAGCATTACATGAAAAAGTGGGCAGCAGAATTGTGAAGTGTTTGAAGTCGATGAAGAAGAAAAGCACAAACACCACAATAAACTGTGTTACAATAATCAATAGAAGTGATAATGAAGGCATGAATAAGGGTGTGAAGAGTAGGGAATTCGAAGAATTGCATAATGTAGATGTGCTTAATAGTTAGTGCAGGAACACCCACTCTCCACTCCTGACACACCTCCTCAAAAAAAATATTTAGTTCATAGTTAGAATGTGCACATTCCAAAACTAATGTGGAATGCATTAGTGCATCCCATGATAGGCTTTGGTAAAAAGGGCCCTGTGCTAGTGGCAGGAGGCCATTTCTGCCACACGCTGAAGCCATTTTTACTGCAGTGGGTAAAAAGGCTGAAAAAAGACATGGCCATACAATAAGATTGAATTTACCACGTGGGCATGTGTGGGTGGGAGCACTTACCTCCTGCGCCAACCTGACGGTAACTGGGCAGCATGTGGCACTGCCCGACTACCGCCGTGTAAGCCCCTGCGGTAATATTTTTTAAATGCTTCCGCTAGCGCCAGAAATGCTGCGTGCTGGGGGTATAACGCAGGCGGTAGTTCTGGAACGGCAAGCAGTAAGCCTGCATTGGGCTTACCGCCGCTTAGTAAAAGGGCCCCTCTATTCCCTATTTATATCCATTAATGCAATTCTGGAATTCTGTTTAAGAGCGATCAGTTATTGGCCCTCCAACATGTTATGTTTTTTTTTTTTCTGGCTCTGATTTTGTTCTCTCTCAGGAATCCTAGGCACAAGGGGAAGTGAGAGGAGGGTAGCACTGAGCTTTCCAGCTCATCACAGGATTGAGAGCTGGATAACAAAGACGAACTCAAATCAGACAAGATTAATAATGATAGCAGATTTCCTCCACAGGTCTGGAAAGTAATGAACACAGAAAACTTTATATTTAATGAAATCCATAGATTTAGAAAAAGAAGTAAACATTCTAGAGAAACAGAATAAATTTCTATGGTTAAAAAAAACAAAAAAAAAACTTGTTTGCTGCCAAATTATTATAGTACCTCTAAACCATGAGTGTTTCAGTGCTGTAACTGCTGCTGGCAAGATTTTAAAATAGATTTCTGGGAATGCTTTCAATAAAGTGGAGGTTAAAGATAGGAGAAAATAAAATGTATTTAACAATAAACCTGAGGCAGGAATAATGTGGCTGGCAGTGATCCCTTAATAATGCTATCCGAGAGCCTTCCGTTTGACAACGATATAATTCCTTGTGCTCTTGGTAGGTTTTCAATAAAACTATCATAATAGGTTTATCATCCCAGCACAGAAAAGCTACCTGCTTTCTTTGCTCTGTAGATACAGTCATTTTGGGATGTGCACTACAGTACATAAACTGAATGAATTACCAGATTAAATTAGAAGGTTTTTGATTGTTCCAGAACACTGGAGAGAAAGGACTGTGCTTGCTTGCAGTGAGTCCATAACAAGCATAATTTGCAATATGCAGTTATATATTTTTTGTTCTGCTCGTTACTTTTATATTCTGCCTAAGGATTTAGGGGTCCTTTTAAAAAGTTGTGGTAAAATGTGGCCTTAGCGTGCCCTTACCCGGGTTTTTCCCGCATGCTGAGGCCATTTTTACAGCAGCCAGAAAATGGCTGATTTTCTATTTCTCCTATTAATGGGTATGTGCTAATGCTGCCATCAGCATACGGCCATTAAAAAGAATTATCCCATGAGCATTTACTGACACTTATTTAGAAGGTGGTAAGGGCTCACGTGGTAATACTACGCTAACCAGTTAGCATGCAATAATGCATATATGCTAATGATTAGCACAGGAATGCATACTCTCCATCTCCCAGACATGCCCCTTCCATATATATATATATATATTTTTTTTTTTTTGCACATGGTTAGTGTGCACTGATTTGAAACTTACTGTAGGACACCTGAGTGTATCCCACAGTAAGCCATCTTAAGCTGCATTAAGCACTCTAGCGCTTAAAAGGACTCCTTAATTATTACTAATGCATTTTTAATAGGTTTCTTTCTTCTTGAGCCCCTCCTATAAAACAAGCTTTTGCCCCACGTGTAGCTATAAGGAAAGACAAGGAACAGGTCTCTTTCCACATTTCCCTACCTCTGCTATTACTTACTACCTCTTTCACTACAATGCCATTGACTGTTTGTTGTAGACTTGATGTATGCTTTCTGTAAATTCCTGTAAGCCACATTGGGCCTGCCCTTGGGTGGGAATATGTGGGATATAAACGCTATAAATAAACACAACAAACATTTGTTTTGAAGGAGTGGTTTTTCAACCACTGTTTGTTGACTTTTTGATTTGCCCTTACCATGCTGACACTCAGCACTTAGTACTGAAAGGATAATTATAGGACCATTGATGCAAGCAGAGGCCAAAACATTGTATGTGTTGGGTCATTTTAAGTTGTGGTGTTTCCTTCATGTGGATTCTTGTGGTCCTTTCCCGTGACCAACTCTTTGTCTCTCCTCGTGTCTCTTGTGTTCTCAATGCTCATCCCTCTTTACATTCAGCTGTTTCCAAGAGTTGCTATACCAACTGACAAATTTTAGGGGGAAAAAGGGTTATTCCATTTAGTAAGTACAGCACTGCACATTGTTTTGTTAATTCAAAATGCACAATGTGTTACTGGGAGCGTCAAGCTAAAGCTGTCTACCAGTGTAAACTTTGCTTTTGACTAGTTCCAAGGTAAATTTTATTTACAGCAAATAGTGCATGGCAACACAACATTCACTTATTGTACACCAGCCCTTAAAACAAAGAACTGTATCAGAAAATAATGGGAAATGCCTCTAAAGCCACTTAAAAAAACCTTAAATGTTGCATAAAAACATAAGAATAACTCCTTTACCATCTCAGCTATTTCCTGCTTTGGGGCATGAGAGCAAGCTCCACCCACTTATTCTGACATCAAACACTGTCGAGATTTAACCCCTCCAGTCTAAGCTTCATTCTAAGCTAGACTGAACATCAGATGGGATTATTATTTATAACAGAATCCTGGTTGATGGTAAAGGGTGATCCCAGATTAAATGAATGATGTCCTTTGGGTTATAATATAGCTAATGTACCAAGGATGCACAAACTTGGAAGGGGATTACTCATCATTTGTAAGGCTTTTTTCTATTTAATTATTAGAGATATAATAAGTCTCCCTGAATTGGAAATCTTGGCTTGTGAAGCTAAGGATGAAGCTTTTAAAGATATTGACACAGCCCATTCATTACCGCACTGGCAGCCGCTAGTGCGGCTTTGTAAAAAAAAAGGGGGGGGGGTATTGTCCACCAGGAAAATGGTCAGCAGCGAGAAATATTTTTATTGACTTTATTTCTAGGAATGTGGTTAATTATAGCTCAGTTTTAATATTAGGAAACATTCATTTGCATTTGGATCAGATAGATGATGCTAAGATGTTACACTTTTTTAATACCCTGGATTGGTTGGGTTTAACGTTTTTAACTTTGGGGAAATCAAATGAGAAAGGGCATTTATTGGATTTTTTAGTCTACTTTAAGTCTCCAGATTGTAACTTTTCTGTTGTATCTTGTAAACCAATACCTTGGTCAAATTATTGCTTGGTTGATTTACAATTAGATGAAAGGAGATTTAAAAAAAAGAGTAAAGTCAAATATGTAGTTGAAAATTACTAGGGGCAAGATGGATCAAGTTAAGTGTTGGAATAAAATGGATGATTTGATATTTTTCAGGTATTTTGAAGGAAGATAATCTCTTCTCTGAATGGAATGTGAAAAGTGAGTTAGTGTTGAATTATATTGCCCCACAGACAACTAGAAGAGTTAGAAGGAGAGAATCAGATAAGTGGATCGATGAGGAGCTGAAGTTACTGAAACGGGCTATTTAGAAAATGGAAATGGATTTGGAGGAAAAAATCATACAAAGGAGAATAAGACAATTTGGAGGCAAGAGATTCTAAATATAAACAGACTTTCATCTAAAAGGAAAGAATTTTATTCAAAGATCATAGGGAGGGAAAAACTAGATACCAAAAGGATTTTTGGCATAGTTAGCAAATTGTTTGAAGTAGATCATTTAACTAGGACTGATCATTTTTCTTATCTGTCGTCCAATTCATTGGCTGTTTTTTTTTTCAAGGAGAAAGTATTATCTTTAAGAACACAAATAAAACCGATCTTCTGTGGGTCCCTAACACAAGTGGACACATACCAGACATCAAAATCTCTTTTGGAAAGTACGAATTCCCCTTCAAGTTACAAGTCAGGAACCTTGGGATACAGTTAGATTCAACACTTACTCTGATTCCCCAAATCCAAGCAACCTTCAAAAGCTACTTCTACTGTTTGCGACAGCTATGCTGCTTCTCTCCTTACATCAAGAAGGTAAATATTATCCCAGTTGTGCATGCCATGATAACATTAAGACTGGATTACTGTAATGCACTCTACAATGGTCTACTACAAAGGGTCTGCACCAGCTCTAATTGATTCAGAATGCTGCAGCAAGACTCATGGAAGGTTGCAAGCAACGTGACCACATCACACCATTTTTTCAAAAACTTAATTGGCTACCAGTACAATAAAGGCTAAATTTAAAACTCTATATCTGATCTTCAAGTCCCTTAAAGGAAATGGTCCTGAGTACTTGAAGAACAGAATGACTCTCTATACACCTCCAAGGACATTAAGGTCCTCCCAAATGGTATCCCTAACCACACCCTCTCCAAAAGACATTACACAATGTGATAGCCGCAAGCAAGCCTTCTTCAGAGTAGCCCCTGGGATGCACTCCCTGAAAGACTCCACTTAACACAAGACTATCTCTACTTCAGGAAACAGGCGAAAACTTGACTCTTCAACCGGGCCTTCTTAGTCTCACACACATACACACACACACACAAGGAGTGACACAGGCTGCACATACTGCAGCAAGACATGTTTATCCACTCCTACCCTAGCTGAAATAACATTTTATCATTGCTCTGACCTCATGTGCAACTTTCTTAAATTAGTCACCTTATTTTCTAACTCCTCTTACTCTCTTACCTATCTATATATTCCATTTTTGCTTATACCCTAGGCTGTCTATTAAAATGTTCTTTTACATATTGTGTTGACATTATAAGTAGCATTTGAATACTTTTACTGCTGTAATTGTCTATTGCTTATGTTTGATTTATTGTTAATGTACACAGCCTTGAGTGAATTCCTTCAAAAAGGTGGTAATGAAATCCTAATAAATAAATAAATAAATATACTGAATATTCCTGAATTAGTCATAGACTGTGAAATTGCAGTAGATAGAAGTTGGAGCAGTTTTGAAAATACAGATTGTGGTATGACTAAACGTTTGATGAAACGGTATGCAAAATCTTTTTCTTGTTTGGATGCATGTCCTTTTAGCTTAATGAACAGTGCCTCTCTTGCTTTTTATGTTCTTCTAGTGGATTGGCTAAATTATTGTCTTAACAAGGGCTTGTTTCCAGAAACAGGTGGTAGTATAGTTCTAACGCCCATCTCTAAAAACTTTAAGGTTGATTTGATTTACAGGATGTTATGAATTGTAGACCAGTGGCAGCAATTCCTTTGTTGATAAAGATCATGGAGAGCTTGATAGCAATGTAGTTAGAAGATTACTTGTATAAATTTGACCTGCTGAATCATTCACAATCAGAGTTCCGAAAGGGACATAGTTCAGAGACCATCTTGGTTGCATTGGCCACTCAAGTGAGATACATGTTGAGCGTATCCAGTTTGACCTATCTACCTACTAGATCAATATGGACTCCTTTTACTAAGCAGTGGTAAGCCCTCATTTTTGACAAAAACAGACGTGCAGCAAAATGAAAATTGCTGCGCGTCCATTTTGGGTCTGAAACCTTACTGCCAACCATTGACTTAGCGGTAAAGTCTCATGTGTTAACCGGCAATAATGACCGCATGTCAAATGTCACTTGACACGCGTAGTTGACGCGCGCCAGAAAATAAAAAAGTGTTTTCTGTCACACGTCAAAAATGAAATTACCACAAGAGCCACGTGGTAGCCGGGCGGTAACTCGGAATTGACACGCATTGGGCGTGCACAGCTACTTACGCGGCTTGGTAAAAGTGCCTCCCAAGTGAATGCATGCACACACATTTTCTTCAGAGCATGCATAAATTTGTGTGTGAGAATTCTTGTGTTCTAGGGGGTAATTCTGGGTAACTCTCTTTAAGACACAGATCCCTATGTTTCTTTATAAACGAGAAAGGGAGTGGGACTTGATATACTGCCTTTCTGTGGAGGAGTGGCCTAGTGGTTAGTGTGGTGGACTTTGGTCCTGGGGAACTGGGTTCGATTCCCACTGCAGGCACAGGCAGCTCTTTGTGACTCTGGGCAAGTCACTTAACCCTCCATTACCCCAGGTACAAATAAGTACCTATATATAATATGAAAGCCGCATTGAACCTGCTATGAGTGGGAAAGTGCAGGGTACAAATGTAACAAAAAAAAAATCAAAGAACAGATCATCTTCAAAATCTGCAACTCAGGGGCGTAGCCACGGGTGGGCCCAGGCCCACCCATTTTCCCTCCAGGCCCGCCCATCCGCATTGCTGTCTCCCTTTTGTCCCACGGAGGCGGCGCTTCCTTCCTGCCCTGTCTTCTCCCGAAGCTCGGCTGCATCGGTCCCTCCCTGCAAGTAGAATCCTCCTTCGCCGGTCGCGCAGCTACGCTCCTCCCCCTGCCGCGTCTATCTGGCCCTCTGTGATGCACTTCCTGTTTAGGGCCGGATGAACGCAGCAGGGGGAGGAGCGAAGCTCCATTTGCATGGCAGCGCAGCGCAACCGGCGAAGGAGGATTCTACTTGCAGGGAGGGACCGATGCAGCGGAGCTTCGGGAGAAGACAGGGCAGGAAGGAAGCGCTGCCTCCGTGGGACAAAATGGATAGAGACAGTGCGAAGGATGCGGATGGGCGGACCTGGAGGAAAAATGGCTGAGCTGCTGGGACATGGGAGGGAGAGGAGGAAGGGGCTGGAGGGAAGGGAGAGAGTTGCTGGGACATGGGAGGGAGAGGAAGAAGGGACTGGAAGGAAGGGAGAGAGTTGCTGGGACATGGGAGGGAGAGGAAGAAGGGACTGGAGGGAAGGGAGAGAGCTACTGGATATGGGAGGGAGAGGAAGAAGGGACTGGAGGGAAGGGAGAGAGCTGCTGGCCCATGGGAGGGAGAGGAAGAAGGGACTGGAGGGAAGGGAGAGAGCTTCTGGGACATGGGAGGGAGAGGAAGAAGGGACTGGAGGGAAGGGAGAGAGCTTCTGGGACATGGGAGGGAGAGGAAGAAGGGACTGGAGGGAAGGGAGAGAGCCGCTGGGACATGGGAGGGAGAGGAAGAAGGGACTGGAGGGAAGGGAGAGAGCTACTGGATATGGGAGGGAGAGGAAGAAGGGACTGGAAGGAAGGGAGAGAGCTGCTGGATATGGGAGGGAGAGGAAGAAGGGACTGGAGGGAAGGGAGAGAGCCGCTGGGACATGGGAGGGAGAGGAAGAAGGGACAGGAGGGAAGGGAGAGAGCCGCTGGGACATGGGAGGATAGGGAGAGAAAGAGGGGAGATGGATGGAAGGATGCAGAGAGAAAGGGGAGAGACTGGAAGGATGTGGAGAGAGAGAGAGAGGGGAGACTGAACAGAAAAGGGTAGAGAGATAGAGACACTAGATGGAAGGATCAGGAGAGAGGGTAGATGGGTGGAAGGATGAGGAGAGAAAGAGGGAAGACACTGGATGGAAGGGTAGGGAGAAAAAGGAGACGCTGGATGCAAAAGAAAGAGGGGAAGCTGCTGGATGGAAAGAGGGAGAGGACAGAGTAGGGAAAGACTGGAGAATAAGAGGAAGGGGCATGTGGAGAACAATGGTGAGGAAAAGATGAAAAGCCATAGGTGGTGAATGGACAGGAAACCCTGGCAAGAGAAAGACGAAGGAAAGCAGAATCTAGAGACTGGGAGCAACACAGTGAGAAAAAGTAAATGGCCATACAACAAAGGTAAAGAAAATAATTTTATTTTAATTTAGGATAAAGTAATATGGTACCTGTGTTAATAAAGTTTCAGAGACCAATACTTCCTTCCTTAGGTCAGGAGAGGATACCATAACAGCGTTATGCTGACCTGAGGCAGGAGGTTTTGGCCTCTGAAAGCTCATTGAAAAGGGTGTTAGGCTTTTAAATAAATTTTCTGAAACCTGATGCACTGAAAAGCAGCACTTTACCCCTATGTGACAAATGCATCTGATTAGTGTGACTAAATTTTGCTGAGGAAGGGGGAATAGAGAGAAAATTTTGTGCCCACCCACTTTAGGTTCAGGCCCATCCAAAATTGGCAGTCTGGCTACGCCACTGCTGCAACTTAGTCCACAAAATCATCTACGGCATAATCCCAGGATACATGACAGACCTCATTGATCTACCAACTAGAAACAGACTCGGATCAGCATGATCATACCTAAACCTACATTACCCAAACTGTAAAGGGCTAAAATACAAAAAACAACTCACGCATCTAACTCCTCCTACATAAGCGCACAACTATGGAAAGGACTCCCGCATGCAGTGAAAACAATACATGACCACCTAAACTTCAGGAAATCATTGAAAACCCACCTCTTCAAAAAAGCTTATCCCACTAATCCAACATAAATCCCCACACCCAGCAACACAAGATAATCTATGATCGTACTGGACAATTTATTATGCTCGACCCCATGACACCTGAAACACTTCTACCTGTGACCATAACACAACCTTGTATTTGCTATCAACCGTATGGCAATCGCCACTACGATACTTTGTAAGCCACATTGAGCCTGCAAATAGGTGGGAAAATGTGGGGTATAAATGTAACAAATAAATAGATAAATAAAAATTATATATCAGGTACTTAGGGGCCCTTTTACTGAGCCTCGTAAGCATCTACGTGCACACCAAAATGGAGTTACTGCCCAGCTACCGCATGGCTCTTGCAGTAATTTCACTTATGGCGCACATACGAAAAATAATTTATTTTCAAACATGCGTATTGGACGTGCACCAAATGGCATTTGATGCACTTAGTTAAATACTGCCTGGTTACCGCATGAGAATTTACTGCTAGGTCAATGGCTGGCGCCAAGGTCTCAGACACAAAATGGACACATGCCAATTTTAATTTTGCCACACGTCCATTTTTGGCAAAAAATTTAAAAGGCCTTTTTTACAGGTGCGCTGAAAAATGGACCGGCGCAAGCCCAAAACCCGCGTCTACACTACCACAAGCCATTTTTCAGCGCACCTTAGTAAAAGGACCCTTTATCTTGTACCTGGGGCAATGGAGGGTTAAGTGACTTGCCAAGGGTCACAAGGAGTTGCAGTGGGAATTGAACCCAGCTCCCCAGGATCAAAGTAAGTCCACTGCACTAACCACTAGGCTACTCCACTCCAAAATAAAAATAAAAGAGGTGGCTTTTTTGAATTTACACATAGACACGCTGGTTATAGAATTGCCCCCATAATATTCTACAACTGACCAATTTCATTGCCAACAGCTCTGAAAAAATATGAGAAAGCTGTGTATCTATTTTGAAATGCTACATGCAGCACAGTCCTACATGCCAAGGCTGAAATATGCCTGAAGTGCTAACTGCGACAGGCTTATCCTATACCAGTTATTTTAATTTAATTCCACTCTCCAAGCGGAGTCAGTGGTGCATGGATGTGTATAAATTTGAAGTTCAATTGATTCAATGCACAAAATATTAATTTATTTAAAAAGAGAGAAAATGATTAATTCACTGCAAAAAAAAAAAAAAACTGAGGCCACACAGCATCTGCTTTCTTATACAAGAAAATCAACATAAACTGGCTTACAAGTGAGGTTCATTCCTTTTGTGGTATACACTGAACAAAAAAGTAGAAAACCATAAATAATGTCATCACGCAAATATCAAAACATCAAAATCGTTAATCTGCTTGTTCCAGGACAAGGAGGTGATTACTTTTTACAGCTGATCTGGAGATAGCAGATAAGTGATTTTGATGTTCTGATATTTATGTGATGAAATGATTATTGATTTTCCACTTTTTCATGTTTCCATTGCACTTGAAGATTTATTGTGAATTTTCACATGGGGTTCTTTTTGACCTATGATTGTACAAATCATGCCATAAGTTAAGTTTGACATTGGTGACATTGATCTGTGAGATCTGTTTTTCCTATATCAATTATATATATACAGCGCACTCCATTTAAGTGCACGTCAAATAAGCGCATGCTCTGTTTAACTGCATGCCGTACTTCGGTCCCGTTTTTGGCACCATCAATTTCTATGGGGACAAACTTTGGTTTAGCGCACCACTGATAAGTGTAAGATTCGCTTATATGCATGGTTCAAGACCGCTCCTCTGCAGGAAATAATCCGCATAAGCACGCGCACGGGATATGGAAGCCGATTGGTGCGTGACAACCAATGAGATTTCAAATTTACCACCCCTTTAACTGCCACAGGCAGAATAAGTGAAAGAATGTTGTTAGAGCGTACACTGGGGTCGTCATCACGGCGGAACTATAAGACTAACACTGGCTGAACGAATAGAAGTTCTTAAAAAATTAGAAAACAAGCATCTATTGCTAAAGAATATGGTGTCAATCCCAGTCAAATTTCACGTGTCTTGAAGCAGAAAGACCAGCTTCTGGAAGACTGGCAAAACAATACAAATCCACAACGAAAACAAAAACAAAAATGAAAATGGGCGGGAAAAGCTAAGGAGGTAGAAGATGCTCTTCTTCGGTGGTTTTCTCGAGTCAGGAGCAGACAGTTTCCTGTCAGTGGTCCACTGCTTATGGAGAAAGCTAACCAGCTAGCTGAAAGTCTTGGACTAACTGAATTCAAAGCCACTGTTGGATGGTTGGAAAGATGGAAGGAGAGGAATAACATAAAATTCAAGAAACAGCATGGTGAGAAACAAGACGCTGATGACTTTGGTGCTGAAAATTGGGTTGTTTCAGTTCTTCCTACCATCTTGAACGAGTTTGCACCTCGTGACATTTTCAATGCTGACGAAAACGGTCTCTACTGGCGAGCGATTCCTGATGGAACACTTGCATTCAAACAAGCCGAAACTACAGGAAGCAAAACGTTGAAGGTCCCACTGACGATCCTCCTTTGCTGCAATATGGATGGGAGTGAGAAGTTGGAACCACTCGTCATTGGAAACAGCAAACAGCCCTGTTGCTTCAAGAAAGTTAAGCGACTTCCTGTATCATAGGAGGCTAATGCAAATTCATGGATGACTGGGGAAATTTGGAAGCAGTGGCCATAGGCGCCCGGTATAAGAGGCTTGGGGAGGCTAAGCCTCCCCAGCCGGGCGAGTGGCGCCGTGAGTGTCCCCTTCCCTCCCTCTCCGTTTATTACTATATCTGCCCCGCGGTCGCGCCATCTTTAATTTACCTCCGCTCCGTCCCCAGCATTGGCCGCATCATTTCAAAGCCTGCCCTGCTGCCCGTCTCTATTCTCCACTCGCTCCCTTCGCGAAGTGATTCGTTCTGCAGACAGAGTCCCGCCCTCGAGGAAATGATGTCAGAAGGCGGGACTCTCTCTGCAGAACGAATCACGTCGCGAAGGGAGCGAGGGGAGAATAGAGACGGGCGGCAGCAGGGCGAGCTTTGAAATGATGCGGCCAACGCTGGGAGTGGGGACGCAGCGGAGGTAAATTAAAGATGGCGCGGGGCAGATAGTAAGCAAGGGGAGGGAAAGGGGAGACCCAGGGTGCCGCTGGCCCAGATGGATGGAGGCAGGGGAGAGGAGAATCGGGCTGGGTATGGATGGAGGGGGGCAGGGGACAGAAGGGAATTGCTGGATGTGCATGGAGGGCAGGGGAGAGGAGGGTTGCTGGAATGGGTGGGTGGATAGAGGGGATGGCAGGGGAGAGGAGGGTTGCTGGAATGGGTGGATAGAGGGGATGGCAGGGGAGAGAGGAGGGTTTCTGGACATGGGTGGGTGGATAGAGGGGATGGCAGGGGAGAGGAGGGTTGCTGGAATGGGTGGATAGAGGGGATGGCAGGGGAGAGAGGAGGGTTGCTGGACATGGGTGGGTGGCTAGAGGGGAGAGCAGGGTTGCTGGACATGGGTGGATGGAGGGCAGGGGAGAGAACAGGGTTGCTAGACATGGATGGAGGGGAGGGCAGGGGAGAGAGGAGGGTTGCTGGACATGGGTGGCTAGAGGGGAGAAGAGGGTTGGTGGACTTGGATCGATGGCGGACAGGGGAGAGAGGAGGGTTGCTGGACATGGATGGAGGGAAGGGAAGACAGGAAGGAGATGCACATGAATGAAGGGGAGAAATTCTGGACATGCATGGAGAGGAGGGAAGACAAAGGAAGGAGATGCACATGGATGGAGGGGAAGGGAGAGAGAAAAAATGCTGGGCATGGATGGAGGGGAGGGAAGAGAGAGGAAGCAAACATGTGGACAATGGGGAGCCGGTTGATATTGTATATCTGGATTTTCAGAAGGCGTTTGACAAAGTGCCGCACGAAAGACTCCTGAAGAAATTGCAGAGTCATGGAATCGGAGGTAGGGTATTATTATGGATTAAGAACTGGTTGAAAGATAGGAAGCAGAGAGTAGGATTGCGTGGCCAGTATTCTCAGTGGAGGAGGGTAGTTAGTGGGGTCCCGCAGGGGTCTGTGCTGGGTCCGTTGCTTTTTAATGTATTTATAAATGACCTAGAGATGGGAATAACTAGTGAGGTAATTAAATTCGCCGATGACACAAAATTATTCAGGGTCGTCAAGTCGCAGGAGGAATGTGAACGATTACAGGAGGACCTTGCGAGACTGGGAGAATGGGCGTGCAAGTGGCAGATGAAGTTCAATGTTGACAAGTGCAAAGTGATGCATGTGGGTAAGAGGAACCCGAATTATAGCTACGTCTTGCAAGGTTCCGCGTTAGGAGTTACGGATCAAGAAAGGGATCTGGGTGTCGTCGTCGATGATACGCTGAAACCTTCTGCTCAGTGTGCTGCTGCGGCTAGGAAAGCGAATAGAATGTTGGGTGTTATTAAGAAGGGTATGGAGTCCAGGTGTGCGGATGTTATAATGCCGTTGTATCGCTCCATGGTGCGACCGCACCTGAAGTATTGTGTTCAGTACTGGTCTCCGTATCTCAAAAAAGATATAGTAGAATTGGAAAAGGTACAGCGAAGGGCGACGAAAATGATAGTGGGGATGGGACGACTTTCCTATGAAGAGAGGCTGAGAAGGCTAGGGCTTTTCAGCTTGGAGAAGAGACGGCTGAGGGGAGATATGATAGAAGTGTATAAAATAATGAGTGGAATGGATCGGGTGGATGTGAAGCGACTGTTCACGCTATCCAAAAATACTAGGACTAGAGGGCATGAGTTGAAGCTACAGTGTGGTAAATTTAAAACGAATCGGAGAAAATTTTTCTTCACCCAACGTGTAATTAGACTCTGGAATTCATTGCCGGAGAACGTGGTACGGGCGGTTAGCTTGACGGAGTTTAAAAAGGGGTTAGATAGATTCCTAAAGGACAAGTCCATAGACCGCTATTAAATGGACTGGAAAAATTCCTCATTTTTAGGTATAACTTGTCTGGAATGTTTTTACGTTTGGGGAGCGTGCCAGGTGCCCTTGACCTGGATTGGCCACTGTCGGTGACAGGATGCTGGGCTAGATGGACCTTTGGTCTTTCCCAGTATGGCACTACTTATGTACTTATGTAGGAGATAAGATGAGGGAAAAGGGAGAAAACCTGCACATCGATGGGGAAAATAGGCAGAAGCTGGATCCACTGGACAGTCGAGTCTGCAGAGGACCCAGCTTTTACTTACAGATGTAAGGCAAGAAATGAAGAAGAACAGCAGAAAGTAAAGAAATAAATGGAAAGGAAGCCCTGGAAATGAAGTTAAGAGGACAGATAGCAGCAGAATCGGATACTTGGCCAGCATGATCAGAAAAACAGTCACCAGACAACAAAGGTAGAAACGATCATTTTATTTTCATTATAGTGTTTGGAATATGTCCACTTTGAGAATCAGATGCTCAACATTAAAGGTTTATATTTTTTACTTATTTATGGCATTTCATCCCACATTAAACATGAACTAGGGTGTTTTGTGGCTCTACATGAGAATTGTGGTATTATGATCCCTTGTTTCATATTGTTGACGGTCTGAATTTTCCGTATGGGTGGTATATTGGTGTATTAGGTTCTGCCCAGTGTAATATTTACGGTACAGTAAGGTTCTAAGTGTGTTTTTGCACAAAGTTGTGCATAGTGTTTTGCAGTTGAGCAATTTTGGTTAGTATATGCTTTGAGCAACCACTTTATTCTTTGACATATGATACATAGGTAATATCTAAATTTAATAAAAGGTATTAATTGTGACTTTTATTTTTTTTTTTTTTCTGTGTGTTATCAGACAATTATGGATTTAAGCTCCACCCATGGCCCCACCCCTAACCCCGCCCCCTTTAGCCTCCCCAAACAGTTGGGCCACCGACCGCCTATGGCAGTGGCTAAAGAAATTAGACACTAGAATGTGGGCACAAAAGAGTCAGATTTTGCTGCTTTGCGATAATTGTGCTGCACACAGGGATGATGTCAGGCTGTCTAATGTCAAGGTGGTCTTCCTGCCACCAGACACTACCTCTCTGATCCAACTTATGGATCAGGGCATAATAGCCAATTTCAAACAACATTATCGGGCTCTTGTGCTACGTCGTCTGATGAGCGTTATGGATGACCAGACTGGCAAGGATTAACGTACTGTTGAACTGGCTCATAATCTATCACTGTTGGATTCCCTACATATGCAGAAAGAAGTCTGGAATCATGTTACACAGACAACCATTGTGAACTGCTACAAGCGGGCAAGCTTTGTTAAGGATGTGGCGAGGGACGAAAGAGATGCAGCTGTTGCAAACGCGTCAGATGAGCAGGTTATTGACATCCCAGCCAGTGTTACTGAAGAGGAGTTTCATCACTACGTAGCTGTTGATTACGATCTACAAACAGCTGACGACAGCACTGATGTTGAGATATGCGCCTACACGCAGGCAACAATGGCTGATGATGAAACAGAGGATGAAATGAGCAGCGAGACACATGCTGACGAAATTCAACAACTTCCTCCTGTCACTTTTGCAAGAGCGCTGGAGAGTCTCAACACAGTGTGGGCCTATCTGGAGGCCACCACTGGATGTCAGTGCTATGACATTTTTTACCGTCTGGCAGACGTAGTCTTTGGAATTCACAGACCCAATAGTGTACAGAGGACTATAACTGATTACTTCAAGTAAGCCTAACGTCAGTTAGCGGAGACTGTATACTGTATGTAAAATAATAAACAATACTGTACATATGTTTATCAGATGCCAAGCTTCTTTGGGTCACACCGGTTAAGTGCACGCTCCCAGACCCTTGCACTTAAGTGGATTGCACTGTGTGTGTGTGTGTGTGTGTGTGTATATATATATATATATATATATATATATATATATAATATTTTTTTTCATGTTTCACAAATGAGTTTATAAGTTAATCACTGTATTACATTTTGAGACATAATTCACTAACCAGATAAATCGATCAAAGCAGTTGTGGGGGGAAGGGGGAAGCGAAAACGGGAAGGTCCAGGAGGGTAGGGTGCAAGTTAGCGATGGCGGGCAGCATGCGATTAATTATTAATTGTGATTAATAATTTACACGTTAGTCATGGTGTTAACCGCGATTAACATGAAACCCTAGTTTTTATAAAAGTTGCAGAAATCATGGCTAGATTGAAACCACAGACTTTTACATCTACTTGGGAGCAGGCATACATATTTTCGTGTATAGTACACAGGAACACGCATGTTTTATAAAGTATCCCCCTGATATTCAGCTGGTGGCAGACAGTGCTTTTGATGTCTGCCACTGGCATTATACCTGGATATTCAAATCTGGGCTGTTTCCAGTGATCGGCATTGAATGTCCAGTTTCATTTTCGACTGCAGTAACTTAAATGATTAAGCTAATATTCAGCACTAACTGGTTAAGAGCTATTTATATTGCCTATTTTAACTATTAAACATAGCCAGTTTGGCGCTGAATTTCTGTGCCTAACTTGCTATGTTGTGTGATATAGCCAGTTACTCAGCTATCAATGAATATTAGGCAAAGATAACAGGTTATTTCCCACTGAATATCCACCATTAAGTGCTAAAATGCTATTTAACTAGCCAGGAGTCTTTCCTTGAACAATTTTTTTTATTTTTTTGTTACATTTGTACCCTGCGCTTTCCCACTCATGGCAGGCTCAATGCGGCTTACATGGGGCAATGGAGGGTTAAATGACTTGCCCAGAGGCACAAGGAGCTGCCTGTGCCTGAAGTGGGAATTGAATTCAGTTCCCCAGGACCAAAGACCACCACCCTAACCACTAGGCCACTCCTCCACTCCAGTTTTGAATATCAGGCCTAATATGCCTAGTTTGCGAAAGTGCCTGCTCTACACCCCTGAGCAGGATTTTTCGACCCAGTCCTTGGGGAACACCAGCCAGCCCGGATTTTCAGGATATCTAATGGGGATATCCTGAAAACCCTGACTGACTGGATGTGCCTTGAGGACTGGGTTGAAAACCTCTGCCACAGAGCAGGCCCATAGACACATCGCATAAAAGTATATATTGTTTTGTTACTGGACTTACTTTTAGGTGTAGAACCCCTAAAGCCACTTTACACATGAACAACATTTTGAAATGACCTCCTTGCGTTCACATATGTAGTTTACAAATTACTCTTGCATATCACAGCTAAACCTCAGCTCTACCTCCAGGATGCATGGAACACATATAATTTTATGAGCTATTTTGCATGTGTAAAATGTGCGTTTCATGTATGAATATGAGTCAGTTGAGATAACCAAGAATCTGGTCAAAGAGAGGTCCAGTACTCTCATTACATGGTAGTTTTTGGTACCTTATTCCATCATAAAACTGCAGATTCGATTTCAGAAAGAATAGTAATGTAGTAGCAGTAGTGATACATTTCCTCCCAGTTGCAACTTCATTTGAATAGTTTACCTTGAATATAGATGCTCTGCTCTTTGGAGCCTGAAGAATGCCAGGTCAGTGCAATATGTGGGCTTTACTACTGTTGCACCCCCCCCCCCCAGGGCTTTTTTTGAGGGGGTACTTGGGGGTACTGAGTACCGGCACCTTTTCCATTGTCTGCTAAAATTGACCCATGGTCTGCAAGATTTAATGAAAGAGCTCAGGCTCTACACAACAATTCTGCCTTATCATAGGTTCTGTTACTGGTTGCAGGGGGCCTCACTATTGTGGGGTGGGTCCCTCAGTGATCACTCCCACCCCTGAAGGGTGGCCTACCATTTGAGTACCGGCACCTTTTTCTTTAGAAAATATACACTGCCCCCACCCCACCAAAGAGTTAACCCTTCGGTCAAGAGTCCAAGTCTCAGGAAAGTGGACTGTTGTCTCTGAAAGCTCACGCCTCAGGACATCAGTCTATAAGATGCCACCAGACTGTTCATTGCTTTTGCTGCTATAGATACATTAATGCAGCTATTGCTCTGAATTTCCATAATTCACAACTTTTCATAATCAGTGGTCCAAGTTCCTCATACAGTCCATCCATTGCATCTCTTATCTGTTCATAAATAGACTGTTTTTCATTGTGTAATCTTTAAAGAGTAGGATGGAGTACTGCAAACCAAGCAGGAAATTGTATTTCCTTCCAGATCTTATATGTTATTTATCACTCAACATGGTTATAATAAGGTCAGTTAATGCTATGAATTGATGAGGAAATTGATAACTTGGCAACTCTGAGGCCAGGCTACAAAAAGCCAAATGTTAAGTTAAGGAAGCTGCAGTTAAAATATATTTTGGTCACAGAAGACAAATTGCTTTTAGGAACTCAAACAGTGCTTTTTGAAAGGGGAAATATTTCACATGAAATACTATGCTAACAGAAAGTTACTGGAACTTTTGGTGCTAAGGTTTACATTTTAAAACAAATGTCTCTTCAAGCTTGTACATCTGATTTGCTGTGGATTATTTCTTTCCGATTTGAGAAGTTGCAGAGAAAACAATGCCTTGAGCAAGCAAACCAACTTGCTGGCTGTTTGAATATTCTAGGCCTCACTTCCTCTAGTTCTCTGAATATGGCTCATATGCTGGGTTTCAAATGAAGCATCTTGCTTTCTCTTGTCAGGCAGTAACAACTCTGATTGGCTGAATGGGAATCACGTTTATAAAGGAAGATAACTTCTGCTAGTAAAAAATCATATATATTTTATAGCTTGCATTCTTCAAAAGTTAAAACAAAAAAAATCCAAATTTTCAGGAAATCCATCTACTACAAACAAAAAGATATTTTACCAAAAGTACATCTGACGATAAACTGAAACAGAATATAAGTGCTTCATTTTATTGATACAAAAATTAATGTTGCTCTTTGGGGGGTCACTGGGGTTCAAGTCAAAATAAAATACAAAGATTGGGGAGTGGATGAGTGGTTAGAGCACCAACCAAAAAGCAAGGATGCTAGGTTCAACTCTTACTGCTTCTCCTTGAGATCTTGGGCAAGTTACTTAAGCCTTCATTGCCTGAGGTGCAAACCTAGGGACCCTTTTATCAAAAAAACAGCAAAACAAATGGCTTTACGCATGTCATTTCTACCAGTGGTGTAGTTACAGGTGGGCCTGGGTGGGCCAGGGTCCACCCACTTAGGGCTCAGGCCCACCTAATAGTAGCACAGATTTAGCGGTAGCTGGTGGGGATCCCAAGCTCTGCCAGCTGAAAACTTCCCCCTGAATGTAACGAAAACGCTACTCTCCACGTTACCAGTACCTGCACAAGCTCAGTTTTCAGCGGATGCCTGTGGAAATTGCCAAGGTGGAAAGAAGCGTTTTTCCACCAGCTGAGATCATTTTTTTTTGGTGGTGCGGGGGAGAGAACACTTAGTGCCCACCCACTTCTTGCCTAGGCCCACCCAAAATCTGTTGTCTGGCTACGCCCCTGATTTCTACATGCAAAGGCCATTTTTACTGCTGGGGTAAAATGGCTGATATTTCTATTGTTTTTATTAATGGCCACATGATAATTTTGTCATTCGTGCATGGTCATTAGCGGGTGAACCCCTACCACCACCCATTATGTAGGCAGTAAGAGCTCACATGCTAAGCATTAGCACAGAGCAGTGTAGCTGCATTAACCAATCAGTGCAGGACATGGCTGCTCTCTGTCCCAGATCTGCCCCCAACGGGGATAGTATGCATATATCCCAAAATTACTGTAATGCCTCAGTGCACTCAACAATAAGCCATTTTTTGCTGAGATAAGCACATGTTATGGTGACAACTGAGCGTGTGCGGCAGGGGGAGGCCAGCGCGATGGCAGCACGTAGACCAAAGTGCCTTCAGCTGAAGCAAGTAGGAAAGGGAGCAGTTCTTGTTGCCTGTAGACCCCTGTACCTGGTGGGGCTTGGGGAGCCCCACCAGCCAATAACAAGTGCACAAGAATTTTGGGTGGGCCTGAGCCCAAAGTGGGTAGACCCAGTCCCACCCATGGCTACACCACTGTTCTGTTTTGAAAAAAGAAACAATTTTTGGATTCAAGGGTTAAATGAGAAATCTACTACATTGACAGTAAACCCTGGTCTTTAAATCTCTTCACTTTTTCATTGTTTCTTGATATATTTTTACAGACACAAGTTATAAAGGCTAGCAGTAGTTTGAACATTGAACTAGTCATCTGCAAATATCACTCTGATTTCTTTTGACTTATCACCAAGGTGCCACTGAAATATGATTTAACAAGTTGTCAGTTTCATTATTTCTGGCAGGCCTTTCAAAACACACTACAAGGGCTTGAATTAATTATCTAGTAATGAGGTCACATCACAGTCCATATCGGAATTTTTATAGAATGCTGTTCAAACATATTTGGTCATGAAGTCAATTTTCTGTTGATGGTATGATGTATTGATAAGATCATAATGTCGAGCAGCATAGAATTTTACAGGTTCAAATTTCATGTAGGATGTTCAGTAATGCAATAATTCTTCTCTAATGTATTAGCTTTTCAATTTGATTGTAACAATTTTCAGCTTAAATAAAAGGTTATTCTCCTGTTTGTTTCTTGCCTTCATCTTTCTCTATCATCCTTTTCCCTCGTGGTCTCATTTACTACAAAAAATGTGAGTGCTGCCTATGAAATGATGGAGGAAATGGCATCAAGAGCAATGTTTTAATGATAACACATCATTAGCATGCATAACAAATGCCTCTGCTTATATTTCATCTTTGAAAATATATTGTGTTTTAAATCATAGATGCATATTTATTGTACAGCGGACACTGAAGCATCCACAGTATCCCCCGGATTCCATATAGCATAGCTTGAGTTGCACGCACAAATCCAGTCATATTCTGGATTTACACCAGGGGCGTAGCTACGTGGGGCCACAGGGGCCTGGGCCCCTGTAGATTTGGCTATAGACCCCCCTGCTGATGACCCTCTCGACCCCCCCCTCCCGCCACCAACCTGCTGTCGCCATCACAGATCGCAAAGGGTTCATTCTGTTTCTGTGAGTCTGACGTCCTGCACGACGTAAGACTCAGAACGAAGGAAGAAGAGGACCTCGGCTGGCGGGGGTCGGGGTCCCCTGCCAGCAAAGGTAGGCAACGATGACGGCGGGGGAGAGTTGGCGGCGGGAAGTGTGGGTCGAGAGGGTCGTCGGCAGGGGGGTTCAAGGTTGTTGTTGGTGGTGGCGGCGGAGATGTCGGCAATGGCGGGGGGGAGGTCGGCGGCGCTGGGGGGGGGCCTAAAATGTGCCCCCTCACCTCGGGCTCTGGACCCCCCTCCCGCTGAAATCTGGCTACGTCCCTGATTTACACATGCAACTTAATTAGTTAACAAGCCAATCGGTGCTAATACTTGCCAATCAACAAGCAATTGTTGACACTAATTGGCATTAATTAGAATTTACATGCACAACTGTCTAAGCATATTCTATCATGTAATGCGTGTAAATTCTAAGTTGAAAAGGGGCATGGAATGGGCAGGTCATGGGTATTTCTAAAATCTATGCGAGCGGTTATAGAATGCACCCGGTCTACGCTTAATTTAGGCGTTGGCATTTATGCCAAGTTTTACTTGGCGTAACTGTCTGTGACTAAATTTAGTCACAAGGATAGGTGCTTGGCATATTCTATAAACTGCATGGAAATTTATGCATATGCTATAAAGTACACCTACATTTAGGCGTACTTTATAGAATACGCCTAAGTGTACTTCATTTCGGCTCTAATTTTTTAGGCGTCATATATAGAATACTACTACTACTACTTATCATTTCTAAAGCGCTACTAGACGTATGCAGTGCTTTACCCACACCAAGTGGCACTTGATGCGCATAGGTCATTACCACCCAGTTACCGCGTGAGTCTTTACCACTAGGTCAATGGCTAGTGGTAAGGTCTCAGACCCAAAATGGACATGAGGACCTGTCTGCAGTGCATTGTACCCATCACTAGACTACTTCAGGGACCTGCATGCTGCTCTATTGGACCTGAGTATGCATTTGAGGCTAGCATAAAGCCTGGTAAGTAATGTTTTTAATCAAATTTTTGAGGGGTGGGAGGGGGTTAATGTCCACTGAGGGAGTAAGAGGAGGTCATCCCAGACTTCCTCCAGTGGTCATGTAATTTAGGGTATTTTTTGTGGCTTATTCGTTAATAAAACATTTCTAGATTAAAACATCCAATTTATAGCCCTGGATGTTTTTGTTTTGTTCCTTTATGACAGAAAAATGTCCAAGTGTTAGGACCCTTAACACACCCCTAACATGCCCCCTTGTGATTTGAAGCAATTTTGATGGACTTCATACAAAAAAATGTCTAAAAATTGTATCTAGATTTTCAGAAAGCTTTTGACAAAATTCTTCATTAGAACCTCCTGAGAAAATGAAAGAGTTATGGGAAAGGGAGACAATCTTCTGATCTGGATTAGGAATTGGTTATTGGACAGAAAACAGAGGGTAGGGTGAATAGTGGAGTGCCACAGGGATCAGTGCTGGAACTGGTGCTATTTAACATATTTATTAATGATATGGAAATCAGAATGATGAGTGAGGAAATTAAATTTGAGGATGACACAAAACTATCTAAGGTTGTTAAAACACGAGTGGAATGTGAAATATTGCAGAAAGACCTTAGGGGATTGGAAGACTGGGCATCCAAATGGCAGATGAAATTCAATGTGGACAAATGCAATGTGATGCTCATTGGGAAGCATAATCGAAATCAAAGTTACCTGATGCTAGGGTTCACCTTGGAGGTCAGCACTCAAGAAAAAAATCTAGGTGTCGTTGTAGATAATACGCTGAAATCTTCTCCTCAGTGTGCGGTGGTGAACAAAAAAGTAAACAGGATGCTAGGAATTATTCGAAAAGGAATGGTGAATAAGACTGAAAATACTATAATGCCTCTGTATCACTCCATGATGTGACCTCACCTTGAGTATTGCATTCAGTTCTGGTCACCATAACTCAAAAAAAGAAATAGCGGAATAGAAAAGGTTCAAAGAAGAGTGACCAAAATGATAAAGGGGATGGAACTCCTCTCATATGAGGAAAGGCTAAAGAGGTTAAGGCTCTTCAGCTTGGAAAAGATACGATTGAGGGGAGATATGATTGAGGTCTCAAAATCCTGAGTGGTGTAGAATGAGTAGAAGTAAATCGATCTTTTACTCATTCCAAAAATACAAAACCTAGGATACACTCAAGAAAGTTGCATGGAAATACTTTTAAAACAAATAGGAAAAAATATTTTTTCACTTAAAGAATAGTTAAGCTCTGGAACTCTTTGCCGGAGGATATAGTAACAGTGGTTAGCGTATCTGGGTTTAAAAAAGGTTTGGACAAGTTCCTGCAAGAAAAGTCCATAGTCTGCTATTGAGACAGACATGCGGAAGCAACTGCTTACCTTGGGATTGGTAGCATGGAATGTTGCCAAGATTTGAGTTTCTGTCAGGTACTTGTGACCTCGCTTGGCCACTGTTGGAAACAGGACACTGATCTAGATGAACTATTGGTCTGACCCATTATAGCTACTCTTATGTTCTTAAGCATTGGTCCCAGTGCTATTTGGATGCCAGAACTGATATTACATTACATTAGGGCGTATAACCCGCTAACACCTTTTCAGTTCTAAGCAGTTTTCAAACATCTTAAAGGGATATAGAGATCAGAACATTCCTCTGAGAATTACAATGGTTGCTTTGGAAACAAGAAGACATCTAATTATAATGCATATTTCTTAAATAAGAAAGTTTTTATCTTCTTTTGAAACATGAGATTTGATCGTGAAGGAGAAAACGTTCCGGCAATATCTTTCCAAAGTCTGGCTGCATGAACAGCAAAGAGATTTATCAGAGCGCTAGTCTCTTCTTACCCTTAGATGAGGGGAAAGTGAAAAAATTTGCAGCTTCCTGTCTCCTAGTTCTGGTAGAGGATATCCAGTTCTGGCACCCACACAGCTAACTGGGCAAAGTTAGGAATGCTATTCATGTGGTCTTACATACCCTGTTAGCTACGTGGGCACTGTACTGAATATTGTCAGCACCCACTTAACTCCCGGCTCCAGTCCACCTCCACTTCTGGAATTCAAAGTCTCTGCCTGGCCTGCGCATCTACCTTTTTCCAGAATATTCATCAGCATTGCCCAGTTCAGTGCCTCTGAATATCTGCGGATAGCCCACAGACTACAATTTAAGCAGAAAAGAGCTTTGAATATTGACCCCTTAGGTTCCTGAGTTTAGTTGAAAATAGGACACAAATGTAGGAACTGAGCTTTTTTTTTTTTTAATATCAGTCAGTCCATAGTTCCATGCAGTCACTGTTTTGTATGCACATTCTGTGACAGAACTTCTCTGTAATGGTATGGAATATATGTGTTTTATAAAATGTTGGGCCAGCAACTAAAAAAATACTGTGACCACCAGGTTTAAAAATTGACCTGGCAATTTTCAAGGGGGCACAAAAAACTGATGTCAGCATTTACACATCCTCCGACACAGGCACGTCAACTAACTGCTTGTTTGTACCTGGAGCTGCCACAACTGATTGAGGAGGCAACTGTATTTCCCTCTAAGATGTTTCCCTCCCCTATAAAAGTCACACAGGGGCCCTTTTACTAAGCAGCGTAGGTGCCTTTGCGCACCCAATGCACGTCAATTCAGAGTTACCGCCCAGCTACCATGTGGCCCGTGTGGTAATTTCATTTTTGACGTGCATCTGTTACGCGTGCCAGAAAATATATTTTATTTTCTGGCGCACGGTGAAAATCAGGTGGTAACTCTGACTTGATGCACATAGGCGCTAATTCAATGGCTAGCAGTAAGGTCTCAGACCGAAAATGGATACGCGCCAATTTTTATTTTGCTGCACGTCCATTTTCGGCAAAAATTTTTAAAAGGCCCTTTTTACAGGCACGCTGAAAAATGGATCTGCGCACACCCAAAACACGTACCTACACTGGTGCAGCCCATTTTTCAGTGCACCTTAGTAAAAGGACCCTGCAGTCCCTTAGTTGGATTTTCCTAGACATCAAAAGTTTTACATAAGTACATAGACCGGTGAGTCTGACGTCGGTGCCGGGGAAAATGGTAGAGGCTATTAATAAAAACAAAATTACAGAGCACATCCGAGTCAGCACGGCTTTTATATATATATATATAAGTACATAAGTAATGCCATACTGGGAAAAGACCAAGGGTCCATCGAGCCCAGCATCCTGTGTGGGGAAATCTTGCCTGACCAATTTACTTCAATTCTTTGAAGGAGTAAACAAACATTTGGACAAAGGGGAGCCGGTTGATGTTGTGTATCTGGATTTTCAAAAGGCGTTTGACAAGGTACCTCATGACAGGCTACAGAGGAAATTGGAGGGTCATGGGATAGGAGGAAATGTCCTATTGTGGATTAAAAACTGGTTGAAGGATAGGAAACAGAGTGGGGTTAAATGGGCAGTATTCACAATGGAGAAGGGTAGTTAGTGGGGTTCCTCAGGGGTCTGTGCTAGGACCGCTGCTCTTTAATATATTTACAAATGCTTTAGAAATGGGAGTAACTAGCGAGGTAATTAAATTTGCTGATGACACAAAGTTATTCAAAGTCATTAACTCGCGACAGGATTGTGACAAATTACAAGAGGACCTTACGAGACTGGGAGACTGGGCGGCTAAATGGCAGATGACGTTTAATGTGAGCAAGTGCAAGGTGATGCATGTGGGAAAAAAGAACCCAAATTATAGCTACGTCATGCAAGGTTCCACATTAGGAGTTACGGACCAAGAAAGGGATTTGGGTGTCGTCGTCGATAACACACTGAAACCTTCTGCTCAGTGTGCTGCTGCGGCTAGGAAAGCGAATAGAATGTTGGGTATTATTAGGAAAGGTATGGAAAACAGGTGTGAGGGTGTTATAATGCCGTTGTATCGCTCCATGGTGCGACCACACCTTGAGTATTGTGTTCAATTCTGGTCGCCGCATCTCAAGAAAGATATAGTAGAATTGGAAAAGGTGCAGCGAAGGGCGACTAAAATGATAGCGGGGATGGGACGACTTCCCTATGAAGAAAGACTAAGGAGGCTAGGGCTATTCAGCTTAGAGAAGAGACGGCTGAGGGGAGACATGATAGAGGTATATAAAATAATGAGTGGAGTGGAACAGGTGGATGTGAAGCGTCTGTTCACACTTTCCAAAAATACTAGGACTAGGGGGCATGCGATTAAACTACAGTGTAGTAAATTTAAAACAAATCGGAGAAAATGTACCTGTGTGTACATGCCAGTAATTACATGTGTAGGTTATAAAATCCACACTTGTATGTTCAAAGCCCTAGAGATGCTGGGGGGGGGGGGGGGGGGGGGAGGTTGGCCCATGTTTCTTACTAAAATGCTGGATATGCTGAAGCTTATGCGTGAATTTCCTGACATTGGCTCTAGCACTAATTAGGATTTACATGCATAGCTTGCTATGCATATTCTATAAAACGATGTGTGTAAATCACACCGTGTGGATTTCAAAAGGGGATGTGGCCATGGGAGGGGCATGGGAGGGTTGTGGGCATTCCCTAAAATTTACACACAGTGTTACAGAATATACCTGATCTGTGCCTAAGTGAGTTGTGTGCTTTTACACCAGATTTTAGTTAGCATAAATTGCCGTAACTAAATTTAAATAGTAACATAGTAAATGACGGCAGATAAAGACCTGAACGGTCCATCCAGTCTGCCCAACATGATAAACTCATTTTACACGGTATGTGATACTTTATATGTTTACCCGAGTTTGATTTGTCCTTGCCATTATCTGGGCACAGACTTTAGAAGTCTGCCCAGCACTGTTCTTGTATTAAATAGTTCTGAAGCTAATGCCAAAGCCCCTTAAAATTTACACTCCAGCCCATCCATATCAATTCAGTCACGATCAGGGCATAGACCATAGAAGTCTGCCCAGCACTGGTTTTGCTTCCCAATTACCGGTGTTGCCACCTAATCTCCGCTAAGATTCCATGGATCCATTCCTTCAAAACAGGATTCCTTTGTGTTTATCCCATGCACGTTTGAATTCCATTACCATTTTCATCTCCACCTCTTCCCATGGGAGGGTATTCCATGTATCTATTTGTGACAGGAAAGGGTGGTACGCGTATTCAATAAACTGCACCTAACTTTAGGTGAGGTTTCTAGAAAAGCGCTAAGGGCATATTTTTCGGTGCTGGTTTTTGAGGCACCCTATATAGAATCTAGTCCAATATGGATAAAATCTGTTTATTTAACTCCCCTTTATGCCCATTTGGGGTTGAGCAAGGGCCTAAATTAAATGACTAACCATCAGTTCTTTCACCAGCTATACACATATTCAGCGGTGCTCATCAAACAAATAATGTCACTGAATGCACTGTACACATTAAGTTAAGCACTGGAACCAATGCTTAACTTTAAATGGTGGCCATCAAGTTAGAAAAGCAGGCTGTCCACGGTCAGTGGGTCTTTTATAAAATGCAAGGAAAACAGGAAATGTCCTAACTTGGATGTTCCACTTCCTGCCTAGTAGGGATATTCTGTCATTTGAATTGATATGGGAAATGCCGACAACATATCCCATATTGTTGCACGTCATTAACATTTTGTGCTTTTTTTGTTCACCAATAACTGCACAGTCTTTGCAAAGAGCAGACACTCTTAATGACATTGATTCAATTAGTGCTAATTGGCTTTTTAACAAGCAATTCTTGGCGCTAATTGGAATCAATTAAAATGTATGTGGTAACATTTAAGCACGTGATCTGCGCCTAAATTTTATGTGCATCCCGAAAAAGGGGGCAAGGAAATAGGAAGGTCATGGGCAGTTTGGGGTGGATTGTGGGCGTGGTTTGGGGGTTACATATGCAGTTATAGAATAAAGGGGTTCTGTGTGTAAATTTAGGCAAGGGCATTTGCACCGCAATTTCATTGGTGCAATAAAGGATGCGACTATGTGTGATCTCGGAGAATTAAGTGCTATTCTACCTAACTTTAGGCATAGTTTATAGAATGGCGCTTAAGTGGTTTTTCTTTGGCGCCAAATTTTTAGGCGTGATTTATAGAATTTACCCCCCAAAATTCAGGCACTAAGCATCAATTCTATAACCATTATAAAATACTAGCTCGAGGCTGCATTTACACACCCAGCTTTAGGCATGAGTATTTATGCCAGCCAAAGACTGATGCAAGTGCTGGCATCTAACTGTAGATAGTTAAGCACATAACTGCATGTTTTGTTTTGTTTTTTTACATGTGGAGTCCTTTTCTTAAGCTGCAGGAAAAATGGCCCAAAGAGAATAGGAGATATAGAAACAGGTAAAAAAATGTCTTTTTCAAACTCTGCCTATATCTAAGATGTAGAGAATCTTAGAGCTTAAAGAATACCACCAAAATAAAGATCATATCTGACAAATCTAGAGAGGATAGATATGTTCAATAAGGAAATATGGATTGAGGATTTATTTGATGTAAATCTGTTTAAGGATCTCTGCCTCATTATACATCTATGTAAAACAATATGTAAGACATATGGATAGAAGCTGTAAATCAAAGCGGTGCAGGTTAAAACTGACTTAATATAAATTTCCTTTTGAAGAAGTCAAAAACACTTTTTATTGTCCAGATAAAGACTTTGATAAACCCATTGCTATACAAAAAAAAAGCATTTTCTCTAATAAATTTTCATTATAATTGAACTATAGTTATAGCTGCTGAAAATATTCTTGTTTGTTTAGTTTTGCTTAACTCTCCAACATTTTTCTTGACAGAATACTACAGAGGATTGTCATTGCCTTCTGTGGCCCACAGCAACTGGATATCCACAATGAATAATGAGTGGAGGACGGGTAGACATGAATCGCTTGTTTACTCTTTTCAAAAATACTAGGACTAGGGGGCACGTAATGATGCTACAAAATAGTACATTTAAAATGAATCAGAAAAAATATTTTTTCACTCAACATGTAATTAAACTCTGGAATTCATTGCCAGAGAATGTAGTAAAAGCAGCTAGCTTAGCGGGGTTTAAAAAAGGTTTGGATGGATTCCTAAAGGAAAAATCCATAGACCATTATTAAAATGGACTTGGGGACAATCCACTGCATATTTCTAGGACAAACAGCATAACATATATTGTACTGTTTTGGGATCTTGTCAGGTACTTGTAACCTGGTTGGGCCACTATTGGAAACAGGATGCTGGGCTTGATGGACCTTTGGTCTCTCCCAGTATGGCAATACTTATGTATTTATTTTAGAAGCTCTATTCACTGGATAGTCAAATGCAGGCATCTTATATACATGTAGAAAACCCAATTTTAGAAAGCCGGGATTTATAAATCCAAATCATAAATACTTGCGTAGGATAAGGGAGCATGGTCTGCATGTGTTTTGGGCAGAAGAAGGGCAGGGTCAAAAACTCATGTGGAATTTCCTGTTTCAGAAGGGGAATGCATGTATTTGCTGGTTTTGGAATGGTGCTATTTTGGGCAGTGTTCTATTGGAGGGACTAGGGGAGCTTAAACCCCTTAACCCCCCAGTGTTTTGCTTGCCACCCAAAGTGATTATGACATATAGGGCCAGATTCTATATATGGCACCTAAAAAAATCCACATGGAATACATTTTTGACTAAGCGTATTCTACAAGATTTAGGCGCGGTACATAGAATACACTTAGTTGATACCATAGCACCTAAATCTATGTGCACCCAGTTATACCAACAAAAACCTGGTGTTAATCCTGGTGTGTAGATTTAAGCGCACTAGCCCATATTCTATAACCATGCACGTAAATTTTGGAACGGCTAGAAAATGCCTATTTCTTTTCCCATAATCACACCCCTTTTGAACTACGTGCATTCATTTTGAACTGCGGGCTTTAGAATTTAGGCCAGTACATTACAGAATGCGCTTAGCGAGTTGTGCATGTAAATTGTAATTCTTGCCAATTAGTGCTCATTATTGCTTTGTTAAGTGCTGTTAAAAATGCTGATTGGCTTGTTAAGACAATTAACGCACTAGTTATAGAATGTGCCTGAATTTTGCCATGAATCTCTAGGTGTGCTATATAGAATCCCCAGGATAGGGTTTTAAACTTGCCAACTTAAACATGTAGGGGTCAGAATTAAGCTGATGGTGCTCAATGTTTTGCTGACTGCTGCCAGTGTTATTCCTGGAAATTCAATGCCAGGCTATGTACAGGCTTCAATCAGGGGCGTATCTGACCTTCAGCGGTAGGGGGGGCCAGAGCCGAGGTGAGGGGGCACATTTTAGCCCCCCCCTGGTGCTGCCGCCCCCCGCCGCCATCGCCCACCCCCCGCCGCCATCATCATCGCCAACACCCCCTCCCCCGCCGCCGCCCCTCTCAACCCCCCAGCTCACTCGCCTGCCCGCTCACCGTCGTCTACCTGGGCTGGCGGGGACCCATCCCCCGCCAGCCTGTCTTCTTCCTTCTTTTCAGGTTTCTGAGTCTGACGTCCTTCACGTACAACGTGCAGGACGTCAGACTCAGAAACCTGAAAGGAAGGAAGAAGACTTCAACTAGCGAGGGATGGGGTCCCCGCCAGCCCAGGTAGGTGACAGTGAGCGAGCGGGCAGGCAAGCGGGCGGGGTGGGGGTCAATGGTAGGGGGAGTCCAGGGCCAAATCTACTGGGGCCCTGGCCCCCGTGGCCCCATAGCAGCAACGCCCCTGGCTTCAACATTGAATTTCCAGGTTTCCAAGGCCAGCTAAATCATAGCAGGTTAAGTGTAATATTCAGCACTTATCTGTCTATGGGACATCACATAAAGATAGGACTAACTTTTATGCAGGTCTATATATATAACTAACTTCCGCAAACTACTGAAGATCCATCTCTTTAACAAGGCATACCACAAAGATCAACAAATATGATCTCCTCCACATATATCCAGAATTGTCATATAATATTTGCTTGTTATACAACTATCATGCTTTATTATTATCATGTTACCCAAAATACTTCTGTAATACTAAATGTCTATTCTCTTATATATTTCCACTATCCATGATGTATTGTAAGCCACATTGAGCCTGCAAAGAGGTGGGAAAAATGTGGGATAGAAATGCAATAAATAAATATATGATGACCGTAGCTGGTTAAGTGCTGACTCTGCACCCGGAATGCCCCCAATATAACTGGTTTTGATTTTGATGCTTATTGGTCTTTTTCAGCTGCACAAACTGGTCAAGTGCTGCTGAAAATGACCGGTTAGCCCTGAACAAGTGATTTAACTGGCCAGGAGCCACTTCTGGTCAGTTAAATTGCTTTGAATATCTAACCCTGGATTTCTTTAGCATTTACATGTCTATATTTCGAAATACCTACATACGCATGTAACTGCCACCACTTCAATGCTGAACCCATTTATGCTTTAGACGTTGACAATTGCAAAATGGGTGCTGTCATTGCACATGGCCAGTACATACACATTCATTCTTGCATATATTTAAAAACAGGTCTATGTCAGCAGATCCTTTTCTAAAGTGCTACTGGAATGGTACATGTCCCAACAAACAGGCAGCTGATTTTCAGGTCTTGATGATCCTGAAACCCAGAGCTGGTTGCAGACCTCAAGGATGACACAACTGAGAACTGAACAATCTAAGACAGGGGTAGGCAACCGCATTCCTCAAGGTTCTTGGGGCCTGGATTGGCCGCTGCTGGAGACAGAGTGCTGGGCTTGATGGACCTTGGGTCTTTTCCCAGCGTGGCGGTGCTTATGTGCAACCCAGTCAGGTTTTCCCAAGATTTCTACAGTGAATATGCATGAGATCTATTTGCATACAATGGAAGCAGTACGTGCAAATCAATCTCATGCATATTCATTGTGAAAATCTTGAAAACTCCATTGGGTTGTTGCCCTCGAGGACTGTGGTCGCCACATCTCAAGAAAGATATAGTGGGACTGGAAAAGGTGCAGCGAAGGGCGACTAAAATGATAGCGGGGTTGGGACGACTTCCCTAAGAAGAAAGACTAAGGAGGCTAGGGCATTTCAGCTTGGAGAACAGATGGCTGAGGGGAGACATGATAGAGATATAAAATAATGAGTGGAGTGGAACAGGTGGATGTGAAGCGTCTGTTCACACTTTCCAAAAATACTAGGACTAGGGGGCATGCGATTAAACTACAGTGTAGTAAATTTAAAACAAATCGGAGAAAATGTACCTGTGTGTACATGCCAGTAATTACATGTGTAGGTTATAAAATCCACACTTGTATGTTCAAAGCCCTAGAGATGCTGGGGGGGGGGGGGGAGGTTGGCCCATGTTTCTTACTAAAATGCTGGATATGCTGAAGCTTATGCGTGAATTTCCTGACATTGGCTCTAGCACTAATTAGGATTTACATGCATAGCTTGCTATGCATATTCTATAAAACGATGTGTGTAAATCACACCGTGTGGATTTCAAAAGGGGATGTGGCCATGGGAGGGGCATGGGAGGGTTGTGGGCATTCCCTAAAATTTACACACAGTGTTACAGAATATACCTGATCTGTGCCTAAGTGAGTTGTGTGCTTTTACACCAGATTTTAGTTAGCATAAATTGCCGTAACTAAATTTAAATAGTAACATAGTAAATGACGGCAGATAAAGACCTGAACGGTCCATCCAGTCTGCCCAACATGATAAACTCATTTTACACGGTATGTGATACTTTATATGTTTACCCGAGTGAAGCATCTGTTCACGCTTTCCAAAAATACTAGGACTAGGGGGCATGCGATGAAACTACAGTGTAGTAAATTTAAAACAAATTGGAGAAAACTTTTCTTCACCCAACACGTAATTAAACTCTGGAATTCGTTGCCAGAGAACGTGATGAAGGCGGTTAGCTTGGCAGAGTTTAAAAAGGGGTTAGACAGTTTCCTAAAGGACAAGTCCATAAACCGCTACTAAATGGATTTGTAGTAGTAGTAGTAGTAGACTTGGGAAAAATCCACAATTCCAGGAATAACATGTATAGAATGTTTGTACATTTTGGAAGCTTGCCAGGTGCCCTTGGCCTGGATTGGCCGCTGTCATGGACAGGATGCTGGGCTCGATGGACCCTTGGTCTTTTCCCAGTGTGGCATTACTTATGTAACCCCTGATCTACGACATTCAGATTTCAGCAGAATGCAATGGGCGTATGAAAGGAAACTATAAAAGAAAAAAAATATATGTAGCCAAACCAAAAGAGCAAACTGCAAGAAGTACAAGTAAGTTCACAAATTGATTATCCAGCTGCTCTTTTGAGAAACTAGAATGACGAGCTCATGATTGAACAGGGAGCAGTCAGGAAGGGCACAGCTTGTCTCTGATGGCTTGGAGCCATCTGGTAACACTGCAAAAAGTTAAACCTGAGATTAATATTTATTTATTTTTTTGTTTGTTTGTTGCATTTGTATCCCACCTCTTTGCAGGCTCAAAGTGGCTTACAATACATCATGAATAGTGGAAGAATGTTAGTTAATAAACATTTAGTATTGCAGGGTTTTGGTCAGCATGATGATAGTAAGACAGAATAATAGTGTACAAGCAGATATTAAGAGACAATTCTAAATATAGATCGGCAATTTGTACATATTCACATTGGTTGATCTTTGTGGTAGGCTTTATTAAAGAGGTGGGTCTTCAGTAATGAGCGGAAGTTCGTTCTTTCGTAGACCGATTTCAAGCTGTGCGGTAGGGCATTCCATAGCTGCGTGCTCAAGCATGTGAAGTTTGACAGAGGATTCCCTGTTTTGTTGTCAAGGGGCCTTCAAGAGCTCTGTGACTAGAGTTTAGCTCAAGAAGAACACAAGAGAAACTGAGTGAGCGATATGGTCTGTAGCTGCAAAGAAGTGAACATTATGCTGGACAAATTATATAAAACATCCAGAGAACAGACTGTAAAAAGCTGATTTTTTTTATGTCCACTGGAGTGTGATGCAGTGGCACTCAGAGATCAAGACCACTTATTTATTTTAGGATTTATTAACCCCTTTTATGAAGAGATTCACCCAAGACAGTGTATGATGGGTGTAGCTTGACAGAAACGACTTTCATAAAATGACCAAATGTCAGTACAATACACAGAGCTGTAAGATAAACTTGGAAATAAGAAGATTGAATCATAGTGATAACAATAATATATTTTAAGTGTCAGTAATGCACACATTAAAACTGCACAGTAGAACATTTATAAAACTGGAACATGATAAACGTCCGCAGAATACCAATGATGCACCATAATGGACAGCATGATACTCGCAATGTCAGGCACTACAAAAAGAATGATCTTAATAAGCAATGCATTAGAACATAAATAAACATTCATGATCTTAAAAAGATGCAGCAGCTTTCTCCCAATATCCAGCTAATATCCAAAAGTACTTGTCCAGCCAGATAATTGCTGACAAGTGGGATAGGGTAGCTGAATATTCCTTCTGACCACCTGGGGGTGATCCATGGGTAGAACTTGTGCAAAGCTGGAAGTTATCTGGTTAGAAGTCGTATTCAGACCGCTAACCAGATAAAGGGTGGTCTTTTACTAAGCCCAATGCAAGCTAACCACCGCTAAAGCAGAAGTACTGCTGGACTACTGCAGCAGCCCAGTGGTAGTTCCCATCCCCTGTGCATGCCATTTCTGGTGCTATACAAAAAAATGTATTTTTGTACAGCCGACATAATTGGCTAGTGCCACGTGCTGCTCAGTTACAGCTGGGTTAGCGCAGGAGCCCATACCACCACTTCAATGGGTGCTCCACCCCCCCCCCCCCCCCCCATCCCGAAATGGCCATGTGACAAGTGCTTCACTTGCTGCACAGTGTAAAGGGGGGGGGGAGGTCCGCTTCCTCCTCTTGGGTGGAGCCGGCAAGCCTGTGGGGCTCCCAGGGTTCCAGGACAGAATACTGCTGATACTGGGACTCAGGGCCAAAGTATTTTATTGTCAAGGCAATTTCATACCAAAAATCATAATTAATTATTCAAAAGAAAAAGGTACAGTCCTCATAAGATAATCTTCAAAATAAAAAACAAAGGTACAGTCCAGGTCCCAAAATCCCTCAGCAAACGCTCAGCTCCTCAAGACCTCAGGTCTTCTATTAGGGCATTAGCTTTCTCTTCCCTCTCCTTCAGAAGGGTTTAGTAAGAGTTCAGCACACTTCCAATGTAGCACAACAGTTCAGAACAAATCTTCATGGACAGTCTTTGCACATCAAACCAATACCACAAATCACCTGCCTTTTCACAGCACAGAGGGAACCCTGTAAGAAGCAGGGTTGGCAGTTTCTCCCACCTCTCAGCACCACACCCAGTGTGGCCTCCTCCACTGCCTTCAAATGCTGGGCAGGGCAACCTTTGAATTCTCCCACTCCATGGTAGCTGGCTCCTCTCCCTTAGGCAGCTCTAGCGGCAGGCTACTTCCTTCCTCCACATACTCCATGGAATCTTTCTCTCCATTTGTCTCCCCTCTCTCCTGGTGACTGAGAGCCTCCAGGAAATCTGCTCTCCCCTTCTCACAGCTGGGGGGAATTATATACTGATGGCAAAGCCAGGGAAACTGAGCTTCATCCTTCCCTCGCCCTCTAGTGGGGAAGGGAGTAACAGGCTCACCCTGCCTGGAGCCATTGCTCCCCCTGCTGGGGACCCTCTGGGGAATCTCTGGGGTTTGCCTTGTCACAACAGCCATTTGTGTTTTAAAAACAGCCTTTTACCTGCTGCAGTAAAAGGGGGCCTCAGCGCACGTCAAAAACATACGCGGATGCCAACGCAGGCCCTCTTTTACCGCAGTTTAGTAAAAGAACCCCAAAGCTAGGTCTACAGAAAGGATAACTGGTTAGATAGATGCTCAGTGCTAGAGGTCATCCAGCTACTGGCAATGACTATCCAGTGTTTTTGTACCCACAGCAGCCGGCATTTTAAATAAACACTGGCTGCCACCGGCTGAATATAAGCCCCAGTATTTCCTCCCTATCTTTCAAAGTTTTAAGAATCCCATAAATATCTAAGAGAATAAAAAGAGGGTTTGGGCTTTCTCCCAAACAAACAATACTACATTGACTTAAAAAAATACATGACTTTTTTTTTCTGTGATTTGCCTATTGAGAAGCTATTCTGTGCTATTATGGATTCATATCTACATTGATCTTTTCTTGTGTACTTCATGTCTCAGGAAATCATTAGATGAGTTCAAAAGGAATGAATAGGTTGTACCCAGCAAGAGGAAGTGATGGACAATGGGTGCTGGAAGGTAAAGACAGATACTATTCATTATACTATCATCCAGCTATAATTCTGAATTCAGGCTGTCTCTTTTCTCTTTGTCTTATTGGACAATAGTTCTACATCTTTGGAAGACCATGCACTGCATTAATCCAGTAGTTAAAGGACAGCCTCTCCGGTTTTAATCTCTGCTTGAACAGGTTTATAGAAGAAACTTAACTGATACTGAAAATCTCAATAACAAATAGTCATTGTACTATCTTATAGTAAAATGCTACTATACCTAGATCAGGGTTTCCCAAACCCGTCCTGGGGACTCCACAGCCAGTCAGGTTTTCAGGCTATCCACAATTAATATACATGAGACCAATTTGCATATACTGAGTCTCCAATGCATGCAAATTGATGCCATGCATATTCATTATGAATATCCTGAAAATCTGATTAGATGTGGGGTCCCCAGGACAGGTTTGGGAATACTGGGTTTAAATATTATAAAATGTTATTAACCAGTATGCCTATATGTTGCTTCGGTCTTTCTGCTGGGACAGTTAATTACTGCCAATTAAGACAGTAGCATTTTAGCCATGTTGACATCTTTTCACTATGAAGCACACATTAGAAAAACGTACTGGAAGTGGTTAAAGTAGTAAACACTTGGAATGATGATTTGTTGTGAGTTATGGATAACTTAGGGGCCCTTTTACTAAGCCACATAAGTGTCTACGCACTCCCAACGCCCATCAAAATGGAGTTAACGCACGGCTACCGTGTGACCCTTGCGGTAATTTCATTTTAGGCGCGCAATCGCTACGCATACCTGAAAAATATTTTTTATTTTCTGGTGCACATCAGCTACGCAAGCCAAGTGGCATTTGGCGCATATAGGTCATTACCGCCCAGTTACTGTGTGAGACTTTGCTGCTCGGTCAATGGCTGGCGCTAAGGTCTCAGACCCAAAATGGATGCATGGCAATTTTCATTTTGCCGCATGTTCATTTTCGGCAAACATTTTAAAAAGGCAGGTGCACTGAAAAATGATTCTGCGCGCACCCAAAACAAGCATCTACACTACCGCAGGCCATATTTCAGAACACTTTAGTAAAAGGACCCCTTAGTTCTGGTAGAGGAACTTATTTTCCATAAGGGCAATGTCTGGAAAAAGTGGTGACCTAGTGTTGTGGGTTCTAGGTCAGTTCCCACCCACCAATTCCCATCTGGACAATTCCCACCTAGGACAATTCCCACTGAACCAATTCCCACCACACCAGGGAGGACAATTCCCACCCATAACCCAAAAAATACAAAACACACTAGGACAAGTAATCTCTCTCCCTTTTCTCTTCCAGATTGTTTTTTTTTTTGGGGGGGGGGCAGTACCCCCTCACCCCCCCCCCCCCACAACATTATCTTTTACACACCCCTTTCCTCTTCCAGACATGCAGTTTGTGGGGGGGGGGGGGGGGAGCAATGCCCCCCACATACCCCCAAACTAGGTTTCAACCTAATTCATGTTTAATCCGGGATCTAAATTAATAAATAGACAAATACAAACTGCACTTTATGTGGGGGGAGGGGGCAATGCCCCCCAAACTAGGTTTGAACTTAATTCAGCCCCTCAAAATGGCATATTAATATAACAAATTACCAGGACTTATGGGACCCAATACAAGAAAGAAACTACAGTCATTAAAAAAAAAAAAGAAGGCTAGGGAGGATGGGAAATGACCGGGGGGGGGGGGGGGGGGAGTCCTTGGTGGGAATTGTCCTAGGTGGAAAGGTGGGAATTGTCTTGGGGGGAATTGGTGGGTGGGAACTGTCCAGGTGGGAACTCTCCTGATACTGTGTTGAGATGGTTCCTTAATATTTAATAATCAGAAAAATGAGATTAAACATTTTGAACAGGAATTGACCCATCAATTATCTTTGAATTTTCAGGTAGGTGGTGCCTTGGTATTTCCTAAGTCTCAAGTTAAATCTTTGGGAGTATTGATACGTCATAGACTTTTGCTTGAGGCATAAATTTCATCAGTGCTTCATAATGCTATTTTGTGGTTATGGTTGGTCAGACAGTAGAAACCATTTTTTGACTGTAACTGCTTTGCATACTGTGATTTCTGCTTTTTTTGTCATAAGTATTTTGGATTACTAAAATCACCTTCACTTTGGTCTTTCTGAGAAACTGTTAAGATGATTGCAGATTGTACAAAATGCAGTTGCACATCTGATTTTTGGCTTGAAAAAAATGGGAGAGAGTTCAATAGGCTGTGGTGGATTTGTATTGGCTTTCTATTTAACAAGGAATGCACTTTAAAGCAATGGTGTTACTCCTTAAATCCCTTCATTGGGGGAGGGGATCAGATGGTACTTACCAATGAGGGCTTCAAGGTCAAGTCAGTTGCTGGAGGTCCCTACACAATCTGTGATGTATTTGGAGTGTTGGTGACAGCCTGCCCTCTGGAATTCGTTGCCAGAGAATATAGTTAAGGCAGTTGGCTTAGCGAGGTTTAAAAAAGGTTTGAACGGCTTCCTAAAGGAAAAGTCCATAGACCATTATTAAAACAGACTTGGGGAAAATCCACTGCTTATTTTTGGGATAAACAGCATAAAATGTACTTTTTTGGGATCTTGCCAGGTATTTGTGACCTGGATTGGCTACTGTTGGAAACAGGATGCTGGGCTTGATGGACCTTTGGTCTGTCCCAGTATGGCAATACTTATGTGCTTATATATGTACTGATCTACTTTTACTGTGGCTGCACCACGCTTATGGAATGAGTTGTCTTTGGCATTAAGATCTTAGGGGCCCTTTTACTAAGGCGCGCCTATATGATCATCAATGCATCATACATCCACTTCTGACCCTCATCCCCCGTAATTCCACATCACTCATATATTTACTCACAGAAATATGTACACCATCCAGCTTATAATTGAAAAAGAAAAACGCCTATATTGCGACCCAAATCGGGAGATAGACGTTTATCTCACAAAAACGAATAAAGCGGTATAATCGAAAGCCGAATTTGGACGTTTTCAACTGCACTCCGTCGCGGATGCTGACAAAGTTGATGGGGGCGTGTCAAAGGCGTGGTGAAGGCGGAACTGGGGCGTGGTTATCGGCCGATCAGAGATAGGCGCCTTTCGCCGATAATGGAAAACAAATATGCGTTTTTAGCGAGAATTTAGGGCACTTTTCCTGGATCCTGTTTTTCCACGAATAGGGCTCCAAAAAGTGCCCTAAATGACCAGATGACCACTGGAGGGAGTCGGGGATGACCTCCCCTGATTCCCCCAGTGGTCACAAACCCCCTCCCACCACAAAAATATGCCGTTTCACAACTTTTTATGTTCACCCTCAAGTGTCATACCCACCTCCCTGGCAGCAGTATGCAGGTCACTGGAGCAGTTATTAGGGGGTGCAGTGGACGTCAGGCAGGTAGACCCAGGCCCATCCGCCCCCACCTGTTAATCTTGTGCTGGTCAATGGGAGCCCTCCACACCGCCCCCCAAACCCACTGTACCCACATGTAGGTGCCCCCTTCACCCCTTAGGGCTGTAGTAATGGTGTAGACTTGTGGGTGGTGGGTTTTGAGGGGGATTTGGGGGGCTCAACACACAAGGGAAGGGTGCTATGCACCTGGGAGCTCTTTCACCTTTTTTTTTTTTTTGTAAAAGTGCCCCCTAGGGTGCCCGGTTGGTGTCCTGGCATGTGAGGGGGACCAGTGCACTACGACTCCTGGCCCCTCCCACGAACAAATGCCTTGGATTTATTCGTTTTTGAGCTGGGCGCTTTCATTTTCCATTATCGCTGAAAAACAAAAACGCCCAGCTCACAATTGTCGAATAAAACATGAACGTCTATTTTTTCCCAAAATACGGTTCGGTCCGCCCCTTCACGGACCCGTTCTTGGAGATAAACGCCCATGGAGATAGACGTTTTCGTTCGATTATGCCCCTCCACATGTCTTTGTGTCTTAATACTGCCCTTTAAGCTTCCCATTGTCTCTTTCCAATGTTTCAATGTTGATGTCCCATTGTTACATTCCTAACGATACTTCGATGGTCTCGCATAACTTGTACAATGTAACCCATAACCAAGTTGTAACAAATGTATTTCCATTATTCATATATTATTGTAAGCCACACTGAGCCCGCAAAGAGGTGGGAAAATGTGGGATACAAATGCAATAAATAAATAAATATGTGGCCTGCGCTGGTGTTGACGCATGTTTTGGTCACACGCGAGCCAATTTTTCAGCACTCCTAGAATAAAGGCATTTTTTTGTGTGTCCAAAAATGGACGTGCAGCAAAATTAAAACCAGCGCATGTCCAATTTTGGCCTAAGATCTTACCACCATCCATTGACTTAGCAGTAAGGTCCCATGGCCAGCAAGCGTGAACTGCCAATTACCACCTTGTAAGCACCATGCAGTAGAAAATAGAAAATATTTTCCACCAAGTGTTTTGGGCTCACGTCAAAAACGGAATTACCGCCCAGGGCATGCAGTAGCTGGATGGAAGTTCCAATTAGGCATGCATTGGACGTGTATAGGTGCCTACACGCCTTAGTAAAAGGGCCCCTAAGAGCTGTTTCAGGGGTAAAATTTTTGAAACATTATTCGTCTCCACAAGTATGATTATGCTGCTGTGTCTGGATATACTTAGACACTTTTAGGCACTGTTGTATGTTATGGGACCAGGGCTCATAACTGTAGGTAATGGAATTTAAGGCTATAGGTTCTGAGCTCTTTTATTGTAATCTATTGTATTCTTTTTATTGTAGAAATGTTATTTGCGAACAGCATTGAATGTTTGTATAGGGATGCAGTATATAAGACTGCTAAAACAAAATAAATAGATAGATTTTGGAGGCATACACTGTAGAAGCTGCTAGGTGCATTTCAAGACGGCAGGGTGCGATTTATTCAAAGGCAACTTTAAAGCTAGAAATGATTATTCTATTGTAAGAATTATTGAGGCTATCATGCTTGTTTTCAAAAGAGAAGGACGCCCATCTTTCGACACAAATCGGGAGATGGGCGTCCTTCTCGCAAGGTCGTTCAAATCGGCATAAACGAAAGCCGATTTTTTGACACCCTCGACTGCTTTCCATCATGGGGATGACCAAAGTTCACAGGGACGTGTCGGCAGGGTAGCGAAGGCAGGACTGGGGCATGATTAGGAGATGGTCGTCCTTGGCCGATAATAGAAAAAAAGAAGGGTGTCCCTGATGAGCACTTGGCCAACCCTCTTGGTCCATTTTCTTTCACAACCAAGTCTCAAAAAGGTGCCCCAACTGACCAGATGACCACAGGAGGGAATCAGGGATGACCTCCCCTTACTCCCCCAGTGGTCACTAACCCCCTCCCCCATAAAAAAACAAGTTTAAAAATACTTTTTTTACCAGCCTCTATGCCAGCCTCAAATGCCATACTCAGGTCCATTGCAGCAGTATACAGGTCTCTGGAGCTGTTGTAGTGGGTGCAGTGTACTTCAGGCAGGCGGACCTTGGGGGGGGGGGGCGTTGGGAGGGGCTCAGCACACAAGGTAAGGGAGCTATGCACCTGGGAGCAATTTCTGAAGTCCACTGCAGTGCCCCCTAGGGTGCACAGTTGGTGTCCTGGTATGTGAGGGAGACCAGTGCACTACAAATACTGGCTCCTCCCACGACCAAAGGGCTTGGATTTGGACATTTTTGAGATAGACGTCTTTGATTTCCATTATCGCCGAAAACCGAGAACGACCATCTCTAAGGTCGACCTAAATGTCAAGATTTGGGCGTCCCCGAACATATTATCGCAACGAAAGATGGACGTCCATCTTGTTTCAATAATACGCGTTGCCCCGGCCCTTCACAGCACTGTCCTTAGAGTTGGGTGTCCTTAGAGATGGTCGTCCCCGTTCAAAAATGTCCCTCTATATATAGCCATCCTTAGAGGTTTTTAAGATTTTTCATATCAGTGAAATTAGTGGATTTCTTTCACATTTTAACCAACCAGGAGACATACCATTCCACAATGATCTTTTCTAGGTACAGTATTTTATATTAGGAGGCTTGCCATTGCATACTGACCTATTGAGATAGACATGGGGGAAGCCACTGCTTGGCCCTGGATAGGTAGCATGAAATGTTGCTACTATTTGGGATTCTGGGGGTCTTTTACAAAGGTGCGGTAGTGTTTTTAACATGTGCTAATCATTAGCATGTTGCAAAATGCTAGAGACACCCATAGGAATATATGGGTGTCTAGCATTTAGTGCACGCTTATTTTTAGAACGCAGTAAAAACGTTACCTCTGTCAGGTACTTGTGTCCTGAATTGTCACTGTTGGAAGCAGGATACTGGGCTAGATGGACCATTGGCCTGACTCAGTATGGCTATTCTTATATTCTTATTCTAGATACAGTATTTAATATTAGGAGACATATTGTTACATTATGATCTGTTCTAGATATATTATTTAATATTAGACAACATCCTTGAAGACCCACCTCTTTAACAAAACGCACCATAATGATCCATCATCTGAACATTAGTACAGTACCGTTTTCACCTGTTATTCCATTAATGTTCTCTCTATATATGTTACTTTTATACACCACATTTCCCATGTTTCTTATATAATTACTAATTGTATATGTTTATTCAGTCATGGTGATACCATGACGGAGCAATGTTAGCCACATAGAGCCTGCAAATATGTGGGAATATGTGGGATACAAATGCAATAAATAAATAAAATACCATTGTATGCTGATCTGTTCTAGATATAGCATTTAAACCTGTTGTCAAAAGCTTAAGTAGATTCATTTTCCTATTGTGTTTCTGTTAAAATGATTTTTACTAACGATATCGCCGTTTCTGAAAACAACCCTATTCTAGCTTCTTTCCTATTCCCCCATGTTTCATTAAATTCTCACCTCATGATAAAAAACAAAACATTTTATATGCTAGTGCCCCTGAACAAGGGTCATTTCTATTACACTTAAATGAGACCATCTGGGACAATGAATTTCACATCTACGTTGCACTTCTGAGTCCACCTGAACCTCAAAGTATCAGTGTGTATATGGAAACCAGTAGCACAAGGATTTCTTTTAAAACCTATCTCAGCTTCTTTTGAAATGCAGTGAAGGTGTAGGACTGTTAGCTTATAAGAAAATGTCTGAGAAAATAAAGTAAAACAAACTGACCTGTGATACATAAGAACATAAGAGTAGCCATACTAGGTCAGATGATCCATCTAGCCCAGTATCCTGTTTCCAACAGTGGCCAAGCCAGGTCACAAGTACCTGGCAGAAACCCATATCTTGGCAACATTCCGTGCTACCAATCCCAGGACAAGCAGTTGCTTCCCCATGACTGTCTCAATAGCAGACTATGGACTTTTCCTCCAGGAATTTGTCCAAACTTTTTTTAAACCCAGATATGCTAACCGCTGTTACCACATCCTATGGCAACAAATTCCAGAGCTTAACTATTTTTTAAGTGAAAAAATATTTCATCCTATTTGTTTTAAAAGTATTTCCATGTAATTTCATTGAGTGTGTCCTGGTCTTTGTACTTTTTGAAAGAGTGAAAAATTGATTCACTGTTATCTGTTCTACACCACTCAGGATTTTGTAGACCCCAATCATATCTCCCTTTCAGCCATTTCTATTCCAAGCTGAAAAGCCCTAGTCTCTTTAGCCTTTCCTCAAATGGGTGGAGTTCCATCCTTTTTATCATTTTGGTCGTTCTGCTTTGAACCTCTTCTAATTCCGCTATGTCTTTTTTGAGATGCGGCAACCAGAATTTAATGCAATATTCAAGGTCATGTCGCACCATAGAGCAATACAGAGGCATTATAGTATTTTTGGTCTTATTCACCATCCCTTTCCTAATAATTCCTAGCATCCTGTCTGCTTTTTTGGCCGCCACCACACATTGAGTAGAAGATTTCAGCGTATTATCTACAACAATACCTAGATCTTTTTCTTGGGTGCTGATCCCCAAGTTGGACCCTAGCATCAGGTAACTATGATTTGGATTATTCTTTCCAATGTTCTTCACTTGTCCACATTAAATTTCATCTGCCATTTGGTTGCCCAGTCTTCCAATTTCTTAAGATCTTCCTGCAATATTTCACAGTCTGCATGTGTTTTAACAACCTTGAATAGTTTGTATCATCATCATTTAACACTAAGCAATTGTTTGATGTATTCCAGGGAAGAATGTATTAAAAGATGGTTTTCAGTAGAGATTAGAAGGATGCAAACTTGGGTTGGCAATTAAAGAGTGACAGTAAAGACCACAGAACTTGTCACATGTTCACAGTTTATGAACGACTGACTCTAGAAAGTTGTGTATCAAAATTCTGAGAGAAACTTTCCTACAACCTTTCTCTCTGTATTCATTCACAAACTGGCAATACTTTTCCCTTGGGTGTCTCAGCTGGTGAAAAAAGGAAGAGGGAATTATTTGGGGAATTGTTCGGCAATTTGCATGAATATATAAATCTTTGTTGGTTGCACAAATACTCCCCTGTGGTGGCATTGGATGTTTTGTCTTTGAATGATTGTATAATCTGGATGAAATAGCTGATGCAAAAGGAACATATTTGCCTGTTTTAGTCTAGGGGTTTTTTTGTTGTTGTTGTTGTTGTTTTTTTTTTACTTTGCTGGGAGATCAAAGTCCTGCTAAAAGTGCTGCAGAACAAGGTTTGCATCTCTCACCATGACCAGGAGACAGAGTAACAGTGGGTCATTTTGAGATATGAAAAACACTTTAGATTTAGAGCAGATGGCATAGGAGGGTCAACAAAAGCTGTCCAGAAAAAAGAGTCCCCCACTTTCTGCATTCTAATATTTGCCGAATGGTTAGAGCAAAAGGGTGAGAACCAGATAAGCCCAGTTCAATCCTGTTGTGGCCCCTTGTGAAAGTCATTAGCCCTCCATTGCCTCAGGTACAAACTTACCCCTCCCCCCATTTTACAAAGCCATGCTAGCGGCTGCCATTTGGTAATACCGACATAGTCCATTCAAAGTGAATGGGCTGTGTCGGCATTACCACATGGCTTTATAATTGGGGGGGGGGGGGGGGGGTACATTGTAAGCCCTTTGGGAACAGGAAAGTACCAACTCTACCTGAATGTAACTCAACTTGAGCTAAAACTGAAAAAGGCCTGAGCTAAATCCAAATAAATAAATAAATGTGCTTTTGTTACATGGATTCATATTGCCAATAAAAGCACAGAATCTAAACTGTATGCATTTTCCTACATAGAGCTATACTATATTTTGTTGTATATCTCTAATTCCATCTTCATTGTTTCATTTACATCTCTTTTGAATACATAATATCAAATTATTGTCAGTTTTATAGATACTAGCTTGAAAGAACAATATCATTTCTTTTTGGACCTCAGCTGGGATGTCAATGTATCTTCAAAGATGGTGTCGGTGAGGGGTTAATGCTTTCAAATCCAGTTTAACTTGTTATTGGCTGGCAGTAATTACTGGTAGTTACTCAGTTTCCTCTGTAAAGCGAGCTACTGTTTTCAGCTCAGTTCCCATTGTGGACAGGTGAACGTACAACTAAAAGTAGCATTTGGAGGGTAATTTCATAAGGAGACATCTACTTAGGTGCTATTTTATAAAGATACGTACATGCTTGTGCATTAATTTAAAAAATACTAGTATAAGGAACAGAAATTTGTGTCCCTAGAGGACTTACAATCTACATTTTATGTACCTAGGGCAATGAAGAGTTAACCCCCGCATTCTATATAATGTGCCTAGAGATTGGCGCAGATTCTATAACAATGCGCATAATTCAACAAGCTAATGAGCACTGATAACAGTATTTAACAAACAATAATAAACACTAATTGGCATTGATTAGAATTTAGGTGCACAAGTTGCTAAACGTATTCTGTAATGATGTGCTCTGAATTTCTAACGTGTGCAGGCAAAAGGGGGCGTGTAAATGGGCGTTGGGTGTTCAAACATTTATGTGCCTAGTTATAGAATATAGCCCAGAGTGCCTAAATCGATGTGCTAGGATTTGTGCCACATTTTCGTTGGTATACATGGATGTGCATAGATTTAGGCTCTGAAATATCAACTAAGCGTATTCGATAATCAATACCTAAATCTAGGCTCAGATTATAGAATACGCTTACTCGGCACTGATTTCAGCGCCAATTTTTTAGGTGCCTAATATAGAATCTCCCTGCTTATAACCACATCCCTTTTTGGCACCAATCTCTAGGTGCACTATATAGAATCCAGGGGTAAGTGACTTGCCTAATGACACAAGGAGCTGCAGTGGGAATCAATCCCAGGTTGCCAGGATCAAAGCCCACTGCACTAACCATTAGGCTACTCTTCCACCATCGCAAACACAGACAATTACAGCTGTAAATATCAGAGCTTAGATTATTTAAGTATGTACATAAATTAGCCTATTTTGCAATTTCACAAAGTTTGAAAATTTATCTCCCATCTAGAAGTCTAAGATCGCAGGGGAAGTACCTTCTAGATGTTCCTTCATTTCGCCAAGTCCATCTAGAGGAAGGTCATTCCTGTATGGGTTTTTTTTTTTTAATCAGGACCAACAACTTCTTTGTCTGTGTTTAAGAGGCAGTTAAAAACATAATTGTTCTGTGAAGCAATTTTTGATGAGAATAATTGAATAATGTAAACAAATGTATGATGTTACTTTGCAAGACATAATGATCATGTAAGAGTTGGTGTATTTTGTTTGCTTCTATTATTTATGTATGTTCTTTAGTAACTCACTTTGATAGGTTTGATGATGTGGGATATAAATTCAATAAGTAAATAATGCATGTACTTGTGCAATCATGCTATGCTCAAACTCTGCCCTTGTAACCACCCACTAGCAAAAGTGCAGCATGATGTCAAAACCACATACTTTTACAAGGTCAAAATTTTATAGCAGGCTTAGGTATAGGGGTCCTCCTTTCACTCAGTGTGACTGTTCCTCAGTTATCAGCCATCCTGTTTCTGACCCCCTCCTTTCGACTTAGAAACAGGTTGCAGTCTCAGTATGCTTGTGGCATGCCCTCATGGCGCCTTTTCTGGGGGACACAACATGGCACTTGCAAGCTTCACCAAAATATGCAAATTAGCAACTTCTTAGGCAAACTATACTTCCTTTAATATGCCTTAATCATGCAAGTAGGGAATTCTTTCAATAAACAGTTCATCAAACAGTCTTCAACTGAGCCCACTTTATAGGGGGACCTGGGTCTCAATTTAGAACAGCCACCACCCCTTGGACAGGACTTTTATTTTTACTCTCACTTTACAGTCCTGTTCTCCACCCCCAGCTGTTAGTCCAGTTCTTAATTCATATCCTTCAATTCTTAATTCACAACAGTTATTTACTTCATCATCACAATTTCAAGGTAAGTACCTTCTTTGTTCTTTAGAGATCCTTTCCTTCGGGGACCGCACCCCAGGGTTTTAGCCCAACCTGATGCTTTCTCTCTCTCTCTCTCTCTCTCTCTGGCGTCATTCCTTCTCATTCCATATGGACCTTCTCTTTGGGGTCAGATCCCCAGGGTTTTCAGCCTGCCTTGGAGGTCTCCTTTCCTTCTCTTCACTCCTCCTGGAAGGTGCTCTTTATAGAGGGCTGCTACCACCCCTCCACACGCCTTCTGGGCCCCTCCCCCTGGCTCTGGAAGGGTCTGGAACCTTCTCCTGGATGCCTTTTCTCTTAAAGGGTCCTCCCCAACTCCTATATGCCTGGCCCTCTAGTGACTCCTTCCCAGTAGTTCAATGGAGTCCCTCTAGTGACTAGTTCCTGGCATTGTACACGGTATTCACTACAAGAGCACTCTCTGGTGGCCTCTTCAGGGTAGGGCATGTCCTGTGATTATCACAACCTATTGAAATTTGCTTTAGCTTGTAAAGTATCTGGCAGATTATTCCATAAGGAAGGTGCAATATATTTTTTAAAAAGCCATGGACTGGGTAGATACCCATCTAGCCATTTTGGATTTGGTATGATCATTCTGTTATCTTGTAAGGAATACAGACTTCTAAGAGGTGTATAAGGAAGAGCCATCAAATGTAAATAACCTGAGCATTGTCCATAATACACTTTGTGGGCTAAAGTCAATAACTTAAAATTTACCCTATATAAAACTGGTAACCAATGATACTTCAAAAAGTATGGGGTAATAAAATACAAATCTATATACGCGACCAGCTTCTCATACATCTGAATGCAGCTATGGAACGCACTACCGAAGGCCATAAAAACAACGCAAGACCTAACCATCTTCCGAAGACTACTGAAAACAAATCTTTTCAAGAAGGCCTACCATAAACATCCATCTTAAATACTAAATATTAACATTATACACGATCTATACAAGTCCGAACTTTTATCACATGACTGCTCAACCTCTTTGCTATTAATGATCAAGCACTACCACTTTAAACCTTATGCTGAATAGGACTTCTCTACAGTCGATGACCTAATGTCTATTACAATCTAACTTATTACTCAGGAACCTTCTTGCACTACCATAATGTATTCTTTACCATGTACAGTATGTATTCACATGGTATATATATATATACCACGATCTGTTCCATATACACTATGTTCCATATATGTTACCATGTATGTTACCATGTATGTATGCTCCTTAATGCAATACCATTTGTAATTTTGTTACCCAGAAATGGCAACTGCCATTACAGCAAATGTAAGCCACATTGAGCTTGCAATTAGTTGGGAAAATGTGGGATACAAATGCTACAAATAATAATAATCTCTCTATATAAAACGCACCTCCAACGTTCTAATGAAGCCTCACTTTCCCAATGTTCTAAAAGTGAAGAGGTTGAGATAGGCATTCCTGCTCTCTGTATCCATCTCCTGAATTGACATCACGTACTTCCGGGTGCGTCACAAGCAGAAGTGACCAACCACACGAGGTTTCTCGACTTCAGAATGGAAACTCGGGCAGACCAATCATATCAGGTATTGGCACACTCATGGAGGAAATATCTGGACTCACAGAGGGAATTCTGAAACCTCTTGTGCACAAAACAAACAGCTTCATACAGGACACCACAGACTTTCTGAATAAATTGAAAAATATCAAGCAATTACCACCAAACACCCTTCTGGTCACAATGGATGTAGAATCACTATACAGCAACATTCCCCATGCGGACGGCATAGCTGCATATGGGAGACTCCTAAAAACATCCACACTGGGCCATCAATACTCACCAGAAACTATTACAAAATTAATCAAATTTATTTTAACTCACAACTACTTCCGCTTTAACAATGATATCTATCTACAAATAATGGGCACTGCGATGGGTACCAGGATAGCACTCCAATATGCCAACCTTTTTATGGCTGAGCTGGAAGAGACATTTCTGAATACATACCAGACCAAACCTCTAAAATACTACAGGTACATCAATGACATTCTTATGATTTGGACAGAGGGGGAAGAAACTCTGAACCAATTTTACTATTCCTTCAATACATACCATCCTACAATCAGATTCAAAATTGACTACTCCCTAGAAAAAGTCAATTTTTTGGACACCACGGTCTCAATCAGTGATGGCTATATACAAACATCTATATAGAAGAAACCCACAGACAGATGCAGCTACCTCCACAGCTCCAGATTCCACCCTTCACATACAAAGAGATCCATTATTTACAGCCAAGCCACAAGATACCACCGTATCTGCTCTGACCCAAGGGACAGAGACAGAAATCTTGAAATCCTGACTGCATCCTTCGATCGAAAAGGCTACAACCCCAAAGTAATCTCCAAAAATATTGCCTCCTCCCTCAAAACACCCAGGGAAAATCTGCTACAATACAAAGAAAAAAAAGCCACAGACAGAATCCCCCTTATAGTGACATACAATCCAGAGCTGGAAAAATTAAGAAAAATCATAAAAGATCTTCAACCTCTACTCCAAGAGGATGAATTAATGAAAGAAATATTCCCAGCCCCACCAATGCTGGCCTTCCGACAGCCACCCAACTTGAAATACAAGCTAATCAGAAGTAAACTCCCAACACAGACTGAAAAAGAAGAGAAGGGCACACATCCTTGCAATATATCCAGTTGCAAGCTATGCCAAAACATTTCACAGGACCACACAGTCATTCACAAAGGAAAAATATTCAACATAAAGGAATATTTCACATGTTCATCTTCCAATGTGGTATATATCATTCAGTGTAAAAAATGTAATGAAGGATGCTATATTGGAGAAACAGGCCAGATGCTAAAGACAAGATTTAATTTACATGTAGACATCACATGAAGAATACTGGTGCCAGCCGGGTTCCCACCCCTGTGGGTCAGCACTTTACAAAACCAGATCACTGTACCAGTGACTTCATAGTAAGAATCCTGAAAGGTAACTTTAAAACAATACAGGAACATAATACCATTGAAGTCAGAATGATTGAATATTTTGACACCCAACAGACAGGACTTAACAAAGATCTGGGTTTTCTAGCCCATTATAAACCATAAAGTTGTATTGCTCTGTTTATCACCCTCCTCTCACCTATCCATCCCCACCCTGTTAGACTGTCAATGAAATGCTTGGATGTTTTACTTATATATACTACATAAATTTCTGAAATCCAGTAAATATATTTTACACATAGAACTTTTTATCACACTAATTCAACAATCTTCCAGAGTCATGTGTCTTTATAACTTACTGTATATCTTCCTCAGACCATCTCCCACTGGTTTCCCCAGAACCTCAGTGATGTTAATCACTACAACTTCAACTGCAGTGATATAATTAACATCCAAATCTTCATTGGTTCTTTAACACCTAACCTTCTTTTATATTTATGAAAGCTTTTTCACTTATCTCATTTCTTCTTATTTTATTGTCGGACCCAGGGGGAAAGACATGCACGTTTCGCCCAAACCTGGCTGTCTCAAGGACCTTCCCCCGGTCTTTTCATTAGCGTCAGCTCAGCAAAAGTAACTTAGTAGCTGAGCTGAGCTGACGCTAATGAAAAGACCGGGAGAGATCCTTGAGACAGCCAGGTTTGGGCGAAACGTGCATGTCAGACATCTTTCCCCCTGGGTCCGACAATAAAATAAGAAGAAATGAGATAAGTGAAAAAGCTTTCATAAATATAAAAGAAGGTTAGGTGTTAAAGAACCAATGAAGATTTGGATGTTAATTATATCACTGCAGTTGAAGTTGTAGTGATTAACATCACTGAGGTTCTGGGGAAACCAGTGGGAGATGGTCTGAGGAAGATATAAGTTATAAAGACACATGACTCTGGAAGATTGTTGAATTAGTGTGATAAAAAGTTCTATGTGTAAAATATATTTACTGGATTTCAGAAATTTATGTTCTATGGTGATTTGAGATCCAGTCTTAGAAATATAAATTTGCCGTGTCATTTAGTTACTTATATATACTGCCATCTACCACATTTGCTTATTTCCGATCTGACAAAGAAGGGCAACCTTCGAAAGCTAATCAAGAAATGTATTAAGTTATGTCCAATAAAAAAGGTATCATCTTATTTTCTTTTCCATGTTTTATTTTGTTTGATTTCTATTGATTACCTTTAAAAGTGGACTAACACGGCTACCACACCTCTCTACACAATAAATATGTATGAGGTAAATTTGTGTGCAACATCTCATGCACATTCAGCAAGGAAATTTGGAAAACTTGATGGACAGGAAGCTCTTGAAGATCTGAATCACCTATCCCCTATGTTATGATTCTCACAAGTAGGTATTGCCAGCTATAACCTCTTTTCTGCTCTCTTTACCTTCCTTTTGCTGTAGCTAGAAGTATGTGCATTAGGCAACATCAAGCACAACCATCTACACACACACACAAACACACACACATTTGTTTTAAATAACCTGTGCTCTAAAGTGATCATACCTATTGTAGAGCCTTGAATAGACATTACTCAAGGCCAGTGAGTAAGATGGTTCAACAATATCATATCAGACTCTCTGATTTTTGCATTCAGGAAAACAGTCTGCAGTTACTATGGCAACACATATATCTGCGTTTCCATGCAATGTTTGAGACTGAGTGGCTTGGAGAGAGGGTGCTGGGGGCGATATATATTGTACCAGCAGACCTGGAATTAGTTGAAAAAGGTTTTAAATGTTCTTTTATATTCTAAATGTGCAAACTGGTTCTTAGAAAGAATCTGGCAGCATGTGGTGGATGAAACAAAATAACTGAACTGTACCAAGCCACTGCATCTACCTTCCAAGCATCGCAAAAATGTTCCTTAAAGACAGAAAATGTGTGAGAAGAGAGGGAGAAGCACCATGTGACAGAAATAATGAAACTGCAGCTGGGGTGGAGGATTAACATAGTACCCTAATTATTGTTAATTTCATTATAGTGCGCATTGGGGCCCTTTTACAGAGCGGCTATAAGCCCAATGCAGGCTTACCACTTGCTCTTTCGGGACTGCCACTGGCCCAACATGTCCGCCAGATGTAGTCCCGCCCCGAGCGTGCACCATTTCCGGGGGAAAAAGAATAACCCTGGAAATGGCTTGCATGGCAGTAACCACTGCACGCTGCCCGGTTACTGCCAAGTTAGCGCAGAAGTCCTTATCGCCACCTCAGTGGGTAGTGGTAAGGGCTCCCCATTGCATGGCCATGCAGTAAGAGTTCTCTTATCGCATGGTCATGTGTACTGGGGGCTTTTGCTTTACCTGCTGTGGTAAAAAGGGCCCTGGCGCACGGGAAAAAGGGCCACCGTCGCCAACGCAGATCCCTTTTTCCCGCAGCTTCGTAAAAGTGCCTCATTATCCTTTAAACAAGGATAACAAACATTTTTACAATATGTTCACTTGTGCTAAATTTGATGAAGCACAACCATAAATACTGCATTTTTTTCTGTTATTTGGAATAGGAAAAACAGAGTATTAAAACAAATCTCATTGATGATTTCATGTCATTTTAAAATGACAGCATAACCGTAAAAGAGGTCAAACCAGTATATACCAGGGCAGAGTACCAAAACTAGGGCTGGATTTAGCTATAGGCAACATACTGTAGGTACAAGAGTAGTGTGCCAAACTCTGAAAGTGCCCAAAAGCTGGGGCTTGAGATTTCCAACCTCTAAAGAATTCTCCTCCCCACTGGCTCTCTGTCTATGGGCACCATAACCTTAATTCTAGACCTGATCAGAGCCACTATCTAAGGGACCCTTTTACTAAGTTGCATTAGGGGCTAGCACATGCCTAACACACAGTGGCATCGTGAGGGCAGCTGACACCCGGGGCGGGTCGCCGCTGCGCACCCCCCCCCCCCGGGTGCAGCGCGACGCACCCTCCCCCCTCTGTAGCGCAACCCCCCCCCGCGAGAACATACCTGGAAGGCGGTGAGGGGCGGGGGGGGGGGCCAATCTGGCGAGTGCACGCCGCTGGGGGGTGTTGGCGCCTCGCTGGTTCCTTGCTCTCTCTGCCCCGGAACAGGAAGTAACCTGTTCCGGGGCAGAGAGAGCAAGGAACCAGCGAGGCGCCGACACCCCCCAGCGGCGTGCACCCGGGGCGGACCGCCCCATCACCCTCCCCCCCTTCCTACGCCACTGCTAACACAACAAAAAGGAATACCATGGGCCACATGACAGCGTAATGTGGTAATTTTAGAATGTGCATGTACTAATCTTGGAGCCTGTTAGATATCTGCCCCAACTACCTAATGAAAGATGCCCCAGCACACTTTGCAGCTCAAATTCACTCCTACTTATCATTCATGCTAACCAACAGCCTATTCCCAATGGAGAGAGGTAAAATACTAATGATGCTAATCCCAAAGACTATACAAAAGAGCAGAAGCGAATTCTTGAACTACAAACCAGTGGCCTCCATCCCACTCATGACCAAAGTAATGGAAGGCCTGGTCGCCAATCAACTAATGGACTACCTCAACAACTTCTCCATACTCCACAACTCCCAATCGGGATTCAGACCTCAGTTCAGCATCAAAATTGTACTTAAGACCTTTCTGGCCAACTTCAAAAGTGAAATCAGCAAGGGCAAGAAAATCCTGCTTCTACAATTCGACATGTCAAGCGCTTTTGACATGGTCAACCACCAAATCCTACTAAGAATGCTGGACAAACTTGGTATCAAAGGTAAAGTACTACAGTGGTTTAAAGGATTCCTAACATCAAGATCCTACCAGGTCAAAATGAACAACATACTCTCTCCCCCAAGGAAAGCAGTCGGTGGGGTACCACAAGGCTCACCGATCTCACCCACACTATTCATCATAATGATGATCCCGATGGCAAGGACACTATCAAAGCATGGCTTCAACCCATTCATCTACGCTGATAATGTATCCATATACATCCCATTTAGTCAAGACACATCAGAAATAAACACCTTAATAACTCAAGGACTAAATATCTTGGAATCCTGGACCATAGCATTCAAACTCAACAGAGACAAAACTCAGTTCTTAGTGCTCACATCCAGTTACTACAAGAAGGCCTTCTTCAGTATTACCCTTGATGGGACTGCCACCTAATAGCAGACAGCCTGAAAATCCTAGGAATCATACTAGACTGAAACCTGGCCTTCGAAGCACAAACAAAGAATACCGTGACCAAAATATACAATACACTGTGGAAATTAAGGCGCATCAGAAGCTACTTTCCAAGAGAAGTCTTCCAGGTGATTGTAGAAACCCTAGCTCTTACACATATTGACTACTGTAATGGCGTCTATACCAGCTGCAAAGATTTAATTATAAAAAAAACTTCAAATGGCCGCCTGACTGATCTTCGGAAAAATCGCTCTTTGAAAAAACTAGCCCACTGCTGTAAGCCTTGCACTGGCTCCCTGTACAGACGGATAGCTTTCAAGCTCTGTACACTAGCATACAGAATTATCTTTAGACTGGCTCCAGAATACATGTCAAACCTAATAAATCTCCCGCTATGCCACTTACACACGGAAGCATGAAGCTATCTCACTCTCCACTTTCCCAAATGCCAGGGTTTATGATACAAGGCAGTTTACTCATCAGACTTCACTTACCTATGCACTAAGAGCTGGAATGCACTCCCTAAAGCTTTGAGGAGCCTAGATACTTACCTGATCTTTCATAAATGACTCAAGGCCCACTTCTTCCCCACTTCTTCAAAAGATCCTTTCACGAAGCTCCACTGTGAGTTATGAATAGTCATCACTCTACTCAGCAATGTCCCTTCCATCTCTTGCTTGGTCATGACCCCACATTAGCTTCCGCTAGTTTGTACACCCTCCCACCCTTCCCCTGTCCTTCATATTTCCTCCTGCCTCATTTCTCCTCCTATCCCTCTTCAAGCCACTTTGATTCTATGTAATTCAGATCCCCTATCTTATTGTATTTCTTAGTTACATATAAGCCACATTGAAACAACACTGGTTGGGAAATGTGGGATAGAAATGCTGTAAATAAATTAAAAAAAATAATATATATATATATTTTTTTGAGGGGCCATGTTGGGGCAGAGAATGGGTGTTCCTGTGCTAACCAGTTAGCACATGTACATTACCACATGCTAAATGGTTAGTGCACGATTAATGCAGGATCCCTTACTGACTACAAAATAGGTGTCGGTAAGTGCTGCCACAGTAATTTTTAAAAATGGCCATGTGCTAATGACAACATTAGTGCATGGCTTTTAATGGAGAAAATAGAAAGGGGCGTTTTTGTGGCTGTAGTAAAATGGCCATAGCACACAAGAAAGACCTGCATAAGGGTGTGCTAAGCCCAATTTTTACCACAGCTTAGTAAAAGGACCCTTAAATTTGGTTAAATCTGCTCATCTGCTGGTTCCTAGTGATGCATAAAGGAGTAAGTTTCCTAAACTGTTGCAACAGTCCAGTCCTGTTCTTGACTCTTGCTGCAGTCTACCCTGCTCCTGGCTCTTGTTACAGTTAAACCCTGTTCCTGCTTTCTGCTACTGCCAAATCATGTTCCTGCTTTCTGCTCAAGCCAAAGCTCCATTCCTGGTTCTTGCTATAGAGCCAAAGCCCTGTTTCTGGCTCCTGTTAAGTCAAGTCCTGTTCCTGGTTCCTGTTCCTACCAAGCCAAGCCCTGTTCCTGGTTCCTGTTCCTGCCAAGCCAAGTCCTGCTCCTACCTTATCTATAGTCTTGCTTCTGTTTGTTCCTACTGCCTAGCTCCTGCCCTGATTTGTCAGCCATGTCTTGTTCCTCATCTTGTTTTGCTCTTTCTCATGTCTGGATCCAGTTCTTGCCCTGCCTAGCCTTGCCTTGATGAACCCAGTTCTAGTCCTGTTCCTGTGTCTTGCCCTGTTCCTGTTTGGGTTCAGTTCTAGTCCTTTTGCCTTGCTTTCTTGCCTCGTCTGGATCTAGCTTCTGTCTTGCCTGTCTGCTTTGTCTAGTTGTGCCTAGCCTTGCCTTAGCTCATCCAGTCCAGGGTTGTCTGGATCTAATTCTTGCCTTGTCCTTATCTTTCCTTTTCTGGACCCAGCTTTAATATAGTTCCATGTCTTGCCTTGTTTTGCCTTGTACTGCCTGGATTCTGGTCCCAGTATTAATCTAGTTCTGAGTCTTGCCTTGTTCTGTCCGGGTTCCAGTTCTAGCCCCTTTGCCTTGCTTTCCTTGCCTCATCTGGATCCAGTCCTTGTCTATTGTATCTTGTGACTTGCAAAGACCCCCATGGTTGTGACAGATTGCAAAGGATCCGGAGGCCGTGACAATATTACTTCATGGTGTGACGTCACCTAGAGTATTGCATTCAGTTCTGGTTGCCATATTTAAAAAAAGATATAGCAGAATTAAACAAGGTTCAAAGAAGAGCAACCAAAATGATAAAGGGGATGGAACTCCTTTCATATGAGGAAAGGCTAAAGAGGTTAGGGGAGATATGATTGAGGTCTACAAAATCCTGTGTAGTGTAGAACGAGCAGAACTGAATCAATATTTTTGCTCTTTCAAAAAGTACACTGACTAGGGGACACTCAATGAAGTTACATGTAAATACTCTGAAAACAAATAGGAGGAAATATTTTTTCACTCAATGAATAGTTAAGCTCTGGAACTCTTTGCCAGAGGATGTAATAACAGCAGTTAGCGAGCCTGGATTAAAAAAAGGTTTGGACAAGTTCCTGGAGGAAAAGTCCATAGTCTGCTATTGAGACAGTCATGGGGAAGTCGCTGCTTGCTCTGAGATTGGTATGGTGCTACTATTTGGGTTTATGCCAGGTATTTGTGACCTGGATTGGCCACTGTTGGAAACAGGATACAGGGCTAGATGGACCATTGATCTCACCCAATGTTCTTATGTTCTTAAACAGATTTCACAGATCTTCAAGTTTTGAATTTTCCTAAATGAAGCCAACCCATTATATTTCTAATAAAATTGCTTTCCTGACTATTACCTGCTAGCAAATTATCATACTGTACTGCATTAGAAAAATGTTTTGTTAAGCAAATTCATCATATAACTTTCCCATGTTTAGTGAATGATTAATGACCTTTTGTCAAAATCCAGCTAACAGGAAAATCATGGAATATCTGAAACTCAAGTTTCTGCTCAAGTCCTTCAGTTATCTAAATGTCTCAGACACGCACATAACCAGCTCATTTCCCCATCTTCCTTAGCTACTGTCAAATCCCTTCTAGGAGTACATGGGAAAACTATTTTTGGCCCATGTGCAAAATGTCACACTGAATTTTTCGCAGCAATTATAGCTCCAAAATACATCGGCCTGATAATAATGTAATCTGAACTCTGTAACAGGATCTATCCAGATGCTCTGTCCTTGCCATTAGCTCTTCTGCTTTGCCATCTAGATACTCGCAGTTAGAATATTCAGCTTTCCAGATAACAGGTGCAAGCTCCACAGGTTAAAAGCATTAAAGTCTTGGCCAACTTTTTGCCTCATGTAACCCTCAGCGGTTTGAATTTCAGGTACTAGCTGTTGCTGCTCCCCATTTATGTCTGCAGCCTGTGATAAGAAAAACCTCAAAGAATTGAAACCTATGAAAATGTTTAAGGATTTGAAATGCCATGAGCAAGAACCAAGTTCGGCACACATGGTAAACATTAATCATACTGGGTTGGTCATGTGGAGGGCAACTCTGTAATGAGGCGTCTAATTGAAGTCTCATTTATAAAGGAAAGTAGGCACCTACCCCTGGATTCTACATGTGTTGCCCAGATTTGGGCGCGCTTCTGAGATGTGCGTACAACATAATTGGCTAGTGAACTGTTAAGAGCAAAAATTTAATACTATCAACCAATTATTGATGTTAATTGGCACCATTAGGATTTGCACACTACTTGCACGTACTATTCTATACTATTCTATAACACTGGGTGCCTAAAACCCATAGAGTGCCACCAAAAAGGGGGTGTGGCCATGGGAAGGACATTCTAAAAAGTTGTATGTAGTGTTATAGAATAATTGGTCTCCATGCCCAGATTTCAGTAGGTGTGCATCCAGAATTCGGCACAGAAATCATTGCTAAGTGTTACTTTAAAAGGGTGCATGCCCTTTATAGAATAGCGCTTTCTTTTTGAGTGCCGTTTATAGAGTTGCCTCCATAATTTCCTTTACAGAATACTGGCATAACCAGGTAACATAGAGGGGAATAATCGAACGGCGCCGGCGAAATAGATCGCCGGCGATCTATTTTGGTGGTGGCACAACAGCTGGCTGGAACTGTATTATCAAAAAGATAGCCGGCCATCTTTTTTTTTCCGATTATACGGTTTAGACCGGCCAAATGCCTTGGATGTCGCTGGGTTTCAGATGGCCGGTTTTGTTTTTCAGCGATAATGGAAAAAAATGTTGGCCATCTCCAACCCGGCGACATCCAAGGCATTTGGTCGTGGGAGGAGCCAGCATTGGTAGTGCACTTACATGCCAGGACACCAACTGGGCACCCTAGGGGTCAGTGAGGTGGACTTCAGAAACAGCTCCCACAAGCATAGCTCCCTTACTGTGGGTGCTGACCCCCCCCCCCAAACCCCCTACCCACAAATGTGCACCCACTAAAACTGCTCCAGGGACCTGCACACACTCAGGCCTCTAGGACTTGTTGCTGCTGTATAACCTTGGCACACCAGTTGACACCTGAAGACTAATGTCTTTGAAAAAGTGCTTTATTTGAATAAGCACGTTTACTCACAGTTAACTGCAGATCAGAGGTTGTGTCCCACTGGCAAAGAGTCCCCTGGTACAAAGATTAGCAGTAGGTCCGAGCTGGCAGAATGCTGTACAATGCCCTCTTTCAGCAGCATTCAAGGTAAGAACTACGTTCTCTAACGTGGGTAACACAGGAAATGGAACTAAAACTGGCTTACAAAAATGGCCACTACCTCCTGGACTACTGGAAACAAAACAGGGCACACTCTGACCCAGTTAGCAGGGGGGGAAAGCACCATGGGAGTAGAGCCCACTACCTTACACCCACCACAATGCATTGCTGATGTGACTCTGCAGGGCACCTAACAGAAAAGGTGTCACACTCATCCGAAAGCCACATCGCAACCACGGAAAGGCTGTCAGACGATACAAGACATTGTGCTGTCGTGGAGGTGGGTACAGGATTTGAGGCTGGCATACAGGCTGGCAAAAAAGGTTTTCATTTTAACTTTTGTAGTATGGGAGGGGGTTGGTGACCACTGGGGGAGTAAGGGGAGGTCATCCGCCATTCCGTCCGGTGGTCATCTGGTCAGTTGGGGCACCTTTTTGAGACTTAGTCGTGAAAATAAAAGGACCAAGTAAACCCAGCCAAATACCGCTTAACGCCGCTTTTTTTTCCATTATTGCTGAAAGCTGGCCATCTGGTAGCCACGCCCATGCCCGCCCATGCCCCGCCTTTGCGTCACCGGCGACACGCCCCCTTTAACTTTCGCTGGCGAGGCGGGAAAGCGGCGATGCTGTTAAAAAGCCAGCTTTCGATTATACGCTTTTAGCCGCTTTTGCGAAATTGCCGGCAATCTCCCGATTTGTGTCAGAAGATCGCCGGCGAAAAGTTTCGATTATAAGCTGGATAATAACACAGGGCTTGCCTGCTACTTGTACAGTAATAAGGCAGCTTGTGCCAATGTGGTTGTGCTGCCGATTACCACCAGGATCACCCTTGAAGTAGAAAAAATTTTCTACAGTGGGAAATAGCATATTCCAATTTCAAAATTACTGTAGGGTGTCTGCGCAACCCCTGTGGTAGTGTCGATTTGGCACATGCTACCCGCATGTTAGCCTTACCGCTGCTTAGTAAACGGACCCCCACAGTAAAGACAAAAACCTGTATGGTCCATCCAGTCTACTCAATGAGGTAGCCAGAGCTACACCTGCCACTCTGTTACCAAGTCTATCACCTATAGGCAATTCTATATGTTAACATGCTAATCATAAATAGGCATTTCTATATGATTCTGCAATATCATCTCACTATGCCAATATTCTGAAGAGTGGTTTTATTATTATGGCCTCAGCACAGTCATATTCATTATGATAATAATTAAACCAACAAGCCAACCATATTGCTAATTAACATTTTACTCATACTTCAACTCCAATATGTCTTCCTCTCCCCCGTAGAAATACACAATAGCTGAATTCATAACATATTATATAAATGTGATATAAAACATGCATACTTGATCCTGGCCTGCTGTCTTTGGAGTGGAGGAATGGCCTAGTGGTGGATTTTGGTCTTGGGAAACTGAGGAACTGAGTTCAATTCCCACTTCAGGCACAGGCAGCTCCTTGTGACTCTGGGCAAGTCTCTTAACCCTCCATTGCCCCATGTAAGCCACATTGAGCCTTCCATGAGTGGGAAAGCATGGGGTACAATAAATAAATAAATATATATGCATATGTGAGATTAAACATTAAGCTGGTGCAAATGTTTTCACCTAGATTCTGGAGATATGTGCATAACATATATTTTATAAGTTATACAGGTATGAACTTGCCTAAATTGTGCCCATGTGCATGCCCACCTGCAAACTCTCAATCAAAGATAGGCACATAATTACAGAATAGCATATATGCCAGTATCCTGGTCATTTACATGTTAGCTCCCATTTGAATTACCTCCATAGTATGATATGCCATGCACAGAAATCTAGACTGAATTTTCAAACTGATTGCTTGGATGTTTTTAGCTCTATTAAGTAGGGATGTGCATTTGTTTTAGAAATGACCCCCCCCCCCCCCCCCCACACACACACACACACACACAAAGTTTCATTCATTTTGTCCTTTTCATTAAAAAAAAAAAAAGCCACCATTGCAATAAAAAAATGCTGCACAAATATTTTAAAAACCTCTGCTTGTGGACAACTCAACTGAGTGCCCCCAAGCCTATGGCCAGTCCAGTCCCCACCCTGGGCCTTACTCCATCTGCTGTCTTTGGAGGTAGGAGTGATGACTATTTTTGGATTTTGCTCACACCTTTTTCAGTAGTAGCTCAAAGTAAGTTACATTTAGGTACATAGGATATTTCTCTGTTCCAGGAGGGTTCACAATCTGATTTTTTTTGTACCTGAGGTAATGGAGGGTTAAGTAACTTGCCCAAGATCACAAGGAGCAGCAGTGGGATTTAAACCAGCCACTTGCTAGAACATCTTCTTCTCAACAGGTATTTAGAAGAGTTATGAACTTAACTACTATATCTTCTGTGTTACCTCTATTTGATATTTCGTGTCAAGAGTTGCTGATTTTATTCAGAAGAAAATAATGGATATTACAAGTTCTTTTAATAATTCAGTTTTGCCTTCTAAACAGTCTAGTGGTGTGGAGTCTAAATGGTTGGACTTTCCTACAGTTACTAAGGAGCAGTTTAAGGCTGTGATGAGCAAGTTGAATCCATCATGTTGTCCCTTGGATAATTGTTCTCCAATGATTATTCAATTTTAAAAGCCGGCTTGTTGAATCCTTTATCTACTATCATGAACAATTCACTATCAGAGAGATCATCCCTGGGACTTTCAAACAGACAGTTGTTCATCCTTTGCTGAAGGGCGGAGCACTTGATCCTCAACAAGTTGTGAACTATCATCCAATCTCAACATTGAAATTATTAGCAAAAAGTTTGGAAAGGCTTGTGTTGGATCAATTGTATGATTTCCTTAAACTGAATGATTTGATTGATGTTTTCCAATATGTTTTCAAATCTAAAAATTCTACTGAAATGCTGTTGATTCCTGTATTTGATTTGATACATGCAAGATTTCATTGGGGCAAGGAATATCTAATGCTTTTCCTAGATATTTCATCCACTTTCAACACTGTCCACCATGAAATTTTACTAAGTCAGTTATGTTCTTTAGGAGTTCAGGGATGTTATTTTCAAATCTGTTTGGCTGAGGAGAACTCAACTTGGATACTGATTACTATGGGGTTCCGCAAGGGTCCGCTTTTTCTCCTGTTCCATTTAATATCTACTTAATTCCAATTTATTGTGCTCTTTCTGTTATGGGGTGCAATACCAACTTTATGCTGATGATATTCATTTTTTTCCCAGTAAATTGTTCTGTCTCTAACACTGTGGAGTTCATTTTCGAAAGAGAAAAATGCCCAAAAATGTCATAAAGTAGCATTTGGATGGATTTCTTTCTCAAAACGTCCAATTCGGTATTTTTGAAACCTGTTTTGCAGACGTCTATCTATGCATGTTGTCTAGATTGCCTCCAAATTACAATGGGGCATGTCAGGGGCATTTCAAAGGTGGGATTAGAATTGGGTTTAGGCTGTGCCTATTACCTGAACATTTTACAGCCATAATGGAACAAAACCAAAATGTCTAGGGCGAAAACTTCAACGTTTTGGTCTAGACCTGTTTTTCTAATGAATAGGAGACAAAAGGTGCCCTAAAAGACCAGATGTTCACTGGATGGCTTCAGAGATGACCCTCCCTTAATCCCCCAGTGGTCTGCTAAAATTGCTGGCCCCTCCTACATCTAAGTTTTTCACTTGTACGTTTTTTTAATGGCCTGTAAAGATAAACAGGCAGAGCACTAAGCCTTGTTACAACGGTATTTTCAAATCAGAAAGGTAGACATTTTGCTTTTGTAAATTCAGATTTGGGACGTTGAGCACAAAATGCCCAAAGTCCAACTTAGATGTCATATCAAAAATGTCCCTCTCTGTCTTTTTTGTAGCTGTGCTTGCAGAAGGTAGGATCCTGGTTTTGCACCAATAGGTTGAAGTTAAATATAGGGAAAATGCAGATATTTTTATTGTCAAATCATTCACATCCTGAGCACTGGCCTGGTGCGTTCAGCTTTGCAGATACTGAGATTGATTTCGCCACTGAATATAAGTATCTTGGAGTTCTGTTAGGCTCAGAAAGCCTTCTTCAGGTTAAGATTATTAAGACGTTTGAAGAATTTGTTATCTGAGGTAAATTTCCGGACAGTTTTGCAAGCTTTGGTATTGTTTGTTCTGGATTACTGTAATTGTATTTGGGCATCTCAAAATCGATGATTCATTCTCTTCAAATTATTCAAAATTCTGCTTCTAGGCTTCTGACAGGTTTGTCGAAATCTGATCACATTACATCAACTTTGAAGGATTTGCACTGGCTTCCTGTGCTTTGGCGGATTAGGTTTAAGGTGTCAACCTTGATTTTTAAGGCCTTGAGCAATGATGCACCCCTGACATTAGCTTCATCTTTATGTTTGTATCAGCTGTCTCATAGTTTACGTTCTTTGGAAAACATTTATTGGATATTCCTTCCATTAAGTGTGTTAGACTTGAAGCAAACCTTTCAGCAATGCTTCAGATTGCGGGTGCGTCTCTTTGGAATTCTTTGCCTGTGAACTTAAATATTATAACTTATTTTATTTTATTTATTGCATTTGTATCCCACATTTTCCCACCTATTTGCAGGCTCAATGTGGCTTACAGAGTTTTGTTATGACATAGTCATTACAGGATGTCAGATACAATTCGTAATGCACAAAGATTAAGAAAGGGTAGTGAGAAGGAGGGTGTTAGGCAGGATAGTATAGAGGTGGACTTTAATAGCTAGGTGCGCTGGTAGGTAGTTTTGTAAGGTTATGGGTTCTCTTTATAGGCCTTGTTGAAGAGATGTGTCTTCAAAGATTTCCGAAAGTTAGTTATTTCAGGGCTGTAGGTAATGCATTCCACAACTGCGTGCTCATGTAAGAGAAGGTGGTGGCATGTACCAGCTTGTATTTTAGTCCTTTACAGCTGGGAAAGTGCAGATTGAGAAATTTGTGAGCTGATCTTATGGCGTTTCTGGGAGGCAGGTCCACAAGGTTTAGCATGTATATAGGGGCGTCTGCGTGAATGATTTTATGTACAATCGTGCAGATCTTGAACGTAATGTGTTCCTTGAGTGGGAGCCAGTGAAGCTTCTCTCTTAGGGGTTTTGCACTTTCATATTTAGTTTTTCCAAATATGAGTCTGGCGGTATTTTTGCCCAGAGTATTAGGCTCGCAGCCACATGTAGTGCTGACAAGAAAGATAAGTGTCTGCACAGTACTACCAATACTACCTTAGCGCATCAGTGTAGCCCCATTTTGTTTTCTTTTTGGTGAACACTTCAATATGTGACAAAGAAAGCACTATTGCAGGAAAAATCATTTTTAAAAGATTGCATGAACAATTCAGTAATTGGAAGGTTTTTTCTGGCCAATGATGAAGAGAAGATCGTTGTGATCTGATTAGCTCTAGTAGATCTTCATGATCTATGAGCTCTGTGAGGCCTTTTTCCTTCCAGATAAATTTAGGATTTAAAGAACTAGCATTCTAGCATCCGTGTTGTAGGATTTATGTATGGTGGGACCAACATTGTCATATTTGTAACACTGTTTAGGACATTTTCATTTGAGGGAAATTATTTGTGTTTGTGATCCAGCATCTCATATTTCCACACCCTACTTGATTTGTGATTTAGAGGTAGGGGGAGAGCCAGAGTACAGGGTTTTGTGAACTAGTGAGAGAATCTTAAACAAGATTCTATGATTGACCAGCAGCCAGTGTTCTCTTGGAGTAGGGGAGTCACATGGTCAAACTTTTTAGATCCAGTGATGAGTTTAACTGCCATGTTTTAAACAATCTGGAGGTGACAAATATATTTGGCTGGTGTAAGTGTTTACACCTAACCGTAGACAGTAAGGCACATAACATGCGTGCATAACTGCTAGGCATGTCCCTGGCCAATCCATACCCCTCCTATGGCCACAGCCCCCTAGTAGGTGCACATGATAGAATTTGCATGCACATGTTATAGAATACTGACTAAGGGTAGCTGTGCATGTAACTACTAATTAGTGTCAATTAGTGCCAATTTTAGCCTTTTATTCCTCATTAACACCAATTATCAGTTTGTTATTAAATTAATTTATGCACACAACTGACCTTATTCTATAACTTGTGCATGCAATTTTCCATGCTCAACATAAAATTGGGCATGCAAGTTTATAGAATCTGGGGGGTGGTGCGTAACATCAAATGGGCTGTACCAGTGGATGGAGAATGAGCGTGTCATGGGGGTGCCACCTAGCAATGCATGCACGTTATACAGTAGCCTCAGATGCACATGCTGCAAGGCTTACTTAGGCATGCCAGCTTATGCCTGCCATTGACCTGGTGTAAGCTATCACACCTATAACGGATTATGCATGCCTTCACACTGTTATAGAATTGGTGATAAGCGCCTTTCTTTGTCTCACCTACATTTAAGCACCACTTTATAGAATTGCTTCCTAAAATATTTGTTCAGGACCACAAGGATTGGAACATGGCTTCCTTTGTCCTTAGCCCATAATTCTAACCATTAGGTCACAATGGTCTGCAAAGACAAATCTGTGACCATTTTTAAACTTTATTTTTACTTTTGCTTTTCTTGCTTTTGCTACAATTGTTTTTTCTGAACACGTCTATACCTGCAGCTGGTAACATTGAGCAATTTAGTCTGAATTGCTGCCATCATTCTTGGCCAGGAACCACAGACAGAATCCATCCAGCACACAGAAAGAACACACTCCTCTCCAACCACAGGCAAAATCATGTTCTGGAAACATGAAAAATGATTTCTTCCTAATATTAAGCTAACTTTAAAAAGAGAGGTAGAGGGGGTGGAGAGAGATTTTAATGAGTCTTTAGCAGTAAATCCAGTGAATTATATATAAGTTTGCTTCCATGAAATACAGTGTAGGTGCACTGAATACTGAAATTCATTTTTCCTCGAGGCCGAGGAGTCAAATAATTTTCAAAAGGGGTCTTGGGTGATAATATGGTGTGCTGTACCTGTTAAGTCTGGTTCAGCTTCCTTCTCCATCAGTCTTTCTACCACCACGGGCAAATCATTTATCTCCCTGTTTTCAAATGGAAAGGGAAATCTCCTTGGAGAAGGGACATTATAACCACATGAATTAATTTGCAAATTGCCCTATATAAAGATGATCCACAAATGTTCAAGACATCACAGGATAGGATGGCACTAGAACAGAGACAATCAAGCCTGTTCTGGACACCCCATGGCCAGTCTGGTTTTCTGCAAGCTCACATAGAATATGCATGAGATCAATTTGCATGCATTTAAAGACTCAGTGGTCAATATTCAGCCAATGGTGGTCAGTGATTTTTTAATCCTCATTATTACCAGCTAAACTAACCCTGGATATTCATTGTCAGGCCTTGTACAAGTACGGACATTGAATATCCTGGTCTTAGTGGACTGCTATAGGCTGCCGACACTTATATGGGTTCAGGCCAATATTCAGTCAGGAACAACATAAGATACTTATATGGGTCCTTACCGAGTATTAGCTGGGATACGCACAAGTGTTCTACATTATCCTGATGCACATCACCCCTCTGAAGCAGCACCAACCACACACCCCCAAAGCAGCACTGACCCCCCCTCCCCGAAGCAACACTAGCCGCACCCCAAAAAACTGCAAAGTGATGCACTTGGGATGCAGAAATCCAAAGCAGACATACCAGATTGGAGGTGAGAGACTGATAAGCACAACTCAGGAGAGGGACCTTGGGGTGATCATTTCTGAGGATCTGAAGACAGCGAAACAATGTGACAAGGCAGTGGCAGGAGCCAGAAGGATGCTAGGATGTATTAAAAGAGGTATTACCAGCAGAAGAAAAGAAGTGTTGATGTCACTGTACAAGTTGTTAGTGAGGACCCACTTACAGTATTGTGTTCAGTTTTGGAGGCCGAACCTTGCTAAGGATGTCAAAAGATTGACGCGGTTCAAAGCAGTGGCGTACCGAGGGCGGGGCGGTGGGGGAGGTCCACCCCGGGTGCGCGCCACTGGAGGACTGCAGAAAACAGCCGCGCGGCAGTCGGCTCCACTGGTTCCCTGCTCTCTCTGCCCCAGAACAGGTTACTTCCTGTTCCGGGGCAGAGGGAGCAGGGAACCAGCGGAACCGACAGCCGCACGGCTGCTCCCAGCAGGTAAGAATGCACCTGGGGGGGGGGGCTTGGGTGATATGGCAGGGGGGGTTGTTGATGCGCCGGGGGGAGTGTCGATACACCGGGGGGGGGGGGGGTCATTCTACACCCAGGGGGACAGACACCGCTGCACCCAGTGAGGGGGGTGCACAGCGGCGATCCGCCCCGGGTGGCAGCCGACCAAGGATCGCCACTGGTTCAAAGAAAAGTAACAGACATGTTATGGGGTTTGAATCAAAAGATATATGAGAAGAGATGTGAAGAACTAATTATGTATACCCTAGAGGAAAGGAGGGATGGGGTAATATGATTCAGACATTTAAATATTTGAAAAATATTAATATGCAAACAAATCTTTTCCAGAGAAGAGGAAGCGGTAGAACTAGAGGATATTAACTGAGGTTACACGGGGGTTGACTTAGCAGTAAAGTCAGGAAGTACTTTTTTCAAGGAAAGTGTGGTGGATGCCTGGAATGCCTTCCTGTGGGAACTGGTGGAGACGAAAACAATAGCAGAATTTAAAAAATGCGTGAGATAAACAGAAGGATTCCTATAAACACAAGAAAACCTAATACAATCAATGGTCCTAAGCCATGCAGATTACTGCAACGCCATCTATATGGGATGTAAAGAACAACTTGCAAAAAACTCCAGGCCGCCCAAAACACAGCCGCCAGGCTGATATTTGGTAAATCACGCTTCGAAAGTGCTAAACCCTTCCGAGAAAAGCTGCACTGGCTCCCAATCAATGAACGTATCATCTTCAAAATCTGCACCTTTGTCCACAAAATTATCTACGGCGTAGTCCCAGGATACATGATAGAACTCATAGATCTACCAACCAGAAATAAAGCGGACCATCACGTTCATACCTAAACTTACATTACCCAAATTGTAAAGGTCTTAAATACAAAACAACTCACGCATCCTACGTAAATGCCCAATTATGGAATGGACTCCCAAAAGCTGTAAAAACAATCCACGACCATCTAAACTTCAGAAAATCACTGAAAACCAATGTCTTCAAAAAGGCTTACCCCACCGATCCAACATAACTCCCAACACCCAGCAACACAGCACAGCCAATTATCGTAATGGACAATATACAATCTTCATCCCCTTACGACCTTCAAGGTGTCTGACACACACCTACCTCATTCGACCACTATACAACCTATATTTGTTATCTACCGACTGGTGAACGCCTTTACAGTATTATGTAAGCCACTTTGAGCCTGCAAATAGGTGGGAAAATGTGGGGTACAAATGTAACAAATAAAAAATAAATATGGAAGGGGAATGTAAGCAAAACAAAACTTAGTAGTGCTTAGATGGTAACTCCAGTAATTAATAAGGTCATTGCCGGGCAGACTTCTATGGTCTGTGCCCCATTATGGCTATATACATCTGGATAGGCTGGAGAGGGCTTCGACAGCAACTCCAGTAGTTGGGGAGTATATCCAGTATTGGGAAGATCTACAGTCTGTGCATTGAAAATGGCAAGGACAAATGAAGATCAAGAATATATATGTCATATTGCAACACATGCTATGAGTTTATCTTATTGGGCAGACTGGATGGAGTGTGCAGGTCTTTATCTGCTGTCATCTATTATGTTACTATGACTCCCCTCCCACCCATCCCCTCGAGCCCCAGAAGGCCACTTTTAGCCTACTTACTCTCCTTGATGGTCTTGTAGTCCTTGGCAAACCCCACTTGCTCCTGCCCCTCAAAGTGCCTCAGCAAAAATGGCTGCTGCACCTCTACCGGTAGTCTCACGATAGTACACAAGGCTACAACAAGAGGTTGTGATGGCCAATGTTTAAAAAAGGTTTGGATAAGTTCCTGGAGGAAATGTCCATAGTCTGCTATTGAGATAGACATAGGGAAAGCCACTGCTTACTACTACTACTACTACTATTTAGCATTTCTATAGCACTACAAGGCGTACGCAGCGCTGCACAAACATAGAAGAAAGACAGTCCCTGCTCAAAGAGCTTACAGTCTAATAGACAAAAAATAAAGTAAGCAAATCAAATCAATTAATGTGTACAGGAAGGAGGAGAGGAGGTTACAAGTGGTTACGAGTCAAAAGCAATGTTAAAGAGGTGGGCTTTCAGTCTAGATTTAAAGGTGGCCAAGGATGGGGCCAGTAGCGTGAATTTTGCTACTGTTTGGGATTCTGTCAGCAGCTTGTGACCTTAACAGGCCACTGTTGGAAGCTGGATAGTGAGCTAGATGGACCATTGGTCTGATCCAGTATGGCTATTCTTATGTTCTCAGGTTTAAACCCAGACCTGATCCCACAGAAAATGGAACATCTTTTTGGTTGGAATGGCCAAACATCAGCCACACCCTCTAGCTCTCTAGTTTGTGTGTTGAGCATAAGATTGGTGGCCCATTCTGTTCTACTGCCTATGCCTGACCCATTAAAGCTACAGACTCATAAAGTTCAGTCATTCAACAGAACCACTAGATGGAAACATAACACTTAAGCACTATGGGCCTGATATTCAGCTGGCAGCAGGCAGCGCTTTTGCTGTCCACCACTGGTGTTAAACCCGGATATTCAGGGCCCTGTTTACTAAGCTGCGTTATAGGCGTGTTAACATTTTTAACGTGTGTTAACCATGTAGGCGCATTAACTGTGTACACGCCTACAATATCCCTATAGGCGCCTACACGGTTAGCGCGTGCGCTAATTGTAGGCGCGTTAAAAATCCTAACGCACCTTAGTAAACAGGGCCCGCAATGTTAAGTACATAAGTACATAAGTAATGCCATACTGGGAAAAGACCAAGGGTCCATCGAGCCCAGCATCTTGTCCACGACAGCGGCCAATCCAGGCCAAGGGCACCTGGCAAGCTTCCCAAATGTACAAACATTCTATACATGTTATTCCTGGAATTTTGGATTTTTCCAAGTCCGTTTAGTAGCGGTTTATGGACTTGTCCTTTAGGAAACCGTCCAACCCCTTTTTAAACTCTGCTAAGCTAACCACCTTCACCACATTTTCCGGCAATGAATTCCAGAGTTTAATTACATGTTGGGTGAAGAAAAAGTTTCTCCGATTTGTTTTAAATTTACTACACTGTAGTTTAATCGCATGCCCCCTAGTCCTAGTATTTTTGGAAAGCGTGAACAGATGCTTCACATCCACCTGTTCCACTCCACTCATTATTTTATATACCTCTATCATGTATCCCCTCAGCCGTCTCTTCTCCAAGCTGAATAGCCCTAGCCTCCTTAGTCTTTCTTCATAGGGAAGTCGTCCCATCCCCGCTATCATTTTAGTCGCCCTTCGCTGCACCTTTTCCAATTCTACTATATCTTTCTTGAGATGCGGCGACCAGAATTGAACACAATACTCAAGGTGCGGTCGCACCATGGAGCGATACAACGGCATTATAACATCCTCACACCTGTTTTCCATACCTTTCCTAATAATACCCAACATTCTATTCGCTTTCCTAGCCGCAGCAGCACACTGAGCAGAAGGTTTCAGTGTGTTGTCGACGACGACACCCATATCCCTTTCTTGGTCCGTAACTCCTAACGTGGAACCTTGCATGACGTAGCTATAATTCGGGTTCTTTTTTCCCACATGCATCACCTTGCACTTGCTCACATTAAACGTCATCTGCCATTTAGCCGCCCAGTCTCCCAGTCTCGTAAGGTCCTCTTGTAATTTTTCACAATCCTGTCGCGAGTTAACGACTTTGAATAACTTTGTGTCATCAGCAAATTTAATTACTTCGCTAGTTACTCCCATCTCTAAATCATTTATAAATTTATAAATGTTGGTCCCTTTCTGGCAACTGGCATTGAATATCCAGGTATTTTTAAGTACTAAAAAGTTAACAAATTAAGCCAATATCCAGCGCTAACCAGTTAACGTTTTAGTGGTTAAAGGTAAGCCTGTTTAAGTGCTGAATATCTGCATCTACCTGCTATTTCGCACAATATAGCCAGTTATCTCCCACTGAATATCCATGGCCAGGTGCCCGTATTTAACCAGTCAGCGACCGTGTCTGGACGGTTAAATAGCTTTGAATATCGGTGATATGTATACAGATCACTAGTAAAGCATAAGAAAACATATAGTGTGATAGTTTAGGCAATTACAGCTCATTCCATATTAAGGGGTCCTTTTACTAAGGTGCGCCGAAAAGTGGCCTGCGCTGGTGTAGATGTGTGTATTGTACGCGCGCAGGTCCATTTTTTAGCACACCTGCAAAAAAGACCCTTTTTTGGCTGAAAATTGACGTGTGGCAAAATAAAAATTGGCACGCATCCATTTTGGGCCTGAGACCTTACGGCCACCCAATGACCTAGCAGTAAGATCTCACGCGTTAACCGTGTGGTAATGGACAATGCCGTTTACTGCCCGGTTAGCGCCATGTGCCAGAAAAGAAAATATATTTTCTGGCACGTAAAAAATGAAATTACCACCCGGGCCACGTGGTAGCCGGGCAGTAGCTCAAAATTGATGCACACAGGACACGCGTAGGCACCTACGCGGCTTAGTAAAAGGGCACCTAAATCCTTAGACATTCATTCTTTTCCAGTTATCTTTTTCCCTCTTATGACTTTCCGTACTTCAGTACTTTGTTGCCAAGAACAGAAAGATTACTTCAGTAACGTCAACATGGTGAGGACCAGCAATATGAGACCTCTACGACAAGGATGTTCTTGTCTTAAATACCATTGTAATATAAGTTGAAATTCTGATAATTCGTTAGGTTTGCTATATAACCTGAGAGACATAATGTTACTAAATGCTGATTTCCCTACCTACCAAGTACATCTTTCAAGCTGAATTCTCTAAATTGCACTTTAAAATGCTCCTTTGGGACTTTCCCCTTCTTAAATATGCCATAAATTCTTAAATGATTGCTTTACCCAGGGGGGCAAGAAGAGGTGGGAAATAATAATGTGTGAATTCAGAAGTGAAGAGCGAGCAAGGAGGATAGAGAGTAGCAGTGCAAAATGAAAACATTTCAGAATATCAGAATGATACAGAGAATACTGAAAAGAAGGTGAATTCAGTAAACTGGTAGAACTCTGTGAACTGCAAAAGTACAGGAAGGTTAATAGAACTGGTCGAGATATTGCTTTCTGAATACATGTATATAAAAAATAGATAGTGTGATGTTGGTGCTGAAATTACCATAAATTTAGCAGACTGTATGCTGTGGTGTATATATGAAGGGAATTTTATTTCTATTTATTTAGATGTTGCTCACGCCTTTTTCAGTAGTAGCTCAAGGTGAGTTACAGTCAGGTACTTCTGTAACTATAACTTCTATAACCTACGTGCCCACATTTATTTCCACATTATGGACTACATTCTATATATCATGTCACTTATGTAACTTTAACGCAATACCACTCTGTATTTCTTAAACCGGAATTGGCGATCGTCAGCACGGTACTATGTAAGCCACATTGAGCCTGCAAAAAGGTGGGAAAATGTGGGATACATATGCAACAAATAAAAAACTAAATAAATGTCTAAAAAATCGGCACTGAAACAAAATACATCTAGGTGTATTCTAAAAATTTCACCTAAATTTAGGCATTACTTTATAGAATACACTTACATTTCCATGCAGTTCATAGAATAAGCCAAGCGGCCTTCCAGGCAACTAAATTTAGTTACATGCAGTTATGGCAAGTAAAACTTGGTGTAAATGCCAACACCTAAATTAGGCGCAGACTGGGTATTCTATAACAACATGCATAGATTTTAGAAAAGCCCATGACCTGCCCATGGCTATGCCACCCTTTCAATTATGTGACTTAGAATTTACACACATCATGTTATAGAATACACTTAATCAACCACTACACATCTACATATGCAAGAGTAGGTGCTTCAACGGAGGAAAAAGCCTCAAACGAACCGCTAGGGTTCTCCTTATGTTAATGAATCAACTTTAGGGAGACCAGCAGACTCATCACAGACAAAAAAAACCTCCTGACTATTTATTTTACAGCTCTTCAATTCTCTAGTTGAAATACTTAATGTAAATATAGAGAAACTTAGCTTTCCAGCTGTCCAGTCATTCATTGAAGCTCTTTCAGCTACCACGGCCCGACTTTGGCCAAGGTTTCGATCTCTGCTTCAGGGTTACCGTGGACTCAAGCTGTTCGGTTCTGAAAGAGAGCAACACATGAGTTATTTTGTACCATCTTTCGAGACTGTCGCCGGCTCAATGCGGCTGCCAGCAGTAGTCCTGCCCTGAGCGCATGCCATTTCCAGGGGAAAAAGAAAACCCCCGGAACGGCTTGTGCAGCGGTAACCCAGCGGGAATCGGACATCGTATGGTGCCCGGTTACCACCAGGTTAACGCGGGAGCCCTTATCGCCTCCTCATTTCTACCAATTTTGGTATCATTTTTAATTGCCAATAAATGATTTGAAGTTTTTAATCAGAAGTGTCGTCTTTTTCATATATTTTTTTAATTTCATTGTTTTTTTTGTTGTTGTTTTTGTTGTTGTCATTTTCGCTGTTTTGCTCATCGTCACGGCTCCCCATTGCATGGCCTTAAGGCAAGAGTTCTCTTACCGCATGGCCATGTATGCTGGGGGCTTTTTTATCCGCTGCAGTAAAATGGGCCCTGGCGCACGGGAAAAATGGCCCCCTCTGCCAGTACAGGGCCCTTTTTCCTGCAGCTTGGTAAAAGGGACCCTAAGTATTATCCTTTGCAACACTGGTGATCTTTCAGCACCGGTGTGATATGAGGAGATCTCGATACTCCCATAATCAAACATGCCGCCATTTTCTGGATGACCTGCAGAGCCTGGAATCTATTGATGATATTCCCAGATACAATGAATTGCAGCAATCAATTTTTGTTAGTACCAGGCTCTGCAAAGTCATCCAAAAATCTGATGGAGGCACCATCACTTTCAACTTACTTAAAAGATGATGTTGAAAAAAAAGGATGTCAAAATAACCTGATCAACCTGTTTCTGCATTGTACGATTAGTGTCCAACATGACTCCAAGATTATGGAAACAGGATCTAACATCAAAATTAATCCCCTGATATACCAATGTTAAAGGTAACCGAAAATTCATGGATCTCCCAACATATATAATTTCTGTCTTGGCCAAATTCAATGATAATTTATGCCAAGACATCTATTCTATGATTTTATGAAAACATATGAATAATTTAACATGTGGATACTGTACATCTTTCTCAACTGGAAAGAAGAATCATCTGTCATCAGAATACATTTTGAAAGATACATTCAATTATTGGAATAACACACCCAGTGATGTCATAAATAAATTAAATACCAAAATCAATAATGCTGAACCCTGTGGCACACTTTGATTTATCAGAAATGTATCAGAAAAAGGTTCCTGTATCTTAACCTGAAAAGTACATCCTTCTAAATATGATTCAGACCACTGAAGCACATGTCCCCAAATACCTAAAGCAAATAGAGTTTTTAACAAAAGAACATGGCCAATCATATCAAACGCAGTTGTAATATCCAATGTAACTATAGAGAAACAAGTATTTTGATCCATGACAATTCTGAGCTCATCCACCAGGGATAGCAGCAGGAATTCTACACTATAGTCCTTCCTAAAACCATACTGATGGTCATCTAACAGATGATTTCTATCCACAAAATACACCAGCTAAATAATCTTTCTTAATCACTTTAGCCAAAAAGGCAAAACAGAAATAGGTATATAATTGTGTGGTAGTGTTGTATGAGATGAACATTTTTCAAGCAGTAGTTTTACTGTAGCTAGCTTCATGTAGCTGGAAAGCCAGCCATCTTGTAATGATCGATTTACAATCTTCACAAAGGCAATGCCACCAACTCAGTTAATGAATGAAACAGTACTGATAAACAGGGATCTAACTGTGCTGTAGTTGGAGATAAATTATTCACTGAAGCAAATTGGTGAGACAAGACTTCCCTTGCCAGAATCCATGCTGACGCTCTCCCATTAAACCATGTTTATCTATATGTTCTGTAATTTTATTCTTTAGTTTCCACTATTTAGCCCCAGGCATCAGGCTTACTAGTCTGTAATTTTCCAGATCATCTGTGAACCCTCTTAAAAAATCAGCGTTACATTGGCCATCCTCCAATCTTCAGGTACTACAGATGATTTTAATAACAGGTTACAGATCACTAACAGCAGATCAGCAAGTTAATGTTTGAGTTCTTTCAGTACCCTTGAATGCATGCTATCTGGTCCAGGTGATTTACTACTCTTTAATTTGTCAATTTGGCTTAGTATCCTGAAAACCTGACTGGCTGGATCTAGCTTCTCCTCCAGTTCCTGAAATCATGCTGGATGTACTGGGGGAGGAGGAGATGCTGGATGGACCCTAGGGAGAGAGGGAGAGGGACTCAAGAGATGCTGAACTCATTGGGAGGGAGGGAGATGGAAGAGAGTCACTGGATTCACTGGGGACATGAAGAAAAGAAAGAGAAAGATATTGTAGATCCCCTATGGGTGAGGTTTTAAAAATTGGATGGAAAGGATTCAATCACGGTGCAAGGTTCCTCGCTAAACACTCACCACATAGGGAATTTACAGGAAAATTGGAGAAATTCAATGCTGGATATGCTATATAGGGTGCAATTTAAGGTGTTAAATGAATTTCCCCTGATGATGGTTCTAATGTTACCAAGTGATAACAATATTGCACACTACTGTTTAGATTATAATGATTTATTGCAAAAGATGTTTTTCATTCAATAAATACCAGCGATAAATAGATTTAAAAAAACAGCTGTATTAAGATGTAGTTATTCTATTGAGTTAAAATGCTAATTTTAAAGTGCAAATGTTTTTCTCACATTTCAAGACAATGAAATTATATACATGCATTCCTGATCTGAAACAATTTCCCTTTCTACCCTTCAGAAAATAGGAACGCTAACAATCAATCGATACATTTTCATTTAACCAATATCCTTGACCAAACTAATCAGATAAGTATTACAGTTGCTTGTTTTCTCTATTGCTCAACATTTACTATACTGTGAAATATTACTAAAGAAATTGATTCTTTGTGTGCAATCTTCTTTTAAAGGAGTCAAACTTTCCTAACTTGGATATGAACACACACCTCCACCTCAAGGTAAGTATTTGTCTATGAATGTAGAGTCTCTGAATCGCTGAGGGCAATGATGCTTGTACTTAGCTGTGCTTTTAGTTGACCTTTCTTGTATAAGAAGAATCTTTGGTCTTTCTTGAAATGTTGGTGCACGTGCTGCTTCGGCGTTGCTCCTTCTGCGTTGCTCAACAGCCCCGGTACCTGTACTTTAATTAACTGAGAGGATTTAAAACCCTATCTCCCTATTTGTTAGGAATTCTGTAGGGATTCTATTGTTTTTTAAAACTGTGGCTCACTCATCTCATTCGAAATCAAAAGATAATTAACTTCCCTAAAATGACCTGTCTAATTATTTTTTTTCCTACCTAATGAGGAACACTTTGAGATTTAAGTTGGTCACACCGTATCATCACACTTGCATTTCACATCCCCAAACAAGAGCTGGAACACAGGTTATATAATGCCTGTCATCAAATTCACTTTATTCATTTCTCAGACCAATGCTCTCACAAGCACACGGTTCCACCTCAAAGTCAACAGTCTTGCTTTAATTTTTTAATCAGCGCTAATTCATACTGCGGACAGGTGCAAGGTGATTGCACAACCCCGCTCAGTGGCAAGTCAGTGAGAACCCACCAAGTTTGCTGCACACCCACTACCACTGGTCACATTCACTGGCTACCAGCAGCTATTATACAGTTTACAGCTTATTCCCAAACTCAGGCAAGCCTCAGTACCACCACTCAACAAATGAACGCATGCACATCTCTCAAAATGCCAATCAGGTGTTCTATGATTATCAGCTTGCCTATTTTAATCAACTTCTCTCTCACTCAGGCTCTCTCCCTTAGCCTCAATCTCACTCTCTTACACAAACAGGCAGAGCACGTTCCATGCAGGTCCTGTCTCTCCTGCGCCTTCAGTCCCTCTACCCCTGTCACCAGCACCGTTTCCCTAGCAACGGGACCGCGGCTTGGGCATCTGACCTGCCAGCACCAATCAAACGCTAGCTTTCGGAATGTTAGCCAGCTTTTACAGTTTGGAATTTTATGTCAATCTCCATCTTAAAATCAATTTTTGCCATTAAAGTATATGGAGAAAATGAATTTTTATACAAAATACAGAATAAATCACATTGCACTTCAATAAAAATTACACCACCTTCCAAGTCATATTTTTCTGACTCCAGTCCATGTTTTATTTTTAAAAACCTATTAACAGGCACCAATTCTCACTATTTTCACCAAAATAACCCATAAAAAATTAATTGAATTTCACCAAAATTTCCACGTATGTGCGGCAACATGCGCTCTCACAAATGCCGTCAACGGAATTTCAAAAAACGTAACCAGAGCAGCGCACGACGCTCTGCAACAAACAAACCTCTGAAATCCCTTTTAAAATTAACTTTAAAAGTTTTAAAGTATTCAATCCATTTAAACAATTCCCCAAGACCCCCTGACCATAAAAATAATAATTTTAAAAAATTCAGGGAAGGCCCGACAAAGAACATTGAAAAAACTCAAAAATTAAACTAATTTAAATTAAACCAAGGCCATAGGTGTTGCAAAATAACTCTCCTCTCGTGTGTCTGGGCAAAAAACTCTTTATTTGGGAGTCAATCCCCTTCTTATATACTCTATGAATATTCATGGATATTACATGTATTATCATTACTATTGGTTACATTTTGCTTACACAACCATGATCATGCATTGCTTACAAGAACAACTCTACATGAACAGCTCGTGAACCTGCTCAGGAATGTACAAACATCACCTGCTATTCTGCTACTTTCTCAGGAAAGAACAAAAACATCACATGCTAGATTCTCAGGAATATACAAAACATCATCTGCTGCCTGTATCCAAATACATTCTATCTACATCTCCACCTTTTTTTTTTTTTTTTTTTTTTTTTTAATGAAATCTCCGTGGTGTGCCAGCTGGAGATGGAGGTGGAGATGTTTGTAATAGCTTATAAACATATTGAGCAGAGTGACGTGTTGGAGCGAATGGACGAGGAAAACATAAAGAAAAAAGGTTAGGAATGCATTGTATACAACAGCAAAAAATAGTGAAAACAAAAATACCAATGACTAAATACTGGATAATAGGGCGGAGCCAGGTCCAAGGGATCCATTGCCACAATTGATCCCATACATCAGAGAGTAGGTTATTATGAATAGTAATATGAGTAGTTAAATTCCGTAGGAAAGCTAATTGTTTGTCAATGGCCTTTGAATTGTCAGATAAATTAAAACAGCACATGTCCTGAAACTCTTCGCAACCATGATGGTTAAGTAATAAAAGATAATCAATGGCTGCTCGATTTTGTAAAACTCCATGACGTAATTGCTGTTGCTCAGCATTAAGTAAACTAATAGCAGTGGAGGTTGCATTGATTGATTTAATTGCCCAACAGGCTAATTCACGAATATTTTTTGCATTTGCCGCTGCCAATGCAGGGACACCTATTAATGAAAATGCAAGTGCCAGATATTCAGTTTGACTCAGAAATTTAACATTATCATTGCAATTGGCAGCAAGGGTCATACGCTTGGATCGCATATGTGAGGAGTTAGAAAATAAAATATGTTTACTGGGAAGTACCATAGTGAGTCGACTTAGACAGCATGTAGTACCATCAGATATATTAGCTGGAATATAATTAAAGGTATACATTCCACATGACCAAAACCAGCCAGGGGGTAAATGAGTAAATTTATAAATATATGAAACATTTTCGTAGGAGCTACAATTTAACAAAGTTGGTCCAAAATTAACACAATTTGATCGGGTACAATTAACCATACGAGCACATGTCATATTGATACTAGCTATTTGATTGGTTCTCACATGCATTGCCAAAGTAGGCGGCAACAGGGTTTGTGTTCCCCAATTATGGTATTCATAAGAAGCATTTCGATAGGATGAATTAACAGGAAGCTGTGAATAAAACCAAGTATCATTTTGCATATCTTTAGGATCATGACATACTGGAATCAGGCAAGTTGCCAAAACTTCTCCAACTGCCTTTTGATGAGAAAGACAGAAATCAGTTTGGTTCAGTGAAATTGCAAACGCTTCCCAAATATTTTTTGTGGGAAGTAATTGTGACTGTCCACAAGGTATGTACAAACAACAACACAGTAGAAGCAATGTAATGGAATTAGCATTAAGCGCTGCAATAATAGCCACTACGAAGTTATCATCAGTCTTTTCAATATGAGCTTTTTCTAAAGTCTCTGTAGCTTGTTGACTCAAGGCTTTAATTTGTCCCCAAGTAACAGGAGCATTAGGTTGACGAGTCACTGACCGTTTGCGTGTTTGCATCTGCGGTCCTTGAAGGGTGAGTGTGAAATTGGGAATTGGGTTGTGAAGACCTTGATGCCACGACATGAGGTTTCACCCACTTTGCTGGAATCCACACCGGGCCAGAATCTGTTTGAACAGCAGCGTAACCACGACCCCAGGTAAGGAGAGGCACAGGGGAACTCCACTGATCAGAAGGTAGTTGTCGGTATATGACCAAAGGACGAGATAAAGGTGGGGCAGGAGTACGAAAATGTTGTTCAAATCTGGAAGAAAAAGTTTTTGTAGCAGGATTATTGATGAGATTGAGATGATTCAGTGTGTAAAGGATTTGTGCTAAGCATTCATCAATGCTTACTCTATGACGGAGAATACCGTCTTTTTTTGTAGTCAGATTACTTAAAGCAGTTTTCAGTGTGCGATTAGCACGTTCAACAATAGCTTGACCAGTGGAGTTATAGGGGATACCAAAAAGGTGCTCAATATGCCAGAGGGTCAGGAACTCCTGTAAGGAGGTGGAAGTATAAGCAGGGGCATTGTCTGTCTTGAGAGTTTTAGGAACACCCATGACCGCAAAAGCTTAGAGAAGATGAGAGCGGACATGAGATGTAGTTTCCCCTTTTTGTGCAGTGACCCACAAAAATCCAGAATGAGTATCAACAACCACATGAAGCTTAGACCATTGACCAAAAGGGGGAAAGTGAGTAACGTCCATTTGCCAGAGGCTATTAACTTCCAGACCACGAGGATTAACTCCAGGAAAAAAGGTAGTAGGAGCTGAAAAGGAACATTGTGGACAATTTTTGATAATAGCTCTAGCTTCTTCTAAAGAAATTTGAAACTGGCGAGCTAGGCTAGGTGCATTTTGATGATGAAGTTCATGACTGCAGTGTGCTGTGGAGAAAAAATGAAGATGGCGATCCGCTCGAGCATTCCCTTCAGACAGACCACCAGGAAAAGGTTGATGACTGCGGATATGACCTATAAAGAGAGAAGAAAGGCGATTCTCCAAGTAACCTTGGAGGGTTAACAGTAAAGCATAAAAAGAGGCATCCATTTTGAATGATACATAACTGTCGGGCATGCGACGGACAAGATTAGCACAATATTGACTGTCAACAATAAGATTCAGTGGTTGATCTGAAAATAAAGAAAGAGCCAGGATGATGGCAGCAAGCTCTGAACGTTGAGCAGAGGTTTGTGGAGAGGTAAATTTGACGTGCCATTTGTTCAGATTGTACCAAGTAACCACCCCACGAGTGGGACTACCATCTGTAAAGACGGTGAGAGCAGTAGGGAGTGGACGTAAAGAAATGGGATCATGAAGAGTGATTGGCAAAATGGATGTGCCCTGTATGCGAGGGTCTTTAGGATAGTGGCAATCTATAATACCAACATAAGTGGCTAAAATAAATTGCAAGTCGTCGGAGAACTGAATCATTTTTTCCCACTGCCACAAAGAATGAGGAATGATGAGTTTAAGAATGTCGAAACCAGTCATGAATGTTGCTCGCTCTCGAGCTTTAGTAATCAGCAAGGCTAGTTGCTGGGGCCATTGTGTAATAGTAGAATGGAGAGTATTCTGTAAATAGACCCATTCTATCAATTTCGGAGGAGTTGTATCTTGATATAAGACACCAAACGGTTGTCGGTGGGTGGGGTCTTTGAGAACGCAAAAACAAAAAAGGGCAAATGCATCTCGTCTATCTGTCCATTTTGTTTGTAAGATTTGATCCAATTGTGACAGAATTGTTTGTTGCGATGCAGTGAGTGTAATTAATTCAGCAGGTGTTTTATGACCTTTTAATGCGAGAAACAGGGGTTGTAAAAATTCTGTAGGAAGTTTCAAGTAGGGACGTAACCAATTGAGATTTCCTAAAATCTCTTGTAATTGATGTAATGTCGTGGGAGACTGTAAATTGAGATGAGGAGCGACAGGTTGGGCTGCAGCTTTAGTCATACGGAAACCTAGATATAAATAGGGTTCCTTTTCTTGAACCTTCTCTGAGGCAATTGTTAATCCTGAGGAGGCCAAGATAGAAATTAAAGTAGATTTCCAAGAAGGGGGAAGAGTTATCCCTGCAATTAGTATATCATCCATATAATGATATACCAAAAGTTGAGGGAAATAGGCACGAAATGGTTGCAAGGCTTGATGAACATAGTATTGACAAATAGTGGGTGAATTTAACATTCCCTGGGGCAAAACTTTCCAACAATACCTAGTAGTAGGGTGTGCATTATTGTAAACAGGTACAGTAAAAGCAAAGTATTTATAATCTTTTTCCTGGAGAGGAATTGAAAAAAAACAATCCTTCAGATCTATAATAGCTAATTGATAATCATAAGGAATCAAATTAGGATTTGGAATACCACATTGTAACGGGCCCATTGGTTCTAAAATCGCATTAATAGCTCGTAGGTCATGTAAAAATCTCCATTTTCCGGATTTTTTCTTGATCACAAATACCGGAGTATTATATGGAGAATTGGTAGGCTCAATGTGATTTAATTGTAATTGTTCTTCCACCAATTGATGTAAAATCAACAGTTTTTCTCTGGTAATCGGCCACTGCTCTACCCAAACAGGTTTGTCAGTTTTCCATTCCAAAGGAAGAGAAAAAGACATATTTATGAACTGTTAATCAGGTAGGATCAATGATGCATCTAATTGTTCCAAAAGGTCACGACCCCATAAATTAAAGGGTACTTGTAAAATACAGGGCTTAATATGTCCTAGAACCTTGGTATCGTTAGGATATGTAATAGATAACCATTGAGAACTTTGGGAGGCTGACTGAGTTCCCCCTATTCCTGTCACATGTGAAGTATCTTCAATGGGCCATTCCACAGGCCATTGTTTATAAGCTATGACAGAAACATCCGCCCCGGTATCTAATATACCAACAAAGGGCTTTTGTTGCAATAAAAATTGAGCAGTGGGTCGTGCATTAGAAACCGGTTTTAAAACTGCACTTACCTGTCGCGTAGATCCAAAGCCCCCTGTACGAGAGACAGTAGAAGGAATAGGTGCTGTAAAATATGGTAAAATAATTAATTGTGCCCACGAGTCCCCGGGAGAAATTGTTAAAGGTGATGAGGACCATACTTGAATTTTAACAATGCCTGTGTAATCAGCATCAATAACTCCAGGGATAACATGAATACCTGCCTTCGATGCAGAGGAGCGAGGTAATACTAAACCTACAGTAGCCGCTGGAATGGGTCCTTTAAAGGTAGTATTATATACCAAAACTTCATGAGGTAAGATGGCAGTTTTACATTCCGCTGCAATAAGGTCAATTCCTGCACTACCTTGTGTAGCAGTAGTACTATGAGCAAAAGACCCTTGCACTCCCTTTGGACCGAGGTTAGGAGTTAACCCGGAGCAAAGTTTTTTGGGGGTGGCGGTGTGGAATTAATTGGATTAGAGCGACATTGATTGGCCCAATGATATCCTTTTTGACATCGAGGACATTTTCGAGAAGGTCGAGAAGGTCCTTTTGCAAAGTTGGCACCCCCTCCTGGGGCTCTACACTGAGCTCGAAAATGTCCTGGTTTCTTACAATTAAAACACGTCCCCTGTGGCTTATTACCTTTTTGTATAGCTCCTGCTAACAAATTCATAGAATAACCATGAGTCCCCACATCTGCACATGCGCTCAATAAATCTGCTAAAGTAATTCCTGGGCGATGAGCTACAGTCTGCAATGCCTTTTTGCAATCTGAATTTGCATTTTCTTGGGCTAATTTAATCAATAACTCTGTTTGCGCATCAAGATTATCAATTTGCCTAGTTACAGCTTCCTGCAATCGATTAACAAATTGAAGGTAAGATTCGGTTGCACCCTGTTTAATTGATGCAAAAGATTTTGTTGGTTTATTCCCTTCTGGTGTTCTTTTAAATGCTCGCAAGATACAAGTGCCTATGGCTTGAAAACAGGTATCGTTTTGTTGAATTTGCATATCAAGGGTTGAAAATGGTCCCGATCCATAAATTTGATCAGGCACCAAATTAGTCCCAGTGATAAGTTGTGCTGCTTGCTTATATTCATTATCCCACACTACATATTGCGCAGGAGTTAACAGCATACGGAAAAGGTCTTTCCAATCTTTTGGAGTCATTAAGTAACCGTTACTAATCCCTTCTATCATGCCTTGAACAAATGAACTTTTTAAACCTGATTCTACGATAGCTCTACGTAATTCTCTCAAAACTTGATAAGGTAGAGCAGTCCATTCTGCATGATGTGTTTCGTTCCCTGCCTCTATTGTTGTAGTTCTAGTAACTGGGTATAAATTAGGATTAGGTTCCGAATTATCCCATAGATCATCGTTCCAAATGAATTCACCATTTTTTCGTGCTTGCTGTATACCTAATTGAATTAAACTAGGTCGTTCTACGCTCTTTGGTGTTTTGGTAATAATAACGCTATCATTAGCGTTGTTGTTTTGGATATTTTCAATTGGTTTATTAGGGGTAGTAGTAGTAAAGTCAGGAGTTTTGTTTTGCTCTTCCCTTCCCATATCGGTGGCCAGCCGACAAGAAGGAGGAGAAGGTGTAGGTCCAAGAGTCGCGGGAGGTAAAAGAGACCAGGTCTTGCCTGGCAATTTGTTGGATATATTTTGTTAGTAATGCCTGTCAATCCAGAAGAGAGAATTACTATAGTAGAATATATCTCTCTCCAAGTCAATAATATAGGAGTCGAAACTCTAGGCTCTAAACGAAACTGCTGCCCTATCTTTTCCCATGTTTGAGGATCGAATGATCCCTTCTCTGGATACCAGGGACATTGACAAACTATTTCCTCAATTAAACGCTCTATATCTTTAAGAGTTATTGGATTTCGGGAGGAACCATATCTTTGCGTTATAGTATATAGCTCCTGTGCATGTTGTTTATGTGATGATGTTAAATTTCCCCCCATACTTACAGTGTTCCGTAGAAGGAATGGCGCGCTGACTGTTCCAGTCGTAGTAAGTACGTCACGTTTTCACCGATCACGTCGGGGTCACCAGATGTTGCAAAATAACTCTCCTCTCGTGTGTCTGGGCAAAAAACTCTTTATTTGGGAGTCAATCCCCTTCTTATATACTCTATGAATATTCATGGATATTACATGTATTATCATTACTATTGGTTACATTTTGCTTACACAACCATGATCATGCATTGCTTACAAGAACAACTCTACATGAACAGCTCGTGAACCTGCTCAGGAATGTACAAACATCACCTGCTATTCTGCTACTTTCTCAGGAAAGAACAAAAACATCACATGCTAGATTCTCAGGAATATACAAAACATCATCTGCTGCCTGTATCCAAATACATTCTATCTACACATAGGACCTCTTACCTGGCCTCCCTCACGTGCATCCTGGGGGTTGTCCAACTTCCCGATGGTCCCGAATACCCTCCGACGCTCCTCTTCATCGCAGGCCCGAAAAATCCAAAAATCGAGGCCCAGGCTCCATTTTTCGGCCTACCGGCGTTTCAGGCAGAATCGCGCATGCGCGCGCACCGGAAACAGCCGGCTTTTCCCTCTCCCCAGCTCTCCTGCATCCACGGCGGCGGTGCGATTTGTTGAAGTGGCGAGGTCTGCTTCTCCCCTCGACCCCCTCACGATCGCGGCATTGCGGTGGCGCGCCAGCCGCAATTTTAGCTTCTCCTCCTCTCCCCTGCCCCAGGACTTGCTCCGGTCCCGAATCGGGACCCAGGAACGCCGGAGCAAGCCCTGGGAAGCCCGGAGAGCGCTGGCCAGCATCGAGGGAGCCTCTGAATGGGCCCAAAACCGGCCCAAAGACATCAGACCCACAGAGGGTCACAAAACTGAATGGGGCACACTCAAAACGGCCCCGAAGACCGTCAGACCCAGCGGAGGGCTTGAAAAACGAGGGGCACACTCAAACCAGCCCCTAAAGCACCCACCGGACCCCGGAGCACCCCAGGAGTCCCAAAAACCCCCGTGGACCATCCCAAGGCCCAGGTAAGCCCCTCTTAAAGGGGACACCGACCCTTTTTTATTATTTTCTTTACCCCATCTACAATATACTGGATCTGCTTGGGGATGAATAGGGACAGGGACCCAAGAGATGCTGGACTCACCAGGGAGAGGGAGAGAGATGCAGGATCTGATGGTTGGTGGGAGGGGGAGGAGAGAATAAAAGATGCTAGATCAGTGGAGGGAGGGAAAAAACGATACCAGACTAGGGATGGGGGAGACAGAAGGAGAAATTCTGGAATCAGGGGAGTGGAACATGAGGAAGGAAAGAGAGCGAGATGGTTGGGACACTGGACCACAGAGTGAAGAAGATATGCCAGACCATGGAGGGGGGCAGGAGAGAGAGAGAGATGCTCTCCCCGGGGTGGGTTGTATGGGAAAAAAAGAACTGAAAGGGGAGGAATAGGGACACAGAGAAGAGATTCTGACCATGGAGGTAGTATAGGGACAGGGACACAGAGGGGCAATCCTAGAAAAGGGGGAGATAGGGACACAGAGAGGCAATGTTGAAAAAGGGGAGGGATAGGAACAAAGGGAGATGCTGTACACAGGGGAGGACAGGAACCCAGAGGGCAGATGATGAATATGAGGGAAAGGTAAGGACAAAGATGATAAATGCTGAACCTGAAGGTCAGGATAAGGACAGGGGAACAGAGAGGATATGCTGGACAGGACAGATGAGGTATGTAGAGGGAAGAAGGATGGTGAACATTGAGAGAGAAGAAATGTTAAATGGATAAGAAGGACAAAAAAGACACATGAATTAAAGTGAATGGAAAAATACAATGCTCAGACAGAAAAAGGTATTTTATTGTCTATGAATTCAACAGGTCAGCTTTTGGAAATGTGCATCTCTGATATCTTGCATTTCAATTTCTATTTCTCTAATATTGCTAAATATGCAGAGTCTGACTTCTTGACGTTTCCAGGTTTGTTTGTTTTTTGTTTGTTTGTTTTTTTTGCCTTCATATTTCTTTTACTGATCTGTGGTCTCTTGTTTATATTTGTAGAGAGCCTGTGTTTTGCACATGTGACCAAGATGTGGTATTCTACTAGCATGTAGGTTCGGTGTGGAGATTTGGAGTCTATATTCTTTCACCTTCATCCTATGCCTTTCATTCCAGAGTTTTCCATCATTATAGAGACTCACCTCCTGTGCATTTAGGCCACAAAGGTTTTTAAACAGCTCTATCATATCTTCCCTCTCTCATCTTTCTTCCAAAGTATACATATTGAGACTGTTAAGTCTGTCACCATACACTTTATGATGATATTACTGTCTATTTTAGTAGCATCCCTCTGGACCAACTCATCCTATTTATATCTTTTTGAATGTGCAGTCTCCAGAACTGTACACAGTACTCTAATGCCCAGCTGATCGAAAGCCCCATGCTCTTCCCTGCCCTCCTGTACCATACAAGGGTGTGAAGCCCTGCCTAGCACATCCCAGGATGCACTGGGCAGGGCTGGGCACCACCATTTTCAAGGCAGCGCTGTTGGAAGAGGAAGGAGTCTTTCTCCGTCCTCCAACAAAGTTACAGGGGTGAGGAAGAGGGCCGCTAAACCACCAGGTCAGGGGGGCTTGATTTACAGCCCATTGGGCCACCAGTGCTTTTCTTGGGGGGTTGTTAGGGGGGGTTAAGGGGGCAGGAGACCCACCAGCTCTCCAGCCCTCCCTGAACTTGTACTGGGGGGTGGTGAGGGGGACTTGAAGTCCATCAGGTCTCTAGCTCCCATGTCACTGTCTTGGGTTGGGGTGGTCGGGGTTCCTACTCCTGCGTATGGGCTGCATTGGGGGGAATGGGGGGGGGGGGTTACTAGCATGCAAACTCATGCTTGAAAGGCTCACCATTCTTCCCCAATGGTCTGCAAACCCTACGCCACCTCTGAGCTGGTGTAGGGTTTGCCGTAGACAGTGTACCAATGTTTGGTGCGCTGCTCGCTGATAATTGGGGAGGAATACATTTAGCTTGCATTTGCATGCTACTTGTGCTAAGAGCCACAAGCGCATTGTTTCATGTGATCAGGGGCTCTGATCAATGGGCAGTAGCAAACACAGGTGCTATTATGGTGCTAATAGCCTCTAGCGCCTGTGTTTGCTTCTGATCATCGGCCCATAAAAGAGGCCTCACCAGAGTCATATACAGAGGCACTATCACCTCCTTTTTCGTACTGGCCATTCCTCTCCCTATGCACCCAAGCATTCTTCCAATTTTTACCGTCACCTTTTCTACCTGTTTGGCTACCTTAAATTCATCATATATGATCACCCTCACATCCCTCTCTTCTTTCATGCATAGAAGTACTTCACCCCCTACACTATGCTGCTTCCTCAAGATTTTGCAGCTGAAATGCATAACTCTGCCAATGCTATAAATTAATAACATGCAAATTTGACACGCACAGAATTTGTATGCTGATCCAGGAGGGCACACTGGTTCTGCACAAAGGACAGCTAGAGCTGTCTGAGCAGAAAACCATGTAGGCACACATCTGTGGACACAGCTGTGCAGACACATTTTTTTATATGATCAGACCTGTGCACACAACTGTCATCTTCCCCGTACTGTCTTTTTCTTACCCATGCTTTTAATGAAGGCCACATAAAGAGTTACCTTTAGGTTTAATATGCTGTACGCTGGTGTCTAATGTGAGGTTTTGTGAAGGGTTAGATTCCACATAAGCCCTTTTCTGCATCGTACACCCAGAAAATTGTGTGAAGGTGTCACACTAAACTCACGTTTCCATCTGCACTACCTTTCTGCATGTTAACAGGATACAAATTGTATCGCAGTGATAAAGAGGATCAAATTGGAGGGGGGATTGCGCTATATGTTAAAGAGGAAATTGAGTCAAATAAAATATATATTCCACATGACACAGATAACAGTGTGGAATCATTATGGATAGCAATTCCATGTGTGAAGGGAAGGAGTATTTTTGTAGGGTTGTACTACCGTCCGCTGGGACAGAACAAACAGACGGATGAAAAATGTTTTACGGAGATTAGGAAAGCTGGAAAATTGGGCAGCACTATAATAATGGATGATTTCATTTAAGAACGAGGAGGTTCTGATGTTCCTGAGGTCTTCTTTTGTTTTCCACTTTTTTCATTATTGCCAGCCATTGTAACCCCCAAACATGTTGAGTAGAGGGTAGAATTGTTTGAATATTTTGATATATATTCTACTTATTCCAGGAATTTACAGTGATTTCAATTACCCCAATATTGACTAATTATTTTGAAGCCTGGTTCCATGTCAGTTAAGATGGAACGCATCCTTTTGGAACAGTCTCTCCCTTTCCCAGAATGTTGCCCAATTCCAAATAAAGCTAAATCCCTCATCCCTGCACTATCATCTCAATCACACATTGAGACTTTGGAGCTCTGCCTGCCTTTTGGGTCCTGTGCGTAGAATGGGGAGCATCTCTGAAAATGCTACCCTGGAGGACCTGGACTAGCTTTCTACCTTAGGGTGCAAATTTGGCTTCCAGAACCTCCCTCCCTCATGTTCCTATGTCATTGGTACCCACAAGTACCAAGACAGCTGGCTCCTCTCCAGCACTATCTAAGAGGGCAGAGACATAGCTAGTCAGAGGAAGATGGAAGTATGACCAGGGCTTTTTTGAGGGGGTACTTGGGGGGTACTGAGTACCAGCACCTTTTCCATTGTCTGCTAAAATTGACCCATGGTCCCTAAGTTTTAATGAAGGAACTCAGGCTCTACACACCAATTCTGCCTTGTCATAGATTCTATGACTGGTTGCAGGGGGCCTGGCTCTTATGGGGGGGGGGGGGTTCCCTCAGTGATCAACCCATCCCTGAAGGATGGCCTGGCATTTGAGTACCGGCACCTTTTCCGCTAGAAAAATCGCAATGAGTATGACTGAGCACTGAAATGCCAACCAGTAGCTCAATGCACCAAACAGTTCTTCAGATATAGAAAGACATCATCTCTGTCATTTAGTCACTTCTGGGAGGTGTACATTTGGAGTTGGACACATATTTTACATACAATTCATGCACTTGGTGTTTATAGAATGCTTAATAGGTCCTCCTAGTCACATCCACTCTCCATCACCATACCCCCTTTCAGGACATGTCCATGTCTCGACATGTTGCTCATGCATGCATCTATTTTGCAAGTGCAGCCTAAGTTGATTTTACATGCAAAAATACCTCCTAACTTTTATAGACTTGCCACCTTGATGCATAAATGTATGCCTTTATGCTGTATTTATTTTGATCGATACAGCCTCTTAGGGTGTCCTTGTCATCCTTAGATGATACAGAAATTCTCTACATTAAATAATAAATTTGTAAATGCAAATGGAATAACTCCATGCCTAATAGTCTTGCAGAACAGGCAGAGGAGTTAGATTAAAGCAGGCCAAGACAGACCAACAACACAGAATGAAAATGAAGGCTCCCAGGGAGATCTGCACAATGGAACATAAGATTTACTTAGAGCCACCCTGAAATGTGCATAGTTCAAACACTACAAGGAAAACTGCATTTCATGACAGCTAAAACACCCCTCTGTGATTAAGGACATTGTGGGCAGTGAATTCTGGTAATTTATTGGGCTGGAGATGGAGACCAACTAGCACTGAAGCCCTGAGGCTAGTTTTTTTGGAGCTGCACTTTTTTTTCAGCAGGGTGCCCTTGTACTCTGCATCTCATCTTATCTCAAAAACAAGACTGTTACAATTATCAGTTCCAAGCGTTTTACATCATAGTAACCATGCATAAAAATTAATTCAAGCAAAACCTAATTTAGAATAATAATAACATGCTTTCCTAATGTGTTCCACATTAATCATAGTTAAGACAGTTACTATAGTAGCACTGTTGGAAGTTATTGAAAATAAAATAATTCCCTGGCTTACAGAGACTCTTCAGAGAGGATTATTGCTTGTTTAAGGAAACGAACACCTTCTGTTTTATTTTTGACCTAATCCGTTTCTTATTAACATTTTTATGCTGAAACATTTGCCTTAGGGAGCAGGTGATGACCTTCCCCATTTGTTAAATTCTCTTTTAAATATTTGCACAAAAACAACGATCTGTAGTGGAATTGGTACCAAATTATTTTCTCCTGTGGCTGAATGGAATAGTTCTCTTCAGGATATTGAATCACACTAGAATCTTTTCATGTCTGCTACTCCGGACAAACAGCTGTACTGGAACTGGAATTCTCACTCACTGTGCCATCAATTGTCCTCACCCTGGTCACTTGTTGACAGGCTGAGCTTAAACATTAAGCAATTTAAGGCTGCAGCTCCTGTGAGGGAGAAAAGAGAAGCTGCTTTAAAAGGAAAACAATAATTTCTGACAGCCACATAAAGAACCATCACCACTTAATTTTACCCTCAGGGTAAAATTATGAAAAATGCCAGTGCCAACCAGGATGTCACCTCTGTGGGACAGCACTTTACAAAACCAGAACACTGTATCAATGGTTTTATGGTGAGAATACTAAAAGGAAACTTTAAGACAATCCAGGAACATAAGACCTTTGAAGTCAGAATGATTAAATATTTTGACACCCACGAGACAGGACTTAACAAAGTTATGGGTTTTCTAGCCCCATTATAAACCATAAAATTCTACTGCTTTGTCATCCTCTTGTCACCATGCATGGCTTGTCTCTAATCCACTCAGCTCCCATGTTTCTCACCTTACCTACCCCACCCTCTTCCTGTGAGACTGTCATTGGAATGCTTTGATGTTTGCTTATTTCTGATCTGAGGATGAAGGGTTACGTTCGAAAGCCAATCAAAAAATGTATTAAGTTAGTCCAATAAAAAAGGTATCATCTTATTTTCTTTTCTATGTTTTGTTTTATTTCTATTTATTACCTTGAAAAGTGGACTAACATGGCTGCCACATCACACTACCCACAGGGATAGAAGGCAGTATATGAACCAAAGTTTAATATTTATAAGTGTTTGGAGTGGAGGAGTAGCCTAGTGGTTAGTGCAGCGAACTTTGATCCTTGGGAACTGGATTCAGTTCCCACTGCTAATTCCTTGTGACTGTGGGCAAGTCACTTAACCCTCCATTGCCCCAGGTACAAAATAAGTACCTGTATATATGTAAACCGCTTTGAATGCAGTTGCAAAGTACCACAGAAAGGTGGTATATCAAGTCCCATTTCCCTTTCCCAGTGATAGGACCCTTTTACTAAAGTGCATTAAGTACCTAGGGCTGGATTCAGTATATGGTGCCCCCTCAAAAATTGGTATTCTATAAAGGGTGTTCTGGGATGGGCACCCTTTAGAATAGCACATAGTGCCCGGATCTGCACTCAGCTTTGGGCATGAGGATTTCTTACACCAACTGAAACCAGGAGTAAATCCCAGCATGCAAGTTAAGTGTAGATCTACACTATTCTATAACATTGCAAGCATCCCACCCATGTCCCTCCCATCATTACACCCCCTTTGCAAATGTGCGCAAACACTTAGGCACTATTCTATGTGTTTTCACGTGGATCTACGGTTTTTGCTACACTTCGGTGCCTTGCATCCATTAGAGTGCTTTTCCACACTGAAAATTTGGTGCAGAATTAGAACTTAATGTTTGGTGCCATATAGAGAATCCCCCTGCTAACATGTGGTTAGCGCAAGATAACAGGCTGCCGTAAGACTTCGTTAAGGGGTTTTGTTGTAATTTGCCTGTTACCCTGCATTAAATCACATGTTACATGATTTTTACATGATTTTTTTTAAGAAGTAGGGGTGGATCAAGAAATCTTCACAGTCAGGGATCAATAAAAACACCTTTTATTCAGCATCACACTAGTGTATGACCCGACACCTTTGGGTTTGGTTTGCTGTACATGATTTTTTTTTACATTTTCTGTCAGGAGGCACGACATGGGTTGAGAATGGATGTGGACACCTTATCCAGGTAGCAAAAGGGCCGCCGAGAGGTGGGGCGGGGGAGGGGGCAAAATTCCCCTGTCCCGGCCTCTAAGGGGGGGGGGGCGGCACCAGCAAGCTTGCTTTTTCTGGGTCTGTCTCTCCTGCTACTGCATGCGTGCTGGGACCCAGATGATTGCATTAACACAATATCGCGTTAATGCAATCATCTGGGTCCCGGCACACACGAGCAGGAGACGAGATGACAGACTGAAATACTGACTCACACAGGAATGTAACGGAGTGGATGGGGGCAGACTGAATATGGGGGTGGGTGCGGCATGGCGGCCAAGGTGGGGGGGGGGGTCTGTCCTGCCCCGGGCCCAGCTGTGTCTCTCTGTGGCCCCGGGTAGCAAGCTACACTTACTGCAAGCTAACTGGCTAAAACACTATTGACATGACTACTACTAGGAGGCGGTAAGTGGTCCTGTGCTAACTCTCAGTAGGTACCGTATTCTAATGGAAACATTAATGCACAACTTGCAATACAAAATAGTGGGAACATCCCAAAAGGTGCTGCGTAAAATTTGCAGCTACCATGCGGTAAAATCATGCATAAAGCTACTGTAACTGCAAATTTTACAGCAGATTAATACAAAGGGTCCCATTTGTTTCTTAACAAGGTTGTTCTTAAAGGGTGTTGTTGGGTTGATCATGATTGTTATGACCATGTTCTCATTTCTATACTCTCTAGATGTATGCAGAAGTGGCATAGCCACAGATGTGCCTAGGTGGCCGGAGTCCATCTACTTTATGCTCAGGCTTACCCAGCAGCAGGGAACCCTTGCTGCAGCTGGTAGGGAAACCGAGCATGCGCCGAGTGCCGGCATTGGGCAGCTTGCTTAGGTGCTGCCAACTGCTGAGTTGTGCTGGAAGGAGTTGAGGGCAGCTTTGAGAAGTTCTTTAGCTGGTGGGATCCCCATTAGCTCAGACATTTAACATTTTAAGTTGAGTTGGAGGTGGGGGATGCCAGGGGCAGAGAGCGAGGGGCACACTGCGGAGAGGACATTGTGCCCACCTAGTGCTGTGATTCTTTTCCATTGTTTTCATTTTTCTTTTTATTTCATTCATGTTTCTTTCAGATGTTTTTCCATTTTGTTCTGCCTTTTCACTGGGTGTGATTTGCATGCAGCTCAAACCAGAGTATAGAATATCACTATGAGAAGACTCAGAACCAAAATCTTCTTTAATGCATTAATCAAGCAAGGAAAAATAACTTGCAGTTCAGATGTGCTGGACAAGAGTTTTTGCCTTGCAAATTGGGAATCTCTTCTCCATCAACTCTTACTTCATGCAAGAGAGAAACTGGGAGTAATTCAACAACACGCTGAGTAATGATGTTGTTTATACTTTTACACTGGTAAAATCTTGTTAGCATCACAGTAGCTTGAAGGGGGTCATATAGCAAAATACAGCATAGGAAGTTTCAGTTCACAGAGGAGAATGCTGCAGACTATCTCTTGCAGACCTGATAGATGGAGAACGAGGTGGGGGGCAACTTGCCCAGCAAGCTTAACGGCCAATGCTCAGATGTAAACAAGGGCCATAGAGGCCTTTAGCATCAGACTAGCCCCCACATTTACTACCACAGAATGTTCAAAAGCTCAGAGTGTGGAAACTAACGAGCACCCCAAAGAACAGTGCAATGAGCATGCTAATGTAGTCAAAAGCATGCTGATGAGGTCATTTCCTGTTCCTTTCCATTGCTCAAACAACAGTGTGCTGAATAAGGGTGCCCTTACCAACGTAAATCTTACACCAGCTCAGAGCAGGCGTAAGGGTGTAAAAACACCTCGATATCCTCCCTGTTCTATTGGGCTCCAAATTTGATGGACTCTGGTGACCTCAGGCTGCGGGCAATGTTGAGAGGTTTATTTAAGCCTACAGAGTGGGACGAAGGTGGCACCAGCAGATCAGCATTGCCCACCCAGGCATTTTTGCCTGCTCCTGGTGAAGAGCTTTTCAGGGGCTCCAATACCATGATCTTCTGTTTCATGCTGTGGAACTGCTTCGCCAACAAGTACCCTGCCTGGGTGAGTGCTGGAGGGGCAGTGGCTTTTCCTCTCTTCCCTGCCAGGCTCCTGCCCCTCGGTTTGACTGGGCATGTGCAAAAGAGCTATACTTGATGCACAACTCTTGAGCGCATGTACCAGGCACAATCTTTCCCTTAAGTCCCTAATGGGCTACGCTAAGCGCACCAATATTTGCATACCATTAGCACTGAGCATTAGGGATTTGTTCTGCCGCTCTGTATCAGTGTTCTTTTTCCAGCACTGTTCTGTACAATGCCAGAGTTTTGAGCATCGAGCTCTTAGAGACCAAAGCAAGCCAATAGAAAGAGACCCATAGGACACAGGAATCTGGGACATGGGCTCTGGAAAAGTCTAGCACAGAGAATCACAGGATCACAGGGATTCACAGTTCAAGGGCACAACCTTATTTAAAGATACAGGTGATGTAATCTGTTCCAGACAATGCTTAACATCAATATATATAAATGGCGAGTGTCGTACTCACTCGCAAATGCGCAGTAGAGACCATCTCTGCCCCGCCCCTGCGTCAATACGTGATGACGAGGGCAGAACAGAGAGGGTCTCTACTGCGCATTTGCGAGGGACACCGCCGTCACTAACGCTCCCCCCACCCGGAGTCGCCGCCGCCACCCACCTTCCACCCGGTCGGGCCCTCGCTCTACTATTGAAACAGCGAGGGCACGCAGCACACAGCTCTGCTGAGCTGCCGTCGACCTTCCTTCTTCTTCTCTGCTTGTGTCCCACCCTCGACGACGTTACGTCACACGAGGGCGGGAAACAGGTAGAGAAGAAGGAAGGCCACGGCAGCTCAGCAGTAGAGCTGTGTGCTGCGTGCCCTCGCTGTTTCAATAGCGGAGCGAGGGCCCGACCGGGTGGAAGGTGGGTGGCGACGGCTCCGGGGGGGGGGGGGGATGAACTCAGAGGGGGAGGGGGAGTGGCAGCTGCGAACTCGGCGACGGGGTGGGGGGCCTTTCAACCCCCCCCCCCCTCCTATACTAGCCCGTTTTTACGGGCTTAACGGCTAGTATATACATAAACAACAAATAACCTGTCTCCATGCAAATGGGGCAGAACACTATTTGTTACTATGTGCACTATTTTCCATTAAAGTATGCAAAACCATTTTGCACTAACTAAGCTTTGCAGACTTAAGGCTGGGTGGTGAAGATGCACCAGATACACATAGGGACCATTTAGCCTGTCAGTTAAGGATATTTGGAAACTGAACTGCAGAGGAATTAAAATTACACACAGTATAACAGAAAAACTAATTAGGCATCCATGCTTCCCAGTTTATATTGCCCATGCATCTTTAATGATTTTCTCCTTAGAAATATCAAAACATATAAACACCAATGAGAATGGCCTGGCAACATCTGAGAAGGAGATGGGAAATGGAGACTAAATTCTCACCTTTGTTATTCTTTTGGGGAAATCCAGTGATTCAACTGGAATGAGATAATCAAAAATTGTATAAATAGAAAAAGAAAAGCCTCAAGTGGATTGGGGATATATTAAATGTGAATTTCCAGGTGATCTCTTTTGAACAGTTAAAGGAACAATTCAGGGTGACAAATTCCCAATGCATCACACACTTATTGGCCAGGCAGCTTGTCAGACAGATTTTTCAAAGTGAAATCTTGGGAATGCTGAAATAGATTTCCTACTTATATATAGCAAAGCATTTAAATGTACTGCAAAGTAACTAGTTGGTATAAATGATTCTGAGTGGATGAGTAGCCTAATAGAGCAGTGAGCTGGGAACCAGCTCTGGTTCAAATTGTTATAAATAGCCCCCAGATAACCTGAGAACCTATACAAAAATAGGACTCACAAAATCAGATTGATGAACCAAGGCTTAATTAAGTAATTTATTGTTCAAAAATCAAAAATCATCCTTACAAGAATGGATGCGAGCCTCTGGGTCTCTGCAAGCCACACACACACACCCTTTCTATAAGAGTTCACAGATTTAAGTGTCTGCCCCTAAGTTTTTCTCATTGGCAGATGGTCACCTGCCTGCCTGCTAGTGTTCTGCTTAACAGTGTATAATTATAGTACAGCAAGAGGCCCTCACTGGATGCCCACCGGAAGGGTGGAAGGCCAGATTTTAGGACTCAGGCTGTAAAAATACCAGCTAGGTTTAAAAATCAATGACTGGCTGAGCAAGGACTTGCTTTTCCTGCAAGTTAATATGTGTTCTAGCTAAAGACCTATCCACTGGAATAGTGGTGGGCCAAGCTACATAGCTTTAAACAGCTGAAAAGCACTGAGTAGGCCTGATAACAAGATGATGGCCTTATAGCAGAGAGCCTGCAAGAGCAAGGACTGCTTGGTGAGTTCTAATGAAACCTGGTGCAACTTCCAAATTGAGTGTAACACACATGATGTAGAAATTAAAGACAGAAATGATAAGAAGTTTGGTTCATAACACGGAGTCTGTCTTTAATAAGTTGGCACCCAGATCACAAGATGTTATGAAATTGATATATCTATATTGAGATATCTTCATAAGAACAAAGTGTTTACAAAAAAGGAAATTACACAATAGCCATGTTTGGATGTTTGGATGTCCGTATCTAGGGAGATGTTGACAAAAAGGGAAATTGCACAATAGCTAGCAATAGCTAAAACGGAAAGATGGGCACCTGACCGGGTATGATTCAGAGAGATTGAGCAAGATTAGAAAAAAGTCCCTCTCAATAGACTTGTATGGGGACCAGATGGTATATAAGGACTGGTCACCCAAGCATATTTCGGAGGTTCTCCCCAGCGTATCTAGGACGCAGAGCTCCAGTCAGCTGAATCCAGAATTTGTCTGATGAATGTATCTGATTAAAGTCTGATTTGCAAATAAACTCTTCATTCCAAATGATGATTTGTGGGCTTCACTTAATGATGAAAGGCTGTAAGTATAAATGCTTTTGCTACATCAGGCTATCATTCGCTGCATTGTATAACCTGTAGTCTAAATCCAGTTTGTCATAAGGCTGGTATCTTTTCCTTAGACCTAACGTCTCCCTTAGAGGCAATAACTCCTTGATTACCCCAGAACTAGTGTTATTTAGAGATGGAGTCAGATTAAGGTCACTCTAGCCTTCTTGGGGGGGCTCGGGACCCCTAAATTCACAACATTGGTGACTCCCGTACGCTGCTCGGTATTCCTTGTTCCACCCTTTCCTGTCCTTCTCCTTCTTATTTATGGACGCAGTGGGGATATATTCTGTGCGTCCAAACCCTCGTTTTTGTCTTTCAATATTTAAAGATCAAGAATTTCCTCCCCGATGTCTCATGTCCCTTATTATAGCAGTCTGCTGTTCTCTCTCTAAGCTTTCACTCTTTCCTGTGGTTAAGCCACTTCCGTTATTCTTCCCTATCGCAGTCAGTGATAATATGTAAGCCTTGTGCTTTCTTTCCCCCTCTTAGTTGCGTCCAAGACTGCGCTTTATTTCTTCTCTCTGATTCCTATCTCCCCTTCTTGGCACTGCTATTTTCCCGGTCTCTTTCCCCTTGCTGACATGTTAATTCTCCCCGTAGTTGGTTTTTTCAAAAACACACTTATGTGAAATAATTTCTTCCCTTCCCTCTTCATTCTTGGTAGTCTGTCGCCACACCTTCCTGTGGGGTTTTTTTTTTCTTTAAGCCGCAGCTTTTACATGGTCCCTGCCACCTCTGTCCCTTTTCAGCCGGTTGTTATTAACTTATGTTTTTGTTTTCCCTTTGAATGCAGCTGTCCCAGCGTGTCACTGATTTCTAGTGCTTTGGTACGGTATGGTCCACTGCTGGTGATGTTATATCTGTCTCTATTCTTATCTGTTACTTTTTATATCATGTTCTCCTAAGGTACCTTGGTGCCGGTCTTTCTTACCTCCTAAAACTTCCAAACCTTTTCGGGGATTGGTACGCTCAGAGTTCGTCCACATGGCACCAGCAAGGTCTTAATGCGGGCTATACGCCTAACTTCTGGAGCATGTGTGGGCTCATTTCCTCTGTGCTGTACTTAAACCTCCAATATTGATTTCTCCCCATCCTTGTTAGAAACTGTCCTGATGTGTCTTTGTGAAAGGTTTATAGTTCAAATCTTACAATTCTTTGCCAGCTTTCTAGCTGTCCGTTGCCATTTCCTGCTTCACATTTAAAACTGCGTAGTAAGTCTTGCTTCCTTATTCCTTCCTGTCATACAGCTTTATACTTGATAAACCACATTTATTTCTATGCCTGCCTGCTTTGGAAACCCCCCGTCTGAAACTTTCATGATATTATAACTCTCCACTTTTGAAGTCCCGGTCTGTATTCCGTCTCTGTTCCCCGTAGCCACTTTTAGCTGCATTTCCGGGTTTAATTTTCGCTGTATAGACCCCGTCTCTGCCACTTTCGGCACCTTTCTGTCATACTCACTATATATGAAACTGTTATTACGCTCCAAGTCTTCTACCTTTGTATTTTGTCTTTGCTAAAAGTCCCAAAAGTCCTGCACTAATCCTGACAGTTGTCTGCCTTAAGCTCCCGTTGTTACTGCTTCTCTGAGTGAATTTGCCACTTTTTTTTCCTGTACCCCCTCTCTCCTGTCACAGCCTTGGCTGTAAGACTGTTAAATTTATCTCACTCCCACCTATACTTTCTCCGTGCAAAAGGTCTCTTGTCCTTTATACAGCATTCTCCTGTCCCCTGGCTCTGTGACTTGTTTTTCTAAGCTATCTGGACTTCAGAAGCATGCTCTTCTCCTTCATGTATTGTCAGTGCTTTATACTGTAACTTATGGCTGGCTGTCAAACTATACGGCCATCTTCCGGTCTGATTAATGCTTTTTCTTCTCCTTTTACAGTTGTAATTTTAAATTAGTACTTGACCTAGTAGCAGTTATCACACCCTTTTAATTTACAATTTGTTTTGGGACAATGTTATATTTTTAATTAATAATGCTTAAGATTTGTCATTTATTTTCCTTATTTATGTCTTGGATATGCTTTGGGCTCTCACTTTGGCGCACACCTCACGGCCCTCCTCTCTGAAGCTCTACCGACTCTTGCACCTTTTTATTTTTTTCCCCTCCCTCCAAAAATTGTCCCTCTTTGCTGTTATTGTATATTAAGTTTAAGGGGTAATTAATGGTATGTATCAAAAGTAGTAGCATTTATATGTATGACCCTCTATAGATTATTGTCATTATATTTAGAATTGATACTTTGCTATGTGATATTGGGAACTGTAATTGTGTGAGTCCGTTTTTAAATTTGGACACACATATGCAGCATTTGTTTTGCCTTGAAGGGGTAATGGAAGTGACGGTCCGCAATGTAGTTTCATGATAATATGACTTAGCCCTTATTAGTGAGGTATTTTTGGCTCCGGGACATAGTTTATGCCATTGTTTCTGCACGGCATGATTAATATGCACTTATTTCCTGTAGAACTGCTTGCCCGTAACTTTTCAGGATGCAAGTTAGACTTTAAACTACTGATTACCTCTGCGGTGAAAAGCTTGGGTTTTCATTTTTAGTTAAGGTTGCAAGACTATGTTCGAGTTCTATACATTAATGGTGTGCGGCAATATTTTCAGTTCAATCATATATTCAGTTTTCTGCAAGTTTAACCTTGTTTTATGGCACATTTTCTCAGCATGCATAATGATATTTCTATGTAATGGTACATATTTCTTTTAAATCACTTATCTTTTGATAATTCAGTTGCCGGTTCTCTAGCTTCTTTGTATGTGCCCTCTCCCACGAATAGCAGTGTTTTGAATGCTTTCGGTTTCATTTTTGCGGTGGCAGCGCTGGATTGTTGCTTGTCTAGAATGGCCTTTGTTTCTGCAGTGTAATATTGCAAGTTCCATAATAATGATTTACAGTCTGTTTGTCCAGGTTTTTTTTTTGTTCATTTATTTGATATTCCAATTTTGTTGTACAGCTTTTTCTTCCTCTGATATGGGGAACATACGAAGTCGTTTGTTTATTGGTTTGCTCTGCTTGTCCATCAAAATCATTTTTTCTCCCTCTCCCTCTCCAAGTCCCACCTACTCCCCTATTTTGCGTGTGTCACTCTTGTTTCAGACTTTAATGCATGTTTATGCAGTACAACAGTGTGAATGATTTTATTTTGTATTGTATTGTCCTGGTTTTGCGGGCTTCCTTACTGTCGGCTGTATTATTTTAATGCTTTTGAGTTCCCTTCTTATGAATTTTTTTTAATAGAAAATCTATTGTCTAGTGACTCTCTTATGGTACCATCCCCCAAGAGCTTACATGTGTTCAGTGTTACAAATCTTTCTTTCAAATTTTTTTTTATTTATATCTATTTTATTTTTACCATCTTTGCAGTTTGTTTCAGGGACTCTTCCCTGGGATATGCTATATTATTATTTTATTTTTTATTTTTATTTTCTTATATACCAGTGTCACGCTATAACCATTGGGTTTGATATCGATGCCTGGGGTTTACACCCATTGGAGGTGACCCTTCAATGGATGACGGTATCTCAATTAGTAGAAGCAGACTTCCATTCCATTTTCGGAGTGGCCTGCGGATTCGGCCTTATTGCCCACATATGAGTTACCTAGTATAGATGAGCGTGGGGGCAATAAAGAGACGTCTAGCGCCTTTCATTGCGATTGTGTACAGGTTGACTCGGGCATTCAAAATTTTAGAAGTGGTTAGTTGTATACGCGGGAGAGCCTAACCTATAAAATTTTCATTTTACAGCGTTGTAGCGCTAAGGGTTTGTAGACCCCTGAGTGGTTTGTAGACCACTTAAGGTCCATTGGGGTGATTATGTTGTAGCTAATCAGCGGGACCCATTGGACCGCTGCTCTTCAACTCATGAGACCTTATTCGCTGGTTTTTTGGGAGTGTTAGCAATGTCCCTTTTTGGGGGCTCTATCATGGGTTGGAGCCCATGGCTGATAACCGGGACAGTTGTTGGCAGACAGATTATCTGGGATTACTCCTGTCTTTAGAAGCACACTCTGGAGAGTAGTATTTATTAATTTGGGATAGAGTAGTATAAATATATAATGGCTGACACTACGTATTTATTTACTTTTGTACTGTCTCTCTAGGCATATTTCTGTTTACAGTTTTTGTCTTGCTTTCTCCTAATGTCACTTGCGGTCAAAGCGTTGAGCTTTCCGCCAATTAGTAATTTTTATTTCGGGTCCCTATGTTGGAGTACATTAATAGATGCGTGAGTATGATTGTGTTATGTCTCTGCATGTTCTACTATCAGGATAATCATTGCATGTTTTTGTAAACTGTTAGCACATTATTATTTCTAGGTCTCCTTGCTATCTCTGAAGCTGCCTTTTGAACCACTAACCTTGTACCAGGTTCTAGGTCTGGTCAATATATATATTACTAATCTAGTTCATTTTTCTATAGCATGTTACAGGTCAGAAGCTTATTTGTAGACCACTTGCTCACTAGGTCCCGTTATTATACATATTGGGTGATGTTGTTCACTACCCATTATATCATATCTTCCTCTCCGCACCCAACACCAGATACTGGTGATCTGACATCTATTCAGTTCTCTAGTGAGGACTTTCTGAAACAAACCTTTCTATTTTGCGGTTGACCTCCCTATGCCACCGAGAGTTCGGAAGGGCATAGTGATCCCGCCAACTGTTCTCTTTCTCAATTGATTTTCTGCGCTGGAGATTACATTGCACGAATCGTGAGTATATTTTCATTTATTGTATGTGTTGCTATTGAGCTTGACTTTGTATACTTTCATGGCCTATTGGATTAGCTCTAATTTAAATGTTTTATTTTACCAAATTTAGGATAAAGATTTTGTCCTCAATACACAGGGACACCTCTGTATGTGGGACAATAACTGTGTCTGTGTATGAGTGTGGTTTTCCTTTTCTGTCTGTGTGCTATGACTTGTAATTGGCTACTGGAATATTTATTTTTATATTTTTTGTTTTAAAACCCTAAACAATTCCTTAACCGTGCACAATTCCAATGCTTGGTTTTGAACTACATTTAGAAATATCTTGCTTCCTCTTCTGAACTTTAAGTTTTCTACTTATCAGGATTGGGTTACTGTTTTAATTTCATGTCTATATGTTGCCGTGTGTCCTGTGGTAAATGGCATATATTAAACCAGCTAATTATTAAGGAATCATTTCTTTAGTTTTAAATTAGTGCTTTAAGGTTACTCTGAGAGATTGCCTATCAACTGCAGTGGTAGTAAATCTCAAAGGAGTGTTTTTTTTCAGGATTGTATATTATTTCATTTAAGCAAAGTTTGTTTGATTTGTGACGAGATGTTAAATACCTGATTGTTTTTGACTTCTGGTAAATTGCTTTCACTAGAAATGCAAGCACTTTTTAGTTTTAATTTGTATGTGTATGTGTTCTTTGAAAATTGCATAATTATTCCAGATATTTACTATAAAAGGTTCTATATTATATGCCATCTAAAACACTGTTTATTTATGACGTTGTTTAAAATAACTAGTGCTGATGTTCACTTCCTGGCTTTTTATTGGGGATGTGTTCCGTAAGAATGTATTAAGTGTTTTAATTTTCCTTTTCACGTCTTATCTACTACTTTCAAACTTCCTTCCCTACTTCTTAAAGATTTATAGTTTTAAGATATATTATTGTATAGAGTTCCAGCATTTATGGTTCTCAAACCCCAAATGGCTCAGTTAAAATTCATTTCCGGATTCCATAATACTACAGTGCTTGCCTTATTATCTATGCAATAGGGTTTAGAGATTAACCCTTGCATAACATAGCTGACTGGTAAATCAGAACTAAAGACTTTCAGGTTGCTATTATTTTAAAGTTATGTTCAGATAAGACTAGCTACAATTGCCAACTTCCTTTTTATTGAGACCCGTACCTATGGAAGGCATATACAGTAATAACCTTCTTTTTCTCCTTTTCCCCTCCTGAAGTATTAATTCTATGAAGACTAATTACACCAGCATGAAGTTTTAATATAAAAACTTCAACTTACAGTTTTTGTCTGATGTATAGTCCTATTTTCAGTCACCATAATGTCCAATGCTTGCAGTGAGCAGTAAACTCAAATTTGACACAGGAAACACCGTTATTTCATGATTTCCTTAGGACCGAATGACAGAGATTAACCCTTGTAGTTCTTATTTTCTCTAAAGTTCATCTTTACAAAAGCTTTGAACTCAGTATATGATGCAAGGAAAGCATTACGTGTTTCAGATTTTTAATAACTAGATGGGTTTTTCTGTGATTCTGTGTTATCCTTCCTACTCTTTGTTTAGAATTCAATTTACAATGTAGGCTTACAAGCTGTTCCATTTATTATACTGGTCTATATGAACATATCCTACTGGTCAATTTGTGCATTTATTGCATTAATAAAAATTATTATTATATCCTTGAATTTTGAATTTTACTAAAATGTTTTAAGAAATGCTCCAACTTGTCTCCTGCTTATAAAGCGGCTCCTCCTCTGTATTTAAAATATACTCTAAATTGTAAATTGATTCCTGGGAATATATAAGCTTATTTTTAGCTATCCCTCTGAATGTGAATCTTGATATGCTGTCATAATTTAGGGCCCAAATTGTGAAAGCATAGAAAGGATCAGTTTCGAATTTAATATAATTTTCATTTTCCAAATTGGCTCTGAGCTATTACAGAGGACTATAGGTTATTGTCCTTCTCATTTGGCCTATTTAAACCTTGTAAAGGTCACGTGAGGAGGCCTCATAGAAATATATAGTTTTTATATTTCTGATATTGGCTTTTCTCTATCTCTCTAAATATCATATTAAAAGCAGCATTTTCCTGGAGCAGACTCTGACCACAATGTTTCCTCAGACTCTGCTGACTTCCTGTGCCAGCAACATCTAATTTACAGAGAACATTTTTTTTTTATTCCTACTGGTAATTTGTAATATTGTATATTGAGACTATGCTCCACCTATTGGTGCCCCAAGGAACTAACAATGCATTCTTTGATTTTTTCTTTCTAATGGTCCTGTGCTGAGATTTGACCACTTGATATTACTTCTTATATTAGCTCTATTTATTAAGTCCTGTAGGTTGAGTGAAGACTGCTAATCCAATTCCTGATCTACCGTCTCTATTCCAGTTTGGTACTTGTGCTACAACTGACCTCTGGCAAGAAACAGAAGTGCTAACTTCTCCAATGAGAATTTTCTTTTGTCCAAATGATGTCATTAATTTAGACCTTCTTGGTTATGCTCTTAAATGTTCTACTGTATTAAATATTTTTGCAGGCTCATCTTTTCCAGAACTTACATGGCACTTTACGTATGAGCTCTCTATTACAACAGACAGCGACCGTGATTCCAGAAGATACTTCCATCACCTGGACTAGTTATGAGTTTTAAATTCCTGCACATTAGACTTCTGCTCTGATTATGACTATTTCCTAAGCTACCCTTCTTTCTGAATCATCTAACTCGTAAGTCCTGCTGGCCTCCTGCAGCTGAGGGCTCAACCCTTGGTGAATGTTAGCCATCGCAGGTGAAGATTCCATACCTACTGGCCATAGATTGCAACGCATTATCCGTGCCTTTTGCCTATTTTTGTTCACCATATTTTTGACCCTCCATACATCAATAACTCGAACAATCAATTTTTATTGTTAGTTTATTTGTACTCTTTTCTTTTGTTCCATAAACTTTACCATTGTTATTTGATCATCTCTTCGTAATGATTACTAATCTGTCTTGCACATTATGCAAGCCAGAAGTGGGGATATATTATGCAAATCCCAATTCTTAGTATTAAGAGGGTTGAAGTTGAAGCTCTGACCCCTACCAATCAGGAGATACAGTATAATTTCATATATACTATTGCTATTTATGTAAATTGGCTTTTCATTATTGAACCCTTATGGTTTCGCTTTTGCTTTTGCACTTAATTAGCACTGTTTTCTCCATGTTTACATTGTCTTTCATGTCTCTTGACATCTATATATTATTTTTGCTTATTCAGTTCACGCTGATTATGCCCACCAAGATATAGCAATGTATCATTCAGGCATACAGTCATTTTGCTTATTCCTTTGCCAACCTCTGACTCTTGATGGACTAATTATGATTGTGCATGCCTAGAATAAAGACATGGAAACATCCAAGTTTGTACACCACAAGTACGTCTTCAAGATCTATCCAGGCCCAAATGATGTTAGATCCCCCAAGGTTGTGGCAATAATCTTTACACCTTGCAAACTACTGGATCACAAGTTTTGGGTCCATGTGAAAGATATACGGGTTTACTCAGCCACAGAACCCGAGGTTACCAGCCTAAACCATCTCAAGACCAGCCACTTCCTTCAGCAGGCCAGCCTGAAAACCCAGATCTCCGTCCAGATTCTTCAGCGCTTCCACCGCCTCAACCATGATCGATGAAAGAGAATTCAGAACTGATACTTCATTTGAGATTTACAGTTGCTGTTTATGGACATTATAGACTCATATTTTGTTTTATTTTCAGTTTAGTAGTAATCTTGTCTATATATTGAAAAGGTTTTATTTTTATTTTCCTATTATTTCCTTTATTGTTCTAATTGTTTTTCCAAGAGTTTCCCCGTTATTTCTGTTTATGTAATTTAAATTGAAGTTGATATTGCTCAAGATACAAGGGTAACATCAAACCCTAATACTGGCTATGATATCATAATGTAGGTGTAAACCCTGTTAGTATCAACCAGTTATGCAATTGTTTAACTTTGGTGTAGGCTTACTTAAGCTGCATGTCTTTCTGTAGGTTTGACTGAGCTCCAAGTGGGGTAGCGGATATATAAAATGCTTCCCATACTTCCAGGTCATTATGCATATGTCAAGATCCATGATCCATGCATGACCTTTGTAGACCATTTTTTTTTGCTGTATAAGGCAACCACATATTTGCTATCCACTTTTTAGTGCTCATGATTGGATGCCAATGATGAGTAATAGTAAGGTCCAGGCATTCCGACCTGTTTAAGGATTCTGAATACCTACAACCTAAAACAGCCTGCAATCTGAGTACTAACCATATATTTGTTGAGCCACCATAACAATGCTTAATCAAAACCACTATTCCTTCCGAGGACCACTGAGATAAATACATTAGATTATCTCTCCATGCGCTATGCAACAGATATAATAGACGCCATAGAAAGACCTGAAAGTGTTTATTAGCATGATCCACCTGAAATTGCTATTACCCACATACCTATACTTCATGAGATTTTGTAGATGAACTCATGAATTTGTCCCATTCATAAAACCTTTCTCACTACAGGTTTGAGTAAGTCTCAAGAGAGATGACATCAGGATTAAGGCCCAAGGGATTAGGTAATATAAAGGGAATTCCATATGCCCAAATAATATATAACCTGAGAATGAAGTTTCCTGTCTTGCACCATACCTTCTAGCAATTTGTAAGACCAAAACTCCCCCTCTAGTTTGATAGCTTGCCACCTTCTGGAATGGATGATGACAAGCTTGACGAGCTTTGTGTCACCCCTCCTCAGAGGGGGTGACAAGTGGGGAATGTATAATTATATTACAGCAAGAGGCCCTCACTGGATGCCCACCGGAAGGGTGGAAGGCCAGATTTTAGGACTCAGGCTGTAAAAATACCAGCTAGGTTTAAAAATCAATGACTGGCTGAGCAAGGACTTGCTTTTCCTGCAAGTTAATATGTGTTCTAGCTAAAGACCTATCCACTGGAATAGTGGTGGGCCAAGCTACATAGCTTTAAACAGCTGAAAAGCACTGAGTAGGCCTGATAACAAGATGATGGCCTTATAGCAGAGAGCCTGCAAGAGCAAGGACTGCTTGGTGAGTTCTAATGAAACCTGGTGCAACTTCCAAATTGAGTGTAACACACATGATGTAGAAATTAAAGACAGAAATGATAAGAAGTTTGGTTCATAACACGGAGTCTGTCTTTAATAAGTTGGCACCCAGATCACAAGATGTTATGAAATTGATATATCTATATTGAGATATCTTCATAAGAACAAAGTGTTTACAAAAAAGGAAATTACACAATAGCCATGTTTGGATGTTTGGATGTCCGTATCTAGGGAGATGTTGACAAAAAGGGAAATTGCACAATAGCTAGCAATAGCTAAAACGGAAAGATGGGCACCTGACCGGGTATGATTCAGAGAGATTGAGCAAGATTAGAAAAAAGTCCCTCTCAATAGACTTGTATGGGGACCAGATGGTATATAAGGACTGGTCACCCAAGCATATTTCGGAGGTTCTCCCCAGCGTATCTAGGACGCAGAGCTCCAGTCAGCTGAATCCAGAATTTGTCTGATGAATGTATCTGATTAAAGTCTGATTTGCAAATAAACTCTTCATTCCAAATGATGATTTGTGGGCTTCACTTAATGATGAAAGGCTGTAAGTATAAATGCTTTTGCTACATCAGGCTATCATTCGCTGCATTGTATAACCTGTAGTCTAAATCCAGTTTGTCATAAGGCTGGTATCTTTTCCTTAGACCTAACGTCTCCCTTAGAGGCAATAACTCCTTGATTACCCCAGTACTAGTGTTATTTAGAGATGGAGTCAGATTAAGGTCACTCTAGCCTTCTTGGGGGGTGACCCACCGTTCGATTTAAACACGCCATGAGAATTTTTGTCAAAGTGGGGGTTGATTCTAGCTCTTGACTAAAATTCTGTTGTTTTATCTTCCAATTGATTGCTGTCCACACATAGATCTGGGCTATCAGCTGGGACTTCTCACTAACTTCTCCCTCCCTTTTGCTTTGTTCATAGTTCCCTGCTATCTCACAGATGTCCATTTTTCTTCTTCTGGCCTTGGGCTCTCACAACATCTCCCTTCATGGCCTCATGCAACAGTTTATCTCAGCTCTGGGGCCTGACTGAAGTTTTTCCCATGTCTCAGTAGTTTTACAAGCCCCCCTCCTCCCCCTTCTCCTGTCTCTGCTTCTTACAGAAAAACACAAGTCATTTGTCTAATAATTCAAACATCTATAGAGTACTTCTTTCTATTACAAAAGAGCTAGCTAGAGCCTGAACTATGCATTTACACCTATGTTATATGGAAACGCAATATAGTTATTTCCCACAAAATCTCATGGTAATTCTTTGTGGCCTTGGGCAACTCGTTTAACCCTTCATGCCTCGGGAGAAGGCAATCACTTCTGTATCTTGCTAAGAAAACCACAAGGAGGGGGTAGGTGGATTTGGGGAGGGGGGCAGAGGATCCTAACTGTGTGATCACTAGGAGTCAACCCTGACTCAAGGGCAGATCTAGATAAGTGTCTTCATTCTAGAATCTTCTTGAGTTTGATTTTTAGATTCACTACTCAATTTTTCCAAATCTAAACCCAAGACAAATTACATTCGGGTATACAATTGATTACACCCTGTCCAAGTGGATTGACAAAGCACCTGAGGCAACAGAGACTGAAGTGTCTTGCCTGATGTGTAAAACGAGGTATGGACCCTGGTGTCCTTGGTCCTTAACCTGCTACTCTAACCAATAGGCTACTCCTGCCATTGCTGATAAATTTAAACTCATTATCAGAAGTTGAAGAGGCTGAATATTATTTTGAGTGAATTCATAAAACTCCCACTGATATTTGGCTATGAGAAATGCAAATAAAAATGTATAAAATATTGTTCAAATTGAGAAGGGTGAACTTGCTGATTCTGACATTTGAAACACATGCAAATCTGAAAAGGGAGTTCCTCCTTATGTTGCCTGTACAGATGTGCAAATATTCAAAAATTCTAGCAGGACATTTTTAAATTGTTAAATATCATTTTTAAAGCAAATATTCCCTGTGATGCAACCAGTGCATGGCTAGGGTTGAATGCTGGAAAAGCAGATATAATCAATCAGTGGAGAGATGTTATAGACCTGGCATTATTACTGACACATTTTGATTCAATGGATGGTATATTTTGTATAATTGGCGGTCTGTCTTTCCAAGGAGATGAGCATGCCTACAACCTTTGAGTGGTATCTGACCACCTCAAGATCAGTATTCTAGGGTGTGTGACACTTCTAAAGGAGGAAGGGGTGGTATTGCAGTCAGGGTAGTGCACTAGCATAAAACCCCTAGTAAAGAGGAGTTAGGGGTCTCCTTTTCTCCACTCTACTGAAAGGCTGCCAGGATTCAGGGAGGTGTACCTGGACTCTAAGGTAAGAGGCCACCAGGCCAAGTGTACCAGGGACAGGAGATAGAAATCCTGTAAGAAGACATCATCCTGATGATGGGCAGCTGGGACAAAGAAAGTCACCTGGACCCCACCATGAGGGCTCACTGGGCTGGAAGTTGCCTGAGATAGAGAACTGAAGTACCCTAGAGCAGGGCCTGTGATGTCTGCCTCTGTGTGGTTGGTACAGTGGCAAATTGCCAACTGCTCTGTTTGTGATGCCAGTTTAATCATGAAGACTATAAATGTATAGAGTGATGGGTGTGGCTCTGGCTGGCTTGTTAGACAGACTGGATGGATTGTGCAGGTCTTTATCATCTGTCATTTACTATGAACATCTTGAATAGTATCTATTTACAGAGGGGGTGTGCATATGAGTGGAGTATGGGTGAGGCATAGATCGGGCTTCTACGTAATATACAGAATACTGTAAGTTACACATGCCCAAGCCACATTTAAGTGCCCACACATATGTCAGTTGTATGGGTCATCTAACTATGAAGTGCACAGTAGTACAGGAGCTCAGGACCACTGCTACACAAATTATTGAATTTATAGTGGGATGGGATCTCCCTTGCACTTACTTATTGTTGATGTTAGGGGACTTGGATGTAGGGGATGATAGAGGAAGGGGCCATATAGTATTGAAGGCTGGGGAAAAGTTTGTTTGTTTATTTATTTATTTATTTGCACTGCTATTCATTAGTTTGAAGGATTGGATTAAAGAATCTGCACCAGATTCAAAGGTGTGGTTAAACTGGATGATACATTTGGCATAGTTTGAACTGTGGATCTACTGTGGACCTACAGGGCTATATCAGAACCTTGGGCAGTAACTTCTACAGTTACAAAGGTACGGTACTAAACAAGAGGGGGTAGATGAAGGGGTATGATAAAATTTTTTTGAGGTTCACATACATGAGGGCACTACATTAGAAATGGGAAATTGATGAGGGCTGCACATGGAAAGGAAAGGGATACAGGAAAGGGTTGGGGGGAATGGAGGTGTGTATGGAAGTGACTGTTTTGGTTCTCTTCCTGAGAGAAGAAAGAAAATCTTTGGTGGGGTATAGACCTCATCACACAGCTCCTCTGGATCAGAGCATCACCAGAGGAGTCAGGGCACTATGGATATTTTAGGAAGGGGACAGAGTCCAACTTTACATGTTTATAAACGGGCTCATTTTCAAAACAGAAAAACATCTAAAAAGTGGCATAAAGCAGCATTTGGACGTTTTTCTCACATAAACATCCAAATCAGTATTTTCAAAACCTATTTTTAGATGGTTTTCTATGAAGTCCATCAGAAGTGCGTTCAAATCTCAAGGGGCGCATCAGGGGCATGTTCAGGACGGGACTTGGGCATTCTTAAGACTTAGACGTTTTTCAGCCATAATGGACCAAAACAAACCGTCCAGGACTAAAACTAAGATGTTTTGAGCTAGACCTCTTTTTATAATGAATAAGGCACAAAAAGGTGTCCTAAATAACCAGATGACCACTGGAGGGAATCAGGGATGACCTCTCATTATTTACCCAGTGGTCACCAACCCCCTCCCACCCCCCAAAAATATGATGAAAAACATTACTTGCCAGCCTCAGATGTTATACTCAGGTCCATTAGAATAGCATGCCGGTCCCTGGAATAATCTAGTGGTGGGTGCAGTGCACTGCAGACTGTTGGACCCAGGCTCCTACCTCCCCCTATCTGTTACACTTGTGCAGGAAACTGTGAGACCTCCAAAACTCACCAGAAACCCACTGTACCCACTTATAGGTGCCCCTTCACCCGTAAGGGCTATGGTAGTGGTGTACAGTTGTGCGTAGTGGGTTTTAGGTGGGTTTTGGGGGTCTCAGCAGACAAGGTAAGGGAGAAATGGTACCTGGAAGCATTTTATGAAGTCCACTGCAGTGCCCCCTAGGGTGCCCTATTGCTGTCCTGGGATGTCATGGGGACCAGCCTACTAAAAATGCTGGCTCCTCCTACATCCCAATGGCTTGATTTTGTGCATTTTGCACTTGGACATTTTTTTTTTTTTTTTTAAATGGACCAATAAACAAAATGTCCAAATCACAAAACAGTATTTTCGAAAAGAAAAAAAAAAGATTCAATTTTTTCTTTTTTGAAAATGACCTTCTTTCCTATTTAGATTTTGGACGTTTTAGTGAAAACGTCCAAAGTTGGACTTAGACGTCATATCAAAAATGCCCCTCTATGTAGCTTTGTAAGTCTAAGTGCTTTGAAATTAAAATATGTTAGTTTGTTTCAATGGGATTTAAGCATAGGCGTAGACTGGGGGGGGCGAGGGGGGGCAATGCCCCCCCAAACGACGAGGACGTGGACTGGCGCTAGAATGAAAAAAAAAACAAAAAACAAGCAGGCACGCGCTCGTCTCCGTCCGCTTCGCTGCTTCCCTGCCTTCTCTGTCTGCGTCCCGCCCGAAAGGAAATGACATCAGAGGAAGGCGGGACGCAGTGCAGACAGAGAGGGCAGGGAAGCAGCGAAGCGGACGGAGACGAGCGTGTCTATCTACCCCCTCTCTTCCTACCCTCCGGCGCAGGCAGCACCAATCTTCTCTAAGCCTTTCTTTGTTCCTGGCAGCGGTAGCGACGTACACGCTGCCTTCAGCTCTGCCTCGAAGCCTTCTCTTCAAGTTCCTGTTCCCGCATAGGTGGGAACAGGAACTTGAAGAGAAGGCTTCCGGGGCAGACCGAAGGCAGCGTGTATACGTCGCTACCGCTGCCAGGAGCACAGAAAGATTGAAGAAGACTGCTGCCTGCACCGGAGGGAGGGAGGAAGAGAGGGGGTAAACGGAGTCACGATCCTGGACCTCGCGGGGGGGGGGGGGGGGCAGCAGAGGGAAGATGACTGGGACTGGGAGGGTGGGAAGCAGTGGGAAGGAGCAGGAGATGGATGGGACTGGGAGGGTGGGAAGCAGTGGGAAGGAGCAGGAGATGGATGGGACTGGGAGGGTGAGAAGCAGAGTGAAGGAGCAGGAGATGGATGGGACTGGGAGGGTGGGAAGCAGTGGGAAGGAGCAGGAGATGGATGGGACTGGGAGGGTGAGAAGCAGAGTGAAGGAGCAGGAGATGGATGGGACTGGGAGGGTGGGAAGCAGTGGGAAGGAGCAGGAGATGGATGGGACTGGGAGGGTGGGAAGCAGTGGGAAGGAGCAGGAGATGGATGGGACTGGGAGGGTGGGAAGCAGAGTGAAGGAGCAGGAGATGGATGGGACTGGGAGGGTGGGAAGCAGTGGGAAGGAGCAGGAGATGGTTGGGACTGGGAGGGTGGGAAGCAGAGTGAAGGAGCAGGAGTTGGATGGGACTGGGAGGGTGGGAAGCAGTGGGAAGGAGCAGGAGATGGATGGGACTGGGAGGGGTGGGAAGTAGAGGGAAGGAGCAAGAGATGAATGGGACTGGGAGGGGTGGGTGGGGAGCAGAGGGAAGGACCAGGAATTGGATTGGACTGGGAAAGGAGGTGAGCAGAGGGAAGGAGCAGGAGATGGATGGGACTGGGAGGGGTGGGTGGGGAGCAGAGGGAAGGACCAGGAATTGGATTGGACTGGACTGGGAAAGGAGGTCAGAGGGAAGGAGCAGGAGATGGATGGGACTGGGAGGGGTGGGAAGCAGAGGGAAGGACCAGGAATTGGATTGGACTGGACTGGGAAAGGAGGTCAGAGGGAAGGAGCAGGAGATGGATGGGACTGGAAGGGGTGGGGCGCAGAGGGATGGACCAGGATATGGATGGGATTTGGAGAGGTCAGGCACAGCAGAGGGAAGGAGCAAGAGATGGATGGGACGGAGGGATGGTGAGCAGAGGGAAGGAACAGAAGATGGATGGGACTGGGAGGGGTGGGGAGCAGAGGGAAGGAGCAAGAGATGGATGGGACTGGGAGGGTGGGGAGCAGAGGGAAGCCTACTGGAAAGAAGACACTGCATAAAACAGAAGACACTGGGATCAAAGCGAATAGAAAAACTACATGATCAGACAACAAAGGTAAATAAAAGTTTATTTTATTCATAATTTATTAATTGAAATGTGTCAGCTTTTTGAAATGTGCATCTGTGATATTTTGCCTGTAAATTTCATTTCCTTCCTCCATATTAGCATATTCATTTGCATATGTATATATGCAAATGATATGCTAATATGCTCCGCCCATTTTTTTGCCCCCCCAAATGAAACAGTCAAACTACACCTATGGATTTAAGTCCCTCTCATCTGAATTTCTTGTTGGAAATATAACCCTGTTGTAAATAAAGGATTTTAAAAATGTGTTAGGTTACCCTAGTGTTCTACAATGTAAGCTAGGATCTGTTATATTCTGGGCTCCTATCACACAGCCTTGGGACACGTAAATGGAGGTGCCCACTTATAGAACTTCCCCCATGGCATATGTTATACATAAATTAGTCTACTAAGATCTATAAATTAATACACAATTCCTGCACATCACCTTACATTTTAAGACCTCATTGCTAAATATTAATGGTTTCTGCAAAGTGCCATAATGAAAGGCATTTTGTAATTTTCTCCATTTCAGAGTAAGAGTAAGCCTATCAAAAGGGAATTATTTATTCTTATTTCTCTCTGATCCTATTCAAATCAGAATTTTCCCTTGCAAAATGCTGAAATGCTGCAGTTACAGTCAAAGAGAACTACTTATTCAGGGTTTTGTGACACACAGGAGGTAACAGACAAATGAAATAACAAAAAATGCATACACAGGAGCATAAGCACCTAGAAAAGTAATTTTCTGAGATTTTAGATAAATTACTTTCTAATTCACAAATGACACGGCTTATATTTATCCTGTTATAGAAAGGATTACTAAATGCAAGGCCACAGCTTTCTAATGGAGAATAGTTATGGGAGAACTCAGCTGCAAGAACTAACCAACAAAAATAGGCACCTTTTAAGACATTGTTTAATTATTTCCTTTCATACGTTATTGACTAATAAATGGAAACCAGCAGCTGTAGGAAGGCAGCTATAACTTAGGAACACAGCAAATGATGGCAGATAAAGAGTAGTGTGGTCCATCCAATCTGCCTGGTACAGTAACTAGTGGGCTCATTTTCAAAAGAGAAGGACGCCCATCTTTCGACATAAATCGGAAGATGGGCGTCCTTCTCATAAGGTCGTCCAAATCGGTATAATCGAAAGCCGATTTTGGAAGTCCCCAACTGCACTCTGTCGCAGGGACAGCCAAAGTTCAAGGGGGCATATCGGAGGCATAGCGAAGGCAGGACTTGGGCGTGCCTAACACTAGGATGTCCTCGACCCATAATCAAAAGAAACAAGGACGTCCCTGACAAACACTTGGACAACTTTACCTGGTCGTGTTTTTCTTACGACCAAGGCACAAAAAGATGCCCGAACTGACCAGATGACCACCGGAGAGAATCTGGGATGACCTCCCCTTACTCCCTCAATGGTCACTAATCCCCTCCCACCCTCAAAAAACATCTTTAAAAATATTGATTGCCAGCCTCTACACCAGCCTCAGATGTCATACTCAGGTCCATCACAGCAGTATTCAGGTCCCTGGAGCAGTTTTAGTGGGTGCAGGGCACTTCAGGCAGGCGGACCCAGGCCCATCCCCCCTACCTGTTACATTTGTGGAGGAAACAGCGAGCCCTCCAAAACCCACCAGAAACCCACTATACTCACATCTAGATGCCCCCATTCACCCATAAAGGCTATGGTAATGGTGTACAGTTGTGGGTAGTGGGTTTGGGGGGCTCAGCACACAAGGTAAGGGAGCTATGTACCTGGGAGCAATTTATGAAGTCCACTGCAGTACCTCTTAGGGTGCCTGGTTGGTGTCTTGGCATGTCAGGGGGACCAGTGCACTACAAATGCTGGCTTCTCCCATGACCAAATGGCTTGTATTTGGTTGTTTCTGAGATGGACGTCCTTTGTTTCCATAATCGCTGAAAATCCGAAACAACCAAGTCTAAGGACGACCATCTCTAAAGACGACCAAATTTCAGGATTTGGGCGTCCCTGACTGTATTATCGAAACGAAAGTTGGACGTCCATCTTGTTTCGAAAATGCAGGTTTTCCCACCCCTGGATGGGGACATTTTGTGAGGACATCCTCATCAAAACTTGGGTATCCCTTTCGATTATGCCCTTCTAAGGGTTCTTGAGTAACATTTTAGGCAGGGTACTCTCCTTCCCTGAGCATGTTTGAAGTGCAAAAGTCATTTCACTTTTTTAGCTGGCTTTGAGAGGAAATCCTCTACACTTAGAGTCCATTCTCTTGCCATCTAGGGATCATCTGTGCTTATCCCACATTGTTTTCAATCCATCACTGTTTCTGTCTCCACTACCTCCACCAGGAGGGCATTCTAGGCAACACCCTCTTTCCATGAAAATAAAAATTTCCTGATGTTGCTTTCAAGTTTATCTGCTTGCTGCTTCATTTCATATACTTCTGCATCCTCCTGTTCTTTGGAAATGGTTTGTTTGTTCATTAGTACCTTTCAAAACATCTGTATCATATTTCCCCCATCCCTCCTCTCCTCCAGGTCTTCAAGTCACTGCTTTCAGTCTCCTTATATCCATAGTGACATGGAGCTTTCAAACAGTGGCATACTAAGGGCGGGGTTGCAGAGGCAGTCTACCCTGGGTGCACACTGCAGCTGTATGGCTGTCGGCTCCGCAGGTTCCCTGCTCCCTCCAGGATAATGTAGAGTACGGGTGGGCTCAGCTCCTTAAGAAGCATCTGCGAAACAGGAGCTCGCTGTCGGGTGTTCCCAGCAATCCCGTGGCTATACAGAAGCTAAGTACTAGTTATTCTACATTATGAACTATATCCTTAAGTGTAAAATTGAGTATAGAGGTTTCTCAGACTTTTGAGGATACTCGCCACCAGGTTTACTTACAGGAATAAAATCATTCCAGAGCAAACGCTGAGCGTCTCGGTTTTCAGTTCTAAATAGAGTGGCCTAAACCGGGTATCTGAAGTCTTTTCCTCGATTTACATTGACATAAGACATTATCACCTGAGAGATCAACTTGCTGGCAGTGGATTTATATATTGTTACACTTTTTCAAGCAAGTTCCAGTTATTAATTTAATGTGTACATTTTGAACCATTCCTACCAGTGCAAGCATGTCTTCTACAATGCAATGAAAACCAGAAATCTTAACATACAGCTGTGAAAAGTTATTAAAGGAAAAGAAATGTTAAAAATAAATAAACTACCAAATGCTTAGATGTATTTGTGAAACAAATGTTATACAGCTACAAGAGATGCACTAATATTAAAATAGTCTGACACAGACAACATCCTGAGCAGATCTCCCTCGAGCAGACCAGAGCTGGAATCAATAAACTTAATTATTAGAACACATGGTTTCAGGAAAAACAAACTACTTATGAAACCTATAATTCAGGTGGTTACTACTTTGCCCTGTATATGATTTTTCCTTTGGTTGCTACAGTGTTTCTAAGTCAATGCAGTCTGGTCTCTGCATCTTGAGATGAGTGAGCCAGTGTATTAGGAAATTCAAACAATGAGGGCTGGAAGGAGAAAAGGATAATTAGGGCTCCTTTTACTAAACTGCGGTGAGTACTAATGCGCTAGTAAATGGGCTCAGCGTGTCCTAACATGGGACTTTCCCATCAGGACCGCTGAAAGCTGAGCCGGACCTAGGGCAGGGCCATCGCTGCTGTCCACCCTCCAGGATTGCCGCTGTTGTCGCCCCTCCCCCCCCCCCCCCACTGCATCTCCACTTACCTTGGCTGGTGGGAGTTCTCAAGCCGCGCCAGCAGAAGCCTTCCTCCAGCGCTGTTCGTCACTCCGCCACATTGCCTGCCCTGCCCCTGCGACTGCTTTCTTCCTAATGTCCAAACATACTAGGACTAGGGGGCATGCAAGCTACAAAGTAGTACATTTAAAACAAATCAGAGAAAATATTTCTCACTCAACGTGTAAACTCTAGAATTCGGGCCCCCTGAGATCCAAGATGGCCGCATCCTGCTAAGACGCTGTGAGCCTCGATTCCTTTGCTCTCAAAAAATGCCTAAGCAAATAGGGAGAATAGCGGTTAGAGCTTCCCCGCTACCCCCTCCTTACCTGGTCCTTTGGATCGCTTTCTGAGACCGCAGGGAGTTGTTCAAGATGGCGGAACACCACCAGTAGGGAACGCCAGCAATTTGGAGACTTCGGTTTCCCCTGGCTTTGATGTCACCTTGAGCCCCGCTGTGCGCACACTCCCCCCCTCCCCAGCCGATAGGCGCAAGCTCCTTCCTCGCTGATTCGACGGGGTCCACCCCGAAAAGTGGTAAGGACCCAGAAGAACGTCGAATGGAAGCTTTTTCTACATCAGAGGTTGGACTAGAGGGCAGTTTGCCCACAGAATCGCCGCGGATAGAGGGGAGATGAGCTGAGGGACAGAGCGAGATCCGTGAGCAGTCGTCTGTAAGGTTTGAAATACCTAAAGAGTTAGTAGTCAAACCAAAAGAAGTGACATTAGACGCATTATGGGATTTAGTTTCTAATCTGGGACAAACTTTCCTAAAACAGATTAATGAGGTGTTACCGAAAGTAAAATCCTTGGAAATTGACTTGCAAAAACAAGAAGAGCAGATTAAGGTTTTGAATGATAAAGATAAAATGGATCAAAGAATTATGAAGTATGAAACAATACAACCTACCATGATAAAAGATTTGACGAGCCTCAGGGTGAAAATGGAAATCTTTGATAATTACACTAAAAATCATAACCTGAGATTTGTCAACTTTCCTAGAGTACAGAATGTTGCTCCTCTGGAGATGCTGAAACGCTATATGCGAGAACATTTGACTATACCTGAGCAGAATCTACCACCATTGACTATGGCATATTGTATTCCTGGGAATGATTTGAACCAACTTGATAATCTGATAGATGTTTCTCTTTTGCTTGAAACTTCTGACACTCAACTTGCAACTGCCACTACATTGGTGGGACAGTTGCACTATTGCCTGATAAAAATTGGATCTTTCGTTTGTTTTTCCGAAATAAAGATAAACCTTTTTTAGGTTTTAAAGTATTACTATTTCCTGATGTCTCTAAGGAGACTAGACGACAGAGGAAACAATTCTTGCTCCTTAGGCCTGAAATTTTGCATTTGGGGGGTTCCTTTTTTCTAAGGTACCCCTGCAAGTGCATAGTAAGGCTTAGAGAGAAGAAATATGTATTTACAGAACCTGCACACGTATCAGCACTTATAGCCTCAGTAAAAGTGAATAAGCGTTAAAATAAGAATTAACTTCTCTTAGCAGTGTTTGCATTATCTTGTATATTTTTCTGTTACTGTTTTTCTCCCGTAGATTTCCTATATCTTGGATCTCAAATTTATGGACTTGAGTATGGGTTACTTTTGAAAATGTAAATTTTCTTATTTTTTTTCCTGTGTTTAAATACTTTGTTTTATTGTTAGATACTTTCCTAAGCAAGATGAATAAATGAATTAAAAAAAAAAAACGCTGGAATTTGTTGCCAAAGAATGTAATAAAAGCAGTTAGCGTAGCAGGGTTTTAAAAAGGTTTGGCTGGCGTCCTAAAGGAAAAGTCCATAGTCCATTATAAAATGAACTTGGGGAAAATCCATTGCTTATTTCTAGAATAAGCAGCATAAAATGTACTGTTTTGGGATCTTGACAGGTACTTTTGACCTGGATTGGCCACTGTTGGAAACAGGATGCTGGGCTTCTTAGCCTCCAGTCTGTCCCAGTATGGCAGTACTTATGTACTTATGCATGCTCAATTTCATCAAAACTGAGCATGCGCGATGTGAGGGGAAAAGAACTGGAAAAAGGCTTCTACTGCTGGAGGGGCCTGGGGACCCCCGGCAGCCAAACTATTGGCCCCGAAGCCCTGAGTCTGCTCCTCCCAAGCCTCTAAGGGGGGCCCTGTGCCAGAGTTTTGTCTCTCCTGCTCCTGTCGGGATGCGATCACCCGGGTCCCATCAGAAGCAGGAGAGACTCCGGCACCAGGCCCTCTTTGGAGGCCAGGCCAGGGGGAATTTTGCCCCCTCTCTCGGCGGCCCTGTTTCCCATGCACTAAGCCCATTCTACTGTGGCCCTCAAAGAGGGCATTTTTCTGTTTGTTGCACTTCTGGTCATGCACTACTGTCAGATTCCATGTCCTATCTGGGAGGTACTAAGGGCTCCTGCGTTAACTCTGCGTTAACCAGTTAGCACATGCTAATGTAAGCACGCTGAATGGATAATGCTTCCATATCTACTCTCCACCCATGCCTCGCCCCTGCTCTGCCCCTCGTAAAATAAATAGAAAAATATTTTTACCTTGTAATTACTGCACACAAACAGATAAATTACTGCAAGGTGCCCTGAAGTAAATGTTTGTAGGCATGCAAAGCCTAAGTTAGGGCTTAGTGCACTTTAGTAAAAGGTATCCCGTGTACCTGAATGTGATTCACCTTGAGATACTACTAAATAAGGTATGAGCTAGGGTTACCATATGTCCGGTTTTACCCGGGCATGTCTTCTTTTTGAAGACATCGTCGGGCAACCGGGCGGGTTTTGCCATCCTGCCCATTTGTCCAGATTTCCGGACAAACGGGCAGGCTGGCGGGCCTACTGGTGTCCTATCCTCCCCTCCCCTTACCTTACTATACTACCCTGGTGGTCTAGTGACCTCTTCAGGGCAGGAAAGAGCCCCCTCTTTCCTGCCTGAAGCGCCTGCATACTGTTTCTTGCTGACTTCAGTCCTGGTGCCAATTCAAAATGGCCACCAAGAGTTGAGGCAGCCTCGTGAGACTTCTGCAGAAGTCTTGCAAGGTCACTCTTGGTGGCCATTTTGAATCAGCGCCAGGACCGGAGTCAGCAAGAAACAGTATGCAGGTGCTCCAGGCAGGAAAGAGGGTGCTCTTTCCTGCCCCAAAGAGGTCACTACACCACCAGGGAAGTACAGTAAGGGGAGAAGAAGATAGGACACCCTTAGGCAGGTGTGATGGGGGGTGTGACGGGGGCAGGGGTGAAAGGGGTGGGACGGTATGTGACAGGGGGTGGGATGGGGTGGGGGGCGGGACATGTTTCTTCTTTTTGGGGGAAGCAAATATGGTAACCCTAGTATGAGCTAAATGCAAATAAATAAATAAATAAAAAATTAACCAGCATTAGCAGCCAGGGTCTTCAATAGGTGACTGGTTGTTTGGCTGTGCTACTGTCCTGGTTTAAATTTTATTGCTATCATTTAGCTCTTAGCAGGGGTGGACTGACCATTCAGGCAACCTGGCAGTGCCTGAGGGCCCAGTGCAGTTGGGGGCCCCAGTTCCTCCTACCCACATGTCTGATATCTCTTTCCTCTCTGTCTCCAGATCCAGAACTCCTGATCTCTCAGCCCCCTTCCAGTTTACTTCAAATGTCCCTTTGTTTGTTCAGGGCCCTGGCTGTCTACCACTGACCGGAACCTCTCTGCTGCAGCTGACCTCTGTCTGCTGTAACTTCCTGCTTCCACAAGGGTGGGCTACAGCAGAGAGGTTCCAGTCAGTGGCAGACAGCCAGGGTCCTGCACGGAGAAAGGGGCTTGGTAAACAAAAGAGACAGTAGTAAGGACAGAGAGAAGAGAGGGGGAAATGTTGGCCTGAGGAAGGGAGGGAGAGGGCAGAGATGGTGCATCAAGGGGAGGGAGAAAGAATGAGAGGGAGAGATGTTGCATCAGGGGAGAGGGGAAAATGTTGGCCTGGGGAAGGGAGGGAGAGGGCAGAGATGGGGCATCGAAGGAGAAAGAATGAGAGGGAGAGATGTTGCATCGGGGGAGGGGTGGAGGAGAAAAATGGTGGATCTGAGGAGGAGGGAGAGATGTGGGACCCAGGGATGGAAGGGGAGGGATATGGGACCCAGGGGCAGAGGGGCACAGGACTCTCTTATTGCCCGGGGGGGGGTCTAAATCCCTGTCAGTCCGCCCCCGGGTCCTAGCCAGTTTGTTTGTTTTTTAAATGTATGATACCACTGATTCTTTAAAAGTCTCCTCCCCTGAGTCTACTCACCACCACTAGGTTGTTACCTTCCAGTTTGGCATCTCTAATATTTAGTGCACACTTATTTTTAGTGCACGCTAGAAACACTAACGTGCCTTTGTAAAAGGGCCATTAAGTTTTTATCAGCTTCAAACACAAAAGATACCAGAAATGTAGCACAAGTGTCCACTATATCTTGAGATGTTTCCAACAATTTCGATACATTCAGACCATCAGGAGATATCACCTCCGGATTAACATTAAGGTCAGAGCCAGATGTAACAACAGGCTGCCTTTGTTTAAAAGGCAAGTAGCAGATATTGTTTATTGGGGACAAATTCTCATTAGATAATTTCAAAACTTCCTGCATGCACATCTTAAAAAGCTGTCTTGGAGAAACCATCTGAACCTCCACCTACCCTCCTCTCTTCCTTCCCGTTCACATTAATTGATTTGATTTGCTTACTTTATTTATTTTCTGTCTATTAGATTGTAAGCTCTTTGAGCAGGGACTGTCTTTCTTCTATGTTTGTGCAGCGCTGCGTTCGCCTTGTAGCGCTATAGAAATGCTAAATAGTAGTAGTAGTAGTAGTAGTAGTAGTTTTGCCTCCTCTTTCTGTAGTCTTAAGAGCTTTCGTGCAAAGTCGTGTCTCCCTCCTGGTCTTTCAGCTCTATCCTGACACTTTTGTCTAGAAACTCCAATTAGTGCCAGTGGTGAGGATAGTTTATTTATTTATTTTTTTTTTTTTGGGGGGGGGGGGGGGGGGAACGTAAATATTCCTTCAGTAGGTACAAGGACAAGCCATTTATTTATAAAACGCTTTTCTCCTGGTATATGTTTAACAAAGAAGTGCAAAGCCCTTGACCATGGATAATTTCTCTTAAGATGAAATATTGAAAACCTGCCTTCTCCAACAGTGTCTCCTGCAGAGTCAGGTTTGATGTGACTTGTAAGTTTTCTGGGTGAGTCTGGTTCACAACTCCTTGAAAGGTTTGAAGATTTTCCCCTGTGACAAAGGTCACTTGGGATGATTGGACAGACAGTAAGATTTGGAAAAATGATTTAATTTAAATGTACTGTGACAGCTCCTGTCAGCTCTCCTGGAACTGGCGCTTTCAACAGAAGAACTCCAGTACTCCAGTACATACTGCTCAGATCTTGCTGTATCTGCCATGGAAGAAAAATGTCCTTTTCTATGATATGAAGTGATTAAGCAATGCTTTGCATGCATTAAAAATATAAATGAGCGGAATTAGAACTCAGCTACTAATACCTAGGATTTCCAAAATATTGAGCTCTTTTCATTTAATAACATAGGGGTCCTTTTACTAAGCTGTGGTAAAAAGTGGCCTTAGCAAGTGGGAAATTTCCACGGAAGGGCGCGCTAAGGCCACTGTTTTCCCACAGTTGGAAAATGGCCAATTTTCAATATTTTCTATTAATGGCCATGCACTAATGTTCAATAAATATATGGGGTTCTCGTTTTATAAATGCAGCCAGCACGAAAAGGCGTTACTGGAGGAAAAGCCTCGAGAAGCTCCTAGACTTATTAAATTGCCTTACAGGAGCAGGACTTCATCATCATCAGCAAAAACCTCTATAAAGTAGTTAATGCTATAAATAATGCAAACTTAGCTTAGGCTGCCAGGTCTCTTTTTCTTCCCTTCTCAGGTTCTCAAGACACCAACCGTGATCAACGATGGCCAGCGTTTCGAATCACTGCTTCATGATCACAGGCCAGAGGAATCTGCAGGGGGGAAAGAGATATATATAAGTTCTTACCCAGCTAGCGTTTCTTTTTGTATCAATATTTCTTTAATGATGTGCTCACTTTGGTTCCGTTCAACAACGCCGACGGAGGCTTAAGAGACAACTTGTCTGGAAAATGGTGGCTCGTTATAAAGCTTTTAATGATGTCACACGCTGTTGCTAAACTAACCAATCAAAAGTTCTCAAAAGACCACACAGGGCCGAATACCCTCTTAAAGAAGTCCCGCTCCTGTAAGGCAATTTAATGTCTAGGAGCTTCTCGAGGCGTTTCCTCCAGTAACGCCTTTTCGTGCTGGCTGCATTTATAAAAAGAGAACCCCATATATTTATTTTGCATGTTTGCTGGTTTGGGTATCTCTCCCTCAGATAGTATTATTTAGTTTACATGCACTAATGTTGCCATTAGCACATGATGATTAAAATATTAACACACTAGTAAAACATGCCCATTTCTCACACAAATGAAACTAGCAAGGTTATCCTCCGAGTTCTAGCTTGGACCCCTCCCTCCCCCCCTCTCATCCGAGTTCCAGGCCCCCCTCCCTCTCCTCTGAGTTCAGTGGTGTGCTGGAGTTGGCTCGCACCGGCTCACAAGAGCCGGTTGTTAAATTTTGTACCGACTTGCGAGCCGGTTGTTCCTGAGTGCGAGCAGGCTCTCCTCCCTCCCTCCCTCCCTTCCTCCCTCCGTATCTGGTCCCTCACCTCGTCCAGCGAATTCTTTGGGGCAGGCAACCTTCCCTGCTGCCGGATCGCTCTTTAAAAATGGCCGCTGAGACTGCCAAAGGCAGCCTCGCGAGACTTCTGCTGAAGTCTTGCAGGCCGCCCTTGTAAGTCTCGGCGGCCATTTTGAAGAGCGATCCGGCAGCGGGGAAGAGTCAGTGCTGGCAGCGGGCAGGCAAGATTACCTGCCCCGAAGAATTCGCTGGACGAGGTGAGGGACCAGATCTAGAGGGAGGGAGGAGAGTCGAAGAATTTGTTGAACAACTTGGTGGCTGGAGGGGGTGGCAGGGGAGAGAAGGGAGTCTCAGTCACTGGACATGGGTGGCTGGAGGGGGGGCAGGGGACATAAGGGAGTCGCTGGACATGGGTGGCTTGAGGGGGGGCAGGGGAGAGAAGGGAGTTGCTGGACATGGGTGGCTGGAGGGGGGCAGGGGAGAGAAGGGAGTCACTGGATATGGGTGGCTGGAGGAGGAAGGGGGCAGGGGAGAGAAGGGAGTTGCTCGGCATGGGTGGCTGGAGGGGGGCAGGGGAGAGAGGGCAATCACTGGGTATGGGTGGCTAGAGGGGGCAGGGGAGAGACGGGAGTCGCTGGAGGAGGGGGGCAGGGGAGAGAAGCGAGTCACTGGGCATGGATGGCAAAGAGAATTGCTGGGTACGGGTGGCTGGAGGGGAGGGGAGGGTTGCTGGACATGGGTGGATGGAAGAGAGGGAAGGGAGAGAAGAAATGCAGGACATGGATGGAGGGGAGGGAAGAGTGAGGAAGGAGATGAGATGTGGAAAAAGGAAGAAAGGAGAAAAACTGCACATGGATGAAGAAAATAGGCAGAAGCTGGATCCACTGGATAGTCAAGCCTGCGGAGGACCCAGCTTTTACTTATGGATGTAGGGCAAGAAATGAAGAAGAAAGGCGGAAAGTAAAGAAATAAATGGAAAGGAAGCCCTGGAAACGGAGTTAAGAGGACAGATAGCAGCAGAATCGGATACTGGGCCAGCATGATCAGAAAAACAGAGTCACCAGACAACAAAGGTAGAAAAAATCATTTTATTTTCATTATAGTGTTTGGAATATGTCCACTTTGAGAATCAGGTGCTCAACATTAAAAGTTTATATTTATTTACTTATTTATGGCATTTTATCCCACATTAAACATGAATTAGATTGGAACCTGGGATCATTTACATTTTTTTCCTGGAGTAATGCATTGCCCCCCCCAGGCTCTCTCCCCGGCTATAGTCAGCTCTGCAATTTGAGGGGGGGGGGGTGCAGAGGTGGATGGGGGGGGGCACAGAGGTGGACCGGAGAGAGAGCCTGTTGTTAAACATTTACCAGCACACCACTGTCTGAGTTCCAGGCTCCCCTATCCTCCGAGTTCCAGGCCCCCCTCCCTCCCTCTCCACCGAGTTCCAGGCCCCCGCCCTCTCTCCCTCCCTCTCCTCTGAGTTCCAGGCCCCCCCTCTCTTCCTCCCCCTCCCTCTCCTCCCCCTCTCTTCTGAGTTCCAGGCCCCCTCCCTCCCCCTCCCCATCCTTCCTAGTTCCTGGCCCCCCCTCTTCTCCTTCTCCTCCTAGTTCCAGGCCCCCTCCCTCTCCCCTGAGTTCCAGGCCCCCCTCTCCTCCGAGTTCCAGGCCCCCCTCTCTCTTTTCTCCGATTTCCAGGCCCCCCTCTCCTCCGAGTTCCATGCCCCTGACCGCCCTCCCTCCTTCCCTCCCTCTCCTCCCCTCTGAGTTCCAGGCCCCCCTCCACTCCATGCCCCCTCCCTCTCCTCCCCTCCCCTCCGAGTTCCATGCCCCCCTCTCCTCCGAGTTCCAGACCCCCGTGCCTCCCTCCCTCTCTCTCTCCTCTGAGTGCAAGCCAGACCTGCATTACCCGCCCTCTTCTCCCAGTCTTCTGCCTGCCCCTCACCTTCCTGCATGCCATCCGGAATTTAAAAGTTCTTACCTCAGGGTCCGGTGGCAGCAGTGAAAGGCGAGCAGGCACAGTGCTTCAGCCTGCCTTCCCTTCTGTCTCAGCTCTGCCTCTGGTCCTGCCCTCATTTCCTGTTTCCGGAAGGGCGGGACCAGAGGCAGAGCTGAGAGAGAAGGGAAAGCAGGCTGAAGCGCCGTGCCTGCTCGCCTTTCACTGCTGCCGCTGGACCCACGAGGTAAGAACTTTTAAATTCTGGGCAGCATGCAGGAAGGCGAGGGGCAGGCGGAGGACTAGGTGAAGAGGGCGGGGAATGCAGGTCGGGCTACCACATGGAGGAGAGGGAGGGAGGGGACCTGGAACTCGGAGAAGGGGCCTGGAACTCAAAGGACAGGGGGGAGGGAGGGGGGCGATTCTCCCGCAATTCTTTCCTCACCTCCAACATTCTGTGGCTGGTGCTGGCTTCCCTTCCCTCTCACTGATCCGCCCTCTGATGTCATCACGTTTAGACGCGAGGGCGGACCAATGGGAATTGTGTTACGAACCCAGGCGTCCAGACGTAGAACGTTGGAGGTGCAAATTATTATATAGGATGAGTATTTACCGGCACCTATTTTGTACGTGGTAAGGGCTCAGACAGTAATCCTGTACTAACTAGTTAATACTCAGTAGTGTAGCTGCACTAACTGATCAGCATAGGGATGCCCACTCTCTGTCCCCAACACACCTCCTCCAACAAAATAATGCAAAAAATTATTAGTGCCTGTATTTGCTTGCACCTATTAGGAACTTACCACGGATCACCTGGGCACATCCTTCGGGAAGCCATTTTAAGCTGTGGTAAGTGTGTGCTAGCACTTTCCACAGCTTAGTAAAAGAACCCCATATTAACATGGGGGATGAGGGGTCTTTTACCAAGGTACACTAGCGTTTTTAGCTCACACTAAAAATCAGCTGGCACTAAACACTGTGAGGTCCATAGGAATATACCCCCAGATTCTATTTACCGCACCCAGAGATCTCCGTTGAAATCCAAGCAGATTCTATAGCAGTGCACGTAACTTAACAAGCTAATGAGCGCTGATAACAGCACACAACAAGCAATAATGAGCAGTAATTGTTACTATTTAGAATGTATGTACACAATTCGCTACGCATATTCTAATGCAAGCAGGTAAAAAGGGGGCGTGGTTATGGGTGGGGAAATGGGCATTTCTTGGGCGTTCTGAAATTTACACACGTAGTTGTAGAATATGGCCCAATGTGCCTAAATCTACGTGCCAGGATTTATGCCACTTTTTTATTGGTGTAAATGGATGCACGTAGAGATATAAACTAAGCGTATTCTATATACTGTGCCTAAATCTAGGCACCGCTTATAGAATATGCTTAGTCAGCACTGATTTCTGCGCTGATTTTTTAGGTGCCATATATAGAATCTCCCCCATAATGGGCATCTGTTTAGCGCCAGCTGACTTTTAGCATGAGTTAAAAACACTAGCGTGCCTTAGTAAAAGACTCCCGTAGTACATAAGTACATAAGCATCGCCGTGCTGGGACAGACCAAGGGTCCATCGAGCCCAGCATCCTGTTACCAACAGTGGCCAAAAGAACAAGCAATTTGTCCCGCCCATCCTAGATATATTGTATTTCCTTGTCCATTCAATAACGTTCTATGGCTTTATCCTCCAACCCCTTTTTGAAGTCCGCTAAGTTAACCGCCTTAACCACCTTTTCTGGCAGTGAATTCCAGAGTTTAACTACGTGTTGAGTGAAGAAAAAATTGTTTATGTTTAATGATGAAATTTCTTTAAGTATTCTCTTGAGGCTATTACTTAGACCTACTACACATAAAGACGCTTTTTAAATAAAGACTTTTATCACATTTTTCACCTCTGAGTAAATATATTTCATGTCTTAACCTCATTATGTTTTCTTTTGTTGTTGATTTTACATTTTAAAATGTTTTACACAAAAATATTACAACTGACTTCAGTTTAATTAATTAACTACATTTTAGCTTATTAGCAAATACTACAGTAAAACTTTTGCCGAGCAAACAATTCATTTTACTGGTTAAACTTTCTAGGAGAAATAATTCTGGTTTCCTTTAAGGCAAACTCAGTGAAATCGTAAGAGGCGGTAAGTCCACTACAGGCTTACCATGCGCCAATCTGGACCTATTGCTGGCCCAATGTGGGCACCAGCGGTAGTTCCAACCCCAGCACATGGCATTTCTGGCACTAGCTGAAATATTCAAAAATATTTCCACAGGGGGTTACCCAGCAATAATCGGGCTGCGACGCATGCTACCCAGTTACTTCCAGGTTAGTGCGTGAGCCCTTACCGCCACATCAATGGGTGGTGATAATTGCTCCCCCCTGTATGGCCACACGGTAAGAGTATCTGTACCACATAGCTATGTCTTTTTCAGCCTTTTTAGTGGTAAAAAGGGCCTCAGTGCATGGCAAAATTGGCCCCTTCCTCTAGCGCAGGGCCGTGTTTATATATATTTTTTGTTACATTTGTACCCCGCACTTTCCCACTCATGACAGGCTCAATGCGGCTATTGCTCTCCCCAGACTAATGTGAGGGGAAATGTTTGTGGCTCCTTCTAAATCAACCTCAGAATTATACCTCCTACATATTATTAGAGGGTAAGAAATTAGCCTTTTTGCAGGGGGGGGTGGTCCTTGAGAGTATTTGAAATTGTGTAACTTAGTTTTTCAAAAGTTTTTGAAATCTTTCCTTTTAAAAAAAAATTCTATTAATTGATGATTTACAAGTGCAAATGCCACGCAAAATGACCTTCAATGTTTTCCAGCTTTTCACCTTCCAGAAGTCAAAAAGGAAGTTAAGAGAATCAGCCCCTTGATGTAAAATGCAAGAGAGGTGAATAGTGAACCTAAGAAATGATCTTACTGCATGGAATTGTACCGAGGTGTATTTGTAAAACTTAGTGTCTGGATTGATTCTCATCTTACATTCATGCAACAAATCTCTAGCATTTTTTTCATCTGGCTTTATGGTCCTTCAGATGCTTTGCTCTCTGAGATTTTCTTGGTTTTAACTCATTACACATTGTTTTACATTCTCTTCTTATATCTAGACTGGACTATTGTAACTCTGTTTATGTAGGTCTTCCTTTGTCACAAACCAAGCGCCTTCACACTCTTCATAACTCTGCAGCTCGTCTTCTCTGTAAAGCTAGAACATTTGATCATGTTACTCCTCTCCTTTCTCAACCACGCTGGCTCCCAGTTCATCTTTGGATTTCTTTTAAGATTTTAATTTTGACTAATAAAGCTTTTTGTACTGGCATTCCTGTTTATAATTCAGCTTTAACTATTCCATATGCTCCATCTCGTTCACTTTTTTCTCTTGATACTCATCGCGTGGTTCTTCCTGGGCTAGACAGGCTCACTTAGAGCCAACTAGGCATTCAGCTTTTTACTTCTTTGTCCCCACCGTTTGGAATTCTCTTCATGTGCACTTTGCTCAGAACCATCTTTTTCTCACTTTAAGGGGCCCTTTTACAGCGTGGCGGTAAGCCAAACGCGAGCTTACCGCTTGTTATTCCGGGACTACCGCCAGACAAATGCGGCCTCTGGCAGTAGTTCCAGGTCAAGCATGTGCCAAAACACCCCAGAAATGGTTAACATGGCCGTAATGGGGCATTGCCGCGCACTGCCTGGTTTCTGTCATTTTACTGCAGGAGCCCTTACCGCCTCCTCAGTGGGTGGAGGTAAGGGCTCCCTGCCACATGGCCACACAGTAAGAATTTTCTTACCACATGGTCATTTTGTTTTGAGGGCTTTTTACCCACTGCAGTAAAAAGGGCCCTGGCGCATGGGAAAAACGGCCCCCACCTGCAGCTTGGTAAAAGGACCCCTAAGTCACTTCTGAAAGCACACTATTTATCTATGGTTTTTCAAAATAGCTCTCACTGAATCGCTTGTCAGGAATTGACCTGGGATGCCCCAGTTGGACATTCCATCAAATCATGTGATATGCTCTAGTGAATACAGAATAAAGATTTTTATATTGCTGGACTAGCTTACTGGAATAAACTTCCATTGCGAATACAGAATATTTCAGAATTTAAGAGAGAGCTTAAAACATTTTTGTTTATGAAAGCTTACAGCTGTGATAATATATGAAATATTTTCATTTGCTTCAGGATTTTGATTTGTTGATTACTTTATGTTTGTGTTACTGTTTTATTTGTTTTTAACTTGTGTATGTAACTCACGTAATCCACTGAGAACTACAGATCAAGTGGAATAAAAAATAAATAAATAAACTTAATCTAATTAATTGGTTTGAGTGAGTCTGTTTGGATGATCGTCTTCCTATCCTATCTATAATGACATTCCTTTCTATTATTTTATTGTATTTTAAGTTGTGAACTGCTTAGATCCACTTGCTTGAAATATTCAGTATAGCAAGTTCATAATAAACCATAGACGTTACCTGACAAAGCTAGTCATATGCAGCTTATCCTCTACCGGTTAAATCATTGTCAGAGGGTGTCAAAGTTAGATTACTTTATGCAAAATATGCAAATTGTCTTTTGTCATCGAGAATGAACCCAGCTAACTGCAGATGAGCAGGATCCATGGAAAGGTAGGTTTGTCTTTCCTGAACACACTGTGTATACAAACACATTTCTTCCGTGTAGGCTGACAAATGCTTCATATGTCAAGGGAGGAAAAAGTTAGACTGTTGAGTAGTCCCTGTGGAAGGCAGACTTCATCTTAGCCACCTCGGATATGAAAGGTATAAAGGGCATTAAAAATACATTTGCCACCGATAGGGTGAATTCATTCTAACTGGCATAAATAGGACAGATGAGCAATTCAGATGTCTGGGCGCCATGTAATGAAATATTTATCACCTACTCATGGTCACTGCCTGAGAGGCCTGATAATTTGTTTTCTCTCAGCATTAGTATTTAGTGGTGCTTATAATAAATCAGAGACTGCAGGCAGACAGTCTCCACCTTCTCTCTATTCACCTATCTAGTCCAAGATGTCATTTATTAAGTCTGAGCTTATTTCTGGACAAAAGCAGAGCTATGAGTTGATTAACGTCAGTGAACTTAGGTATTTAAATAGAGAAACATGCTGGTACAGCACATAAATGAAGAGTAACATGTTTTAAAGGTAGTTTTACGCATATTCTTAGCAGGGGCGTAGCCAGACACCCAAATTTGGATGGGCCTGGGTCCAAGATGGGTGGGCAGAAGAACCTCGCCCCGTCCCGCAGGTGATTTGGTCTCTTCTTCGATCACCTGCATGCCATATGGTCTCTCAAACATCCCCCCTCTCCCACATACCTTTTAAATAGCAGAATTTCACTGGCAGCGAACAGCAACTAATACATACCGCTCATGTGGGCCCCACAGCCTTCCCACTGATGCAACTTCCTGTTTCCGCATACGCAGGAATACTAAAGTTTTAACCCATCTTTCCTGGTCATACTCAAGAGAACTTGTAATAAATCCCTGCCTCCAAAGATCTAAGCAGGCACCTCAAGCTATGAGATCCAACACAACTTGACCAAGCCCATAAGAGACCTCAGCAGGAGCTGAAACCAGGTTTCTATAGGTCAGCCCATTGCACTAAACCATTGGGTCATATCTTCTTTCAACAGCACTAGGGATAAGATAGAGAAGAAACAAGAACAGCACATAGAGGTTAGTCAAAATATTATCTTATGTAAAGGTCTGGTTTTCAATCAGCTGTTAGCCGGGGCAGAATTAAAGCATAGGCAAACTAGACATGTGCCCAGGGCTCAAATGTTTAGGAGGGGCCTTTTCTGATGTGCTAATTCAATGGTTTCCAAGGTAGACTGTTGTCCTGATAACTCAGCTTCAGGAAGAAAAGAAAGCTGGTGCGAAGGGGGAAACAAGAGCCCCCACTGCCCTCAGAGGTATGTCTATTCTCCCTAAACTCTATGCACTGCCCTCCAGTGGTAGGAGGAATTAGTGAGCAGCAGTTCCTACCTGCTGCTTCCTCCTCTGCTGGTTCACAGGGGAAAGGAAGGTGGACAATTTGGGGGAGTTGTAACATCATATATTTATTGTGTACTTCTTTGCCTAAAGTCCACCAAAGGGTTAATCCTGCCCTGGTGTCAGGCAGAGTTTTCTTGGTCAGGCTAACAGATCACAGATCAATGGCCTGAGAAATCACCATTTGAAGAGAAAAGAAGTTGCAGAACAAGGATTCATGAAATGATGCTTCCATGATAGAAACAAAGGAGAAACATCAAGAAACAGTCTTTTTTAATGGAAAGGGTGGCAATGCTGTCCCTTGGCGGGTAGTAGAGGCTTAAACAGTAACTAATTTTAAGAGGCATGAGATAAGAACAGAGGATTCTTAGCTGTTAAAAGTGAAATGAATGCTAGATAGCGAGTTTGTTCTAAGCTGTCCAAGGACAAGAAACCACAGGATCTGAAATAGGATTTTATTAAGTCTATGGGATTTTTTTTTTTTTTTTGAGGCAGGGCGTAAGTAGCATCTCATCCAGGGAGGAGATCAATCAGAACAGCATCTGAACAAAAAGCAATTAACAAGTAATACATGAACTCCTAAACAGAACTATAACACCATTGCACTCATGGCTGTTGCATCTCTCGATAGAGAGCAAAATGTTTTAAGAAATTGTATTTAAGTGTTTCATAACACCACACATGCTTGATTCAAAAATGAGACTGTGCTGTGCTGTCAGAGTGTGTGGCAAAGTTGTTTATATATATTAAAGCTCCTAGCAGCATTTGTGCGACCGACTGTGGTAGTAGAATCAGCTAGGATGTAAGTTAGTCTGGCAGGCTGCAAGTTCTGTAATAACTAGAAATCCTAGGAGAACTGCAGGAGCTCAAAAAAACAGGTCTGTCTGGTAGGTTACGCAGGGGACCTAGAAAGTTCACCAGTAATGGCAATGGTTTAGATGAGCCTGTGATTATAGAATGAAACTAGCAGCTGGACCTGGATAAGCTTGCTATATTCCTCTGAACCTTGATCAAACTGTTAGTAAGAGACCCACAGGTACCTTGTCACATCTGAGTAGCTGCAACATTTTCTTTGATCATTGTTTTTAAGTTAAGGTCTAGTGTCACTCTTTCACCCTTCTTACCTGCAGGCTTAAAGGGAGCTATCAGTTATGTTTGATCACTGGGTCAAATCTACTAGGCCTAGCCTATTAAAACGGGCGAGATTTGTGTTTTGAACAATGTAATAATTCTCACCACCATCCATCCATGTCCAGCAAACCTCCTCTCTCCCCTGCCCTCCCCTCCATTGATCCAAGTCCAGCAACCCTGCTCTCTCCCCTGCCCTCCCCCATATCCAGCAACCCTCCTCTTTCCCTTGGCCTCCCCCCCTGCTCTCTCCCCTGCCCTCCCCCCATGTCCAGCAACCCTCCTGTCTACCCTGCTCTCTCCCCATGTCCAGCAACCCTCCTCTCTCTCCCCCCTGCCCTCCCCCCATGTCCAGCTACCCTCCTCGCTGCTGCCGCTCCCTCCCCCCTGCGTGCCGGGCCCCCTGCACTGATATGAGAGCGCCTCTCACCTCCGTGTGAAAGCGCTGCAGGCAGCAGCAGATCACTCTGCTGCTGCCTGCAGCGCTTCCATATGGAGGTGAGAGGTGCTGTCATGTCAGTGCAGGGGGCCCGATACAGAGGAGGGTGGGAGCGGCGGCGACGTCAGGGATGGGGGGTGGAGGTTGGTGCACCGGCGATGTTGCTTCATCTCCATGCTCCAGCGGCAGCATCCGTTTCCCTCTCTGTTCCGCCCTCTGACGTCATCACTTCTTGACACGAGGGCGGGACAGAGAGGGAAGTCTCTACTGCACATTTGCGGGTGAGTCGGTCACTTGTCATTTATATGTTTGATTTTTTTTTCTATATACAAGAAATAGGAAAAGTCTCTTTACACACAATTCCTTTATAGTTTATACTTTACAACTATCATTCACTCTTCTTTTTGAACAATCAGATGCAAACAGATACTGCGGCATATTTGTCATCATACGGACTCTAAATTGACAGAATGGAGAAAGGTTATCCACTAGCCCTGTAACCAGCAGGAAGACGCCCTCCTCTGCACCACAATACTCAGGTCTATATTTAACCAGGATAGTCAGCTTTTTAGTTTTAGTTTTTTGTTTTTGTTTTTGAACACCAACTGTCATAGTTGAAATAAATCTGGATATTCACTTTAGGTGTCTAAATACTGACTGGAACTGAATATCCGGTTAGGATTGGCAGTGCTGACAGCTAACTGGATAAAGTTAATAGAGTTTGTAGTCTTAACTGGATAACTATACAGATAAAGTTAGAAGACTAAGGGGGTGGGGGGGAGTTATCAATGTGGGCTACCATTATACATGTTATTTTACCACTAACTTGTGCTATTTTAGCACTTCTTAACCGTAGCCCACATTGATAACCAGTGTGAAGATATTGTGATGTCATAATGCCTCATTCCACCAATGTCTAAGAGCCAACCTCATCAGCGATCTCACAATGGCTTCATTACCCTATTCCTCCTGCAATGGCAAAAAGAAGCAAGTGCATCAGTAAAGATAGGCACTTGCTTCTTTTGGCCATTTCAAGACAGTATATTTGGCCCATTTTTATTATATGTAGCAGTGATTTCAATTTCTAGAGACATTTCTTGGTTCTTTAATTAAGGGGGGGGGGGTTATCAATGTGGACTACATTTAAACAGATTATTTTACTTTTAACTCTGGTTATTAGTAACTAGGACTCATTGCATAAAATGAGACCTGTGCTAAAATAGCATGATTTAGTGGTAAAATGATATAGAAACAGAAAATGACAGCAGATAAAGGCCAGATGGCCCATCTAGTCAGCGCATCCACATCATCCGCTATTTCTTCTTCCCTCTATGAGATCCTGCATTCCTGTCCCACGTTTATTTTAAATTCAGAAACAGTCCTTGTCTCCATCACCTACACCAAAAGGTTGTTCCAAGCATCCGCCACCCTTTCCATAGTTTATTTATTTATTTAGAACATTTATATCCCACATCTTCCCAACATAGCAGGCTCTATGTGGCTAACAGCAGTTAAAGAAATAACAACATACTAATTCAGGGCGGAACAGAGAATAGAGTTCAACGTGGGGGGGACAACAACAAGGGAAACAAATGAGGGATGGCAGGCAGTTAAGTAACAGTGGAGTAGGCTCTGTCACAGAGATAAGTCTTGAGGAATTTCTTAAACAGAGTGTGGTCGGCAGTCTCGTTTAATGATGATGGTAGAGCATTCCAGAAATGAGGGCTCACAAAGCAAAACATGGAGGCGAAGAGCAATTTGTATCTGAGATTCCTGCAGTTAGGATAGTGGAGATTAAGATAAGTGCGAGACGGCTTTATGGAATTTCTAGGAGGGAGGTCAATCAGGCTGAACATATAAACTGGAGCATTCCCATATATGATCTTGTGGGTGAGAGCACAGATTTTGAATTCAATACGTTCCTTTATCGGGAGCCAGTAGTGCTTCTCTCTCAGAGGTTTTGCTGCTTCAAACTGAGATTTACCAAATAGTAATCTCGCCGCCGTATTTTGCGCCATCTGGAGTTTCTTAAGGGTGTGTTCTTTGCATCCGGTGTAAGTCCCATTGCAGTAGTCAAAGTGGCTCAACACTAGAGAGTGGATTAGAGTCTGGAAAAGGTCAATCGGAAGGAACTGCTTTGTTCGTTCGAGCGAGCGCATGGAGAGGAACATTCTCTTTGTAATAGCTGATACCTGAAGGTCGAGGGACAGGTGGGAATCCAGAATGACACCAAGGAGCTTCAGTTTATCTGCGATAGGGATGGAGAAGCCCAGTGCAGAAATCGTGCCTGGCATAGATTTAGTGAACTGGGAGGAGAGAATGATACACTGGGTAATGAAGTATTTCCTTAGATTATTTTTGACTCTATCCCCCTTCAACTTCATCTTATGCCTTCTCATTCCAGAGCTTCCTTTCAGGTGAAAGAGACCTGTGCATTTATGTTGTGGAGATATTTAAATGTCTCAATCATATCTCCTCTCGCTTGTCTTTCTTCCAAAGTACCATACATCATGCTCGACTCGTACTGCAAACCTTACCTGGCCATTTGGGAGGCAAGATAGAGTAATCCCTGACGCAGCCAAGATGATGAAACATGGCACTATGTCGGAGTAATGAGATATCTTTTACGTGATGAAACAGCTACCATGTATTGTGGATTAACAAGCCGACACAAAAGTCTATCTTAAGTTAAGTTAATTAGTTTATTGAATTGTTAAATTGCTGAAGGAATATTTGTTAAATCGCTGAAGGAATAATATTTAAGATTGGAAAATGGACATTGAAATGAATACTGATATGGAATTTAATATGAGTAACTTATAATTTAAGATAAAAAAGAAAAAAAGTAAAAAAATCAGGACCGATGAGGAAATCTGGTGAGGCAGCTTAAGTATGTTTTATCTGCATACAGATGGAACACTAAAGATAAAGCCCACCTTCTGAAGGTCCATAAACAAACTATTGAAGGGTGCTCTTTCTTAGTATTTATTTATTAGGATTTATTTACCGCCTTTTTGAAGGAATTCAGTCAAGGCAGTGTACAGTAAGAATAAATCAAATATGATCAATAGGCAATTACAGCAGTAAAAATATTCAAATAACAATACAAAGTATAGCATAATACACCACTTACAATTTCAACACAATACATAATAGAACATTTTAATTGACAGTGAAGGGTATAAGCAAAGATGGAACATATAGATAGGTAAGAGAGTAAGAAGAGTTAGAAAGTAAGGTGACTAATTTAAAGAAAGTTGCACATGAGGTCAGAGAGATGGTTAAATATTATCTCAGCTAGGGTAAGAGTGGATAAACATGTCCTGCTGCAGTATGTGAAGCCCGTGTCACTCCTTGTGTGTGTGAGTGAGACTAACAAGTTAGATACTTCTTCCATCTTCCATTAAAGGCCTGGTTGAAGAGCCAAGCTTTCACCTGCTTTCTGAAGTAGAGATAGTAAGGGAATTATATTATTGTTGAGTCCTTAGAAGGTATTACAGACCACGATTAAGGATATATTTTAAAAGATGGAAATTCCTGTGCTACCATATAGATGTCCTTGTTCCTTGTTTCCCCTTGTTTGGATATTTCAATTTGTAAAATGGATGTTCATGCTGGACATTGCCAGCACAAGGCTGTATCCTGTTCTATAGTACATGTAAAATGGACGTCCATTTGTGAAATACTGATTGGATGTCCATATTCTGAGTTGGGCGTCCTTTCTAAAATGTGGTTTTATATCAGAATTCTAGTGCCAAGATGCCATTATAGAGTTGGTGCTGTGTGCAGAGCATTGGGGTGCCAAAACTCAGGTACCAATTTATAGAATTGCACCGAATACGAACCACAGTTTGCTAACAATTGGCTGCATCCTGGTTAAAGCAATATTTTTTATGCTAACTGATCATTTGAAACTATAACTTGCACATCTCAATATCATCTCTCTCTCTCTCTCTCTCTAAAAAAAAAAAAAAGATGGTTTTTATTCGGTTCTGTGTAGACACAATTAAATCAACATAGTTCAATTAAAAAACTATAGCCAAGGTGATTGTTTTCTAATTGATCTGTTTTTGATGTCCCTTTATGGCAAGCACATTAAAAAGAAATTACACATGCAAACACCACGTTCTTACGTTTGAATTAACCTTTCGTGCAGCAAACTCTTTTCCAAGATCAGTTATTATCATGCTAGGGATTTTTTTTTTAACCAAAAACATTTTTGGAGTTTAAACGCTTCTAATGCATAAACAAGCAAAAGTATATTAAAAGGAATACCATGGAACTGTTCCCCAGCAGATCTATAATTACAAAATTAATTGGGCATGAAATGAAATGCTTGCAGCCCTTCCCTTCTCTGCAGTGACTGATTGCATGCTTAAAGCAGCGGTTGACAAATCAAACTTTTAGACACCTCTGATGACTCATTTCAGCCAGGTAACTGGTTAATATAATTTTTCAAATGTTTGGATACTTCAGAGAGAAGGGAAAGTAAAGCTTAGAAAAGGGAATGCAGAATTCAAGCTTTGAGTGCTGCCAACTGGTCAGGTTTTCAGGATAGCCCTAATGAATATGCGTGAGATAGATTTTCGTGGATTCTACCTCCATCCTATGCAAATCTACCTCTTCATTAGGGATATCCTGAAAATCTGATCTGTTTGTGGCACGTGAAACCTAAAATCCTGCATTCCTGGCTTAGAATGTGTTTTTATTTTCTGTTGCTGATCAGAGGTATAAGTAGTTATTGACACTTCTAAAAGTTAGAGAAAACAAGTGCTATTGCCCCAGTTCCATTGTTAAACCAGGATATGAAGTTAGTTGTTCAAACATTGTAAACCCCATCAGTAAAGCAGCAGAAATGCAGATGGAAACAAGAGGCAGAGCCTTGTATCAGAGGGAAAAAAATATTATTGAACCGAACATAGCCCATGTTTCGGTGAAACATCTGATTCAGGGGTCTATACAATAAAACATAAAAAGAAATATACTTAAAATATATTAAACTTCACAAAACAATATGAAATAAATAAAATTTACATAAAGATAGAGATACCGTATTGTGAAGGCTTGAGCTGCACAAATCAGAAGAGTATAATTGAATCATCTTTATCCTCACAGTCTCCAAATAGGTCATAAAGCAAATCATGAGGGTAGCCACTTATGTTTTAGTTGGGCATAAAATATGATAAAACAATCATATGAATTATTGGTTAACTTCCAATGAAAATTAACAAAAGATCAAAATCTTTTTATAAAGTTAACACTCTATCAGTTTCAAGAACATGTTGAACAAATCATACCAAACCACAAACAAGAGCTTAAAAACACTGAATAAATGTATTATTTACAAGTTCTGTGCATAGGACTTACAATAATACAATGTGGCACTGCATTTGTAAGACTTCTCTGGTTAAAATGCCTATTATACTCCCTAGAGTTTTCAAGACCTCAGTGATGGAGAAAAAAGTTTACAACTCCTTTTTCAATCCCACCACTGAGGTCCTTAAAATTCTAAATTAATCATTTCTACAGGCCCAGTTCATTCACAAACTGCTTTACTGTTTACTAGGGCTTTGAAATGTATTTACATTTTGCCGTTAATCTGTTAGTATTATACTCTCTAGGCACATTTCTCATTTCTTATCTATTACTCATGTACACAAACAGTACAAAAACACCACCTATGCACTTGAGACTGCAGGTTCCTGTTCCAAAAAATGTTGAACACGTGGAAGGGCATTTTCAAATAGTCGTCTAAGTCCGAATTAGAAGGTTTTGCAGATAACATCCGAAAAAATGTTCATCTGACAGCCATTTTGAACAAGAAAAACATACAGTTTTTCTTTCTGAAAATGGATTATGAGAAAGACGTCTTAGCCTGAAAACATCTAAAAAGACGAACCATTTTCGAAAGTGAAACATACAACTTTTGGATGGCAAGAAAGCAGGCACAAAACATCTGACTGGCACCATGTTGACAGAAATGGCCACACAGATGTCTCTACAGAGCAGAAAGATAGTCTAATGGTCAGTGCAGTAGACTTTAAATGGAACCCAGGTACCTTTCCCACCATAATTCCTATATGGAGATATGGGATATAAAAAAAAGCATACTGTACCTAACTGTAAACCAATACAATCACCTTCCAGCCTGCAGGTGTCACCTATATTTAGGTTCAGTAGGTATTTGGTTGATTCTGAAGGGCTCACAATTTCCACCACAAATGAAATAGGTAGAGTGGGATTTGAACCTGGATCTCCTTGTGCACATTCCACTGCACTGACCGCTGGACGAATCCAGGGACCTGCTTGCTGCTGTGTTGGGTGTGCCTATAATAACTGTGGCTGTCAGACAGCCTGATATTCACTGTCACTTTCGCTTCTTAGGGGAGGTGGAGGGGGTCAGTAACTACCGGGGGATTAAAGGGGAATCATGTCTTTCCCTCAAGTGGTCATCTGATCAGTCAGTCCACCTTTTTGCAACTTGGACAGAGTTGAAACAGGTCTAGACAAAAATATCCAGCTTTTTTGCCTTCAACGTTTCTTCCGCTGAAAGACGTCCAACTTTTTGGCCCACCCATGTCACTCCTCCAATACACTCCCTAGCTATTTGGACAAACTCAGTGAAAAAGTCCCAATTCTGACTTTTTGAAAATTGCAATTTTGATGTTTTCAGCAGATGGATGTTTTTCTAGCCATTTTGAGATGTCTATGAGTGTCGTGTCGTGGAGGGGCATTTTCGTTATGACATCTAAGTAATGTCCAAAATCAGAACAGGAAAGAAGGTCATTTTCTACAAAAAAAGTCTCTCTTTTCCTTTTGAAAATGCTGTTTGGAAACACGTTTTGTGATTTGGACATTTTATTTTTGGTCCATTTTCAAACAAAAAATGTCCAAATGCAAAATGTACAAAATACACAAGAAAATCCACAATAAAGTGAAACCATTCACATGTTCTAAGTGTGGTTAAAGCTTTGGTGGTAATATAAATCTCAAAGGGCATCAGAGTGTCCACATGGGAGAGAAACCATTTACATGTAGAGAGTGTGGTAAAAACTTTGGTCAGAAGGTAAACCTCACAATGCACCAGAGAATACACACAGAAGTGAAACTATTTACCTGTCCTGAGTGTGGTAAAAGCTTTGGTTGGAAAGAAAGCCTCACACGGCGTCAAAGAATCCAAACAGGGATGAAACCATTTACATGCACTGAGGAGGTAAAAGCTTCAGTTGCATTGGGATAGATAATTAGGGAATGTACACTCTTGCTATGAAGTATGGAAAAATAGCACTCTGGTATTTAGATATATGTAATGAGACCTCCGTTTTATCTATAGATCTGAATTCAAAGCCCAAATGTACTGAGACACAAGGTTCAGATGTTATTAAGAAATAGAAAACTTGGCATCAGGTAGAATAGTAGAAAAGTGGCATCCCAAGAAAGCAATAGGGCATCCTTGGGAGCACTGCAGTGGACTTTATAAAATGCTCCCAGGTTCACATCTCACCATTGCTCCCTTACCTTGTCTGCTAGCCCCCCCAAAACCCATCCAAAACCCACTACCCCCAACTGTACACCACTACCATAGCCCTTACAGGTGATGGGAGCACCAATATGTGGGTACAGCGGGTTTCTGGTGGGTTTGGAGGGCTCACAGTTTCCTCTACAAGGGTAACAAGTAGGGGGAGGTAGAAGCCTGGGTCCACCTGTCTGCAGTGCACTGCACCACTACTAGACTACTCCAGGGACCTGTATGCTATTCTAAAGGACCTGAGTATAACATCAGAGGCTGGCATAGATGCTGGCATGTAATATTTTTAATCACATTTTTTGTGGGTGGGAAGAGGGATAGTGACCACTGGGAGAGTAGGGAAGGTGATCCCTGATTCCCTCCAGTGGTCATCTGGTCATTTGGGGCACCTTTTGCATGGTGTGAAGGAATAGCCTAGTGGTTAGTGCAGTGGACTTTGATCCTGGGGAAGTGGGTCCATTTCCCACTGCAGCTATTTGTTATAAAAACAGGTCTAGCTCAACACATCTATTATGGCTGTAAAATGTCTAAGTCTTAGAAACGCCCGTCTCGCCTTGAACACACCCCTGGCACACCTCCTTGAGATTTAGTTAGCACTTCTGACAGACTTCAGAGAAAAATGTCTAAAAAGAGGTTTCAAAAATACTGATTTGGACGTATTTGTGAGAAAAAAGTCCAAATGCAGACTTATGTCACTTTTTGGATGTTTTTCTCTTTTGAAAATGAGCCTGACGGTGAACTATTTACTTAAAAAACAAAAAAATGCATATTTTTATACTTGTTGCATTACCATCTACATTTGTCAAACTTTAAACACTAACAAGGGTCAAGTAGAATACATATGTTCTTTGTGCAAGCTGCTGGCGTCAGATAAAAAAAACTTCTACTGCCATGGGGCATATTACCCTCAATGCGTAATATGCGTATCTATCTCCATAATATGGTATCTCTAGCTATATGTAAATTTTATTTGATATTGTTATTTGAAGTTTAATGTTTTTTAAGCATATTTGTTTTTGTGTTTTTAATATTGTATAGACCCCGACACAGGTGTTTAGACAAAACACGGGCCATGTTGGGTCCCATAAAAAAATTTGCTTCCTTTGATCCAAGGCTCTGATTCTTGTTTCCATCTGGGCCCGCTGCATTTCTGCTGCTACACTGATGGGGGGGGGGGGGGGGGGGGGGGGGGGGGCTTACATTATTTGAGCAACTAACTTCATTTCTGCTGTTATTCGATTTGTGTTGCTAATTCCCTCTGGTCTATTCCTCGAATTCCATCAGTGCAGCCAAAATAAGAATCAAGATTTTCAACCCTGTGCTGTGGTCCTCAAGCCATGGCTGGTATCAGTGCGTATTTCCTAGTAAAAAAAAAGGTGCCGGTTCTCAAATGCTAGGCCACTCTTCAGGGGTGGGGTAATCACTGAGCGACCCATCCCACAATAGCCAAGCCCCCTGCAACCGGTCACAGAATGCATGACAATGCAGAATTGGTGTGTAGAGCCTCAGTTCTTTCATTAAAACTTGGGGTTCATGGGTCAATTTTAGCAGACAACAGAAAAGGTGCCAGTACTCAGTACCCCCAAGTTCCCCCCTCAAAAAAGCCCTGGCTGGTATTACCATTATGGAGATTCAGCAGTTGCCTAAGGCAGCAGCTTCTGTAGGATGCAAACAGCAGCTGCAGTCATAGCAAACCAATAGGCCAATGCTTCTCAACCTAGTCTTTGTGGCACACTAAGCCAGTCAGGTTTTCAGGCTATCCTCAATGAATATGCATGAGAGATTTGCATATAAAGGAGGTAGTGCATACATATCTCATGCATATTCATTGTGGATATCTCAAAACCTGACTGGCTAGCTGTTCACCGAGGACTGGTTTGGGGCGTATTGAAATGTTGAAAATGATGATTTGGATTCCACCCCAGGAACTGGAGTCTATACAGCATATGTTCCACAGAGTCCTCTGGGCTGGGAGATGACTGAGGGTGGCTCGATATACCTTATGGCTAAGCAAAAGAGATGGGGTATTGGAGGTGCCTGATGTATGTAAATATTATTATGCCTGCCAACTTTAAGCACTTCTTGCCTAGCAGACGCATGAAGTAAAACGGTGGGTGGAGTTAGAACAGGAGGGGGAAGAGGATGTACCTCTGTAACCATCTTCCCTTTTTACCAGTGGGGTCTCATTTGGGGAAGGGGGGTCCATTTCATGCGGTAACTATGCATATTTGGCGGATTGTGTGACCACGCCTGTTGGGTGGGAAACATTATTCCTGGTACACACCAATATTGTACAATGAAGAATTTGCATCTGGGAGGGGTCTAGCCCTGTTTAATAGGTGGGAAAGGATGGGGTTGGTATGTATGGGACAGCTGTTCAACCCAATCGGGGGAGGGGTGTGTATGTTTGGAGATCTGCAACAGAAATATAGGTTGTCACAGGGGGATATCGTTCCTTATTTGCAAGTCAAACATTACCTTCAGGGACCGAGAGTGTTGAGGGACTTGGATGCAGGGAAAGGACAATTTGAAAAGCTATTGGGGCCTGTGGTGCAAAAGGAGACCATCTCTCAAATTTACCAATGCTTGAATCAGAGGGGGTCCACAAAGCTTTCATATAAGTTGCAATGGGAGGAGGATTTGTGGAAGAAATTTAGTCTTGAGGATTGGGATAATATTTGTCAACGGACTAAAATCCCTGGGTATTTCTTCAGTAATAGTGGAAAATGGCTATAAGGTCTTATTTTGTTGGCACCTCACTCCCGTTAGACTTGCTAAAATGGGGTCTAGTCAGGAGGAGTTACGTTGAAGGAGTTGCAGGGGTAGGTGAACGTATTATCATATGTGGTCGGACTGCCCTTTAGTGCAACCTTATTGGATTAAGGTATTTACCATGTTATCACAGATTTTGCAGGAGGACAGGCCATTACCGCAGTTGGATGAAGGTGCTGATCTCATTTTGTGGCTTGGTCTCGGCGCTGCTCGGGTGGCAATTGCTGCCGTATGAAAATTGCCTCAGATTCCCGATAATCAGGCGGTAGTACACAAGCTGTTTTAAGGTGTTTTCTTTTGACAAACGCTGGGCTCTATATAATCAGTGGAAGCAGAGCTTTGAACCCACTGCACGTGCGAAGAGCCTACCGTACCTTTGTTAAAAGGGCCCCTTAGTCATCCCATCATTTCAACAAATTCAGTTCTCTGACTTCCGTCCATCTATTTCTAGTGTCATGGGTCCTACATTGTGGAATAACCTACCTCATTATTTATGACTCGAACAGTCCTTTCAAAATTTTAAAACAGGTTTCAAAACTTACTTTTTTGAAAAGCTTTCCTACACTAGGATCTGGGCTGCACAGCATTGAGATAATAATAGATTTTATTTGTTGTACTCCTCCTTCCTATCTGGATATATGGTGTTTAAAAAAAAAATATTTTAACATTTTAATGTATTGTAAACTGCATAAATAATCTTGATAGGTGGTATATCAAGTATAATAAACTTGACTTGAACCAACATCAACCCTTTCCCCTCCAATTGTCTTAGTTGCTGATATCATGTGGGGTAAAAATTGGGTTGGGCTATTGTCCTTGTGCCCCAACTACATTCCACCGTTTATGCTTTAACTTACTAGGGGGGTCTTTTACGTAAGCGTGCTGGCATATTTAGCGCACGTTAAAAACAGGCACGTGCTAAACACTAAAGACGCCCGTAAGAATACATTGGCATCTTTAACGTTTAGCACATGCCTACTTTTAACGCGTGCTGAAAATGCAGCATGCCTACGTAAATGACCCCCTAGGAGAGCAAACAATTTCCAAATAGCCCATGTACCCAGGCAAACTGCTTTCAGAAACTGATCACACTGAGGTTCTTTCATAATAGGGCAACTCCATGAAATGCCCAAAAAGTGTCAATTTTATAAAAGTGACACACAAAGAACAATCTAAAATTGAGGTGGAAATTCTACAACAGCATCAGACAATCCCTCATGACAATGTATTTATAAATAACAAGTAATTAGGCCATTTTACTACAGTGCAGTGAAATCTGGTCTTAGCACATTTTAACATATGACTTTCTCATGTACCAGGCCCAGATTTACCACAACATGCAAACACTTATATTGTACTACTTATGCACATATGTTTGCAATTCAGATCCCGCTCCACCCAAATTAAGCCCTCGACAATACCTATGGTGTTGGGGTAACCATGATTGTTAAGTTAAAGTATCAAAATCTTGGGGGGGGGGGGGGAGATCACAGAGCTGAGAGCAAATTGCAGTGGAGGAGTGCAAAACTGAAGGTGCTCAATACCTTTGCATGAGCCTTGATTTGGCCCATTCCCCTTCCTCCTTATGCAAAGTAAGTATCAGTCGCTTCTTTCTCTCCATCGGAGTTGAAGGACACAGTATGTATTTATATACCCTGGCATATAATATTGAAAAGCTTTCAGATCAGAAATTAAAGACTTGCAAATCACCAAAATGTCTGTTGCCAAATGTCAATAAGAGTTTCAAATAATACAGAAACATGAAAAAGATTATTTAATAATAATTGTTTCTCTGTCAGAGAGATGTATGTGTTCCTCTTGTTCAAATTTGTACTTAACTAGTAATTGGAGGTGAAACCACATACACAGAGGCACCATGCTCCAAGAATGGCATAACTATGGAGTTTAGATATGGCAAAGCATTTATACTTCTAGTGAAGGACATCCACTAGAGGTTAATACTTCCGAATCTTGGTAAGCATCCTTCTCAGATTCCCTATTCCAGCATCTTGGCCCAGGGCGAAACTGAATTTAAAATCTAAAAAAGCAAGCAAGAGAAAGTGGATCACATATACAGTCATAAATCTCAGATGTGTCAATAAGCCCATTTTTGCATAGGTCCACTAGGTAGGAAAAGGATGCCCAAATGGAATTTTTCAAAACATTCAAGGCTCAATGAGGGCCCCTTTTTCTAAGCGATAAGCCCGCGTTGGGCTTAACGCTCGCTAAACAGGAAGTAGCACCATGTTACCGGAGCAATCTGGCAGCACTTCCCATCCCTAGCGCACCGCTATATTTATTTTTGTAGCATCAGAGTGTACCCTCAATGGGTGGTAGTAAGGGCTCTGCCCCAAAATGGCCACGCGGCAAGTGCTTTACTTGCTGCGTGGCCATTTCCTGCAGGAAAGAGAGACTTCCCTTTTACCTGCTGTAGTAAAAGGGGGCCTCAGTGCATATGAAAAACACGTGCCGATGCCAGCACAGGCCCCCTTTTGCCGCAACTTGATAAAAGGGGCCCTGAAAAAGGAATCTTTTATAAAATACTAATAAGGCCACATCACAAACGCACATGCATTTGGGGGGAACTATAGTAGAAACACACATTTTACAAAAAACACATTCAAAAACAGAGTGGCATCACTTGGGACTCTGCAGGTCCAAATGCCAGCACTTAACAGGCAAGTGGCAAATTTTAAAAACTGCCTCTTCCCCACCTCCTCCCCTGATATTTAAATACCATGGTCAGTGTAGAATTTGTTGGTCAGGACTTGTTACCCAGGTAGCAGAGTCTGGATTACTAGCTTTGAATATTAGACCCTTCATGTCTAAGGGGAGGCAATTAAGGAGTCATGCTCCAAAATTCAAAACAAAACTGTGTGGTCAATATTAATTAGTGAATTCTCTGAAAGTTATCAAAAGATAACCATAATTTCTAAAAATGATGAAAGCAGCAAGATTTCAATGTAGCTGATTCTTCATATGTCCGGATGGCACAGAGATGATTCCGGAAACACCAAAAGAGGAACGAAAGACAGACCTAACAAGCCAATAATACTTGATTGATCTAAGAAAGGCTGAGGTGCTTCAGGGTCACAATTCAAGGCTAAAAGCTTCAGTCATGTTCTTGGGGTGCAAGAAATCCAAGCAAGCAGTATGCATTGAGAAAGGAGAAACTGATAATTGCCAATCTGAAGGGAGACCTTGGGGTGATCGTATCTAATTACCTCAAGGTACAATACAGTGTGATAAGGTAATGGCATGCGAAGATGCATAAATATCCAAAGAAATATTTATACAATTTTACATTTTGTGATGCCTGAATAGCTATTGATAGATATGTGACTGTTGTTGCTGTTACATGCCATTGAGTTGATGTTGGCACATGGTAACCCTATGGATAGTTATCTAGTCTGTGCTTGGTCTTCAGTCAGTTGGTTAATTGTTGATAGAGCAGCATCCATAGCTGATGTCATTGTACCGATCCATCACATTGCTGGTCTTCATCATTTGTGTTTACCTTCAACCATACCAAGCATGATGTCATTCTCTAAAGATTTTTCTCTTTGCATGATGTGTCTGAAATATGAAAGTCAAAGCCTTGTCATTTGAGTTTCCAATGAAAGCTTATGTTTTATCTCCTCCATTACTGATTGATTTCTTCTTTAGGCAGTCCACGGTACATTTAGTATTATTTACTGGCACCATAAGTCAAAGGCATCAATTTAATCATGATTTGAAAATGAGTGTGATTGTTGGGCAGACTAGATGGGCCATTCAGGTCTTTTTCTGCCGTCATTTAATATGTTACTATGTTCTTCTTGTCTTGGTCTTCACTGTCCAACTTTCACATTCATATGACGTTATTACAAATACCATAGCTTGAATAAGCCAAAATTTTTGTATGCAGAGATACATTTCTGCACTTGAAGATCTTTCCTAGGTCCTGCATAAATCTTCAGCCAAGAGCAATATGTCCAGATCTCTTGACTGCTTGTTGTTTCCTGATTATTGATCCAAGGAGGTTGATGTTGTCTACTATTTCTGTTACTTCTCCATCAAGGATGCAATTATTGTTTTCACCAGTTGTCAACATCTTTGTCTTCTTCACATTAAGTTCTAGGCCTATTTTGAAACTATGTTCCTTGATTTTGATAAGCAGACATTTTAGATTGTCTTCACTTTCAGCTAGTAATGTGGTATCATCAGCATAGTGAAAGTTGTTGATGAGTCTTCCAAAATTTTCACACCTCAGTTTCTTCATATACTCCCATTTATCTTATGACTTGTTCTGCATATAAATTAGACAGATATGGGGAGCACGTAGCCTTGCTTTACACCTTTACTGATTTTAAACCATTCCGTTTCTCCTTGTTCCATCTGAACTGTTGCTTCTTGATCAATGTAAAGGATGTGCATGAGAACTATCAGGTGTTCTGGTATCCATGCACAGCTTGCTTGTTGAAAATGTACATATGGACTGATATCCACTGTGTCCATCATGTTGAAATGTTCCTAACACATGTTTTCTTTTCTTTTCCTGTCCATACTTCAAGGTGATCAGCACCAGAATGGGGTATATATGCCCCCCAAGGTAAACAGCGGGAAAAGTGATTGCTCCAATCTTTTTCCACATAAAATAGCACCAGAAGAGACCTCAAACATAGAGCACCTAAGGCTAAGCCCCACCCTAGTTTCAGTCCTGGTTATGATAGGTTTTGATTTGTGTGTGTGTGTGTGTACTGTTACTGTTTCCTGACAAGGTCACACCTTAACTTTCTCTCCTTGTCTTGCTCCAGAAATACAAGGTCCTATGCCACTTGCCCAATATGGGTTAATAGCTGATTTCTGAGGCTGAATGGAGCTCACAGTATGCATAAAAGCTCCTCTAGTAGTTCATAATTTAAATGCATTATTTCTTAAAATAATAAAAAGAAGCAAAACTCTCTTTAAAAAGTCTTCTGCAAAAATGCTTGATTGATTTGCTTCTAAATATTTTCAATAAACACTTATTCATCATTCCTCTTGTATTATGGGACAAACTTACCCATTCTCACCTCAAGTGTTGAGCTAAATCATTCTAAATTTGATTGTGAACAGAGTTACTGAACACATCCCTAATGAATACACACACAATGTTATTGCGATGACTGCATGATTTATGTGACTGGAATTTAAATGCCTACCTAAATTTGCATTTCCACTTTGTTTCTCTTTGTATTTATTTTTTAAAGGCATTTTTTTAGTTCATGTTTTGTCAATTAAAAAATACCCAAACAAATAGCTGAAGATACTGAATCCTGCCTTTCAAGGTGGAGGTTTTTTGTTTTTTTTTTTCTTGTATTATACACTACTACATTTTGGTATGATAATCTTTATGGCATATATTTCCATGTCACCATTGACATTATTTAAAGTGACATCAAGTGATGGAGAGTGTCATTTACTATCATAATATGAACTGTCAGAACAATGAAAAAAGTTTTGCCTAAAGAATCTTGGATTTAATTTAACAGTACTAGCAAACTATTTTTAGATCATTTGATTGGCACTTAAAGCTTACTTTTATACCCTTAAGAAAAATCTGTATTTTTTTTCAAATTCATCTGACAGAGACACCATTATGGAATGAAATGCTAGCTAACATAGAAACATAGAAAAATGTAGGCAGATAAAGACTATCCAGTCTGCCCATCCATGCCATTTACTCTCGCTATCATTCCCTTAGAGATCCTATATACTTGTCCCAACATCTCTTAAATTCAGACACTGTTTTCATCTCCACCACTTCCACCTGGAGGCCGCTCCAGAAATTCACCACCCTTTCCATGAAAAAGTATTTCCTCAGGTTACTTCTGAGTCTATGCCCTTTCACATTCTTTCTATGCCCTCATGTTCCAGAGATTCCTTTCGATTGAAAGAGACTCACTTCTTATGCATTTATGCTGTGTACATATTTAAATGTCTCTATCATATCTCCCCTCTTCTGCCTTTCTTCCAAAGTATGCATATTGAGATTTTTAAGTCTGTCCCATATGCTTTATGATGAAGACTTTTGGCCATTTTAGTTGCTGCCCTTTGGATCAACTCCATCCTGTCTATATCTTTTTGAAGGTGTGGTCTCCAGAATTGTACGCAATATTCTAAATGAGGTTTCTCCAGTAATCATACAGGGGTATCATCATCTCCTTTTTCCTACTGGTCATTCCTCTCCTTATACACCCAAGCATCCCCTTAGCTTTCACCATCACCTTTTCTACCTGTTTCACCACCTTAAGATCATCACATATGATCACACCCAAGTCCCACCCCTCTTTCGTGCACAAAAGTTCTTCACTCTCTAAACTGTACCGTCCCCTTCGGTTTTTACTGCCCAAATGCATGACCCTGCATTTTTTAGCATTACTTCTAAGCTGCCAGATTCCAGACCATTCCTCTAGCTTCACTAAGTCCTTCTTCAAGTTATTCACACCATCAAAGTTGTCTACCCTACTGCAGATATTGGTATTATCCACAAAGAGGCAAACCTTACCAAACAGCCATTCAGCTATATTGCTTACAAAAATGTTAAAAAGAACTAATCCAAGAATCAAACCTTGTGGCACACCACTGGTAACATCCTTTTCCTCAGAATGAGCTCCATTTTCCACAACCCTCTGTCGCCTTCCATTTAACCAGTTCCTAATCCAGTCAGTAACTTTAGGGCCCATACCAAGGGCAATGAGCTTATTTATTAGTTTTCTGTGTGGAACCCTGTCATAGACTTTGCTAAAATCTAGATACATCGCATCTAATGCTCTCCCCTTGACCCAACCTCTGGTCACCCAAGCAAAGAAATTAATCAGATTTGTCTGACAAGCCTCTAATGACACCATGTTGCCTTGGGTCCTGTAATCTATTGAATTCAAAAACCTTTACTATTCATTGATTTAAAAGTGTTTCCATTAATTTTCTTACCACTGAGCTCAGACTTACCAGCCTGTAGTTCCTAACCTCTTCTGTACTTCTGCTTTTGTGGAGAGGGACTACATCTAAACTTCCCAACTCTAGAGAATCATTGAAAAGGTCAGCCAGTGGAGCCTCTGGAACTTCTCTAAGTTCCTTCAGTACCCTCGGATGTATGTTATCTGGCCCCATCGCTATGTCCACCTTTAGTTTACCCAGCTCCTTATGAATACAGTCCTCTGAAAATCAGGGACTACTATCGCTCGATTCTTATTTGTATTTGTCTTCTGTGGTCCTGCTCTTGGCCCTTCAGCTGCGAACACAGAACATAAATATTTTTAAGTGATTCCACCTTACGTTTATCAGCTTCTACATATTCCTCGCCTTCACCTTTGAGTCTCAAAATGTCACTTTTGTACTTCTTCCTATCACTAACATATCTAAAAATTCTTGTCTCCCCATGTTACCGAATTGGCTATTTTTTCTTCTATTTGCATCTTTGCTTTCCTGATTGCTCTTCCAGCTTCTCTTATTGTCTTTTTCTTTACCTTTTCAGCTACTACTTTTGAGAATCAGAGCGGTCTCTTTTCCTCTTACTTTTATTTACTTTACTTATAAAAAGGTTTGTTGCCCTTACAATAGCTCCTTTCAGTTTTGCCCACTGCTTTCCAACTTCTTCTGGATGCTCCCATCCAGGCAGTGGTTTCTTGAGGTAATCCCTTATCTGAATGAATGTAGTTTTTTGAAGTCTAGAACCTTCACTTTTGAATGAACCCTCTCCACACCTATCTTAATATTAAACCACACCATCTGGTGATTACTGAATGCCAGATGATCACCTACTATAACATCAGAAACGCTGTCCCCATTAGTAAGCATTAAGTCCAGTGAGGCCCCATTCCACATGGGTTGCATTACCAACTGCTGGAATAGTACCCCCAGTAAAAAATCCAGGATCTCCCTGCTTCTAAAAGATCTTGCAATAGGGTACCCCAATCAATATCTGGCATATTAAAAACCACCTATTAGAAGTATTTCCCATTTCACAGCTATATTTTGAATGTCTTCAATTAAGTCTTTATCCACTTCTGTGAAGGAGGCCTGTATATCTCACCATTCTCTCTTTCTAGATTGACCCACAGTATCTCTTTCCTGCAATTGTGTGGCTTTAATACTATCCTTAACATATAATGCCACTACCCCTCCCTACCCTATCTTTCCTGAACAGATTATAACCCGGTATAACTATATTCCAGTCATGGTTATCTGTGAACCATGTCTCTGTGATCACCACTAAATCCAAATCAGCTTCTTCCATCAAAGCCTCAAAATCTAAAACCTTATTTGTCATACATCGGGCATTAGTAGATACTGCTTTCCAGATGTTGCCCCTTTTTCACATTTGTGTAAAGGTATTTTATATTATTTTAGCTTATTAAAGTCACTTGAAACAAACAGAGTAAGCACTCAAAACTGTACAATACAACAACAGTGACAATTTTTTGTTTAACACAATGTCCCCCAATCCCCTCTCCCCCACCCACCAAAAAACAACCACCCATCCCATCACAGAATTAGAGACCAGAAAGGTGGGAGAGGGGAGATATAATAGAGACATTTAAATACCTTTGCAGCATAAATGCAAAAGAGATTGAGTGTCTTTCAATTGAAAGGAAGCTCTGGAATGAGGGGGCATAGGATGAAGGTGAAAGAGGATAGACTAAGAAGTAATATGAGGAGGCAGGGCTTGTGGTTGGGAGGTGGGGATAGTGCTGGGCAGACTTATACGGTCTGTGCCAGAGCCGGTGGTGGGAGGCGGGGATACTGCTGGGCAGACTTATACGGTCTGTGCCCTGAAAAAGACAGGTACAAATCAAGGTAAGGTATACACAAAAAATGGCACATGTGAGTTTATCTTGTTGGGCAGACTGGATGGACCGTGCATGTCTTTTTCTGCCGTCATCTACTATGTTACTATCCAGCTCATTTTCGAAAGTGATTGCCGGCCATCTTCCGACACAAATCGGGAGATGGCTGGCGATCTCGCAAAGGCGGCCAAATCGGTATAATCGAAAGCCGCTATTTTGACACCATCACTGCTTTCCCATTGCAGAGCCGGCGAAAGTTCAAGGGCGCAAGTTGGCAGCGATGCGAAGGCGGGACATGGGCGGGCATGGGCGGGGTTAGCCCTTAATGGGAAAAAAACCCGGCGATGAAGAGCATTTAGCCACTTTTACTTGGTCCCTTTTTTTCAGGTCCAAGATTCAAAAAGGTGGCCGAACTGACCACATGACCATGGGAAGGAATCGGGGATGACCTCCCCATACTCCCCCAGTGGTCACCAACCCCTTCCCAGCATAAAAAACAGGTTACAAATACTTTTTTGCCAGCCTCTATGCCAGCCTCAAATGCCGTACCCACCTCCATGACAGCAGAATGTGTTCTGTCCTCAGACAGCCTTTGCCTGCTTGTGATGTGGCTCTGGGGTGAGTGTGGCACCTTTTCTGTTATTTGCACTGCAGAGTCACATCAGCAATGCATTGTGGTGGGTTTAGGTATTGGTAGTTGGTAGGCTCTGCTTTTCCCCCTGCTTACTGGGTCAGAGTATGCCCTGTTTTGTTTCCTGTTGTAGTCTATGTAGTGGCCATTTTTGTAAGACAGTTTTAGATCCCTTTCCTGTGTTACCCACGTCAGAGAACATAGTTCTTACCTTGAATGGTGCTGAAAGAGGGCATGTACACCATTGTGCCAGCTCTGACCTGCTGCTAATCTTAGTACCAGGGGATTCTTTGCCAGTGCAGCACAACCTCTGATCTGCAGTTAACTGTGAGTAAACGTGGTTATTTCAAGAAAGGACTTTTTCAGAGAGATTAGTCTTCAGGTGTGAACTGGTGTGCCAAAGTTATACAGCAGCAATAAGTCCTAGAGGCTGTATGCAGGTCCCTGGAGCAGTTTTAGTGGGTGCAGTACATTTGTGGATAGTGGGTTTTGAGGGGGGGGGGGGGGTTGGGGGGCTCAGCTCCCAAAGTAAGGGAGCTATGCACGTGGGAGCTTTTCTGAAGTCCACCGCAGTGACCCCTAGGGAGCCCGGTTGGTGTCCTGGCATGTCAGGGGGGCCAGGGCACTAAAAATGCTGGCTCCTTCCACGGCCAAATGCCTTGAATTTGGCCGGGGTTTGAGATGGCCGACATAACTTTCCATTATCGCTAAAAAACGAAGCCGGCCATCTCAAACCCCGGCTAAATCTAATGCATTTGGCTGGCCAGAACCGTATTATCGAAACAAAAGATGGCCGGCCATCTTTTTCGAAAATACGGGTCTGGCCAGCTGTTTGCGGCGCCGCCAAAATACATCCCCGGCCATGTATTTCGCCGGCGCCGTTCGATTATTCCCCTCCACGTTACTATGAGGAAATATTTCTTCACGGAAAGGGTGGTGAATTTGCAGAACAGCCTCCCGGTGAAAATGGAAGAGAAGAAAACAGTATCTGAATTCAACATGGGTTGAGACAAGTACATAGGATCTCTAAGGGAGTGATAGCAAGAGTAGATGGCACGGATGGGCAGACTGGATAGGCCATATGGTCTTTATCTGCCTACGTTTTTCTATGTTTCTATGTGAAAGAGATTATAAAGGGAAACTTGCCACAGAGGCAAAAACTCATAGTAACAAATTTTTCAGGTGCATCAGAAGCAGAAAACCTGTGAGGGAATCTGTGGGATCGTTAGATCACGAAGGAGCAAAAGAGGAACTTAGGGAGGACAAGGCCATAATGGAGAGACTTAATGAATTCTCTGCTTTGGTCTTCACAGAAGATGTACCAGAAACGATTTTTTAAGGGTGATGATGCGGACTATCAGAAAGAAATCTCAGTATACCTGGAAGATGTACTGAACCAATTCAACAAATTAAAGGATAGTAAATAACCTGGACTGGATGACATGACCTCTAGGGTACTTAAGGAACTCAAACATGAAATTGCTGATCTGCTGTTAGTGATCTGTGATCTGTCATTAAAATTGTCTATAGTACCTGAAAATTGGAGGGTGGCCAGCGTAATGCTAATTTTTGAAAAAGGTTTTAGGGGTGATCCATGAAATTACAGACCGGCAAAATAGTAGAAACTATTATAAAGAATAAAATTACAGAACGTACAGACAAACATGATTTAATGGGAGAGAGTCAGCATGGATGCAGCCAAGGGAAGTCTTGCCTCACCAATTTCTTTGAAGGTGTGAATAAACATGTCAATAAAGGTGGGCCAGTTGATGTAGTGTATCTAGATTTTCAGAAAGTTATGTTCAAAGTTCTTCATGAGAAACTCCTGAGAAAATTAAAGAGTCATGGGATAGGAGGCAATGTTCTGTTGTGGATTAGGAATTGGCTATTGGACAGAAAACAGAAGGTAGGTTAAATGGCCATTTTTCTCAATGGAGGAGGGTAAATAGTGGAGTGCAGAAGATCTATACTATGACATTTGCTATTGAAGATATTTATACATTATCTGGAAATCAGAACAGCAAGTGAAGTGATTACATTTGCAAATGACAGAAAACTATTCAAAGTTGTTAAAAAAACATGTGGACTGTGAAAAATTGCAGGAAGAGCTTAAGAAATTGGAAGACTTGCCTGCTTATTTTTGAAGGAGAAGGGAGGCCATTTTCCAACACAAATCGGGAGATGGCCGGCCTTCTCCTAAGAACAGCCAAATCGATATAATTGAAAGCCAATTTTGGCCGGCTTCAACTGCTTTCTGTTGCAGAGCCGGCCAAAGTTCAAGGGGGTGTGTCAGCAGTGTGCCGAAGGTGGGACGGGGGCATGGTTAAGAGATAGCCGACCTCGGCCGATAATGGAAAAAAGAAGGCCGACTCTGACAAGCATTTGGCCGACTTTACTTGGTCCTTTTTTGTTCATGACCAAGCTTTGAAAAGGTGCGCGAACTGACCAGATGACCACCGGAGGGAATCGGGGATCACCTCCCCTTACTCCCCCCAGTGGTCACCAACCCCCTCCCACCCAAAAAAAATTAAAAAGATTTTTTTGCCAGCCTCTATGCCAGACTGAAAAGTCATACCCAGCTCCATCACAGCAGTATGCAGGTCCCTGGAGCAGTTTTTAGTGGGTGCAGTGCACTTCAGACAGGCGGACCCAGGCCCATCCCCCCCCACCTGTTACACTTGTGGTGGTAAATGGGAGCCCTCCAAAACTACCACAAACCCACTGTACCCACATCTAGGTGCCCCCCTTCACCCGTAAGGGCTATGGTAGTGGTGTACAGTTGTGGGTAGTGGGTTTTGGGGGGGGGGGCTCAGCACACAAAGTAAGGGAGCTATGTACCTGGGAGCAATTTATGAAGGCCACTGCAGTGCCCCCTAGGGTGCCCGGTTGGTGTCCTGGTATGTGAGGGGGACCAGTGCACTACAAATGTTGGCTCCTCCCATGACCAAGTGCCTTGGATTTGGCCAGTTTTGAGATGGCCGCCATTAGTTTCCATTATCGGCGAAAACCAATGGCGGCCATCTCTAAGGGCGGGCCAAATGTTGAGATTTGGCCGGCCCCGACCGTATTATCGAAATGAAAGATGGCCGTCCATCTTGTTTCAATAATACAATCGGGTACGCCACTTTATGGGGCCGTCATTAGAGATAGGTGCCCTTATAGATGGGCACCCCCATTCGATTATGCCCCTCTTGGGCATCCAAATGGCAGATAAAATTTCATGTGGAGAAATGCAAAGTGATGCACATTGGGAAAAATAATCCAAATCATAGTAACCTGATGCTAGGGTCCACCTTAAGAGTCAGCATCCAAGAAAAAGATCTAGGTATCATTGTAGATAATTCGCTGAAATCTTTTGTCCAGTGTGTGGCGACAGCCAAAAAAGCAAACAGGATGCTTGGAATTATTAGGAAAGGGGTGGTAAATAAGATCAAGAATACTATAAAGCCTCTGTATCGCTCCATGGTGTGACCTCACCTTGAGTATTGCTTTCAGTTCTGGTCACCATATCTCTAGAAAGATATAGCAGAATTAGAAAAGGTTCAAAGAAGAGCAACCAAAATGATAAAGAGGATGCAACTCCTCTCATTTGAGGAAAGACTAAAGAGGTTAGTGCTCTTCAGCTTGGAGCAGACACGGTTGAGGAGAGATATGATTGAAGTCCAAAAATCCTGAGTGGTATAGAATGGGTAAAAGTGAATCGATATTTTACTCTTTCAAAAAGTACAAAGACTAGGGAACACTCAATGAAGTTACAATGAAAATACTTTTAAAACAAATAGGAAGAAATATTTTATTTCAGTCAAATAATACTTAAGCTCTGGAACATGTTGCCAGAGGATATGGTAACAGCAATTAGCATATCTGGGTTTAAAAAAGGTTTGGACAACTTCCTGGAGGAAAAGTCCATAGTGTGCTATTGAGATAGACATGAGGAAGCCATTGCTTGCCCTGGGATTGGTAGCATGGAATCTTGCTACTATTTGGGTTTCTGCCAGGTAATTGTGACCTGAATTGGAAACAGGATACTGGCCTAGATGGACCATTGCTATGGCACAGTATGGGTGTCATTTTGTTCGTAACACAGCACAGGGCATGGCCATAACAAAATGTAAACAAAATCCAGAGAAACAAATATTTTAATGCTTGCCATTTTCTACTTTGCACTTTTTTTTTGTTTGTTTGTTACATTTGTATCCCACATTTTCCCACCTATTTGCAGGCTCAATTCCTTTGTCTAGGTCATTTTCACTGCTCTCCTGTATACTTTACTTCAACCTTTCCAGCACTTGCAAGACTATCCGTTCACTTCTCTGCTACCGTCATCTTAGATCTCTGCACCATCCGCTTCACTGGCTCCCTCTTAAACAAAGATCTATGTTCAGACTTCTGACATTTGTCTACTGCTGCTTTTGTGCTTCTCCAAAGTACCTCTGCCTCCTTGTTCATCAATAACAACCCTCACATTAAATGTTTCATTTTCCTAATACAACCCTCACACCAGTGGCGTAGCCAGAAGGCAATTTTTGGGTGGGCCAACAAGTTGGATGAGTGGGCACTAGAGTTGCCAACTTTTTGAAAGAGAAAAAAACCCCAGCCACCTAATACACCCATGCTTTACCCCTACCCCACCCCATGCTGCACCTCTACCTCACTCCTCATTACTTCAACGAGGGTAGCAGTGCAGGCTTCAGTGGCCAATTAATTGAGAGCTAAAGGAAGCACAAGGAACTGCACTCTTCTTCAGCCCCCATTGAGCCAAGGTCCTCCAACACACATATGGTATTGAAAGCCAAACACTGAACGCCAAACACATTCTGCATCCAGAGCACCTCCTGGCTTCCATCAGTAATGGATGCAGAGCACAGCAAGGACATTTCCCCATAAAACTCACCATACAAAGAAATTCTGGTAATCTCAATAATAGACATGTTGTAAAGTAATTTTTAAAAATCTACAAACAAAAGGTCACTCAGAATCTAGAGCAAATCTACCATGCCAGCACTAACTTCCAAAACAAGGATCCTCTACCTATGAAAAGCGGCTCTAAAATATTGATACATCTATCAAGAAAACTGAACAAGCCAAATTACTACAGAATGCTACATAGAAATTTCATGGTGACAGAATACCTCGGGGCCACGCACACAGAACACAAGAGCCAAATACAGAATAAGTGACCACAAACTCTATAAATATAAATTAAACTGAAACCCCAAGAAACCAGACCTTGTATGTAGTACAACACTAGAGAAACAAAAAAGAAAGGCATTTCCTCCTGTGCAAAATTTAAAGGTATCACATGCCAGGGATGATGTCTTTTTTTTTTGGGGGGGGGGGTGCAAATAGGGCAATGTGCTTGGCTTTCTGGCCAGAGAGAGCCCTAAGCCTGCCAGAAGCTGAAGAAGGTGCAGCCTGGTAATGGGCTTTGGGGTCCTCTCCTAGATTTCTTCCCTGGGCCCCAGCCATGTCTGACATATGCCAACTCTGACATAATCTAATCACAAAATAGAAATAAAAATAATTTTTGTACCTTTTTGTTGTCTGGTCATTTTATTTTTCATATCATATTGGTCCCTGTCTCTGGTTTCTGCTTCCCTGTGTCTTTCCTGTCCAATTGACATTTCTTCTGTCTCCATGTCCACCATCCATCTCCCATCTCTGTGTCCATATATTTCCTTATCCAGAATCTCCCGTGTTCATATCCCCGCATCCATTATCATTCCTTTGTGCACCCATGTACCCCATGCCCAGCATCTCCCATCTGTGTTCATATTCTCCCTCTTGTCTGGTATCTCCCCTCTGTGTCCATTATATCTCTATTCTCATACCCCCCCCCCATGTCCATTGTATCTCTATTCCCATATCTCCCTCCCCACCCCCATGTCAGGCATTGCCCCTATGTGCCCATATGTCATCCCAATACAGCATCTCATCTGTGTCCCTGACCCCATGCTCCCATCCAATGCTCATCCCTTCTGTTTCTTTGTACCTCTCTATGTCCCCTTTCTCCCTCCCACACACCTTTCCTCTCTAACCAGCAACTTTCCTTCTCTCTCCCCCCCCCTTATGCATCTGGTTCATTCTCCACTGTGGGTTCAGCATTGACCCCCCCCCCCCCATTCCTTTATCTCCTTGATCCAACATCCTTCTCCCTTTCCTCTAACACTAACCCTTCCCCCTCTCATAGGTCCAGTGCTTCTCTCCCTTTGTTCTCGCCCCCCTTGCAGGTCCACATCTCTCCCTCTTCCCTCCAGTCCTCCCCTACATATCCAGCACCTCTCTCCCTTTGCTGCAGCCTCCCTTGCATGCCCAGCACCTCTCCCCCTTCCCGCCTGCCCTCCCCCACAAATCCAGCAGCTCTCTCCCTTCCCTCCCACACCCTCACCCAGCACATCTCTCCCTTCTCTCCCTCCTACATATCCAGCACCTCTCCCTTCCCTCCCACCCACATATCCAGCACCTCTTTCCCTTCCCTCCCACCCACATATCCAGCACCTCTATCCCTTCTCTCCAGCACCTCCTTACATGCCCAGCACCTCTCTCCCTTCTCTCCAACCTCCCACCCACAAGCATACATGTCCAGGGCCCCTTCCCTCCCCTCCAACCCCCATGTCCAGCGCCTCTCTCCCCTACCACAGTTCCGGCACCGCCAGGGCGCTACCTCCGTGTCTTCCTTACCCACCCGCCATCCTTGCCGTGGAACTTCTCTCTCTATGATCGCCGCCCAGCAGGAACTTCAAACAGCGCGTCAGCGCTGTGTCAGAGCCTTCCTCTCTGCCGCGTCCCACCCAGCCTGCGTAAACAGGAAGTTGCGTGAGATGCGTCAGAGAGGAAGGCTCTGACACAGCGCTGACGCGCTGTTTGAAGTTCCTGCTGGGCGGCGATCATAGAGAGAGAGCAAGGTCCGCGGCAAGGATGGCGGGTGGGTAAGGAAGACACGTAGGTAACGGTGCCGGAACTGTGGGAGGGGAGAGAGAGGCGCCGGACATGCGAGGGTGGAGGGAATTGGTTTGGGTGTAGCGCTTCTGGGTGGGCCTGAAGCAAGACTGGACGGGCCTAGGCCCACCCAGGCCCACCCGTAGCTACGCCTCACACTCCCTTTCTCCAAGCAAGCTACTTGAAATTTCAGGACCTTCTCTGTTCTCAATCTCATACTATAGAACAAACTTCCTAGAAATATCTAAGAGGCCCTGTCTCTGGCTTACATCCGGTCTAAACTTCCCTAATTTTTAAGTAAGTGATCCAATCGATTTATCCTCTTTGAAATGATTTAGCCCAACTGTATCTTAACTCCTGCTCCTCACCATTGTTATACACCACGAAAGAACGAAAACAAACATCTATACTTTAGGACTGAAAAAATACAAGTAAGATGTCTGTGTTTTCATGGCGTAAGGTTGAGTGTCATATCCATGTATTTAAGCAGGGGCAAGTTTTGTAATAATGTTGACTGAAGCTGAAAGAAAAACAAGTAAACATTTGCAACCCCCCCCCCCCCAAAAAAAAAACAAAAAAAAAAAACAAATAGGTATTTAATTGAAAAACCTGGCTGATATTACTTGTTATAGCTGGTGGCACCTTATAGATTAATAGATGTTATTGAAGCATGCAATACAGTGGACTTGTCATCAAAAGCTAATGTCCCAATGAATTTATCTGCCTATAAAGTGCCACCAGCATCTGTGTCATTTTTGTTACTATCTCTACATAGTTTCCTTGAAGTGCCAAGACAGGCAAACATTGAGGGCCCCTTTTACAAAGCAGCGGTAAGCCCAATGCAGACTTATCGCTCGCTATAAAGGAAGTAACGCCGGGCCACCGCAGCAGCCCAGTGATACTTCCCACCCCCAGAGTGCCATCATACACCAGTGTGTACCCAGAGGTAATGGGCAGTGCCACATGCTGCCCAGTTACCATTGGGATAGCGCTGGAGCCCTTACCACCACCTCAATGGGTGGCGGTAAGGGCTCCCTCCAAAAAAAGACCACGCAGCAAATGCTTCACTTGCCACATGGCCATTTCTTAAAAAAAAGAAAGACCTACATTATACCAGCTGAGGTAAAAGGGGACCTCGGCGGGCATCAAAAACACAGGCCCCCTTTTACCGCAGCCTGGTAAAAGGGGCCCTCAGTGCCTTGGTTTCTCTTACGAATTAGGAAGACTGGATCACATATAAGTGCAGATAGATTTTTAAAAGTGCCAAAACTCTCAATTCATTCTCATCAAGTGGCTGCTCCTCTGATACAAAAGGAATTCTGAGGGCTAATTCTCTAACAGTGCCCCTATGTATGAGGCACAATTCAACTGTGTTGTTCATGAAATCCTCAGAAGAAGACATGGAGGGGGCATAATCGAACGGGGCACCTAAGTTCTCATAAGGGCGCCCTTTCAGGATGGCCCCATAAAGGGACGGGGCAACCCGTATTATCGAAACAAGATGGGCATCCATCTTTCGTTTCAATAATACGGTTGGGGACGCCCAAATCATGAACTTTAGGTCGACCTTAGAGATGGTCGTCCTTAGGTCGTTTTTGAGATGGTCGTCCCTGGTTTTCGGCGATAATGGAAACCGAGGACACCCATCTCAAAAGCAACCAAATCCAGGCCGTTTGGTCATGGGAGGAGCCAGCATTCGTAGTGCACTGGTCCCCCTCACATGCCAGGACACCAACCGGGCACCCTAGGGGGCACTGCAGTGGACTTCAGAAAAAGGTCCCAGGTGCATAGCTCCCTTACCTTGGGTGCTGAGCCCCACACCCCCCCAAACCCACTCCCCACAACTGTACACTACCATAGCCCTTAGGGATGAAGGGGGCTCCTAGATGTGGATACAGTGGGTTTCTGTGGGTTTCATAGAGCTCACATTTGCCACCACAAGTGTAACAGGTGGGGGGGATGGGCCTGGGTCTGCCTGTCTGAAGTACACTGCACCCACTACAACTGCTCCAGGTACCTGCATACTGCTGCGATGGACCTGAGTATGGCATTTGAGGCTGGCATAGAGACTGGTAAAAAAAGTATTAAAAAAATTTGTTGGGGGGTGGGAGGGGGTTAGTGACCACTGGGGGAGTAAGGGGAGGTGATCCCCAATTCCCTCCGGTGGTCATCTGGTCAATTCGGGCACCTTTTTGATGCTTGGTCGTGAAAAAAATGGACCAAGTAAAGTTGCCCAAGTGTTCGTCAGGGACGCCCTTCTTTTTTCCATTATCGGCTGAGGACGCGCATCTCCTAAGCATGCCAGAGTTCTGCCTTTGCTGCACTGCCGACACGTCCCCGTGAACTTTGGTCGTCCCCGTGATGGAAAGCAGTTGAGGGCGCCCAAAATCGGCTTTCGATTATGCCGATTTGGGCGACCTTGCGAGAAGGACACCCATCTCCCGATTTGTGTCTGAAGTTGGGCGCCCTTCTCCTTCGAAAATTCACCTGAAAGAATCTTATTCTCTAGAACTGCTCTTTTATGGAACTTAGCTAGTGGAGAAAACTCAGGAAAAGGAAGAAAGTCCTCACCAGAGATGCCCTGCCTGTGACAATATGTTTGTATAATTTAGGTATGAGCACTTACATCAGACAGAATGTTGTCACTGCTTACGCCTAAATGCCTTTGAAAAACAGCCCTTTTTCCCAGACACAGTAAAAACTGGCCCAGCTCGTGCCAAAAATACACGCCCACACTACTGCAGGCCACTTTTTGCCACAGCTTAGTAAAAGGACCCCTAAGTGACTACAGATTCATAACACTAAAATGCCATTTACAGGTTCCTAAGACTCAGTGAGGCCTGACCAGTGCATGTCCTCCTGTGCAGATCAGAATTTATTTTTTAAATTTCTTCTGTACCATCTTAAAGCCAGAAGACTATTTTATTTTATTTTTTTATTTTTGTTACATTTGTACCCCGCGCTTTCCCACTCATGGCAGGCTCAATGCGGCTTAAATGGGGCAATGGAGGGTTAAGTGACTTGCCCAGAGTCACAAGGAGCTTAAAGTGATGTATATTCAGGTATAGTTAGGTACCGGGCTTTTTTTGAGGGGGTACTTGGAGGGTATTGAGTACCGACACCTTTTACCATTGTCTGCTAAAATTGACCCATGGGCCCCAAGTTTGAATGAAAGAGCTCAGGCTCTACACACCAATTCTGCCTTGTCATAGATTCTGTGACTGGTTGCAGGGGACCTGGCTATTGTGGGGCAGGTCCCTCAGCGATCACCCCACCCCTGAAGGGTGGCCTAGTATTTGAGTACCGGCACCTTTTTTGCTAGAAGAAATGCACTGAGTAGATATTTTCATGTCTGTGGAGGGCTCACGATCTGAGTAGTGTGTACTTTGTACATGAGGCAATGGAGGGTTAGGTGACTTGCCCAAGGTCACAGGTGCTGCAGTGAGATTTGAACCGGGGTTCTCTAGTGCTCACTTCACTGCTCTAACCATCAAGCTACTCCTCCACATCAAGATGCAGACAGAATCCAAATGAAACCAGGACATTCCCCAGTTTATTCACCCTGTCAGAACTGGCCCATCTATACAGCTTTGTGTTTCCATTTCAGTCCATAATAATCAAGCAAAATAAAGGTTATCTATATCTAGGACTCTGATCGTCAAATGAAATTAGGTCAAGCCAATATGGCACCAGATATGCCTTCCTAAATGTTAACATCATAAAGAGACCAAGAGTCAGGTTGCTACAGGCCATGTTCTGCTCGTTTTTTAATTTAAAATCCAATTTCAGGTCATGTAAAGTCTTTGCTCTTTCCCACAATGAAAAAAAAAGCATGAGGTAAAGAATAAAGTGGTTTAATATGGGCTTTCGCTGTTCATTTATGCAGGGCTTTTTAACTTCGAGCAGCGATAAACAGCACGAGCTCTGTGGAAGTACTGAAGGACCTTGGGTCATAAACTTCGTCTTGACAGGAGACTTGAGATATAATAACCTTTAAGAGAATAAGATGATTCTAGTGGCAATAAAAGATGACTGCTACTTTGTAACAATATTGCTGTGAAATAATGAATTTTAGTGTAACTTAAAGGGATAACCATCCTGTTGGACACTGGAGGCTTCAATTTAACTAAATTTAGGGGCTCTTTCATTAAAGAGCTTTAAGTTTTGGGATTAACGAGCTGTAATGCAGGATTTTAACATGTGGCAAGCCCAAAACTAACATGACAGCAAGAAGAGGCATTGACAGCATTTTCACATTCTGGCCGTGCGTTAAAATTGCCAGTAATGCGCAGGACTAGTGCTCTCTAACCGCAGATGCGCTTACCCTCAAATTCTATAAATAATGCATTAAGTTGTGCGTGCTAATTTGGTCACACGGCCAAATAGCGCATACAACTTAATTGAATAACAAGCCAATCAGTGCTGATAATTAGTACTTAACAATCAATTAGCAGCACTAATTGATTTTAATTAGAATTTATGCACACAACTTTCTAGGCATATTCTATATTGTGGTGCATGTAAATTCTAATGCGAGCACTTGAAAAGGGGACATGGCCATGGGTGTGGAATGGGTGGGTCATGAGCATTTCAAAAAAACATGTGCACTATTATGGAATACACCTGATCTGCGCCTAAGTTGGGCGCAGGTAGTTAGGCCTGGTTTTAAGTGGCCTAAATAGGTGCACCTACATTTAAGTCTCCAGAACGATACGTGAGCATATTCTATAAACTATGCCTATCTTTAATTGTAATTAAGTAGAATTGCATTAAGCGTGTGGTTTTTCAGTGCCAATTTTTAAGGCGTCATTTATAGAATTTGGCCCTTAGCACCTCCTATTTAGAAGGCAGTAAGGGCTTCTTTTACAAAGCCATGCAAGCAATTCCCACTCTGCAAATGAGAGGGCGCCCATAGGAATTGAATGGGCTTCCTCTCATTTGACACACTGAGAATCAGTAGCGTGGCTTTGTAAAAGAGATCCTAGGTGCCTCTGCATTAACAGCGCATTAAGAGGTCCTTTTACTAAGCCATGTAAGCGTCTACACGCGCCCAACACGCGCCAAAATGGAGTTACCGCCCGACTACCATGTGGTTCTTGTGGTAATTTCATTTTTGGCGTGCATCTGATATGTGCGTCTGAAAAATATTTTTTTATTTTCGGGCATGTGTAACAGATACGCGCCAAGTGGCATTTGCCATGCGTAGGTCATTACCGCCCAGTTACCGCATGAGTCTTTACTGCTAGGTCAATGGCTGGCGGTAAGGTCTCAGACCCAAAATAGACGCGTGGCAATTTTCATTTTGACGCACGTTGATTTTCGGCAAAAACAAAAAGAATGCTTTTTTTTACAGGTGCGCTAAAAAATGGATTAGCACACGCCCAAAACTCGGGCCTACACTACCACAAGCCATTTTTCAGCACACCTTTTTAAAAGGACCTCCAAGTCAGTTAGCATGCTGTAACTCCAGTGTGTTAACTGCAGGGGGCACTCCACCCAGCATCACCTCCTAACCCCAAACTCCATTAACACATGACTTACCATGTGCTAATGGAGGTTTTACCACAAAGCAACCTTGTGTTAGCTGTTACATCATACTAAACCACACTTAGTAAAAGAGCCCCTTATTGCTGGGGTTTGGTGCAGCTGACCAGGTTACAATTTTTTAAATTATGCCATGTCAGTATAGTTTGGTTGAATGATTTATTTTTTATTTATGTATTTATTTTTAACATTTGTTTTCACAGCCAGCAAAATTTTCTTCAGTGAATCTGTCTAAAAGAAAAGCCCAAGGAAAAGTAGCAAGAATCCCATTAACTTCCTTAAATGTGTGAAACTTAAAAATGGCACAAAATTCAGCAGCTTCAGCAGCTTTGTAATTTCACAACCAAGCTGCACAGTTTTAAACTTGCACGTTTTGTCTGCAATGCAAAAAATGGTGGGACAGTTCTTAAATCTGGACCTAGCCTTCTAAAGTTATAGTGCCTGAAAGCCTGGGGTATCCCAATCTGCCACAGCAGCTGCACTTAGCAGATCTATTGCAGTCTTCCACCTCCTTGTATGCAAGATTTGGATTGCTAATGATTCAGTAATGGATAGATTAGGACTTTCTGCCCACCAGGTCTCTTCAGTTGTCCCTAACTGCTGTTACTGCAGATATTATTCCAGGGGTACTCAACAAGGGCCACAGAGACAAGTGTTGCCAGAGCCTTTGTAAAAGTGGGTGCATGTTTAGTGGGGGGGGGGGGGGTGAAGGGAAGTCAATGGCAGAGGATGTTGACATCACCATGTCCCCTCTCTCCTCCCCCTTGGAACTTCATGCACCTCTTCTCTCTTTCCCAGTATACTGCTACTCTGTCCTCTCCCCAAACCTCATGGTCCCCTTCTCTCTGAAGCTCTGTAACTGCCCCAGTTGAAATGGCAGCAGGCAGTTACTACATGGACTCACTGAGCCTATGTGCACTCACATGCCCTGCCTTCCATATGAAATCCAGGAAGGTATGGGGCACTGATCTCATGCATGCTCAGTCAGTCCTTGTGCTAACTGTCTGCTCCACCTCTGGGGCTATTTTGCTTCCAGAATAGACAGGGCATCACCAGAGGCAGACAAACCTAATTTTTAGGATTCTTATAATAAATATAAAAACATAGTAAATGATGGCAGGTAAAGACTATATGGCCTATCCAGTCTGCCGATCCATACAATCTTCTATCTTTTCTTCTCCATTAGAGGAGACATATTTGATCTAAATCTGATTTTTTCAAGCTACTTGTGAATTTTAAACAATTTTAACAAACAGTTTTACACCAAATAATTTGTATAAATGTATAGGTTGCACAAATTAATTTATATTTTTGCTTGCTTGTTTTGTAAAAAATTGTCCATCCATGTTACCACAGGCAGTGAAATGATAAAATATAAATAAGATCACAGCAACACACACCCTCCTGTTTATTTTCGAAGGAGAAGGGCGCCCATCTTCCGACACAAATCGGGAGATGGGCGCCCTACTCCTAAGGGCGGCCAAATCGGTATAATCGAAAGACAATTTTGGCTGCCCTCAACTGCTTTCCATTGCAGGGTCGGCCAGATTTCAAGGGGGCGTGTCAGCAGTGTACCGAAGGCACGACGGGGGAGTGGTTAAGAGATGGCCGTCCTCGGCCGATAATGGAAAAAAGAAGGGTGGCCCTGACAAGCATTTGGCCGACTTTACTTGGTCCATTTATTTTCAGGACCAAGCCTCAAAAAGGTGTCTGAACTGACCAAATGACCACCGGAGAGAATCGGGGATGACCTCCCCGTACTCCCCCAGTGGTCACCAACCCCCTCCCACCCTAAAAAAATAAAATAAAAACATTTTTTTGCCAGCCGCTATGCCAGCCTCAAATGTCATACCCACCTCCATGACAGCAGTATGCAGGTCCCTGGAGCAGTTTTAGTGGGTGCAGTGCACTTCAGGTAGGCAGACCCAGGCCTACAATATCCCTATAGGCGCCTACATGGTTAGCATGCGTGCTAAGTGTAGGCATGCTAAAAACACTAACACACCTTAGTAAACAGGGCCCTTAAGAATTGTTCTCGCTCTACAAGTGGAATGCTGAGAACAGATGATGGTCAACGGGCAGGCTTGGTACTGTAATGCATAGTTTTGGCACCTTGCTGATAGATTCAAAGGGGCAAAAAGGCTTGACAGCAACATTTTAAGATAGGGTTCCTAGCTAGGTACATTTGAAACTTTCAGTTCACCAGGTTTGGCAGAGGCAGCTTTGCAGAAGAGGATAAGATGGTGGGATCCTACAGGTAGCTTGAGCTCACAGCAGGGAATCATAAAGGGTGATCGATTTTTTTTCTACCCACCTATCTCCCCCGCCATCCCCTGCCTTCCATACATGGGTACCTATAAGTTACTATATCTGCCGTGGAATGGGTTCCATAATCCGGCACATTCTGGGCACTGTTTGAACAGAAAGAGCAGACAATGTGGGAGAGTTTATTTTCAGAGTTTTGCTGTTCAGTCGTTTTAGTCTTAAAATGGAACAACTCATCACTGAGGAGTACTGAGCTTTCGGCTTCTAAGTGACAGCCTATTGTTTGGGAGGAGAGGGAATTGGGTCTCTGTGCTGCATTTTTCTACCATTTTCAAATGCAGAATATAATTTTACAATTGGATTGGGGGCCCAGATTCTCAGAAAAGCAGAAGAGCTATAACGTTCCCAGTGAAGTTTCCACAATCATAATGTCAGGTTCAATTTGTTTGAAATATTTTAAAATAAGGAAATTAGTGCCAGCATCAGTGGAAATAAAGCTTTTATACCAGAGAAATTATTTTTAAGAGTGGCAGCACAAATTGCTAGGGAGGGACAATTTAACGATAATGTAGAATCGGACACAGAGTTTCCTAATTACTACACGCATTCAAGGAAAGAAAAGGCAATTAACTTAAACAAGTAGCATGCGTGAGACATGTGAAAATGGGTTTGCAATTGATTTCTAATGTGGGAGTGGTGTCAAATGCAAATAGCTTCATTTTTGATTCTGTATTTGCAAGGTCCTGGTAATTGAAAGGACTCATCTTGCTTAGGGGCCATATATCATACACTTAATATTAGATATAGAATCAAATCAAATCAGCATTTAAATACCGCTAATATCCCCTGGATAGGGTTCAGTGCCTGTCTTCATTCTCTTTTATTCCCTAAACATATTACAGGAATAAGTGGATCAGGTGTAGGTGAGGGATCAGTTTTTGTTTGTGTGTGGAGGGGGGGGGGGGGGAGAAGTTTGACTCAATAAAATTACAAAGCACAAGGTGCTTGTGACCTGTTCCAGAGAAATGGAAACCAAAAACAATAGAAGGATCCATTTTAGGCTACCAAAATAATTCTAGAACTTAATGCCTTGAATTTATATTGGCAACACAAAACAGAGAGGCTCTTCAGATCCGCAACAAGAACAGAGACCACAAATAGCAGGTCCAGAAATGGTGATAATACAAATCTTTTCTCGCCTGACGTGGCCACATTTTGCCTGAAGGCTGCGTCAGGGGCAACACTACAAAACATATGAATATAAATATATAAAAACACTTAATTTTAGAAAATTATATAAATAAAAAATACATAAGAACATGCTCATAAAATGTACACATATACGAATAAAAATAATAATGATAATAATAAATAGTGCAAGGTACATCTTCACATTTCAAAACATGCATTCAAGGGTGATGGACAAGTAAATCATAGAACGCCATAGAAATTGGTGCATTCTAAAAATCATTTACTTCAACAGTAAGCGTGAACAAAAATCATGTATTTCAAGTGAAGCAGGCACAGTGATGAGTTCAATGATCATAGTATTGTCAAAAAAGACACATACCTAATAGGGATTCAGAATAAACTCCCCCCTCCCCCCCCCAATGTTTTTATGTATTTATATAGCAGTGTTGCCAGCCTTTGGGTAAAACATGGCCATGTGGAGTGGAGCAGTGGCCTAGTGGTCAGAGCACTGGTCCTGCAATCCAGAGGTAACTGGTTCAAATCCCACTACTGTTCCTTGTGATCTTCAGTAAGTCACTTAACCCTTCACTGCCCCAGGTAATACAAACTTAGATTGTGAGCCCTCCTGCAAGCAAAATCTAAATAAATAAATGTCAGGTGATTGTTTCAATAAAGAGGTTTGTATTGTCACTATTTCTGGACCTGCTGTCCTTAAATTTAGGTTGTACACCACTTAAAATTGTAAGATAGTGTGGTTTATAAATATTTTAAATAAATAAGGGCCCCTTTTACCAAGCTGTGGCAAAAGGGAGCCTGTGCTGGCATCAGCGTGCGTTTTTCACACGTGCCGAGGCCCCCTTTTACCGCAGCGGGTAAAAGGGAAGTCTCTCTTTCCTGCAAGAAATGGCCATACGGCAAGTAAAGCGCGTGCCATGTAGCCATTTCAGGGGGAGCTCTTACCGCCACCCATTGAGGTGGCGGTAAGGGCTCCCGCACTAACCTGGTGGTAACCAGGTAGCACATGGCACTGCCCGATTACCACAGAGTACACTCTGTTGCTACAAAAATAAATATATTTTTGTAGCACCGGATTTGACGGCACACTAGGGGTGGGAAGTACTGCCGGGTTGCTGCAGTAGCCCAGCGGTACTTCCTGTTTAGTGAGTGGTAAGACCGCATTGGGTTTACCGTCACTTAGTAAAAGGGGCCCTAAATAAAATAAATAGGTGCCACAATGAGACACGATGAGTGCCGATTCTATAATAGCACTTAGATGCATCTTAGATATTATAGAATACTAACCTAAACCAACTTGGCACACCAAAAGATAGGCACAATCATGTGTGCCAGGGCAGTGGTTGATGTAAATGGGGGCACCTAAGTGTGCCCTGCAATGTGTACAACTAATAATATTCTCTGGGTCAGTGTTTCCCAAGTCCAGTCCTGGAATACTCCTTGCCAGTCGGGTTTTCAGGATATCTTCAATGAATATGTATGCAAGAGATTTGCATATAATGGAAGCACTGTATGCAAATCAAGTTCATGCATATTCATTGTGGATATCCTGAAAACCTAACTGGCAAGAGGTACTCCTGGACTGGATTTGGGAAACACTGTTCTAGGTTATGTGCATCGCTTGGTGCCGTGCCCATGTGTGTGCCTAAATTTTATAACCTTAAATTTCAGCACGGTATATAGAATACGTCGAGCGGCTTACCACATGACCAAATTGGGTCGCATCCATTTAGGCCACGTTTTACTTGGTGTAAATCCCGACACTTAAATTAGGTACAGATCAGATCCGTTCTATAATAATGTGGATAGATTTTAGAAACGCGCATGCCTCACCTATAGCCATGCCCCTTTTTCAACCACACAAGTTAAAGCTTAGGCGCACCACGTTATAGAATACACTTAGCGAGTTCTGCGTGTAAATCCCAATTAATGCCAATTAGTGCTGATAATTGCTTGTTAACATTCAATTAACAGCACTGATTAGCTACTTAACCAATTAAATTATGTGTATTGCTATGGAATATACTTTGGTTTCCGCACTGATTTTCAGGCGCCATATATAGATTCTGGGGGTTATTGTGTATCCAACATATAAAGCAGAGTAAACGAAATTTTTAAAAACCCTATAAACGACAAAGTATTTTTTTTCCCATATTTCCAACAGATACAAATAGAGCTCTAAAAACCTTTATTGTGTTTCCAACACATAAATGTGGAGCTCAAAGATAAAGCATGGTGCCGTGTTTTGGCAAAAGGTGCCTCAGGAGTCACACAGTCTGGAAATACTGAGCTCAAATCACATCAACAAGTGCAAGTCAGTACACACATGAAATTGTTTTCGGGAGCAGTTCTTGTGTCTGTGCCGTGCTCCTATTCAGGAGGCACTAAGGGGCCCTTTTACTAAGGCATGCCTAAAAGTGGCCTGTGCTGGTGTAGGCGTATGTTTTGGACGCACGCTGCTGCATTTCCTCAGCAAACCTGGAAAAAAAAGCATATTTTTTTTGTGCTGGAAAATGGACGTGCGGCAAAATGAAAACCAGCTCGCGTCCATTTTCGGCCTGAGACCTTACCGCCACCCCATGGACTTAGCGGTAAGGTCTCACAAGCTGACTGGGTGGTAAGCATTCAGCGCGTGTCAACTGCCAGTCACTATCGAGTAAGCACCACGTGATAGAGAATAGAAAATATTTTCTACCGGGTGTTTTGGGTGCACTCGAAAAATGGAATTACTACCCGGGACATGCAGTAGCAGGGCGGTAGTGCCAATTTGATGTGCATTGGACACTTGTAGGTGCCTACGTGCCTTAGGAAAAGGACCCGTACGTGATCCCACATTAAGTCTGCTATATCCAGTTAATCAAAACACAGCAGTTGGATAATGCTTCCATGCCTATTTTCCACCCATGGCACACCCCCTCCTGAAAAATAACAAAACCAAATAACATTCCTCCCTGGCAATTCCGTTCACTGGGTAAATCTCTCTTATCTGCACCCTTCTCCTCCACCGCTAACTCCAGACTTTGTTCCTTTTATCTTGCTGCACCATATGCCTGGAATAGACTTCCTGAGCCGGTATGTCAAGCTCCATCTCTGGCCGTCTTCAAATCTAAGCTGAAAGCCCACCTTTTTGATGCTGCTTTTAACTCCTAACCCTTATTCACTTGTTCAGAACCCTTATTTTATCATCCATACTTTAATATTCCCTTAACTCTTATTTGTCCTGTTTGTCTGTCCTAATTAGATTGTAAGGTCTGTCGAGCAGGGACTGTCTCTTCATGTTCAAATGTACAGTGCTGCGTACATCTAGTAGCGCTTTAGAAATGATAAGTAGTAGTAGTAGTAGTAGTAGTAGTAGTAACTAATGCACAAGTAGTGATTACTAACAGGCAAATTACCGCAAAAGGCTTTAACATATTTTTGGCATGCTAACTGCACATTAAGACTAAGGGCCCTGTTTACTAAGCCACACTAGAGGCGTGTTAGCATTTTTAGTATGTGCTAACCATGTAGATGCCCATAATATTCCTGTGGGCGTCTACACGGTTAACGCACTAATTTTTAGCATGTGTTAAAAACCTTAGTAAACAGAGCCCTTAATACCCTCTAGTAGAAAGGCACACATTCAATAGTGGATTGAAACATAAATTTGACTCACTCTTAATGTGCTCACTAATTTGTGGAGGAAAAGATCTCAGAGATCTGTAATACGGCGCCAATTACTTTGCTTATCACATGGGGCAATTGCTGTTCAATCAGATCAAAACTCAATCATTGGTCGAAAAACCTCAACTTTATCAAAACTATGATATTCTGATTAGTCTGCTATATTTTTTATTCACAAAGATTTTTCTTTTCAAGTAGTTCATGAGAGCAGGAATAAAACAGCACTTAAGTGCATAAGAACATAAGAATAGCCATACTGGGTTAAATTAATAGTTCATCTAGCCCAGTACCCTGTTTCCAACAGTGGCCAATCCAAGTCACAAGTACCTGGCAGAAACTCAAATAGTAGCAGCATTCCATGCTACCAATCCCAGGGCAAGCAGTGGCTTTCCCATATCTGTCTTAATAGCAGACTGTGGACTTTTCCTCCAGGAACTTGTCCAAATCTTTTTTAAACCCAAATAACCGCTGTTACTACATCCTCCCCAAAGAGTTCCAGAGCTTAACTATTCTTTGAGTGAAAAAATATTTCCTCTTATTTATTTTAAAAGTATTTCCATGTAACTTCATTGAGTGTCCGCTAGTCTTTGTACTTTTTGAAAGACTAAAAAATCAATTCACTTTTACTCGTTCTACACCGCCCAGGATTTTGTAGACCTCAATCATATCCCCCCTCAGCCATGTCTTTTCCAAGCTGAAGGGCTCTAACTTCTTTAGCCTTTCCTCGTATGAGAGGATTTCCATCCCCTTTATTATTTTGGCTGCTCTTCTTTGAACCTTTTCTAATTCTGCTATATCTGTTTTTAAAATACAGTGACCGGAATTGAACACTATTCTCTAGATGAGGTGGCACCGTGGAGCGATACTGAGGCTTTATGGTATTCACAGTTTTATTTACCGTCCCTTTTCTCCTGTTTGCTTTTTTGGCTGCCGCCACACACTGGGCAGAAGATTTCAGCGTATTATCTACAAGGACACCTAGATCTTTTTCTTGGGTACTGACCCCCCAATGTGGATCCTAGCATCAGGTAACTATGATTTGGCTTGTTCTTCCCAAGGTGCGCCACTTTGCATTTGTCCACATTAAATTCATCTGCCATAATCACTCTTTTCTTGTGATTGAGGGCTTTGGTAAATAGGCCCCATAATAAGATGAAAGGGCTACTTCAAAATTCTTCACCTTCCCTGCAGATAAAAGTATCTACAGCTGCCAGAGCTTATTGTTTGCCTTGTCTACAACTTCTCCTTGTTGTCCCACAGTAGCTGTTGCCAGAGGTGACTGCTTAGTTTTCATAATGGTTAAGCCAACCTTGCTATAGCAATTTTCCAAGTGAACGTATGAATATAATTTCACATTGAAAACTAGTGCAAAGTCCATGGATAAAAAATTGCCCATGAATTTTGCAGCTATGCAGACAGCATGGAAATTACACCCAAAAAGATTATGTCTGGCACCCTTAATCAAGTGGGTTTCGTAACTCCCAAGTACCCAGAGTTAATGCAAGAATAAAGCCACAGTCCAGTACGCAATGAAGCAAAGAGCTCTCGATAGATGGCATGAGGGCAACAGCCAGTGCTCCGGGAGGAAATGTTCTTACTGCAGTCCACTTCTCCTCATGCACACGAGAAGCACCTCTATGTGTAATTAAAATCTTCAAGATTTACAGCTAGATTAGAGGCATTTTTAAGCAGTGCTTTCAAGAAGATTTATACTGGCCATGCTTGGAGCAGATTGTGAAAAACAGAGTCACAAGGCCACCGAAACCCTTCCAGCTGCTGCCTCCCCTCTCCCAGCCTTCCAGTGCTATAATTCTTCTGCACTGAGTTGGGCTAAAGTTTCTGTAGCATTTGGTGCAGGTTTAAATGTAAATTCAGAACCATGGGACTGGGGGATTCGGATCTATTTGAACCCTGTCATCATCAGAGTCCAACTGAATACAAATCAACCCCATTTTCTCTTCCTGGTATTTTCTTTAGGAAAATGTTAATTTAGCTGACCTCTTTTCTAGCTGTAGATTAATATTGTAGGCACCAAGTAGCATCTTAAGACAGTGTTTGGTTGCAGGAATCCTTCCAGCTTCCATTGGGCGCTCCATTAGTCATAATTAAACAGGCAAGAAGGCTTTTTAGCTATAGCTGTGCAGGTAGGCAACTCAGGGGTGGTTAGTTTAAAATTCAGCAGGGACACCAGGGGTTGTTTTAAATGCCAGAAGCTATGGCTGAATAAATTCCAGATATTCAATGCTCATATCTGGATAGTGGCTGACTAGTATATCCAGATACTATGGTCATTGCTGCCAATATCCAGATAATTCACTGCTCCACCCACAGACTGTGATGCTAGTCAGTGCCACTAACAATATAATTACTACAAACTACTACAAATTATTTCTATAGCGCTACCAGTCATACGCAGCGCTTCACAATTGAACATGAAGAAAAGACAGTCCCTGCTCAAAAGAGCTTACAATCTAAATCAGGACAGACAGACAGGACAAATAAGGGATAAGGGTAGGACAGACAGATAGGACACGTGGAGGGGAATAATCGAACGTCGCCGGCGAAATAGGTCACTTGCGATCTATTTTGGTGGCGGCGCAACAGCTGGCCGGAACCGTATTTTCAAAAAAGATGGCCGGCCATCTTTTTTTTTTCGATAATACGGTGTGAGCTGGTGAAATACCTTAGATTTCGCCAGGTTTGAGATTGCCAGTTTTGTTTTTCCGCCATAATGGAAAAAACTGCCGGCGATCTCAAACTCGGCGAAATCCAAGGCATTTGGCTGTGGGAGGAGCCAGCATTTGTAGTGCAATGGTCCCCCTCACATGCCAGGACACCAACCGGGCACCCTAGGGGGCACTTCAAACATCTTTTATAAACAACCAAATTAGCTTCCAGGTGCATAGCACCCTTCCCTTGTGTGCTGAGTCCCCCAAATCCCCCCCAAAACCCACTGCCCACAAGTGTGCACCATTACCCTAGCCCTAAGGGCTGAAGGGGGGCACCTACATGTGGGTACAGTGGGTTTTGGGGGGTTTGGGAGGGCTCAACATTACCCACCATAAGTGGAACAGGTAGGGAGGGATGGGCCTGGCTCTGCCTTTCTGCAGTCCACTGCAACCAACAACAACTGTTCCAGGGACCTGCATACTGCTGTCAGGGTGCTGGGTATGACATTTGAGGCTGGCATACAGGCTGGCAAAAAGGTTTGTATTTTAATAATTTTAATGTGGGAGGGGGTTGGCGCCACTGGGGGAGTAAGGGGAGGTCATCCCCTCCGGTGGTCATCTGGTCAGTTGGGGCACCTTTTTGAGGCTTGGTCGTGAAAATAAAAGGAGCAAGTAAACCCGGCGAAATACTGCTTATCGCCGGGTTTTATTTTTCCATTATCCGCGAAAGCCGGCCATCTGGTAGCCACGCCCAAGCCTGCCCATGTCCCACCTTCGCTTCGCCGCCAACACGCCCCTTTGAACTTTCGCCGGCGAGGCGATGGGAAAGCGGCGAAGCTATCACAAATGTAGCTTTCGATTATACGCTTTTCACCGCTTTTGCGAAATCGCCGGCCATATCCCGATTTGTGTCGGGAAATAGCCGGCGATTACTTTCGATTATAAGCTGGATAGGGAAAAGGGGACTAGTGAAGAGAGGAAGACAAGATAAGGTTATGAGCAGTTCTGTGTCCTAGGTATTTACATTTATGCATGCGGTACACTCATAATATTTAGAAAACGAGCATTTATTAATGTATGGAGTGGAGAAGTGGTCTAATGGTTAGAGCACCGATCTTGCAATCCACAGGTGGCCAGTTCAAATCCCACTACTGCTCCTTGTGGTCTTGGGCAAGCCACTTAACCCTCCATTGCCTCAGGTACAAACTTAGATTGTGATCCCTCCTGGGACAGAGAAATATCCAGCGTACCTGAATTGACTCACCTTGAGATACTACTGAAAAAGGTGTGAGCAAAATATAAATAAATAAATATGTGCCCACTTATGTGTGAAATACAAAAAAAAACACTGAACAATTCCACAATAAAAAGCTCAGTTTAAACCAAAAAATGTGGAAACAAACTAACCTTGAATTATAATCTCTCAACACACCTCCAAATGTAGTGAATCTTTTTTATATAACTTTTCTTATATAAATTATTTTTCTTTCATTTTTAGTCATTTACTAAAAAGGAAGAAAAAAAAAAGCCTCAGCAATCGCATATTAACGAAGTGGGAACTGGGCACTGTTCTTCTAACCCAGTAAACTCTCAGCATGAGAACCACATCTCCTTCCTACTCAGACCAATCATCGGCAAAAACCTCCCAACATTCTTTCTAGTTTCTTCACAATCTTGCAGCAAACATATAATATAATTGCATTTCTGGTATCTGGTCACACAGCGAAAAAAAACCCCCACCTAACTTAATTGTGCTCCGACTTCATCCTGATCCCAACGGGGACCCGTTTCACTACCACAGGTTTCATCAGGGGAAAATGTCTATCTTGCAAGCTGCATGAAAAAGAAAACATATGGGTGGTAAAATAGGTTAGATAAAAAAAGATATACACCAACTCCATCGAGGCACATACTTCTCACCATGCTGCTGGGACTTCACGTTTACCTACAAAGATCCTTCCATTCAAAATGGCACAAGTACTCATCAACAGTAATTTTAAGTAAGAAAAGTTATTTAAAAATTCACTAGATTTGGAGGTGTGTTGGGAGATTATTATTCAAGGTTAGAGTCTGTTTCCACATTTTTTGATTTAAGCTGTCCCATTTATGTGTGGTATGCTAATATCACCTAAGTGATATTTCCTCAAATATCTGCATATTTGCAAGGAGAGTGTACACAGGGATGGAGCATGGGTGGGATATAGGCGGGGTTCCCACTAATATCTGTACATTTTAAAATATTGTAGGTTATGTGCATTCCTTCCACACTTAGGTGCTCACACACCAGTTCTACAGCTGTCATTAGCGTTGGTGCCTAAATACTAAGAACATAAGAATAGCCATGCTTTGTCAGAGCGATGATCTATCTTTCTCAGTATTCAGCTAGCAGCAGTGGTCAATCCAGGTCACAAGTACCTGGCAGCAGGGGCGTAGCTAGGTGGGGCCACGGGGGCATGGGCCCCCGCAGATTTAGCCCTGGCCCCCCTGCTTTCACCCCCCAATGCCGCTGCCCCTCCCCCGCCACATTCTACCCCCATTCCACCGACGCCAACTCTCCCCCGCCGCCGCCATCAGGTACCTTTGCTGGCGGGGGTCCCCAACCCCCGCCAGCTGAAGTCCTCTTCAGCGCCGATCTCCGGCGCGTTGCTGATCTGAATTCTGTTTCTGTGAGTCCTGATGTCCTGCACGTAGGAACGTGCAGGACGTCAGAACTCACGGAAACAGAATCCAGATCAGCGAACGCACTGGATTCGGAGACCGGTGCTGAAGGGGACTTCAGCTGGTGGGGGCTGGGGACCCCCGCCAGCAAAGGTACCTGGCGGTGGCAGGGGAGGATTGGCAGCGGTAGGAGGGGGGTCAAAAGGGACGGGGGGGGCAGCGGCACCCGGGGGGGGGGGTCAAAAGTGGCGGAGGGGTCGGTGGTGCTGGGGGGGGGGGCTAAAATATGCCCCTTCACCTCGGGCTCTGGACCCCCCTCCCGCCAGTCTGGCTGCGCCCCTGCCTGGCAGAATCCCAAAGAGTAATAATAAACAAAAGAAAGGGTAAAAACCAAAAAACAATCCAAAAAATCGTGCTTCTCAAACATTACTATATACTCAAAGGGAGCAAAGAACACTGTAACATAATACTCAAAAAGGGGGAAAAGTGAAAAAAGAGGAAAAAGGACCCGGGGGCATCAGATATCCATCAGTGCAAATGCAGGATAAGTAGTCGCATATTTTCTTTTCTGTTCTCCTATTGCAATTTTGTTGTAACTTTAGTGAGGCTTTACGTTTAATGCCTCAGATGTAGTGACTTAAGGAGCTACTTGTGTGGTTTGCGTTTTGTCTTTATATTTTCTAACATTTTTGAATTTGAAATGCATTCATAATAGAAGTTTAAATAAAAGTTGATGAATAAAGTAGAGGTCTTTTTTTGTTACATTTGTACCCTGTACTACCCCACTCATGGCAGGCTCAATGCAGCTTACATGGGGCAATGGAGGGTTAAGTTACTTGCCCAGAGTCACAAGGAGCTGCCTGTGCCAGGAATTGAACTCAGTTCCTCAGGACCAAAGTCCACCACCCTAACCACTAGGCCACTCATCTCTGGGGTCAAATGATTGATTAAATGCAGTAGATTCAAGGGTTTGGAATAGCTTTGACACTGATGGATATCTGGTTTCCCCCCCCCCCCCCCCCCCGGGTCTTTTTTCCTCTTTTTTCACATTCCCCCCTTTTTTGAGTATTATGTCGCAGTGTTCTTTGTTCTCCTTGGGTACACAGAATCCCAAACAGTAGCAAGATTCTATTCTACTGATCCCAAGGATAAGCAGTGGCTTTCTCCATGTCCATCTTAATAGCAGATTATGGACTTTTCCTCCAGGAACTTGTCCAAACCTTTTTTAAACCCAGATAATGCTAACTACTGTTACCACATCCTCTGGCAACAAGTTTCAGAGCTTAACTATTTGTTGAGTGAAAAAATATTTTATTCTATTTCTTTTTAAAGTATTACCATTTAACCCTAGACTTTGTACTTTTTGAGAGAGTAAACAATCAATTCATGTTAATCCCTGGATTCTATATAGCATGACTTACATTGTGTGTGCAAATCTAACAGGCCAATCAGCGCTGATAATTGCCAATTAACAAGCAATTATTGATACAAATTAGCATTAATTAGAATTTTCACACACACAACTGTTTAAGCGTATTCTGTAGAGTAAGACATGTAAATTCTAAGACGCATAGCTGAAAAGGAGCCATGAGCATTTCTAAAACCTATGCGCTTTGTTATAGAATACACCTAGTCTGTGCCTAACTTAAGTGTCGGCATTTATACAGTTTTACTTGGTACAACTGCGCATGACTAAATTTAGCCCTGCGAATGGGCGCTAGGCATGTTTTATAAACCATGCCTAAATTTAAGCGTACTATATAGAATACACCTAAGAGTATTTCTTTTCTGCGCCAATTTTATAGGTGTGATATATAGAATCTAGCCCTAAATGCATATAGAGTCTGGATTATCTGATGTAAATGGGACCTGCCTGTTGTCAGATAACTAAAATGTCAGATAATATGGAAAACAATATTCACTTTAAAAATGTTTACCAATTTAACCCTTTAGGTTAGAATATGTTTTTAAATTAAAAAAAAACTGGTCAACAGGATTGGGTCTGGGTCAGGAGGCAGGACCTGTATTGACATTGCCATGGCTGAAAATAGCAGGAAGATCTGGTGGTCCGAGTCCAGACAGGATCGGGGCTGAAGAGATTCACAGTCGAGGCTTGCCGCAGGCACTGAAATATTATGGTAAATCAGCCAATATCTGATCAGGCTCGACTCCTGACAATCTCAGTGCATGTGCAGGAAAACTGCGCATGCACAACAAACATCCCGATCAGGCCCAACATTGCCTGTCCCTCACGCTCCCAAGGCATGTGCTCTTTCAGCCCAGACTCCTTAGCCGCAGCGTCAATGCAGCCTAACACTGCCTGTTCACCACGGTACTTCAGCACTCACAGAAACCCTCAACAACGAGTCCATGTTGGGTTCACAGTGGGTCAAGTTTTAACTTCTGTTCCACGTCTGAACTCCAGTGTCTTCAATAAAGGACTTGATGATTTCATTCTGGTCCATCTGTGTGATCAATCCCACTGGGTTTTCTCCTCCTTACCTCTGCAGAGTGCTAGATAAAACTCTGGCCACCTTGGTTGGGTAGAATGTATTGACTGTGTAGGTCTTCATCTGCTGACATGTTACTATAAAACCTTCAGTGGTCATTGGGATCATTGCCTTTTCCCCACAATGGAAGAGTCCTTAGCCATTCTCCAGCATGAGGCTCTACTAAACAAAGAAGTTTTGGGTTCACAGCCAGACAGGTGTTCTAATTGTCTGACTGTATGCTCAGGGCCTTTCCAGTCTCTTTTACTGCAGCCTAGATTAAGCTGTATCTATAAAGTAAGCAGTACTTTAATTGCACAGTCTAATTAAAATAGATTGAAGATACGAGAACTGAAATATATGAAGTGGGAAGAGTTTGCTATATAACCCATATCACATCAATTCAGCATGAAATAAATACAGAAAATTTAGTAAAATGCCCTTGCCATTAAACTGGGGCTATTTGACTATTACCCATCTACTACCTGTCAGAGATGGACACCTTCTCTGATTTGTAACTGCTTGTTGGAAGCAATTACCATTATAGATTTTTCTCTTCCAAAGCTCAGTGTATCTGTAATTACTATGTACAAAATCACCTGTCTGGAAACCATGTCTTTAGAAAGAAACCTCTGTGCCCATAAACCGCTGCACTGTGCAGAAACAGGGCAATTGGTGCCATGTTCTCTATATAAATTCTGTGGACCTGATATTGTGCTGATGGCTTTACTCCCGGATATTCAATATTGGGCCATGCCCAGGCACCGACATTCGATATCTGGGCATACGCAGCAAGATAAAACCTATCCAGTTAAGTGCACTATTCAACACTTAGAGGCACATTTACTAAGCCACATAATCGAACGGGGCTGGCCATCTATAAGGGCGGCCATCTCTAATGACGGCCCCGTCAAGCGGCGTACCCGACTGTATTATTGAAACAAGATGGCCGGCCATCTTTCTTTTCGATAATACAGTCGAGGCTGGCCAAATCTCAACATTTGGGCTGCCCTTAGAGATCGCCGGCGTTAGAGATGGCCGACATTGGTTTTCGCCGATAATGGAAACTAATGGCAGCCATCTCAAACCCGGCAAACTCCAAACCATTTGGTCATGGGAGGAGCCAGCATTTGTAGTGCACTGGTCCCCCTCACATGCCAGGACACCAACCGGGCACCCTAGGGGGCACTGCAGTGGACATCACAAATTGCTCCCAGCTGCATAACTCCCTTACCTTGGGTGCTGAGCCCCCCAAATCTCCCCCAAAATCCACTACCCACAACTGTACACCACTACCATAGCCCTAAGGGGTGAAGTGGGGCACCTACATGTGGGTACAGTGGGTTTCGGGGGGGTTTGAAGGGCTCACATTTACCACCACAAGTGTAACAGGTAGGGGAGGATGGGCCTGGGTCCACCTGCCTGAAGTTTACTGCACCCACTAAAAACTGCTCCAGGGACCTGCATACTGCTGTCATGGAGCTGGGTATGACATTTGAGGCTTGCATAGAGGCTGGCAAAAAAATGTATTAAAATTTTTTTGGGGGGTGGGAGGGGGTTGGTGACCACTGGGGGAGTAAAGGGAGGTGATCCCCGATTCCCTCCGGTGGTCATCTGGTCAGGTTGGGGACCTTTTTGAGGCTTGGTCGTGAACAAAAAGGGACAAAGTAAAGTCGGCCAAATGCTCGTCAGAGCCGGCCTTCTTTTTTCCATTATCAGCCGAGGCCGGCCATCTGTTAACCACGCCCACGTCCCACCTCCGCTACCCTGCCAACATGCCCCCTTGAACTTTGGCCAGCCCTGCGACGGAAAGCTACATCTTCCCAATTGCAGAGGAATAAAGTACAAAACCACCCATGAAACCAATTTCTCCTTTAAAGGCAGTCAACTCTGGAATGCCCTACCAAGATCTATCCGAGCGATCAAACTATCTACCCTTACGGAAACTACTGAAAACCCACCTTTTCAAACAAGCTTACCCAAATGACCCGACTTAGCCTAGGGACCCTCCCACACAACAACAACAGATCAGACAACAGCCCATATTATCTTAGACCTCGTCCTCTATTAATGCCCTTATCCTCACCCTACCTATCCCACATCTACCTCATACCCCATCCCCTGTTAATTCCACTCTATCCCCCGCCTCTCTCCTGCCAATACTACCCCTTCCCCTGTTCATCTAACAAGCACTATAATATACGTTCTCTCTACTACACTTTGTAACCTACCACTATGTAAGCCGCACTGAACCTGCTATGAGTGGGAAAGCGCAGGGTATAAGTGTAACAAATAAATACATAATAAATAAATAAAAGCAGTTGAGGCTGGCCAAAATCGGCTTTCGATTAAGCTGATTTGGCCGGCCCTGAGAGAAGGCCGCCCATCTCCCAATTTGTGTCGGAAGATGGGCGCCCTTCTCTTTCGAAAATGAGCTGGATAGGCACCTACGTGCGTCCAATGTGCACCAATTCAGAACTACCACCTGGCTACCATGTGGCCCAGGCAGTAATTTCATTTTTTACATGCACAGGAAAATTTCTGGTGTGCGGCACCAACCGGGCAGTAATCAGCATTGTACGTGCTGATGATTACCGCCCAGTTAACACATGAGACCTTATCACTAAGTCAATAGACGGCGGTAAAGTCTCAGGCCCAAAATGGAGGTGCGTCAATTTTCATTTTGCCGCATGTCCATTTTTGGCCCAAAAAGGCCTTTTTTGCAGGTGTGCTGAAAAATGAACCTGCACACGTCCAATACATGCGTCTATACCAGCGCAGGCTACTTTTTGCTGCACCTTAGTAAAAGGACCCTTTAACTGGCTAAGATGAACTGCATAAAGATAGAATTGTTTTATGTGGTCCTATTTATGTGGTTATCCTATCTGCTTAAGTGCTGACTCTGCTTCTGTAAATGTTCAGGGCATTTTCAGTGGCACTATCCAGTTAAGTGCCCTATGCCTGGTTAGCTCTGGACAAGGTATTTAAATGGCCAGGATCCATTTCTGGCCATTTAAATTGCTTTGGAATATTGACCTCTGTATTTTTTTTAATGTTTTTTTGACCCTTTTCATGTAAAAAACCTTTTCACTTTAACAGCAGAACCAATGTAGGTAGCAGGTCTCCAAATATACTTTCCTATGGAGTTGCAGGAGAAACATGGAGGGTCCCATCTCCAAAGAAAGATGCAAATCAATGCAGATTTGGAAACGGTTCAATAGCGTCTGAGCCTGACCCTTTGGAGGGAACTATAAAAACCTAAGTAAAAGGGAGGAGCCGGGTGTTCCTGCCTCAGAGGCTGCTCAACAAGGAACATGTAGAGGAGCAGTAGGTGAGGAACCCCACCCAGGGTCCCATTGGAGCTTTAGTTCCCTGCTCTAAGGACTATGGGACAGGAAGGGAGAAAATGCAGAGTGAAGCTGCTGTCAACAGATAGTCCTAGATGGGTAAGGGACTTGAAGCTGGAGACCATGAGGCTGGTGAGTGCACGAGGATAAGATATCCACCAAAAGGCTTGTCCTTAACCTGTCTAACAAGGGTTAAAACAGTACTCAAGAACTACAGAAAACACCAAACAGAATTAATTATCACCATAAAAAGATAAGAACACAGAAACCCTATAAAATAATTCTCTTGGTAAATAAGACCCACCACAATGGACACCCATTGATTCTTTCAAGTCTTTTGATTCCTTACTCACCTGTTCGCCTATTGTGCTCATCACAACTACAACAATTAGTAGTTCTTTCTTTTCGACAAATTTGCTATGATTTTGTCCATAGCCGTACTTTTAGTGTAGCGGGACCTTCACTCTGGAGCACTCTCCCTCTTTATTTATGATCAGAATGTTCCTTGACCATATTTAAAACTGAGAGTTTACTAAAGGGTGGACTATCAAATTGAAATAAAAATTGGACTGGGATATCCTTATTCTGAGTTAGACATACTTTTTAGAATGCTGTTCTACATCAAAAGGCTCAAATTTATCCACATTCTTTATTCATGATTTCAAACAAAAATGTAGCCAATTGGTGACGCAAGACTTCCCTTGGTAAAATCCATGTTGGCTTTGTCCCTTTAGAACCATGTCTATCAATGTGTTCAATAATTTTGTTCTTTATAATAGTTTTGACCATTTTGCCTGGCACTGATGTCAGGCTCACTGGTCTGTACTTTCCTAGATAACCCCTGGAAATTGGTATTATATTGACCAATCTCCAATCATCAAGTACTGCAGTTTTAACTTTTCAGTTTGCTTCTGTCTAGGTCTTGATGTCATCTATTATATCTTCCAAGTTCACTGAGATTTGATTCAGTTCCTCTGAATCATCATCATTAAATACCAGTTCTAGCACAGGTATTTACCTTACAACTTCCGCAATAAAAACTGAAGCAAAGAATTAATTTGGTCTCTCCGCTGTGGCCTTGTCCTTTCAGAATGTCTTTTTCTTACCCTGTGATCATCTAATGGTCAAACAGACTCCCTCACATGTTTCTAGCTTTGAATGTACCTGATAAAGGTTTTGTTATGAATTTTTGCCTCTACAGAAAGCTTCTTTTCAAATTCTATTCTTTGCCTTCCTTATCGGTGATTTGCCAATATTTATGCTGTTTCCTGTTTGCTTTATTCGAAGTTATTTTCCATTTTTTAAAAGATGTTCTTTTGGTTATAATAGCTTCTTTTACATCATCTTTTAACCATGTTGGCTGCCGTTTGCCCTTCCTTTTGCCTTTTCTAATAGATGGAATACCTCTGATCTGGTCTTCCAAGGTTTCATTTTCGAATAACTTAATGCCTAATTTAAACTCTTAACCTTTGAATCTTTTACTTTTTTAAAACAAATTTATTATTTTATCAGAACTGTGGATAAAAGCAGTGGCGTACCAAGGGGGGAGCGGTGGGGGCGGTCCGCCCCGGGTGCACGCCGCTGGGGGGGTGCCACGCGCCTGTCGGCTCTTCGTTTTCATGCTCCCTCTGCCCCGGGAACAGGTTACTTCCGGGGCAGAGGGAGCATGGACCCCCCCCAGCGGCATGCACCCGGAGGGTTCTCTCGCTGGGGGGTCGTGCTGCACCCAGGGGGTTATTTCGCCGGGGGGTGTCGCGCTGTTCCGAGGGGGGGCGCTGCACCCGGGGGGCGGGGCACATCGGCGATCCGCCCCGGGTGTCAGCGCCCCTAGGAACGCCACTGGATAAAAGTTTACAAAGGTCAAATGTGAACTGTGTTACAGGGGAAATGGAATTAACTTATTGGTAGTTGCATCAATGTCTATAATACTGTAAATTTGTTTTGCCATTCAAACACCATCTGTAGAGCTGTGGCAGTTTTTCTGGAAGTGTGCCTGTGCCTATGGCCTTGAAGAGGTGAATCTCTTCCCCCCAATCCAGAGAATTCACGCCAGGTTTTCCAGAGACTGGACCTTGAGTATCTGAGGGAGGGCCTGCTGGGTACATACCCATCCTAACATGAGCAGTGCTTTTTGTTTTGCTTTATTTTTGACCCAGCAGTTTCCTCCTGCTTCATTGGGCTTCCATCTCATATGGAAAGTTATCAACGCATGTGGTAAAATAACATGTCTTAATGGTAGCTCAGGTTGATAACTACCCTCCTTTAGTGTGAGGAGTTTCAATCTCTGGTAACCAGAGCTGGTATTATGATGTCATAATACCTTTTTCCACCAATGCTTAAGAGCCAGCCTCATCAGTGATGTCATAATTGCTTGAGTGCCCTACACTATTAGAACGTGTATCAGTGATTAAAGGGTTCTTTTATTGAGGGGACCCAACACAGGCCGTGCTTCGGTGACCAAGCGCCTGTGTCAGGTGTCAAAGCAAGTTTAAATGGTGACTCACATAGCATTGTCACTGTTAAAGAACACAAATACAAAGGTCCTGCTTGAAGTTGGGAAACAGGAACGCTTCTGAATGATATCAGTCCTTCAGTCCTGTGCCGAAAAAGCTGTTATCAAAAAAACCCTGAAATAAGCAGTGGATTTTCCCCAAGTCAATTGTCCAGATATTTTTTAAACACCGCTAAGCTGACCACCTTTACCACATTCTCTGGCAATGAATTCCAGAGTTTAATTACACATTGAGTGAAGAAAATTTTCTCAGATTCAAATTAAATTTACTACTTTGTAGCTTCATCGCATGCCCCCTAGTCCTAGTATTTTTGGAGAGAGTAAACAAATTTTCCAGGTCTACCCTGTCCACTCCACTCTTTATTTTATAGACCTCTATCATATCTCCCCTCGACCATCTTTTCTCCAAGCTGAAGAGCCCTAGACGCTTCAGCCTTTCCTCATAGGGAAGTCATTCCATCCCCTTTATCATTTTCATCGCCCTTATCTGTGCCTTTTCTAATTCCACTCTATCTTTTTTTGAGATGCGGCGACTAGAATTGAACAGACACCATAAAAAAAAGCACCTCCAGGACTTATGGGACACGATATAAGAAAGAAGCTATGGTTGGTTAAAAAAAAAAAGGCTAGGGAGGGTAGGAAAATAGGAGGGGGGGGGAGAGTCCTTGGTGGGAACTGTCCTCCTTAAGTAGGAATTGCCCTAGGGGGAATTGTCCTAGGTGGGAATTGTCTTGGGGAGAATTGGCAGGTGGGAACTGTCCAGTGGGAACTGACCAGGTGGGAACTCTTACTGTTGAATATATATAATGCATATTCATTGGGGAAATCCTGAAAACCTGACTGGACTGCAACCCTCGAGGACTGAGGTTGGATACTCCTGCCCTAGAGATTTCTCCAGAATGATGCAATCAAGAGCCTTAAATCCATGCAATGGTCTGTCCTCCAAAGGGGCTATGAGTGCTGCTTCTGCAGCTTAAACCAACTCTGAAATCAAGCCCAGGTCCCTCTGCATAACAGTGCACAGCCTGACTCCTTATCGGCATTTTTTTTTAACATGACTGTCTTTTAGCTGGAGCTCTGTAGAAGTACAGTATTAAGAATTAAGCAATTAAAACGTGTTTTATTCATACTGCAGAAACATCAATTTTCAATAATGTAACTAATTAAAGTGTGATGTGACTTAATAAATTGTTTCTCATCAAATCCCACTAAAACTCCCTTTTGCTATTACTGACAAATGCTAGTTTGTACCCTTGTAAAAAAAATGGAATGGGGCGGGATTGCTTATCTCCCACAGTGTCACCGTATTTGCACAGATCAGCCCTAGTCCTGAGCCTTGTAAATAGCTGAATATTCTCATTTGATTTATTATTTTTATCTGCCAACTTATTGAATACAATTGTCTTAGATGGCTCACACAAAAACATTCATAATAAAACCAAACATGCAAAAATAACAATATCAAAAAGCAACAATTTTTTTAAATTCATAGAACAGAAAAAGTTTTAGCATCACCGTCAACTTCAAACCACGTACATATTAAATTAACCCCAACTTCTTTCTTTCCTAAAAAAAAAAAAAAGTCATTGCCCCAAAAGATAAGATTCTGCTGTAGAACAAAAGGTTGCTGGTTTTGGGTTAGTCGGTGCCAGCTTGATAAAAAGAAGCTGCAGGGAAAAGCAAAAGCAGATCACTCTGGTCAAAAGAATACTGTACATGGTGAGAGAAGGGTATGGAACGGTAGGTGGACACTGAACAGATATTTGGGGGGGGGGGGGAGGTTCTCTTGTTTAATTTTTTAATTTATTTCTTTTATTTCATTTTAGAAGGAATGAAACAAATAAATACAATGGGACCGATATTCAAAGCAACCTAACTTGCCCGCTTAAATCGCCTTTTGTGCTGGTGGTACTAAAGCAGGGGCTGCTGCTGAATATTGCCTCTGACTGGCCCCCCAAAAAGTGGGCCATCAGGGGGCGACACTGGGGAGGAGCCAGGGCTTATGCAGACAGTCATCAATTTTTAGCCAAGGCCCACATAAGTTAAGCAGGTGAATTTAGGACAGCTCAAAAGCTGTCCTAAATTCACCTGCTTATCTTATGCAGGCCCCAGTTGAATATCAGCATATGCTCTAGCAGCCTACCCCCCCCCCCCCCCCCCAAAAAAAAAAAAAAATTATCCCCCGATATTCAGTGCCGGTGTCTGGACATGGCCCAGCACTGAATATCGAGGGATAATTTAGCCAGGAACAATTAGCATTTTAAAAAATGTTGATTGCTGCCAGCTGAATATCAAGGGAGGGGGAATGAAAATGAATGAAAGAAATGTAACAAAAATATTCAATGCTCATCCAGAATTTTAGCCACTAATTCTGAGATTATTGTTCCATCAAGAAACAAATTGGAGATGGAAACCAGAAATCTATGGTGCCATGTACCAACCATAAATGTGAGTAAATTTTTGAAGTGAAGTATGGTCAGGGCTTTTTTTGAGGGGGTACTTGGGGGTACTGAGTACCGGCACCTTTTCTATTGTCTGCTAAAATTGACCCAGGGACCCCAAGTTTTAATGGAAGACCTCATGCTCTACACACCAATTCTGCCTTGTCGTAGATTCTGTGTAGGAGGCCTGGCTGTTGTGAGGTGGGCCCCTCAGTGATCACCCCACGCCTGAAGGGTGGCCTAACATTTGAATACCGGCATCTTTTTTGCTAGAAAAAACACATTGAATATGGTAGTACTTTTGCTTTGACATTCTAGCAGAGTCCACAAAGTGCCATTGTCTTCACTCACAGTCCTAGAAATTAGCCAACAGGTTAGGTTTTCAAGATATCCCTAATGAATATGCATGAGAGAAATATGCAAATCTACTGCCTCCATTGCATGTATATCCTAAAAGCCTGACCCTTTGGTGGCCCTTGAAGACTGGGAGTGAAGATAAAGGATGTAGTGTATACACATACATTTTATCACAAATGTGGACTGTTAAAAAATTACCCCATACAGAACACATTTTAGAAAGTGTTTCTTTGGATAAATAAGAATGTGCCCACAGCAAGACTCCTGAAAGCTATTTCCTTCCACTGTGGGAAAGTAGTCACTATTCACAGCATCCACATTTTTTCCAGAAGTGAAAAGAGACAGTGCCAGGGAAGGGACTGAGGCAGCTCCACAGTCTCTCTGGCAAGGTACACATAGGGAAGGATCATTTTTAGCTCCCCTTGTATACTTTACAGTAGGATGTCTGCATCTGCAAACTCGGGGTACTTTTGTACCCACAATCCCCACTATGCCTAAGATTTCTGAAGGAAAACTCTAGGGCTGGCCCTGCTGCTAGCCAGACCTAGATGTCTGTCTAGGGCAGCAGAAGTTTGGAGTCATCAGTGTAGCCCCAGCATGGGAGACAGCCTCCTCCTCTTCCTGTCCCCCTTGCAGGGCTGCTACTGTCCTAACTTCTCTGGGGAAAAGCCCAAAGATACAAGAATATTGAGTGCTGTGCAGGCCTAGAAGCACAGACTTGTGCTCACATGCTGCCAAGTCCTGCTCCCCTCCAATGCAGACTTCCTGTTGGAGGTGAGTGGGGCAAGGCAGTGTTGCACATGGATCTGTGCTTAAAGGCAACATGCAATGCTCAGTCTTCCTTAAGCTTTAGTCTGAGAAGAAGTAGGACAACATTGGTAGTGATTCGGAAGGAAGATAGGAAGAGAGAGAAGATTCTGAATATTAGGTAAGGTTAGACAAGAGGAAATAAGAAGCTGGTCCCTTGGGGGGGGGGGGGGGGAAGAACGGAGGGGAAGGGGAGATGCTGGCTATCTGGAGGGAGATAAAGGTGAAATAAAGATGCTGGTGGGGGTAGAAAGGAAAAGGGGAGGTGCTGGTCAGATAGGGGGGTAGAGAGGGGAAAGGGAGATGCTATCCCTGTGAAGAGGAGGTGCATAGCTGAAGGTTCACATAAAGGGGCATAATCGAATGGAAACGTCTATCTCCATGGGCGTTTATCTCCGAGAACGGGTCCGTGAAGGGGCGGACCGAACCGTAGTTTCGAAAAACATGGACGTTTATCTTTTTTTGAGCTGGGCGTTTTTGTTTTTTCAGCGATAATGGAAACCAAAAGCGCCCAGCTCAAAAACGAATAACTCCAAGACATTTATTCGTGGGAGGAGCCAGGATTCGTAGTGCACTGGTCCCCCTCACATGCCAGGACACCAACCGGGCACCCTAGGGGGCACTTTTACAAAAAAAAAAAAAAACAAGGTAAAACAGCTCCCAGGTGCATAGCACCCTTCCCTTGGGTGTTGAGCCCCCCAAATCCCCCTCAAAACCCACTGCCCACAAGTCTACACCATTACTATAGCCCTAAGGGGTGAAGGGGGGCACGTACATGTGGGTACAGTGGGTTTGGGGGGCGGTTTGGAGGGCTCCCATTTACCAGCACAAGTGTAACAGGTGGGGGGGGATGGGCCTGGGTCCACCTGCCTGAAATCCACTGCACCACCTAATAACTACTCCAGTGACCTGCATCTGCTGCCAGGGAGGTGGGTATGACATTTGAGGGTGAAAATAAAAAGTTGTGAAACGGCATATTTTGTGTTGGGAGGGGGTTTGTGACCACTGGGGGAGTAAGGGGAGGTCATCCCCGATTCCCTCCAGTGGTCATCTGGTCATTTAGGGCACTTTTTGGGGCCTTATTCATGGAAAAACAGGGTCCAGGAAAAGTGCCCTAAATTCTCGCTAAAAATGCATATTTTTTTCCATTATCGGTGAAAGGCGCCCATCTCTGATCGGCCGATAACCACGCCCCAGTTCCGCCTTCACCACGCCTTCGACATGCCCCCATCAACTTTGTCCGCATCCGTGACGGAGTGCAGTTGAAAACGTCCAAATTCGGCTTTTGATTATACCGCTTTATTTGTTTTTGTGAGATAAACGTCTATCTCCCGATTTGGATCACAATATAGGCGTTTTTCTATTTCGATTATAAGCGGGAAAGGGTATCAGATACACCTGGGTTAGCCCTGGAAACTCCACAGAGTTTGCCTTAGAAATGTAGCCGGCAGGCCTGCAAGCTCCACAGGCAGTCTGAAAATTTCCCTGGTAAGGCTAAGGAACACTGAAAGATGCAGCCTCTCAAGTTTCTTCATGGATGGTAGCCCGTGCTCTCTCTTATGCATGAGGGTGATCTCAGGTCTTTCTCCATAGGAACCTTCTTGGTGGGAACCGTCAGAAAAACGCCTCTGACTCTTGTCAAATAATTCTGATAGCAGACATTGATTGTTGCATAACTATTCTCTTTATGATAAACAAGGATGAGATGAAAAGTTTTACAGAAGGAAAAACATTTACAGTGTGTTTACAATCCATCCAATGTGCATTTGGATGAATGAACTCCTTATTCTTCCCAGCTCTTTATTACAGTTAATATAGTCAATGTTTGCCTCAGTCTCTGAAGCTGTTCAGACTCTACATAATAATACAGAAGACTTTATCTAGGACTTAGTAATTTGTATGTGACTCCCTCCACTCTGTTAAATTCAGAAAATGATCATTAGCCAGTCAACCATAGATCGTATGGGGATTTTTGCCTCCTTCCCTACACAGCATCACTACAGGTCATTTTTGAGTCTGTTTCACAGGACAGTATCCTAAAGGTCCCATCAGCTGAGGGTCTTTCTTACTCCCATTCTCCTGGTTATACAAATCAACTGATACAAAGAAATCTCTTTCTCGCAGAAAGTTATCAGCTGTTCTGATTTGTGATTTTAAAGGAGTTGAGGTTGGGTGAACGCAAATACTGTAATCCTCTATAGTTGAAAAACTGAAAGAGACAGAATATAAATTTGGAAATTAAATCTAATGAAATTCCTTTTTTCTTCCTTAAAAAAATTATATATATATATATATATATATATATATATTCTCACTCCCCCTCAAAGCTATATACCTTACTCAGCTCCTCCCTCTTCATTCTCTATTGGAACTTCTCATTTGCACAGCCACCCTAGGGGTGCACAGGATTGTACCATCTCACTGTCTGTATACTAGTGAGACTATAGGGCTTTAGAGCAGTTTCAAGAATTGCATGATTCTGTCCTAGCTTGCCCAAAATGTTATATGTATCAGCACTGAATATTACCGGTATCCTCCATCTTAAATCCCTTCTCTGACCACCTTAGCACTACCCAGATATAGGGTAATTCTCAAAAGGTCACCTGATGTTAGATGCCACTGTTATAGAATACCAGTGTAAGTCCGCAGTTACATGCCTAACTTAGGCAAGAGCACTTATGCTAGCTGAAAGGCTGGTGTAAATGATGATGCCTAATTGCTGATAGGCACATAAGTAATAGTACTGTACAACCCACGCCCCTGACCTGACTATGCCCCTCCAAGGTCTATGCCCCCCTTGCAGATGCAAGCTATGGATTTTGTGCACATAATTTGTAGAATCCCAAATAAGGGCAGTTACATGCATAACTGCTAATTAGTGCAAATTAGCACCAATTAACATCAATTCAGCCAATTATTGGTTGTTAATGCCAATTAACATCTAATTATTAAATTAAGATACACATGTACATAAGAACATAAGAATAGCCATACTGGGTCAGACCAATGGTTCATCTAGCCCAGTATCCTGCTTCCAACAGTGGCCAATCCAGTTCACAAGTAACTGGCAGAAACCCAAATAGTAGCAACATTCCATGCTACCAATCCCAGTGCAAGCAGTGGCTTCCCCCATGTCCATTTCAATAGCAGATTATGGACTTTTCCTCCAGGAACTTGTTCAAACTTTTTTTTAAACCCAGATTCGATAACCACTGTTACCACATCCTCTGGCAACGAGTTCCAGAGCTTAACTATTCTTTAAGTGAAAAAATGTTTCTTCCTATTTGTTTTAAAAGTATTTCCATTTAATTTCATTGAGTGTCCCCTGGTCTTTGTACTTTTTGAAAGAGTGACAAATCGATTTTTAATCCACTCAGGATTTTGTAGACCTCAATCATATCCCCCTCAGCCATCTCTTTTCCAAGCTGAGGAGGCCTAACCTCTTTAGCCTTCCCTCATATGGGAGGAGTTCCATCCCCTTTATCATTTTGCTTGTTCTTCTTTGAACCTTTTCTAATTCCGCTATATCTTTTTTGAGATACGGCAACCAGAACTGAAGACAATACTCAAGGTGAGCTCACACCATGGAGTGATAGAGAGGCATTATAATATTCTTGGTATTGTTTTACATTTCTTTTTTTTTTAATTTATTTATTTATCATTTTCAAAATAAAATTTACATTAAGTAAATATAGGAAAATCAAGTAAATGTACAAAGGCATATTTCCCCCACCCCTTCAATTCAAGGAGTAATAAAGCAATTACACTGTTACTTAGTCCACAATATGAGATGAAGATATAAGGAAATTAAAGAGAAACATTCTCACTCATTAAAAAAAAAAAAACTAATTATAAGGGTAGAGCCCAATTCCTGCCTGCGGTTTCAGCTCCCTACTGAGGTGACCAGATCTCTTCCGCCTCCACTCTCTTTAGCAGTTATAAACTGTTGCAGCTTATCTGGTTCAAAAAATACATAGTATACTGTATTTAAGGAAATTATACATCTACAGGCAAATTTCAATTTAAATGTACCACCTAGAGCGAGAACCCGGGACCTAAGTCCCAAGAATTCTCTTCTCCTTCTCTGAGTATTTTTACTGAGATCTGGAAAAATTTGTATTTTTGATCCAAAAATCTGGGCAGTAATATGTCTGAAGTAAAGTCTGAAAACATGGTTTCTATCAGTCTCAAAGGCAAAGGTAGCCAAAAGGGTCGTATGCTCAGTTACAACTTCTAATAATGATGTTTCTAAGAATTGTGTCACATTCATTTCCGGAGTCTCTGAACTACATTAGCTCCTGTAATATAGAAAGCCTTCACAATAGGAGGCATAAGCTTCTTTTGGAATACCAAGTACTTCAAGAAAATATTTTATCAGCATTTCAATAGGTGATATTAAGGGGGTCTTAGGAAAATTTAAAAATCTCAGGTTGTTACGCCGGAGCTGATTATCAAAAAATTCAATTTTCCTTCGAGTCAAGTCTTTTTCAGCAACCATATTAACAACTGTCTGTAAGTTCTTTATTTCTTGGGAGTTTGACTCACTTTTTACCTCTTGCTCCTGAGCCTTTGATTCCATCGGTCGACGAAAATCCTTTAAATCCTTAACTTCAGTATTGGAGGAATTTGTTAGTTGTAGCAGAGACGAGTTAATGGTCTGGATCACCTCCCAGAGGGCCTCCAAAGTAACCGCTGCGGGTTTACTCCTCACGCCGAGCACCTTGAGCGGGGTCTCCTGGGTGAGAGAGGGCGAGGAATCGAAACCTCCCGCCCCCTCTTCTGTTGACACTCCTCCCGGGGTCGAAAAACCGATGGGGCCACCGCTAACCTCAGCAGGGGTCGTCTGAAGTTCTCCCATCGTTCCTGGCTTCCCGCTCGGTCTCGGCAGCGCAACTTGCAGGGGCAGATTCAAAGAAGTCGCCTCAATGCTAAGATCCCCCTGTTGTCCTGGGGATCCAACCAGGGCAGGAACTTGGGCGCCCGAAGCACGAAGACCGAATGACTCTAGAGGCGGCTATCGGAGCGCTGGATTACCACCGGGACTCGCAGCAGCTTTTGCCCTGACTTTCCCCTTCCTTTTCACCATTATCACAGGTGAAAAAAGGTAAGCGTTCCTAAAGCAGAAACTGTCATTCGGAAGATTCGTGGCACACACCCTCACGCGGTCGCCATCTTGATCTCAGACACCTTATTTTACATTTCTTGCCTGATAATTCCTAGCATCCTGTTTGCTTTTTTGGCCACAGCCACACACTGGGCAGAAGATTCCAGCATATTGTCTACAATGACACCTAGATCTTTTTCTTGAGTACTGTAGGGCTATTTCCCTGTGAGCCTCACTCGGCTGATCTCAGCCTGTGTATACAACTATGTCAAGATGGAGTCTGTGAACTAAGACCCTGCACTTCAGTGACCAAGCAGATTCAACTTTCTGTTTGTACCAGAGCTCTGTAAATAACTGGCAGGTCTGAAAAAAACTCAAGGATATGCAGTGGGCTACCTGACCCTTGCACCTCCCTGATGAGCTACAGGGGGTAAGGCCATGGTGCCAGCGAGTCTGATGAGAGACAGGAATGCATACCACAATGTAACAACTGGAAGAAAAAAAGGTTTTTTTTTCTTGCTCAGGGAAGGAGCTGGACAAGATCCTGATTAGTTGCTGCCTGGTCACCTGGGAATCAGGGGCCAGAGAGCGGGGGGGGGGGGGGGGGGGGGGGGAACCAGAAAGGAAGTATGGAGAACACAGACAGAAGAAGAAAGAAAAGAAGAAAGGGAGAATTTGTCTGGTTCTACTGGAAGAAGGGTAGCTGAAAAGAAGACCAGCGAGACCTGAAGTGGTCCACAACCTTGTGAACTGACCATCTGAAGAAAGTACCTGTTGGTTCAGCTCTACCAGCCAGAGAGACTATAATCCTGCATGCTGCAGAACCTGTGTTGTTTCCTGAGATGGGGACTCGCTGTGGAAAACAGCTGGAGTCTAAAGGGGAAAACCTGTGTCCACTTCATCTGAGAGACCACCTAGAGTCGGCTTGGTGAGGATTGCAGAGATTTATTTCCTATAGTCGGGGATTAGCTAGTGGGTTCTTACCTAAGCAAAGGCGGGTTAGTCAGAACTTTGTGATCAGGAAGATGTGCTGCTAACTGTATTACTTCATGACCTAGTCAGTATGGCTAATCAGGATTGTGTAATAATCTAGTAACCAGTGATATCAGTGTTTTAGTTAGACAATACATTCTACAGTTGCTTATCAGCATAAGGGAGCTACAATTGTACAGCTGAGCTGTAGTGTAGGGTGTATTATACTATTTTCTTACCTATATAATAAATTAATATATTTCACAGCAGTGACTTTACTTTTACTCCAGTTCTCTCTAACAGAAGAAAAGTTCTGGTGTAGGCCCAGAACAGCCAGGTTCCTTTATAATATATAACCCCTGGACAGAGCTAGGAAGTTGGTTTAGCCAGACTCCTGTAAACGGAACCTGGGAATTACTCATTGGGTAGCTTTGCCCAGAAGAGTTATTCAGCCTATAAAAGCTTACAGTACTGACTCCTAAGGTGGACCCTAACGTTAGATAACTATGATTTGTATAATTCTTCCCAATGTGCATCATTTTGCATTTGTCCACATTAAATTTCATCTGCTATTTGGATGCCCAGTTTCCTAAGGTCTTCTTGCAATTTTTCACAATCCACATGTGTTTTGACAACTTTGAACAGTTTTATGTCATCTGCAGAATTAATCACCTCACTTATCGTTCCGTTTTCCAGATCATTGATAAGTATGTTAAATGGCACCAATCCCAGTACACACCCCTGTGGCATTGACACAATTCTATTATTTGCATGCACAACTTTGTGTGCTAAGGATACAATTGTGCATGCAAGTTAACAGATTTAGGAGGATAGTGTCGAGGAGGCATTATTCGTATAATGCCACTGGACATCACTGAGTGGGGATGGTGAGCACTAGTTATCTGAGTAGCAGGTGCTGCTTTCTGGGCAATCAGCTTTGAATATTGATCCCTGTATTTTCAAACCTATGTGTGTTCTATCACAAATGTCTGAAACCTTTAGAAAGAAGGGGAGTTTCTGAAAAAAATGTCCCCCATCTCTATATAACCCCCTGGCAAAACTGGTATGATGGAAGTATTTTCGAGAGTTGCCCCCAGGGGATTACCAGAGAAGAAATCTGTCACAGAGGGCAGACAGGGAGGGTCTAAGTGAGTGACAGTCTGTTGAGGGGGTGGAGATGTAATATTGTGCTGTTATGGTTATGAAAAATATTGATACAGATGATTGATAGTTAATCGTGACTGGGAGGTGGGGATGCTAAAGAATAAAACCACCCATTGAGCTGAGGATGAGGTCTTTGGTAGCCCAAATCCCTGTAAGGACCTGTGAAGCTAAGGGGGTATCCCACTTGGCATAAGAAACAGGGGCTGCTGCAAAACCAAGGGTGGTTGTCTCTGCTCAGGAGCAGAGGCTGAAGTGTTGCCAGGTGGGACAGGACAGAGAGCCCACTAGGTGTGAGACCATAATTAGTTATGGAGATGAGTAAAGACATTGCTACATCAGATGTTTTTCCTTTCTGTTTGTTGATAAGAACTGTTCATTTTGAATTTTTTTTTTAAATTTCTATCCTGTTAGTAAAGTTCAATGTTTTATAAAAGACACCTTTGGTGTGTGAGTGGACTTTGACTATCTGTGAAGTGGTGAACCCCCCATCCCCCAGCCCACTGGGAATTAGCCCGGCCCTGGCCTCACACATAATAGATTTTTGTGAGTTCTGGTCTGGGTGCCAACCCCAAAGAGCTTAGCTAGCGTCCAGGACTGTATGAGCAGGAACTGGGTTACCTCTATAAATGTCCCGATGACGCCTAATGAAACCATCAATATCTCACTGAGTAAGCTGTGAATTATGAGAGACTGGAACAACCTGAAATCTGATTTTTATTTGGAGGGGAAGAGAAAATGTTTGGAGACAGAACAATGTAATGACATGGGAGAAACAAAGGAGTCTAAAAATCTGACTGAAAAAGATGGAAAAATGAAGGCACACAATTAAAAAGAAGTTAAAAAATAAAACTTCACCAAGATTCCTGTTTCAGCAGCATTGAAATATTGGCCAGTCTTTATTAGTATTCATTACAAATACATGAAAATGCATGGTTACATAATGCTTTTGACACATTTGCCTCAAAAACAGCTTTTTTTGAAACAGAAAGATTTCATGATTTGTAGCTACAGATTGCGTTGCATGATAAAAAAGATAAAACTCAGATCCCTATTGACCTCTCCAACAAAGCACAGGAGTCTCCGACTGTGAATAAAACCTGCTTCTGGAATACAGCCTTCCAAGAACAGGCAGCCAACCAGCCATTTATGGAATATATCTACCTAATAACTGCTCAACCAAGGGCCAAAACACTTGATAAACAAATAAATATTTCATGGACATCTCAGCAATAAAGAAGGGAGAAGACAATGTTCTTTTACTGTTTCATTCTACCTTCCATCTTTCCTTGCTTCCCAAGCTTCTCCTCCCTCACGCTGTCCCTCCTCCCACCTTCAAGACCCTCCCCCCCCCCCACACACACACACTATTCCCAAAGATGACGGTTTACTCTGATCCATGTGGTGCCATGTGGGAATATGTCTCTAATGACAATTGTGGTGTATTCACAAGAATAAACATATGAAATGAACAAATGCTTCACTACAGGGACGTAGCCAGACAGCAGATTTTGGGTGGGCCTAGTCAAGAAGTGGGTGGGCACCAAGTGTTTTCTCCCCCCACCCCACCCCCCCATGTGATGAGGCCAGTATCAGCAGCTTAGGAAGCTTAGACTGCTGAAGTGGAGAGCAGTGTTTTCAGCACCATCAGGGGGAGGTCTTCAGCTGGCGGAGCTTGGGATCCCCACTAGCTAGCACTAAATACGTGCTGCTGTTGGGTGGGCCTGAGCCCTAAGTGGATGGGCCCTGGCCCACCCAGGCCCACCTGTGGCTACGCCACTGCTTCACTACACGTGTAACAATTCTTGTTCATAAAGAGGACCCAGAAACAGCAAAGTCACGGTCCATTGATTAGTTCTCTGCTGAATCTTCCACCAATAGCAGTTGCCTTCACTTCGGTTTGAGCCCTCTAGTACTAGCAGATGCCAGGACTTAGCTGCCCAAAACCTAGAACCCAGGTGTGGTGCTAGATATCAGGGGAACCTGGAAAGAAGATGGAGAACACAAGCACACGAACTCACCAGGAAAACTCCTGAATGGATGTAAAGATAAAACTCAGCAGGGGCTTAGTACAAAGTGGAGAAGGCTTCTGCAGACAAGAAACATAAATGCAGTGAGATGACACAGAAAACTGTAGACCAAACTCTGGCAAAGAGGCCAAACCAAGACTGGGGTTATATACAAATGTCACAGGCAGAAGATAGCATACAGTGTAATAAGCACAGCCTCCCAGCTTTTTGGATCCTGCTGCCACCTGCTGGCACTGCCTGGCAGTAAATCACAGGTTAATTCAGGCAAGATTCTCCAGGGATTTGAGCCACCTACAGGCTGGCAATGGAACTTCACAGCATGCTTCCATGAACTTGAGAAAAATTCAGGGGGAAAAGGAATATTTTTTTCAGCAATTATTTGTACAAGAAAAGAGCACCTTCTTCAGGGTTGACTGTTACCATTTTGAAATACCGACCCAGAAGGACAGGAGTAATTGGGGAATCATGGCTGCCCCATCAAATTCTGGATCCCACTGATGAGCTAACATAACTTGGGGAAAGGAGTGGAAGAACTGAGGAAGGCCAAGAGGCTTCAGTTTTAAAAAAATTGGAGATGCTGGGTTGTTTCGGCAGGAAAGGGGGTACTAGGTTGGGTCAGGACTGGCTAGGGCTAATATTGAAAAGGAAATGAAAATAAAATGAAATGAAACAAAAATGAAATTTTGTTGAAATCTGTTTCTTTTAAATGTAACACATATTTCCTTCTTATAACAGTGAAAAGTGAATGTGAGCTCTAAGAATGCTTAGGCCATGGTAAACAGAAGCCATCTCAAGGAAGCTGTGAAGTTTGGGGGAAACAGGGCCACCGACATCCCAGATTAGGGTCAGTAAGGGGCACCTGCAATTAAAGCAAAACATCAACATACAGCATAAACATAAAACTAATATCAATTTGTACATGAGACTGCAGTTGTGATTAAGTCAGCTCAGTCACTGGCTTCTTTATACAGCTGCATATCCTTCACCTCAAATAAACTGTGCAGTCTTTCTGTGACTTTGTTTTTTTTTTTATCGAGTGCAGACAATTGAAAATCACATGACTTAATCCACAATTTTATACCCAGTCTAGCTGAAATGGATCTTAGGAAAAAAATGGTCTGGGAATCAATTTGCACAAATGCCATAATAAACAGAATTCTCAATAGGAGTTTCAAAATGGTACAATTTATGAGCCATATGAGATAAATCATATAGAGGGGCATAATCGAATGAGGCACCCAGGTTTTCATGAGGGCGTCCTTGCAGGACGGCCCCGTAAAGGGGCGTGGCAACCCGTATTATCGAAACAAGATGCGCGTCCATCTTTCGTTTCGATAATATGGTCGGGGACGCCCAAATCATGAAATTTAGGTTGACCTTAGAGATGGTTGTCCTTAGGTCGTTTTTGAGATGGTCATCCCCGGTTTTCAGCGATAATGGAAACCGAGGACGCCCATCTCAAAAGCAGCCAAATCCAGGCCATTTGGTCATGGGAGGAGCCAGCATTCATAGTGCACTGGTCCCCCTCACATGCCAGGACACCAACCAGGCACCCTAGGGGGCACTGCAGTGGACTTCAGAAAAAGGTCCAAGGTGCATAGCTCCCTTACCTTGGGTGCTGAGCCCCCCAAAACCCCACAACTGTACACCACTACCATAGCCCTTAGGGATGAAGGGGGGCACCTACGTGTGGGTACAGTGGGTTTGTGGTGGGTTTTGGAGGGCTCACATTTACCACCACAAGTGTAACAGGTGGGGGGGGGGGGGGGCCTTGGTCCGCCTGCCTGAAGTACACTGCACCCACTACAACTGCTCCAGGTACCTGCATACTGCTGCGATGGACCTGAGTTTGGCATTTGAGGCTGGCATAGAGGCTGGCAAAAAAAGTATTTGTAAACGTTTTCTTTATGGTGGGAGGGGATTGTGACCACTGGGGGAGTAAGGGGAGGTGATCCCCGATTCCCTCTGGTGGTCATCTGCTCAGTTCGGGCACCTTTTTGATGCTTGGTCGTGAAAAAAAATGGACCAAGTAAAATCACCCAAAGTGTTCATCAGGGACGCCCTTCTTTTTTCTATTATCGGCCAAGGACGCCCATCTCCTAAGCACGCCCCAGTCCCGCCTTCGCTACACTGCCAACACGCCCCCATAAACTTTGGTCATCCCGCGACGGAAAGCATTTGAGGGCGCCCAAAATCAGCTTTCAATTATGCCAATTTGGCTGACCTTGCGAGAAGGACGCCCATCTCCCAATTTGTGTCGGGATAGGGACCTGATATTGGACCTGATAGGGTCCAATATGGTCTTGATTATATTACAGGATGCCTATATGGAATAAACGCCACAAAACTGTAGTTTTTTGGGCGCTTTTTTGGTGTGCTTTCATGGTGGTTTGTTCCGCATCAAGTCGATGGTTTACCGTTCTTAGGGCCCTGTTTACTAAGCCACGCTAGAGGCGCGTTAGTGCTTTTAGCGCACGCTATCCATTAGCACTCACTAACTGTGTAGGTGCCCACAATATTGGTATGGGTGCCTACACAGTTAGCACACCCTAATTTTTTGCACGCGCAAAAAATGCTAGCGCACCTTAGTAAACAGGGACCTAAGAGCAGACTGATAACTCTCTGAGTTGAAATTGTTTTGCTGTTCTATTGAATCGACCCCTGAGGAAGGCGTTTCATGCCAAAACACGGCCCGTGTCGGGTCATTAATAAAGCACGCTTGTACCTTTTCTTGAGAGCCCGTTGTGCTTTTTTTCTGGATTGCTTTGCCGTGTACTTTGACCCTCTCCGTTGTATGCTGCCTATACGGAATGTCAGAAAAGATGCCTATTTTAAAAACTCTTTTATAAAGGCACCCATGTGCCTTTACAATATAGGTACCCAGAACTAGCCCTAGTAATGCACAAATTCTCTCATTCAAGGCAGATGTAGATACATGCGTGCACTCATATTTCATAGAATATTCATATACATCAGAAATCCAAGCCAGTTCCACTCAAACTTTGCCCTTGAGATTGCCTATACTCAACGGAGTACATTTAGTAAATGACACTCAAAACTCAGCGCTGTAAAAAATCAGCTCTGAACAGTATTCCATAAAGGTGCTCCAGGATGGGTGCCCTTTATAGAATTGCACGTACTGGGATCTGCGCTGAACTTTGGGTGTGAGGATTTACACCAGCTGAAACCAGGTGTAAATCCTGACCAGTGGTGTTCCTTGGTCGGCAGCCACCCGGGGCGGATCGCCGCTGTGTACCTCCCCTGGATGCAGCATTGACCCCCAACCCGGGTGCAGTGTTGTCTCCTCCCCACGGCACATCACCTCCAACCCCCGCCTGGGTGCATTGTTGTTACCTCCCGGGGTGCTGGGAGCATCCACGTGGCTGTCGGCTCCGCCAGTTCCTTGCTCTCTCTGCCCTGGAACAGGAAGTAACATCAGAGGGAGCAGGGAACCGGCAGAGCTGACAGCTGCACGGCTGCTCCCTGCACCCCTCCTGCAGCATGCACCTGGGGTGGACCGTCCCCACTGCCCTGCCCTTGGTACGCTGCTGATCCTGACACATAGGCGCACATCCCCAGTATTCTGCAATACCACATGAATCTTTACAGAAGACCCTTGACAAGCCCATGTTCCTCCCATGGCCATACACTCTTTTGAGTTGTGCACTAACCCCCAGGTTCTGAATATAGTAACTATGGCCAAATTACATGTGCACCTTGTTTAACAAGCCAATCAGCGCCGATAATTGCCCATTAACAAGAAATTATTGGCACTGATTGACACAAATTAGAATTTATGTGCACAACTTTCTAGGCATATTCTATAAAGTGATGCACATTAATTCTGATGTGTGGATCTCAAAAGGGGGCATAGCCATGGAAGGGGCATGAGAGGGTCATGGGCATTCCTAGAAACTCAGTGAGGCACGGGCATTTACACCAGGTTTTAGTTGGCATAAATAGTCACGTGTAAATGTACATAAGTACATAAGTATTGCCATACTGGGAAAGACCAAAGGTCCATCAAGCCCAGCATCCTGTTTCCAACAGTGGCCAATCCAGGTCACAAATACCTGGCAAGATCCCAAAAAAGTACAAAACATTTTATACTGCTTATCCCAGAAATAGTGGATTTTCCCCAAGTCCATTTAATAATGGTCTATGGACTTTTCCTTTAGGAAGCCGTCCAAACCTTTTTTAAACTCCGCTAAGCTAACTGCCTTTACCACATTCTCTGGCAACGAATTCCAGAGTTTAATTACACATTGAGTGAAGAAACATTTTCTCTGATTTGTTTTACATTTACTACATTGTAGCTTCATTGCATGCCCCCTAGTCCTAGTATTTTTGGAAAGCGTAAACAGACGCTTCACATCTACCCGTTCAACTCCACTCATTATTTTATAGACCTCTATCATATCTCCCCTCAGCCTCATTTTCTCCAAGTTGAAGAGCCCTAGCCGCTTTAGCCTTTCCTCATAGGGACCCCATCCCCTTTATCATTTCCGTCGCACTTCTCTGCACCTTTTCTAATTCCACTATATCTTTTTTGAGATGCGGCGACCAGAATTGAACACAATATTCGAGGTGCGGTTGCACCATGGAGCTATACAAAGGCATTATAACATCCTCATTTTTGTTTTCCATTCCTTTCCTAATAATACCTAACATTCTATTTGCTATCTTAGCCACAGCAGCACACTGAGCAGAAGGTTTCAACGTATCACCAATGACGACACCTAGATCCCTTTCTTGGTTCGTGACTCCTAACATAGAACCTTGCATGACGTAGCTATAATTTGTGTTCCTCTTTCCCACATGCATCACTTTGCACTTGCTCACATTAAACGTCATCTGCCATTTAGATGCCCAGTCTCCTAGTCTCCTAATGTTCTCTTGTAATTTTTCACAATCCTCCCACGATTTAACGACTTTGAATAACTTTGTGTCATCAGCAAATTTAATTACCTCACTAATTACTCCCATCTCTAGGCCATTTATAAATATGTTAAAAAGCAGCAGTCCCAGCACAGACCCCTGGGGAACCCTAATAACTACCCTTCTCCATTGAGAATAATGACCATTTAACCCTACTCTCTGTTTTCTATCTTTTAACCAGTTTTTAATCCACAATAGAACACTACCTCCTATCCCATGACTCTCCAATTTCCTTTGGATTCTTTCATGAGGTACTTTGTCAAACGCCTTCTGAAAATCCAGATACACAATATCAACTGGCTCACCTTTATCCATATGTTGTTCATCCCTTCAAAGAAATGTAGTAGATTGGTGAGGCAAGATTTCCCTTCACTAAATCCATGTTGACTTTGTCTCATTAATCCATGCTTTTGAATATGCTCTGTAGTTTTGTACTTTATAATAGTCTCTACCATTTTGCCCGGCACTGACGTCAGACTCAACGGTCTATAATTTCCAGGATCTCTTCTGGAAACTTTTTAAAAAATTGGTGTTACATTGGCCATCCTCCAGTCTTCTGGTACCCTGCTCGATTTCAAGGATAAATTACATATTATTAACAATAGTTCCACAATCTCATTTTTAAATTCTATCAGTACTCTGGGATGAATACCATCCGGTCCAGGAGATTTGCTACTCTTCAGTTTGTAGAACTGCCCCACGTAGTTGTGGGTCCGGGCGCTATGCGTATTCTATAGACCACACCTAATGTTAGGCACAGTTTATAGCATAGCACTGAGTTTGGATTTTTCCACGCTGATTTTTTCAGCGCCATATATAGAATCTAATTTTAAAAGATTTGCATAGGGATCTTTACAGACAAACTCGTATCAAGATGTGCATAGAAATCCGAAGTGTTGCCAATTAGCACCAATAATCAATTGTTATCATCCAATTATTGGCACTAATTGGCTCTTTAGCCAACTTAATTGCATGTGCATCTCAGAATCATGCATAGTTCTGTGTGCAGAAATTTGGGCACCATTTATGGAATCCGGGGAAAACTGCACAAGAGCGCCTACTTTTAACACGTGTATTCCTGCACATGGTTTGACATGAACCCTTCACATGTGAACATGCTTTATATGTGGGAAAATCTTTCTAAAATTACCCCCCACCCCCACCCCATGCCCACCTTCTATAACTGTGTTTCCCAAGTACGGTCCTGAAGTACCCCTTGCAGTCAGGTTTGCATATAATAGAGGTAGTGTAAACAAATCGCTCATGCATGTTCATTGGGAAAATCCTGAAAACCTGACTGGCAAAGGGTAATCCAGGACTGGACTTGGGAACCAGTGCTCAATACTGTGTGTGGGTATGCACAGAAACTTTTTTCGTTTTTGGTTTGTTTCGCATTGTTGTTTATTTTAACATGTACCCTGCTGTTTGAGTGCCCAATAGCACACTCTTTCGTGCTTAAATTGTGGCATAATGCCAGAGATAACGCCTGGTAGGACATGGATTCATTGATTTCAAACACAACTGATAAAAGTACTTGTGTTTGCTCTTCAAGATGTTCTTCCTTCTCCCCTTTTGCAAAGAGTATAACCTTTCAAAGGTCAGAGATGTTATCTACTAACCATTATTTGTTCTTAGTGCGAAAAATTCCCACCTCAAGAAACAGTATCTATAGCAACCTCATTGTACAAAGAATATTTCCTAATTTATCTGGAGTGACAGTCCTCCCTTATTATTAGATAGACAGAAACAAGGTAAATTGCAAAACACCACCCATAATTTGTGCATTTGCACATGGTAGCTACTGTTTATGATAACCAGAAAAGTTAATGACAGCCAGTAGGGGTTTGTTTGGGTTTTTTTTTACTGGACTGTCTCACATGTTAAATTTAATTTAATTTACTGACAAGTTCTAAGTGGTTTACATTTAACAGTATGTTATCAAAAGATTAGCCAACATTTATTAGCAATAACTTACAGTGGAACTGTTCAGTGTACAGTAAACAATCTTATTAACTAGCTAGACATGGTTGAGCATAATTGTTTATGTAAGATCATATTTAATATGAAGCTTGATAGTCTTTGGAACTCATAGTCAATAATGTAGACCTTTCGCTATTTATTTCGGGACAAATTTAGGGTCCTTGTGAGTATTCTGCTAGGTTTAGCAGGTGGTTTTGTTGCTGTTCTACTTTGTTTTTTATTGTCTCAGAATAATTTTAGCTCCTTCTCCCCAGGAGACTCTGAGAAGTCATTTGCTTTGTAAACTTGTTGAGTGCTGAGATCTCATCACTGTAGCCAATAGGAATGTGAGCACAACACTTTCACTTTTTAAATTTCTTTTTTTTTTTTTTATACTAAAACTGAAAAAGCAAACAACAAACGAAATGAACAAAAAGAAAAGAAAAACAATAGAAAAAATATTTTGTCCAGTCCCCCCCCCCCCCCCCCCCCCCACACACACACATCTCTGCTGCCACAAAAAAAGCCTCTCTTGACTTGGCCACAGCTTACCATCTACATTCTCATCAATCTCTCTGGTCCATCCCTTCCATGAATAGAAACATAGAAACTTGATGGCAGATAAGAGCCAAATGGCCCATCCAGTCTGCTCCTTCCACAGCAACCACTATCTCCTCCTTTCCCTAAGAGATCGCACGTGCCTGTCTCACTCTTTTTAAATTCAGATGCAGTCCTCATCTCCACCACCTCCACTGAGAGGCCACCCTATGGACCGACTCCATTCTGTTTATATCTTTTCATAGGTGTGGTCTCCAGAATTGCACACAGTATTCTAAATGGGGCCTCACCAGAGACCTACACAAGGGCACTATCACCTCCTTTTTCCTGTGGCCATTCCACTCAAGGCAGTGTACAGTAAGAATAGATCAAACATGAGCAATAGGCAATTACAGCAGTAAAAATATTCAAATAATAATACAAAGTATGGCATAGTATACTACTTACAATGTCAACACAATATAAAATAGGACATTTTAATTGATAGTGAAAGATATAAGCAAAGATGGAACATCTAGATAGGTAAGAGAGTAAGAAGACTTAGAAAGTAAGATGAATAATTTAAAGAAAGTTGAACATGAGGTCAGAGAGATAGTTAAATATTCAGCACAAGATTGCCGGTTATCTCCACTGAATATTAATGATTAGTGGCTAGCCACAAATAGTCAAGCTCTGGCCAGCTAAGTTTAGTGGGCAAATTGTACCATATAAATAGTCCTGTCTTTGCCTGCTATTAATTTAACTGGCCAGCGCTGATTAGTCACATGGAGGGGCATAATCGAACGGTGCCGACCATCTTTATGGGCAGCCATTTATATGACCGGCGTCGCAAAGAGCGGTCCCAAACCGTATTAACGAAAAAGATGGCCGGCCATCTTTCATTTCGATAATACGGTTAGGGCTGGCCACATGTCAGAAATGGCCAGTTTTGAGATGGCCGGCATCGGTTTTTGCCGATAATGGAAATCGATGCTGGCCATCTGAAACCCGGCCAAGTCCAAAGGTCATGGGAGGGGCCAGCATTTGTAGTGCACTGGTCCCCCTCACATGCCAGGACACCAACCAGGCACCCTAGGGGGCACTACACTGGACTTCAAAAATTGCTCCCAGGTGCATACCTCCCTTACCTTGGGTGCTGAGCCCACCAAATCCACCCCAAAACCCACTCCCCACAACTGTACACCACTACCATAGCCCTTATGGGTGAAGAGGGGCACCTACATGTGGGTACAGTGAGTTTTGGGGGGTTTGGAGGGCTCAACACTTACCACCACAAGTGTAACAGGTAGGGGGGGATGGACCTGGGTCTGCCTGGCTGAAGTGCACTGCACCCACTAAAACTGCTCCAGGGATCTGCATACTGCTGTCATGTAGCTGGGTATGACATTTGAGGCTGGCATAGAGGCTGGCAAAAAAATGTTTTAAATTTGTTTAGGGTGGGTGGGGGTTGGTGACCACTGGGGGAGTACGGGGAGGTGATCCCCGATTCCCTCCGGTGGTCATCTGGTCAGTTTGGGCACTTTTTTGAAGCTTGGTCCTGAAAATAAATGGACCAAGTAAAGTCGGCCAAATGCTCGTCAGGGCCGCCCTTCTTTTTTCCATTATCGGCTGAGGTCGGCCATGTGTTAACAACGCCCCCGTCCCGCCTTCGGTACGCCTACAACATGCCCCCCTTGAAGTTTGGCTGGCTCCGCGACGGACTTCATTTGAGGCCAGCCAAAATTGGCTTTCGATTATGCCGATTTCGCCGGACTTGAGAGATGGCCGCCATCTCCCAATTTGTGTCGGAAGATGGCCGGCCTTCTCTTTCGAAAATAAGCTAGATAGCCATTTAAGTTAGAGCCAGACAAAGAAAACCCGGATATTCAATGCTAGTCACTGGAAAAGGCAGAAAACCACTCTGCCTGCCACCAGATGAATATCAGGGATTCTATTACCCCTTACAATATACCCGTTTGCGGCTCTTAGAAACTAACATGGCTGCCCTTCTGCTATCACTTGTTCTTTAGTTTTTGGTCAAAAAAAGAACCTGAGCATTTTTTAAATGCCTTAGGGCTCCTTTTACTAAGATTTGATAATGGATTTAGCGCGCCATAATGATTAATGCACAGTAAATGCTAAAAAGCCCCTAGGAATCAAATGAGCTTCTTTGCATTTAGCATGCACTAATTGTCAGTGCATGTTAAACCTGTTAACACACCTCAGCAAAAAGAGCCCTATGAGATCTATAGCAAAGGGTTGGAAGTTTTATTTTTCAGATATATTGTTTATGTGACTATCTGAACACTCCACCTATACATCATATTTATTTATTTATCACAATTCTGATTAATAAAAACATAACAAACCTGAAAAAAACCACCAATGTAGGCAATAATAATCCATGTCAAATTACATTAGGCCAAACAAAATCAATAGTCACTCTAGAATATCAGTTCTGCCAAGTATTCAAAACCTGCTGAGACAATAAAAATTCCACATATTAGAGATTAAATGAACCGCAAGGCTCCCTAAATAAAACAGCTTTAAGATGCTTTCAATACACTTGTAGGGCTCCTCCCTGACTTCTGTAAGTAGGTCTGTGTAGGTGAGGGCCTGCAAAAGAAAACACTATGGATCTTGTTGTTGACAATTTTTAAATTCTCATTGATGGCACCACAAGATTTGCTGATTCAGACCATAGGAGCTGTCGCTGTGGGTGCTTGAGCACCCCCAATATTGAGAAAATTGCTTGAATGTGTACAGGGAGGGGTTATTTCCATTGGGCATAGCACCCCCAATAATTTTGAAAAGTTGGTTCTTATGATTGAGACTGCAACCAGTTTAAAGCCTCATCAAATATACAGGGACAGTTAGAGGGTTCCGCAGCACTACTACTACTACTACTACTACTTAACATTTCTAAAGCGCTACTAGGGTTACGCAGCGCTGTACAATTTAACATAAAAGAACAGGCCCTGCTCAAAGAGCTTACAATCTAAAGGACAACTGAGTAGTCAATACGATAGGGGCAGTCAAATTGGGGCACCATGACAATCATCCAAAATAGTTTAAATTTTGCTTTTAAACCACTTGCAACCAATATAAACTAGAGAGAGGACTGGTGAAATAGAATCACAGTGAATGGTGTCATGGTCGTAGTGTTCTGAACTAATTTTAAGGAAAGAAAATGTTTTAAGAGAAGATGTAAATACAGTATTACAATAATCAAGGCCATTTATCACCATCATATGCAAAACTGAACTACAGAGGAGAATTTTAGAAAAGATGTACAAATCAGAATTAAGACATCCAGGTCGGGATGTCTCAAGTTCCGCTAGTATTTTAGAACAGGATCTGCCAACACAGAGCCTGTCTAAAGTACATGGTGAAATGGATGTTTATGCACTGGTTATGTGCGGTAGGAACATTCATTTTAGAATCATAGACGTCTAAAATATGAACAGGTTAACATGGGCACAAAAATGTTTATGTGTTGACCATTCACTTTTATGAAATAACAACCTGCTGTAGATGTTTATGTGCAGGCACATAGACATCTATGTCGGCCATTTTAAAGTCATAGGGGTCCTTTTACTAAGGTGCCCTGAAAAATGGGCTGCGCTAGTGTAGGCACATGTTTTGGGCGTGTGCAGACCCATTTTTCAGTGCGCCCATAAAAAAGGCCTTTTTTTATTTTTGCCAAAAATGGACATGCGGCAAAAAAAAAATTGGTGCTCGTCCATTTTGGGTGTGAGACCTTACTGCCACCCATTGACTTAGTGGTAAGGTCTCAAGCGTTAACTGTGCTGTAATTGTCTACGCGTGTAGAATGATGATTGCTGCCCGGTTTCTGCCATGCACCATAAAATAGCAATTATTTTCTGGTACACGCAGCGGACGCGCATAAAAAATGAAATTACCTCATGGGCCACACGGTAGCCGGGTGTTAACTCCAAATTGACACGCACTGAGCATGCGTAGACACCTACATAGCTTAGTAAAAGGGCCCCATAAACCTTTATTTTTCCTGAAGTTGTCACAGGTCTGATACCCTTATCATTTTCACTTTTGGGGTCACATCAACCTGAAGCGTAGCCGTTGTAATGCCAGGGGGAGCAGAGAGGCACATGTGCGCACTGCGTTAGTGCAACAGACTGCCTGAAAAATAGGCACCGGTGCCATCCGAAGTCCATTTGGGGGAGTGGTCGCTCCCCTGGCGCCCCACCTAGCTACACCACTGACATCAACCACTAAGAGATTAAAGGTGCAACATTTCCTCATCCTTCTAGTGGAGCACTGCTCAATAGAAGCACTTTTCTGGAACCTAGACATCCCAGGTACCTAGGTAAATCCTAGCCCCATCGTAGCCCCACCCAGAACACACTCAGATCACAAATCCTTGCCATATGAACATTTTCGAGTTTTAGATGTGTGTATCCCAGCTGTATATAATCAGGATGTAGACATTTGTGCAATATAAACATCTAAATATCAATTGATACATGTTTAAAACCTGAATTACACTTCTAAAATAAGCACCATAATCATAAAAAGCAAACAATAGCACAGCATTCTCAAACGATGAAGCTTTAAAAAAGGTGACTTAATAATATGATTTAATTGTTCCTTCAACAACTAATGCTCATCAATATTAATACCTATATCTTGGATACCCGGAGAAAAGATCATATCAATATTATTACTGGTAACTGAAGAGGTAGATATGGATACCAAGGGTCTTCTAGCTCACAGCAGCTCTGTCTTTCTTAAATTTAAAGCAATCCTATTATCATCCATTCACTTTGTGATTTCATTAAGAGTTTAAGTCAAAAAGACTGCAGAATTGACTTCGTGATGAACGGGAAGCACGTTTTGACCATCGTCAGCATATATAATGAAATGAAGCCGAAGAGCATGTAACCATATTGAAGGCTGCAGTAAAATAAAGCGTAATTCACATTATCTGATCACCTAATTCAAATGGCACTTTATGGAGTCAAACATATAGACTAACAACATCTCATTGCTATGGGTTTTACAAAAACCACTCTGGCACTCACCCTATAAATCAAAAGCTTATATAGTAACCCTCTCATTTTAGAAAGTTGTGTACATAAATTTGCAACTAGCACACAAATGTGTGCACAAGTTATAGATATGTGCAGTTGTTCACGTAACTTAATTTAATAATGAACTGATAATTGGTGTTAACGAGCAATAGGAGTGGCCTAGTGAGCACTGGTCTTGCAATCCAGAGGTGGCCAGTTCAAATCCCACTGCTGCTCCTTGTGATCTTGGGCAAGTCACTTAACCCTCCATTGCCTCAGGTACAAACTTAGATTGTGAGCCCTCCTGGGACAGAAAAATATCCAATGTACCTGAATGTAACTCACCTTGAGCTACTACTGAAAAAGGTGTGAGCAAAATCTAAATAAATAATAATACTAATAGCCTGTATTGGCCTTAATTGGTGCAAATTGGCACCTATTAGTAGTTATGCACATAATTGCCTTTAGCTGCTATTCTATAAGTTGCACGCTCAAATTTCAGAGCAAGCAACTTTGAGGAAGCATGGACCTGGGAGGGGCATGGGCAGGTTTGCTCAGAACATAAAGACTTCAAAAATAATTCAAAGGATCTAATAGATAGATTGAGACAGAGAGGGTATCCCAGGACTATAGTCCAACAAGCTTACAGATGAGCTAAATATAACAATAGAGAATATCTTCTAATACAGAGAAAAGAAGTGGAGAAAGAGGATGAGAATATTATAACTTGTGTCCTGAAATACTCAACTGCGGCTAATATCAATGCTTCAATGCTAAAAAAAAACACTGGCACATTATTCAAACACTACCTGTGTTTGCAAAAACTGGAGTCAGATCGGCGTTTAGCAGAGGGAGAAATTTGAAAGAAATGTTATGTCCTTCAGCCTTGAAACCAGAATCACGAATGCAAGCACTCGAACCAGGTCACAGAAAATGTGGGGCATGTCAAATGTGTGAATTAATGCTTGAACAGAATGAGTTTAGAGATCCACAATCAGGCAAAGTTTACATACTCCGCTCAACTACAACGTGTAAGTCAGAATTTGTGATGTATTGTATAGTGTGCCCTTGTAAACAGCTGTATATCGGGCAAAATTCAGAAAAGTTAACCACGTGTTTAACAGAACATAAAAGCAACATACACACCGAGAAAATGACAGCACCTGTAGCAGTGCATTAGATGCATAGTCCTACAACAAGTTGAGTTTAAGATGAAAGGAGGAGACAAGAAAAGAGTGCTCCTCCAGCAAGAACAGAAAATGGAAAGGCCCACCCCTTAAAGGGGGGCCAATTACAACCGGGCTGAAGGCCCATGAAGAATGGGGGGTGGGGAGGGAGGAGTAGGAGCAGAAAGAAAGGATAGGAGAACGAAGAGTTAATGGGAAAAGGGGCGGGTAGGGAGGAGTAGTGAAGAAGGGTTTGAAAGGGAAAGAAAGCGCCATTTGGTACTCAGCAGGCGAAGGGATCAGTGGAATCATTTCTGTTAAGAGGCCGCTGTCATGAAAGGACTTTGGAGAAAGCTGACTTGTATTTTGGAAGGAAGGTCTGCAATAAGAAACAGGTCCTCCGACACAGGTTATGCGTTCGAGTTCACCTATAGGCTAGCACATAAGGTAGGCGTCTGACGTCAATATAAAGGAACAAATGCCATTTTGGTGGCTCAAAAGGGATCGTGAGTGTAAGAGTGATAACAGCAAGTAAGTGAGGTTGTGTGTGAATTTTAGATATAGAGCGAAGAGGTTGAAGAACCCTTGATAACTGACACAAACAAATGTTTTCTGGCTTTAGGCAGTTTGGAATCCACGGACCCTGAAGAAGGACCCAAAGCTCTGGCCACTGTTGGCTGTGGACTGCAGATAACTGCACGACTGCTCAGATAAGTCGAATTATCTAAACATTATTCCTGACTTCTGACTCTGTATAGAGCAGTTACAATTTTGACAACACTAATACTCAGGAGGTTTTTATGCCTATGATGCGAGTGAGTACTTCGTGAATAATTGACAGTATATCTGCAGAACTCAGAGATACATCATGATACTTGAGGCTTTTCCTCCAAGAAAGAAAAAAACAATATAGACATACGCTTTTGAACACACTTTTGAATACACTAAGGATTATAACAGATTATTGTACAGGTTTGGGGTGTGTCAGGCAGTTAGTCGTGCACCTTATAGAATATTAGTATTTATGTATCTAATTACTTACAGTTAAGCACAAGCATTTACCGCAGCCATTGATCTGGCTTAAGTGCTCGTGAATAAAATTAGACGCATAAACACAGACTTAAGTCAGTATTATTTAACTTCAGTTGGACACATAACTGCTGTTATAGAATTCATACTTAGCATCAGTGGAGGCCCTACCATTAGGCCAACAGAGGCAGGGGCCTCCGGCAACACTCTCAATGGAGCGGCACTCTCCCCTTCCCTCCTCAACCCTCTTATTTTTTTCTTTTCTTAAAGGCGGCAGTGACAGCAGCAGCAGTTCCCATAAGCTGCCTGGCCGCCTGCACCGGCCTCTTCTCCCTACTGCGGCCTTCTTCTTGATGTAACTTCCTGTTTCCTCAGAGGTGAGACACAATAGAGCGACGAGGCCAGTGCCAGCGGCACCGCGGCAGGACAGCCTATGGGAATCACTGTCGCTGCCGCCTTTTGGAAAAGAAAAAAATAAGATAAACAAAGGGAAGAGAGTTGAGCAGGGAAGAGGGGAGATGACAGACTAGGCGGGGCGGCATCTTATCCCTGCCCCGGGCAGCAGATTGCATCATCCTGATGGCTCAGTTTCAATGACCTTTTGAGAATTTACCCTCTATATGCTGATCCAACTGCCACAGAATGCATTTCTTGAACACTTTTGCAAGAAGCAATAGGTTAGTAATAGGGTGATAATTTGCAACCAAACCATAATTAATAAAGAGGTGGAAAACAGAAGATAAGATGTGTGCAATGCTGTCCTATGATGGACCTTGAGGGGAACTGTAGAAGGGTCTTGTAAAGGAGTCAAGAAATGATTGTTAGAATAAATAAAAAGATAGAGAAAATGTAGTGTTACACCAAAGCAGAAAAGGCCTTTCTCTGACACTCGAATGTCCTCAGACTAAAGAGGTCCACATTAACTACTCTCTCCACCCAACTCTTGAGACTGGCTCTTGAGACCACTGTATCACTTCTATGGGAACAGGAGGACAAAAATAGAAGCTGAATTGCTTCATATTAACCTCTTTTCTCGAATTCATACATTTTTTTTCTTATCAAGTATTCACCTCAAGTGCAGATTGTATGACAAACTCATTTTCCTTGTAGTATCATGCACTACTAGTGTTGTTGAAGGCATGTCAGAGTTACTGAGGACCTATTCTACCCCATAGCTCTCTCCTATGTTATTTAGTCTCTAACGTATTAAAGGTCTTTTCCTTTACTAGGGTGCTGCAAACATTTTTACATTCTCTAATGAGTGGGTACACCGGCATAGATTTTCGCTAAGTAGATCAATATGTCCAATGTTAATTTAACAAGCAAATAGCTTGTTTTCTGTAGAAATAAACAGGAAATTTAAAAGTGGTCTTCAGCTGCTGCAGGCTGTACAGAATTCATGTGTTTTGCTAGAGGGTGAAAATACCTAGCTGAGTTATGATTTGAATTGCATTTAATATGTAAAAAGAATTCTATCAAAACAGAGGCACTTTAATAAAGCCAGGCTGCAGTGCTCTCTTCTGCAGCAGCTCCAGATGAACTGAATATTTTTTTGGTTTGGGGGGCTGGGGTCTTGGTTGCTGCTAAGTGGATGTCATTAATCTCCCAAAGATCTCTCTGGCTGCTGCTGGGTTTAGACTCCTGGAAAGGGAAAGCATTCAACTATTTTTAATATCATAGAAACATGATGGCAGATAAAAACCCAAATGGCCCATTCTCAGCATCCACTATCTCCTCCTCTCCCTAAGCAATCTCACGTGCTTGTCCCACGCTTTCTTGAATTCAGATACAGCCCTTGTCTTCAACACCTCAATGGGGAGGTTGTTCCATGCATTCACCACCCTTTCCTTAAAAAAGTATTTCCTTAAATTACTCCATAACCTCTTAACTTCATCTTATGCCCTCTCATTCCGCAGTTTTTCTTCATTTGAAAAGGGGCTTATCCCATGTACATTAATGCCATGGAGATATTTAAATGTCTCTATCACATCCCATCTCTCCTGCCTTTATTCCAGAGTATACATATTGAGGTCTATAAGTCTGTCCCCATACACTTTATGACAGAGACCACTGACCAGTTTTATAGCCATCCCCTAGACCGACTTCATCCCAGTGGCGTAGCTACGTGGGACCTGAGGGGGCCTGGGCCCCCATAAATTTGGTCCTGGCCCCCCTGGTGACGATCCCCTTCAACACCCCTCCCGCCACCAACCCTCCCCCGCCGCCGTCCGCCCTGCCGCCGCATCAGATACCTCGTTTGCTGCAGCCGAAGAGAGTCTTCTTTAGTTCAGCGCCGGAGTAGTGCCTTCATTCAAGGAAGTTCCTGCTGTGATCAGCTGTTTCTGATGCCTTACGTCCTGCACGTAAGGCGTCAGAAACAGCTGATCACAGCAGGAACTTCCTAGAACGAAGGCGCTACTCCAGTGCTGAACTAAAGAAGACTCTCTACGGCTACAGCAAACGAGGTATCTGATGCGGCGGCGGGGCGGGCGGTGACGGGGGAGGGTTGGTGGCGGGAGGGGGAGTCCAATGTGGCGGCGGCTGCGGCCGCTGGGGGGGGCGATGGCGGGGGGTTGCTGGCAGGAGGGGGTCCAATGTGGCAGCTGCGGCTGCGGCCGCTGAGGGGGGCGACGGCAGGAGGGGTGGCTAAACAGTGCCCCCCCCCACCTTGGGCTCTGGCCCCCCCTCCCAGCGAGGTCTGGCTACGCCCCTGCTTCATCCTGTTTACATCTTTTTGAAGGTGTGGTCTCCAGAATTGCACATAGTATTTTAAATGGGGCCTCACCAGAGACTTATACGAGGACACTATCACCTCTTTTTTCCTGATGGCCATTCCTCTCCCTATGCACCTGAGCATCCTTCTGGCTTTGACCATTGTCTTTTCTACCTGTTTGTCCATCTTAAGATCATCAAATACGAACACCCCCAAGTCCTGCTCTTCTTTTGTACAGAGAAGTACTTCACCCCCTATATTATACCGTTCCTTTGGATTTTTGCAGCCCAAGTGCATGACCTTGCATTTTTTATCATTAAATCTTAGTTGACAATTTCTGGACCATTTTTCAAGCTTCACGAACAGGCTTATTTTTGAAAGTGATCGCCGGCCATCTTCCGACATAAATCGGGAGATAGCCGGCGATTTTGCAAAATCGGCGAAATCAGTATAATCGAAAGCCGCGTTTTTGACACCATTGCCGCTTTCCCGTCACCAAGCCGGCGAAAATGCAAGGGGGCGTGTCGGTAGCGAAGCGAAGGCAGGACATGGGCGGGCATGGGTGTGGCTACCAGATGGCCGGCTTTCGCGGAAAATGGGGGAAAAAAGCGGCGTTAAGCAGTATTTTGCCGGGTTTACTTGGTCCTTTTATTTTCACGACCGAGCCTCAAAAAGGTGCCCCAACTGACCAGATAACCACCGGAGGAAATGGGGGATGACCTCCCCGTACTCCCCCAGTGGTCACCTACCCCCTCCCCATACTCCCCCAGTGGTCACCAACCCTCTCCCACACTAAAAAAATAAAAATAAAACACTTTTTTGCCAGCCTCAAATGTCATACCCAGCTCCCTGGAGCAGTTTTTAATGGGTGCAGTGCACTTCAGGCAGGCAGACCCAGGTCCATCCCCCCCCCCCCCCCCCCACTTGTTACACTTGTGGTGCTAAGTATTGAGCCCTACAAACCCCCCCCAAAAAAAAAAAAACCACTGTACCCACATGTAGATGCCCTCCTTCACCCATAAGGGCTATGGTAATGGTGTAGAGTTGTGGGGAGTGGGTTTTGGGGGGATTTGGAGGGCTCAGCACACAAGGTAAGGGAGCTATGGACCTGGGAGTTATTTGTATATATTTTTTTAATTTTTAGAAGTGTCCCCTAGGGTGCCCGGTTGGTGTCCTGGCATGTCAGGGGGACCAGTGCACTAAAAATGCGGGCTCCTCCCATGACCAAATGCCTTGGATTTATTTTCTTCCATTTGCGTCTTTGCTTTCCTGACAGCTTTTTCAGCTTCTCTTAGGTTTTCTATGTATTTTTGCCCGTCTTCCTCTTTCTCCGATGAAGGCGAACCTTTTCGCCCTTACCTTTTCAGCTGCTACATTTGAGAACCAAAGCGGCCTTCTTTTCCTCTTATTTGTATGTACTTTTCTAACATAAAGGTTTGTTGCCTCTAAAATAGTTCTTTTCAGTTTTGCCCACTGCTGTTCTACTTCCTTCAGCTGTTCCCATCCAACTAACTTCCCCTTGAGGTATTCCCCGATCTTAACAAAGTTAGTTCTTTTGAAGTCTAGAACCTTCAATCTTTTTTTTCCATGATATTTTATTGGTTTTAATATAAAGGTAATATTACAGAACCATAAAGAAAATGACAAAGTTATTACATATGAAACAGAGTGTGCCAGGGGGGTATACAGTAGGATTGCCCCAGTCAATGTCTGGCATATTAAAATCACCTGTAAGTAGTACTTCCCCTTTCATAGCTGTCTTGCAAATGTCTTCAATTACATTTCTGTCCATTTATTCTGACTGTGAAGGAGTCCTGTCTACCCAGTGCTTTTTTTGCGCCGGTATGGTGTATCGGCACCTTTTTTTGAGGTCCGGCTCAACTGCCCGCTTCCTTCCGTTTGTGCACCCATGCTCCCTGTTTTGAAATCTTTAGTTTACCCGAAGTCACGGCGAACCGGCAGTAAAGGCAGCAGGTAGGCAGGCACTGGCAGGCAGACTCGCCTCCTCGTCGCTTCCCTTCTCCTCTCAGCGTCTCCCACCTTCCTCTGATGTAACTTCTTTTCTATTTTCTTTAGGGGATATGTGCTAAACAGTTAGTGCATCTACATTATCACATGCTAACTGGTTAGCACAGGAATACTGCATGAGCCCTTACTGCCTACAAAATGGATGTTGGTAAGCACTTACATGGTCATTTTTTTAAAATGGCTGCACACTAATGGTAACATTAGCACATGGCCATTAATACAAAAAAAAAATAGAAACTAGATCATTTTATGGCTGTGGTAAAAATGACCTACGCACACAGGAAAGACCCGCCTAAGGCCATGCTAAGGCCATTTTCTACCACACCTTTGTTAAGGAACCCCTTCATTTGGCAATTCTTTTGCTTGGAAATAAGGACAATACATCTTGCCCTTACAGATGTGTGATCCTACATCTGGCAGGAGAACCCAAGAAACCCTGCCGATTCCTAGTTCTCTTGATTAAACTATTACACTATTATCCATGTGACAATGAACATTATGCCCTCTCCAGTGAAATATCGTAACTGTTGCATATACTGTTAGAATGATACAGCTATACAGCTGAGGAAATCCAATATGACATTGTCCATGATTAGGACTCACTAATGCTGTATATTGATTTTTTTTTTGTTTATTTCTTTTCATTTTGGCATTTTAGCTGCTTGACCCTGCATTCACCCCGAGTCCAACATCCCTCCCACCCTGGCAACCCAATGGGAAAAAAAAGATGCCTGCAACCCCCATCCATCCTGACTATCATTCCCCGGCCTATCCAGAACACCCCTTTCCTTCTCAGTCAACAGTAGAAGGTACACTTCCCTCCTCCTTCCTCCACTGCAATATTTTTACTGCTCCCACTGGTGGGGGGAGGGGGAGAGGTGTTCTGCATTTGCTTGTTATTCATTTTTCACTTCACCTTCTGTCTCTGTTCAAAAATAGTATTAATCTCATTAAAGGAGAAGTGAAAATATGAATATTTTCACATTACCAAAAGCTTTGAAAATGACGTACAACCACCTAAACTTCCAGAAATCACTAAAAACCAACCTGTTTAAAAGGCATACCCTACTGATCCAACTTAAATGCCTAATCTCTGCAACACAACCAAACTAAAGCACATAATGGACATAACACAACTCTTCCGTTCTCCGATTCCCTAATGTGGCTGTGCCACATGATCTTACCACAACATCACCCTGTTCACACCGGAGACTGCAAAGGCCTCTCCGGTACTATGTAAGCCACATTGAGCCTACAAATAGGTTGGAAAATGTGGGATACAAATGTAACAAATAAAATTTATTTATTTATTTGTAGCATTTGTATCCCACATTTTCCCACCGATTTGCAGGCTCAATGTGGCTTGCATTTGCCGTAATGGCGATTGCCATTTCCTGGTAACAGAATTACAAAGGCATTGCATTAAGGTGCATACATACATGGAAAAGAAGAATACATTATAGTATTGTATATTGGTTCTTGGTGATAGATTGGAATTGTAACATACATTAGGTCATCAACTATAAAAAGACTACATTCAACATAAGGATTAAATTGGTGGTGCTTGTTCGTTTATATCAAAGAGGTTAATCAGTCAAGTGATAGGAGTTTGGTGTTTCTAGTTCATGTGCAGTCTTATTATTTAGTATTGAAGGCGAATGTTATTGGTATGCCTTCTTGAACAGATCAGTTTTCAGTAACCTTCGGAAGATAGTTAGGTCGTGCATTGTTTTTTAGCTGTAGGAAAGTGCCCCTTACTGACAGCAGAAGAAACAGCAATGGAGCAGTGAAGAAGTAAATATCTGGGGAGTGCCACCATGTATTTTGTCCGTAAGGCTGCCATGATTGGAAGAAAGCTGGCCCGACCAGTTAAAAAGACAAAACAAAAGAAAATAAAATGTTTGCATTCTTTCACAAAATGAAACAACAAATTTTCAGCTAGTTACTAATGTGAGGTACCACAGACTAATGCTATTAACAGACATTTTTAGCTACTAGATCTCCACTGGGACCTGCAGTAAATTAATATGTTTTCACAGTGTTAGCGTCAGTAACTCCAGCTATTTATTATGTTTCCAGTGCTGTTTTCAAACAACAGACCCCCCCCCCCCCTACTCCGTGCCAGTCTCTGTAGCCTTTGAAAGTGAACAAAAATATTGGAAATGCAAGCTTTCGAATATATGTGATTCTTTTTCTCTTGGACAATAAACCTTAAAACAGCAGTATGTTTGCAAATGTATACACAACACACATGTACATGCATGTATGCTCACACGCAATGAAAGAACTATTTACAGTAGGTTGAAAACTTGCCAGAATATAAGCTGAAGCAGGGGATTGAAATGATTGAAACACCACTGCCTCTGTGCTCAGGAGACTTCAGGTACAAAAAAAGCCATGCATGACTATGTAGGCAAGGAAAAGACAGATGTTGTATAGGCTTGAACTAAATAAAAGCTGATTTTTAGGTGGGGGTGCCCTTCTGCAACCCATCAGGAGGACCAGCTGGGAAGTCAATAAGAGTTATGCACTATTTAACTGGAGAGCAAGGGGATACCCAGTTTGCTGAGGCACCTTTTCAAAGAAACAGATGGAGCAGGAGCAGGACACCACAATGTTCTTTCATATGCAGTAACAAGAGGAAAGGAAAATTTGGGGACACTACTGCAGACTAGTAGAAGGTGAACTAATGAAGAGTGGTCTAATCTGGGAAGACCCCTGCAGTAGGTGAGGCTAACATTTTGCAGGGAAGTATAAGAACTGGGCATAGGGACTTGCCCAGGGTCTTCCTTGCTTCCTTCTCACATGGGTGTCCAGTAACCAGGTAGTGAGAAGCATGGAGAAGTCTCTTAAGTAGGAACCCACCAAGGACCTCAGTTCTCTAATTCTGAGATCAGGAGAGGAGAGGAGAGTTGAAAGGAAATGCCAAGTGTGCAGGCTTGCTCCTAAAAACCAGAGGTGTAGAGGAAGAGAGAGTTTAAGTCTGAACTACAGCTAAATCCCAGGATACAAGATGTCCTCAAGATAGAATAAGGGTCAAGGATCCCATCTCTAAGAGAAGAAAAAAGTGTGAGTGATAGCTCTACAATCCGAGTCAGGGAAAGGACTGGAGTTCAGGAGTGGTGGAGCTGCAAGTGCAAGAGATCTGAGTGATAGGAGGTAGGACCCAAATTATGGCTGTAATCCTTTCTGCCTAGGCCAGAGAGGATGAGCAGGTATAATGAATGAGTGAAGAAGAAAGCCCCAGTACAAGGGAAAGGGACTGGGCTGAGTGTGTGGAGACTCAGAACTGGAATAACGGAAAAGGAGCAGAAGTGGAGAAGGAGGAATGGAGTCTAAAATGTTTCCTCATGCCTACACCTTGAAAACTGAACAGCACTGAGAACATTGAAGAAGGAGGTGAATCTATGAGAAGTCTCTGTCTTTACAAGGAACTTACCAAGAAGTTGAGGGGGTGCAAAAACCATCTCAAGAAGGAGAAAGGAGAAGGAGAAATGCAAGAGACCATCCGAGACAGCACTCCACAAAGGAGACCAAGTATGATGAATGCCGTGACTTGTAACACTTTCCATTATTGATGAATTCTTGTTTTTGTTGCTCTATTTTTGTATGTTTTTATGCATCCAAGGTTATGGCTACTATAAAAATAGTAAACTTAGATAAGTTACCACTCTAAAGAATCATACAATGTCCTGTGGGGAGAAAACTGCTGTTTCAAACTAAAGATGGAGAAAAGTTCTCATACTGAATTAACAGCACTTTATAATTGTCTTCAATCATCAGCAAAAATTCCATCTACTGAATACTAGCAGTAGCCACCATCCATGGAAAAATGCTGAAGATTCAGCACCAGGAAAATGTAGAATGCACTTATCTGCTTCTTTCTTCAATAATGTGAAACAAGTTCCCACATCCTCAATATTGAAGCATAAACTCCATAGTATAATCCCAACAAGGAGCCTTGTTTTGCTGGTAAAATTATAAAAATACAGAATTTAATGGGGCCTCCCTTCACTGTATTTTCACTCTTTTCTCTCTTAATATTATGGAGTTTTGTACTATTGTCTGTGACTGCTGGTATCATTATACTGGTACCTGCTTTTTTTTTTATCTATATTTTTACATTATAAACCACTCTGAACATTCCCCATCATAATTATCAGCTTCCTTAAATTATATTTTCAATTTGGGTTGTGTGTGCTTGTCCAGCGATTATACGGAGAATATACTGCTAGTCCACAAGGACCTTTCATCATTATTCTGTGTGCATTATAAGAGACTGGTGAAGGAAATGGGTTTTTTTTGGTTCAAAAGTTTTATTGAAATTTTTCAATATAGAAATATACAAAACAAACAGTACAAATCAATAATATAGCATTAACAACAGAAGAATACCCATTGAACTAAAGGTGATCACTTCTGCTAGAGCAGAGCTGTCCGACATCAGTCCTCAAGAGCTACAATTCAGTTGGGTTTTCAAGATTTCTCCAATGAATTTGCATGAGATCTATTTGCATGCACTGCCTCCATTGTATGCAAATAGATCTCATTGGGAAAATCCTGAACTGGCGAGGGCCGAGGTTGGACACCCCTATGCTAGAGTAACATAAACAGTTTAATTGAGATACCTTAGCAAGAAATTACAAATTACAAAATCTTGGAGAATTCATGTAATGGTGCCCATGCTTTATGAAATGATGGTAATGATCTTGTCTTTTCTGCTGCCACTTTCTCATATATAGCTATTAGGCAAATATTATTCCACCATACGATGGATTAAGCTTGGACAGGTCTTTTCAACAATGACATATCATTTTTATAGCAATATGTAAAAGAATGCGTAGTAATTTAGCTTTATAATCATCAAGAGTAGTTATTAATCAAGAGTAGTATCAATATTTCATATGTAAATGGTTCTGAAATGGATAGCAGTTGACTGATTGTTTTCCATACTGAAGACCAATAAGGCTTTTAAAAGGAGCATTTAAAGAGAAGATGATCTAAACCAATGTTGGATTTGCAGGTCCAGCACTTGATGTCAACATTTTTGGAAAACCTTTGAGAGTTTGTTAGGTTTCCAAAAAGCTCTGTGCGATTTGAAAAAGATAGTCTGGGAGTAAGCAGCTGATCTAGTGGATTTGACTGAAGATTCCCAAAAGTATTGCCATTGTTCTGCAGTTACAGATACATCCAAGTATTTTTCCAAAATAGATTCTAGACTAGATGAAGAGCTGAATTTCCTTTGTTGTTGTACTTTATTCCATTTGGAGGCAAAGCTTGATCCCTTAGACAACTCTGCACAGAAGTCCCAGCGGCTGGGGTTTTCCGGAGTAAGAGATCTAATGTCCAGTTTGGAGGAAATACAGTGTATGAGTTGTAACTACTAGTAATAAAGTTGAAAAGACAATTTTATATTTAGATTGAAGTGATTCCAAGTTAGCCATTTAATTTTGTCCAATACCAGATGCCTGCTTTAATCCACACTGGCCAGTAAACAAGTTTGCTTATTCCAAATGTGGACATGAGTAGTGGACGCATATGGATACTTTACAAAAGAGTCTAAAGTCTTAAAAGCTGAGAAGAGGAGAACAGTTCATTTTGCTGAAGGGGGGATTGAAAAGCCCAAGGTAGGGACTGTAAAGGTATGTTCTTCCACCTTTCAGCCTCAAATTGAAGCCACAAGGGAGCTTTGAAGATGCCATTCATTGTTACCCATGTAGTATTTTGGCTTAATAAAAACAGTACATGATATTCGTAAAAGGTCGGAAAATTAACGCTCTCATGTGTTTTGTCAGGCTTCTCACGGAAGCACGGGGTTTGTGAGCCCTTGGACCACTGCCGTGGAGCGGCAGTAGCAGGCAAAACTACCCCCAAACCAGAGGCAAGGCAGAACAGGACTGGAACCCCGGACTGGAGTTGCACAGAGGCAAACAAGCTGGGGCAGGCAGAGCAGGAACAGCTAGACTTCACCTGCGTTTGACAACCATTCCCCAGGAGTTGAGCCCCTGGGTGCAGGTGGCCGGCAGGACTTACAGGACAGGGCAGGAACTGGATACCAACAGGAACACACACAACAGAGTCAGGACTAAAAGCGGCCAGGCAGCCACTAAGACAGAAACACAGACAGGTGAGAGTCAGCAATGAAAGCTGCCAAGCAGTCACTAAAAAGAAACACAGACACAAGACAAGGAAATGCAGACCAGAAACAAGACTAGGAACTAAGCAATAAAACCAAAGCTAACTACACACAAACAAACTAGAACCAGGCAAGAAACTCAGACTAGAACTGGACTAGGCAGAAGTGCACAGAGCACACCCACATACCAGGGACCTTAGACAATGCAAAGGCAAACACAGAAGTTTCCAGGTGGCTAATAAAGCCCATCAGCAGCTGAAGTTCAGATGCAGGAATCACAAGGCAGCTACGGGTGCTGTTCAGGCACAAACAAGAAAAGCAAGTCTGACAGCCTGGAAGATCCAGACCGGACTATGCTGAAGTCTGGAACGTGTGACAGTTCATAGCAGCCACCGGTTCAGGCCACCAGAGGGCGAGGTGAGCACAGACAAGGAAACAGTCACCACCGTGACATGTTTTTGCACATTTTAGCCACTTGGGACTGGATTCTATATATCACGCCTAAACATTCGGAGCTGAAATGAAATTCGCCTAAGTGCATTCTATAAAGTATGCCTTAATTTTGGTGTACTTTATAGAATAAGCCTTAATTTCCATGCGGAATATAGAATACACCAAGCACTAATCTGCTTGTCTAAATTTACGTAAGGACAGTTACGTCAAGTAAAACTTGTTATAAATGCCAATGCCTAAATTAGACACAGACTGGGTGTATTCTATAACAATTCACATAGATTTTAGAAATATCCATGACCCACCCATTCCACACCTATGGCCACACCCTCTTTTCAACTATGCAAATTAGAATTTATGCACATTACGCTATAGAATACACTTAGACAGGTGTGAGCACAAATTCTAAATAATGACAAGTTAGTGTCAATAATTACTCATTAATTGGCAATTATCAGCGCTGATTAGCTTGTTAACCAGCGCAATCAGCGCAATATATAGAATCTGGGGGTTAAGGGCTATGCAAGGAGGTTTATTTACCCCTAAAAAATTTGTAAAGGTTTTTTTCTCTGTTTTCATAAGTGCTAGAGTTAAGTAATACTGGGATCAGCATCCTGCTTCCAACAGAGGCCCATCCCGGTCACAAGTACTGGCAGAAACCCAATTAGCAGCAACATTCCATGCTATCAATCCTGGGGCAAGCAGTGGCTTCCCCCATGTCCATCTCAATAACATACTATGGACCTTTCCTCCAGGAACTTGTCCAAACCATTTTTAAATCCAGATACACTAACTGCTGTTACCACATCCTCTGGCAGCGAGTTCCAGACCTTAACTATTATTTGAGTGAAAAAATATTTCCTCCTCTTTGTTTTAAAAGTATTTCTATGTAATTTCATTGAGTTTCCCCTGGTCTTTGTACTTTTTCAAAGAGTGACAAATCGATTCACTTCTACCTGTTCTTTACCCCTCAGGATTTTATAGACCTCAATCATATACTCCTCAGCTGTCCCTTTTCCAAACTGAAGAGCCCTAACCTCTTTAGTCTTTCCTCATATGGGAGGAGTTCCATCCCCTCTATCATTTTGGTCACTCTTCCTTGAACCTTTTCTAATTCTGCTATATCCTTTTTGAGATACGGTGACCAGAATTGAATGCAATACTCAAGGTGAGGTCGCACCATAGAGCGATACAGAGGCATTATAATATTCTTGGTCTTATCTTGCATCCCTTTCCTAATAATTCCTAGCATCCTGTTTGTATTTTGGCCGCCGCCACCACACACTGGGTATTCAATTTATAAACAGAAACAGATGAGTATTTAGCGATGACATCAAGAATGGCAAGGATGGAGGAAGGAGTAGTGTATAAGAAGACATTATCTGCATAAGCAGAGATTTTAGCTGAAACAGACCCAAGGTCTATGCCTTGAATGTTAGAAGAGGAGTGGATGGTAATCAGAAGATTTTCAAGAGTAAGGTTAAATAGCAATGAGGATAGGGGGCATCCCTGCCCGGTGCCCCTTGTGGAATAGAAAGGTGTCGATGTTATCCCATTAATTTGGACTTTAGTTGAGGGGGCTGAGTAAAGGATGTTGATCATGTTGATGGTATCTGATGAAAAATCAAACCAGCACAGTACGTGGAAAAGAAATGACCATTCAGCATGATAAAATGCCTTCTTTGCATCCAATTCTATGGCAATATATAGAGTGGTGGTAATTTGTGATTGCATTAAAACATTTGTGAATAGCCGAGTATTGTCAGATAAATAATACTACTACTACTTATCATTTCTATAGTGCTACTAGATGTACACAGCGCTGTACACTTGAACATGAAGAGACAGTCCCTGCTCGACAGAGCTTACAAACTAATTAGGACAGACAAACAGGACAAACAAGAGATAAGGGAATATTAAAGTGAGGATGATAAAATAAGGGTTCTGAACAAGTGAATAAGGGTTAGGAGTTAAAAGCAGCATCAAAAAGGTGGGCTTGTAGCTTAGATTTGAAGGCGGCCAGAGATGGAGCTTGATATACCGGCTCAGGAAGTCTATTCCAGGCATATGGTGCAGCAAGATAAAAGGAACAGAGTCTGGAGTTAGCAGTGGAGGAGAAGGGTGCAGATAAGAGAGATTTACCCAGTGAACGGAGTTCCTGGTGAGGAATGTAGAGAGAGATGAGAGTGGAGAGGTACTGAGGAGCTGCAGAGTGAATGCACTTATAGGTCAGTAAGGTAGGACTAATTGTAACCAGTCTGCTATAATCTTTGCGAAGATTTTAGCATCAAGATTAATCAAAGATAGGGGCCTATAGTTTTGAACTAAAAGGGGATCCTTGGCAGGTTTCAGTAACACAAAAATTGTTGCTTCAGTAAAAGTGCCCTAAACATTACCTGATTAGATAAAGTAGGTAAAGAACGAAATCAACAGAGGGGCTAATAGGGATTGAAAAGCTAGGCAAAATTCTAGCGTCAGGCCATCTGGGCCAAGGCCTTTCTTTTTTTGCCATGCTTTTGAATGCATATATAACATCTGCCTCAGTGATGGGTTTAGACAGTCTCGCATTATCATCCTCATAATGTGGGATGATCCAGATTATTTTGAAAGGATAAGTCAGCGTTGTCAAAGGCTATTTCTGAATTATACAGCGAGAAATAAAACATTCTGAATCTATGAATTATATCATCATTAGATGCCAATATGCTATTATTGTCTTTCTTTATTGCTGCTATATCGTTTCTTTCAGTTCTGGCCTTTAAATAGTTTGCCAATAAATGGCCGGCTTTATTGCTTTCAGTGTAATAGTCGGCTGATTTCATGAATATATCTTTACTAGCCTGTTTACCTAGGGCACTATGATAAGCAAAACGTGCCTTTTTCAACTTCAAATAAGTATCTATAACTGAGGGATTGGATTGGTGCAGATGTTCCAGCTGTAATATATTTTTTCTAAGTCATTAATTTCTGCATTAACCCTTGTATTCTATAGAGTATTACTTAAGTTGTGGGTGCAAATCCTGTCGTATTCTGAATTTGTATGCACAACTTAATTAGTTAACAAGCCAATCAGCGTAGATAGCTTGTATCCCTACTAGATGATCTTCACAAAAACCGAGACAGGGGATTTGCCTCAGTGTTAGTACTGCTGGATTTCTCAGTAGCTTTTGACACTGTGGACCATGATATCATGCTAGCATGACTAGCAGAAACAGGTACCAATGGCACACTACTTGCTTGGTTCAAATCCTATTTATCAAAAGGCAACAGTTCATTCTGTTCGGTGGCATCTCTTCATCACCATGGGCACAGACCTGCAGGGTACCATAATGATCAATACTGTCACCTATTCTGTTCAATATCTACCTCAAGTCACTAACTGAGCTGATTCGATCGATGGACACTCAGTTCTACATCTACGTAGACGATGTGCAGCTACTTATCCCCCATTGAAACTGACTTACCCACAGCCCTGAAAAAACGAACTACCATCAATTCAAGAATGGGCTAAAAAAACAAGAAATTTTGCCTCAACCCAAATAAAACCAAGCTTCTATGGGTCCCTAACAAATACGAGTTCCCCCTCAAATCACAAGTCAGCAACCTTGGACTACAGCTAGATTCAGCACTTATTCTGATTCCCCAAAACCAAGCAACCTTCAAAAGCTGCGTCTATCATTAACGACAACTACGCTGCCTTTCTCCTTACATTGAGAAGGCAAGTCTTGTCTCAGTTATGCATGCCATGATAACATCAGGACTGGGTTACTGTAATGCACTCTACACTGGTCTGACTACAAAGGATCTGTACCAGCTCCAATTGATTCAGAATGCTGCAGCAAGACTAATAGAAGGTTGTAAGTGAGGTGACCATGTCACACCATTTTTGCAAAAACTTTACTGGCTACCAGTACAATACAGGGCTAAATTTAGAACTCTTTGTCTGAACTTCAAGGATCTTAAAGTTCAGCCCAGAGTACTTGAAGAACAGGATCTCCCTCTACACACCTCCAAGGCCACTAAGGTCATCCCAAGGAGTATCCTTAACCACACCCTATCCAAAGGACATCACACAATGTGTTACCCTCCAGCAAGCCTTCTCTGGAGTAGCCACCACACTCTGGAAAGTACTCCCTGAAAGGCTTTGCTTAACACAATACTATCTCTACTTCAGGTAGTAGATGAAACTTGTCTCATCCAGGCCTTTAATGGAAGAAGTAACTATCTTGTTAGTAACACATACACAAGGAGTAACACTGACTGCACATACTGTAGAAAGACTTGCTTATTTACTCCTACCCTAGTGGAGATAATATTCAAGCACCTTTCTGACTTCATGTGCAACTTTCTCTAAATTAGCCCCCTTATTTTCTCATCTTATTACACTGCCTTATTTATGTGACCATCCCTGGGAAAAGGTGACTAAAGTATTAGATCCAAAATGTTGAGAATGGCTTCATGTCATGAACCCATAAGCAAACTGAAAAACTAACATGTTTGAATTTCTGTAACTTTTTAATTTTTTCACATAAGAGGCTGGGGTTTGGACTGTTGTGTTATAAATTGTTTGTTCTAACAGAATTCATTCAAACCTTATTTTTTTTGCTGCTGTAGAATTTAGTCATCTTTTCCCAGAGATGGTCAAATATGTTCCATCTTTGCTGACACCCTATGCTGTCTATTAAAATCTTTTGTTGTGTATTGTGTTGACATTGTAATTCAGCATACTATCCCATACCTTCTACAGATGGGCGGGACGCGTCTCGGACGAAACTGAGAGGGAGGGAGAGGGGCCGCTGGGAGGAGACAAGTCAGCCTGAGCCCGAGCCGCAGAGGTGTAAGGAGCGTGCGGAGCGACGGAGCAGAGAAGGTAGAAGTTTTAGAACCACCCCCCCCCATTGGTTAGCACCTGGGGCGGTCCACCCCCACCCCCCCCCCCTCGGTACACCACTGTTGTTATTTGAATATTTTCACTGCTCTAATTGTCTATTTCCTATGCCTGACTTTTTTTTGCTATACACCGCCTTGAAGGGCCCTTTTACTAAGCCATGTAAGCGTCTATGCGCACCCAAAGCACACCAAAATGGAGTTACCACATGACTCTTGAGGTAATTTCATTTTTGGCGTGCATCCAATACACGTGTCTGAAAAATATTTTTTATTTTTGGGTGTGCATAACGGACGCGCGCTGAGTGGTATTTAGCGCACGTAAGTCATTACCGCCCAGTTACCGTGTGAGTCTTTCCGCTAGGTCAATGGCTGGTGGTAAGGTCTCAGACTCAAAATAGATGCACGGCAATTTTCATTTTGCCGCACGTCCATTTTCAGTTTTTAAAAAAGGCCTTTTTTACAGGCGCACTAAAAAATGAATCTGCGCGCACCTACACTAGCGCAAGCCATTTTTCAGCGCGCCTTTGTAAAAGGACCCCTGAGTGAATTCCTTTAAAAGGGGGGTAAATAAATCCTAATAAATAAATAAACAAACAACATCTTTGGATAATTCTTAGGTGGGCCAAAATCAAGGTATTGCAGCTTGCAAGGAAATATAGAAACTCCATCGGTGATGATTACTTATACTATCATGATGGGAGGGGGGGGGGGGGAATCTCACACAAAAAGTGGAGCATCTTGCAAATGAGATCCAGTGGATGCTTATAAAAACCCCCAAAGCACAGTCCCCAGCTCTTTGTCCTGCTTCCCACAGTGTGTGACAAGCTTTAGCTATAGCAAACACCAACTGGCTTTCATTGAGGCAAGCAGGGAAAATTGTAGGTCTCCAGTATTCATTGTGCTACTCATTTAAATAGATATGTGTGGATTGTGCTGTATTTTAATATACAGGAAATACAATTCAGATTTGAAGAGAATTGGAAAAACTAAATGAATCAAGTGTTCTTCGGGGACAAAGACATTTCTAATGTATGAAACATGTCTCAAGGTTACCGAAGTGTGCCAGTTCACTTATTCTTCAGATCTTATTGCTCAGATTTTCATAATCATTTTGCAGCCTGCTGGAAGCACTGTATCAGGCAGAGAGAACAGCTAATAGGATCACTTCATAAAGTATGACTCGACGTAGTTTTAATAACCAAAAGAAATCAGATAACCTTTTTTCTTAAACTTGTTTCAAAGGGGTGAGAAGGGACCTGGATTAAAGCCTTTTGTCTCCTGCTTCTAAATGTATTTTCCAGTGTCATCTGCCATTTTGTTTGGTGTTAAGACTCCTTTTACAGGCACACTGTTTGCCTTCTTTCCTTCAGAAAAAAGATGTTGAAAATGTGAGATTTTTGGGTATACTGGGCTTATTATGGACTTCTTTTGATGCCCTCTTCCGTTGAGTCATTCAACTTACTGTATGTCTAGGACATGCTGTATGAAATAATTATTGTACAATTAGAACCCAAGAACAAGTGATGGGCAGTCATTAAAATGACAGAAATGCCAATGACCTGCCGTTAACAAACAAAAAACAGGAAGATTTCATTTGCCAATGACATTTTTGGCAATGACAGCACCCCTGAGATTTCAAGCCTCCCACCCTGAGACTAGAGTGGGGCTCTCTTGAAATCTGAACAAGGAAACTTAACACTCTGAACTCCAGTTCTAGTTTCTGGCACCCAAGTCTCCATTGTTTCCTCCCTCACTTAAGATTCTGGAAGTCACATTAGACTGTGCCTTTAATCTTCAGGCTCGGATCTCCTTAGTTGTCCAACAATATTTCTTTAAATTACAAATGATGCACTCCATCAGATATTTGCTTCAACATTCTGCACTTCAAATTTTAGTCCACTTCCTGTCTTCAGTCATCTCGATTATTGTAACACACTATACAAAGGCCTCAACACCTACAAATCATACAAACCTGGCTAGGACTAGGGGGCACGTAATGAAGCTACTAAGTAGTAAATTTAAAACAAACTGGAGAAAATATTTCTTCATTCAATGTGTAATTAAACTCTGGAATTCGTTGCCAAAGAATGTAGTAAAAGCAGTTAGCTTAGTAAGGTTTTTAAAAAAGTTTGGCTAATTTCTTAACAGTCCACAAGCCATTATTAAGACTTGGGCAAATCCACTGCTTAATTGTAGGATAAGCAGCATAGAACCTGTTTTACTGTTTTGGGATCTTGCAGGTACTTGTGGCCTGGATTGGCCACTATTGGAAACAGGATACTGGGCTTCATGGACCATCAGTCTGTCCCGGTATGGCAATGCTTACGTTCTTATGGCTATTAAACTTGTCACTGGGGATGAAAAATACTACTACTACTACTCATTTCTATACTGCTACTAGACGTAAGCAGCATTGTACACCTGAACATGAAGAGACAGTCCCTGCTCGACAGAGCTTACAATCTAATTAGGACAAACAGGACAAACAAGAGATATGGGAATATTAAAGTGAGGATGATAAAATAAGGGTTCTGAACAAGTGACTGACAAGGGTTAGGAGTTAAAAGCAGCATCAAAAACGTGGGCTTTTAGCTTAGATTTGAAGACGACCAGAGATGGAGCTTGACGTACTGGCTCAGGAAGTCTATTCCAGGCATATGGTGCAGCAAGATAAAAGGAATGGAGTCTGGAGTTAGCGGTGGAGGAGAAGGGTGCAGATAAGAAAGATTTACCTTGTGAACGGAGTTCCTGGGGAGGAATGTAGGGAGAGATGAGAGTGGAGAGGTACTGAGGAGCTGCAGAGTGAATGCACTTATAGGTCAATAATAGGAGTTTAAACTGTATACGGAAACGGATAGGAAGCCAGTGAAGTGACTTAAGGAGAGGGCTAATATGAGCATAATGACACTGGCGGAATATTAGTCATGGAGCAGAATTTTGAACAGATTGAAGAGGAGAGAGATGGCTAAGTGGAGACCTGTGAGAAGCAAGTTGCAATAGTCTAAGCGAGAGGTGATAAATCAAGTCACTCCTCTACTAAAAGCAGCCCACTGACTACCCCTCTCCCACAGGATTACATGTAAAGTCATACTGCTGGTATTCATGATCCATTACTCTGTTTTTCTACTCTCCCAAGCCCTTAACTCATCCCAACAAAATTGCCTGGTTATCCCTACTTTCAGAAAAATCAGGTATGATACTACTTGAGACTGCATTTTTACCAATACCAGTCCCAGCCTCTGAAATGTATTACTGCCTCACATCTGGAGACCTCTCTTGAGAAATTGGAAAGTCAGCCTAAAACCTTCCTTTTTAATGACGCTTTTACTTAGTACTACTACACCCACTACTTATCATTTCTATAGTGCTACTAGATGTACGCAGTGCTGTACACTTGAACATGAATTGACAGTCCCTGCTCGACAGAGCTTACAATCTAATTAGGACAGACAAACAGGACAAACAAAAGATAAGGGAATATTAAAGTGAGAATGATAAAATAAGGGTTCTGAACAAGTGAATAAGGGTTAGGAGTTAAAAACAGCATCAAAAAGGTGGGCTTTTAGTTTAGATTTGAAGACAGCCAGAGATGGAGCTTGATGTACTGGCTCAGGAAGTCTATTCCAGGCATATGGTGCAGCAAGATAAAAGGAACGGAGTCTGGAGTTAGCAGTGGAGGAGAAGGGTGCAGATAAGAGAGATTTACCCAGTGAGCGGAGTTCCTGGGGAGGAATGTAGGGAGAGATGAGAGTGGAGAGGTACTGAGGAGCTGCAGAGTGAATGCACTTATAGGTCAATAAGAGGAGTTTGAACTGTATGCGGAAATGGATAGGAAGCCAGTGAAGTGACTTGAGGAGAGGGCTAATATGAGCATAACGACACTGGCGGAATATTAATAGTGCAGCAGAATTTTGAACAGATTGAAGAGGAGAGAGATGGCTAAGTGGGAGACCTATGAGAAGCAAGTTGCAATAGAATAAGCGAGAGGTGATAAGAGTGTGGATGAGGGTTCTGGTAGTGTGCTCAGAAAGGAAAGGGCGAATTTTGGTGATATTATAGAGAAAGAAATGACAGGTTTTAGCAGTCTGTTGAATATGTGCAGAGAAGGAGAGGGAGGAGTCAAAGATGACCCCAAGGTTACGAGCTGATGAGACAGGAAGGATGAAAGTGTTACCTACAGAAACAGAGAATGGGGGAGGAGGAGAGGTTGGTTTAGGGAGAAAGATAAGAAGCTCAGTCTGCTCCAGACCAATTTTGTGCACTTTAACGGCTACAAAACTGGCTCGAGCTTGCAATAGAAAATTTCTTCCCTCGTTTCAGTGCTTTGCCAATACTGTCCTATAGTGTGATTGTGGTTCCTCTTTCAGCCTTTATAACTACTTTACATACTAAGACTGTTGTTGGCGCTCTTGCTTTGTTCTACCCTACTCCTTTCTGATCACCTTTAGAACAAAACCTTCTGAATTTCTCAGATGGCTTCTTGATGGGCAGGATAACAAATGCCTCATAAACTTGAAACTTGAACTAGGTTGAAAGGTCTTGGCTGCCATATTGGATGTAGTCATGGACATGAGCATACATGGTACAAAAATGTATGCATCACCCACAATCCATCCAAATTGCATCTATGTGTTTGCCCACAAACAAAGTACATACCATCACATCTGGGCATGATTTTACACAATAGCATTAGCGGGAAAATAGTCATTTATTCACATATGTTCTTATATATGCATGTAAATTACTAGAATATCACAATTTATATGAATTCTAGCTGCTTAAACCTAGGTAGCGCTTCACCAGCTATTTCTGCAGGCTGTCAGAAGCAAAATAACATACATACATCAGAAAATTCCATGCACACATGCTGTTGCCTCTCTCAGACTAAATGTACCCCTAACAACGCCTCTTTTTAACCTGAATAAAAGTGTAAGTATTCTGGAAGCCTGTACCCATATTTTGCCTTTTCAAGGGGGACATCTTTTGGGCTGGCCAATTTACCAGGGTAAATACTAATTCACCTAATAAATGCCTTTGAAATTGTTGCTATTAAAGCTGCATCATAGCTGAATTTCAGCCAAACTTATTTTCACTCCTGAGAAAGGCAGTTGACATCCATCTGCCTCAGTCTATAGGATTCATTTCCATGAGCTCCTCTACTCATGTTAGTGTGTGAAGACACGATGTTAAACTGTTTATCTGACACATTACACTAATTATGTTTTCTAGCTTCTTTTTGAAGGGACAACATACAAAGATGGGAGTTCAGCAGTTTGATAGGTGTCATTTCGTGGTTTGGTTTGGTTTCTTGTTCTTTCATTGCATTTCAATAATGTGAATATTAGAAGAAGAAAAAGAAATAGAGAACAAAAAAATGTTAAAAAAACCCCAAATGGCATGTGGACCCCCTACCCAACAAAAAGAAATTGTTACTGGCAGGGCCAGTCATTGTTTATGAAGGGTGGGGGCAAGAGAAGGGTTCACATTTAGGGAAAAACCAGCAGGCCCCAAGTCTTCAAGGAAAATAAGGGGGAACAAATAGAAAATTCCACATAGTTGGAAGCTTCACAGTCCTGACCCTTGGAAATGTTGGATTGCAGGCGTAACCAAAACAAAGCAGAGGTATTCCAGTGGAAGGAGGAGTCTCAAGGTCAGCTTCAAATGGATTTATTACACAGTGACTGGACTCAGCCAAGTTTCAGCACACCAGCCTTCGTTAGGGGTCTGTGGGCATATGTAAAACTATAAATACATAAAATATCATAATCAAGGCATGCAAAAAAATTTTTTTTAACCCATAACAAATCACATCAGGGCCAGGTACACTAGAGGGCAGGCAGTTCCTGTCAAGGGAAATGTGTGGACCCACATGCTGATGTACCCTCTATCACTAGGGGTGACAAAAATCAGTCTCTCTCTCTCTCTCTGTATATATATATATATATATATATATATATATATATATATATATATATATATATATATATATATATACATACATATCTTAAAAAACCTCCCAGACTTATGGCTGTCCCTCCCCCCATGGAGCTCTCACCCCACTTCTTATCCCCTCTGCCAAGTCTACATGGGGTAGAAATGATGCATAGTAGCTCTTCAAGAGGTGAGTCAGAGGGTCCAGGCTGCCAGACTTGATCCCAGGAGGTCTCTTTAATTTACAAGGAGCATTCTTTTGACAGGTCCTAGAGCTAGGGCTGGTTTACAATTAATTTTCAAAATTGTACTGACATTCATCGTATTTCTGGTATATGATTGTTTTACAGTGCTGTTAAATATATGTGTATGTTTCTAATATTGCATCATGTTAGTCCTCTTACTATGTTTCAATTTAGCATCTTGTGAAGGGGTTTATAGACCACTGCCCCTCATCCTTAAGAAAGATCCCTCTATAACTAACCAGGGCCACCTTGAAAGCATATCTGCACTGTCTGATTATGAGGATAATGTATAGCGTATCTAGGCTGGAAAACCATTGCAACCATATTTTATAATTGGCTTATTGAACATGGAACCTTTTATAAAATGTCTATATTTGGCACAATGTACATGATAACAAACTATTTTACATAAGAAAGCAATCAAAAAAGCAGTATCATTCAGGGCTTTACCTTTGTAAATAGTACTACATTCAGGTCTGAGTGGTAATAAAGAAACTTGCATGTCTGCGGTGGACTGTTTAAGGAGTTCTTCTTCAAAATGCTAATTGTTGGGAATTCAAGGTGGTTTTGAATGCTAGAGAGGTAAACACAATTTTCTCCTAAGGTTCTTATCCCAAGCTCAGATACAAGCAAGAAAATCGTTCGTATAACTTGCCTTGAGTTTAGCTGAAAACACACAGAGAGAGGGTACGAAGTACAAGACAAAGTCCAAAACAGCAGAAAGAAAGCACTAAGAGCCTTATAAATAGGGACACAAATCCTTTTAATTATATAGTTGAATTCCAATCTTGAATTAATGACCCAACACGAGCCGTGTTTCGCCACACAGTGTCTGCGTTGGGGTCAATGGGTTATTCTTGAGCAATTCTGGTTGCAAAGATCTGATGAACAAAATGGAAATACCTCCTAAACAAACGACTTCCTGTCTCTTCAATAGAAGATTGGTGTTCAAGCTATATAATTAAAAGGATTTGTGTCCCTATAGTGCTTTCCTTGAGTTTAGCTACCCATCTATTTATCCCAATTGATTTTGTAGTCCCCATCTTGTCTCTATCTATATATCTGCACTTGGCCCTCGGCTATAGAGTAAGATGTTTCATTATATTGTAGAAAGAGCATTAACATCATATTTGTGTTGTCTGAATGTTCTTCCATGCTGTCTATTATGGCATCATTTGTATTCTACTGACATTCATCATATTTCTGTTATATGATTGTTTTTCAGTGCTGTTAAATCTATGTGTATATTTCTAATGTTGCATCATGTTAGTCCTCTTACTATGCTTCAATTTAGCATCTTGTGACGGGGTTTATAGACCACTGCCCCTCACCCATAAGAAAGCGCTCTCTGTAACTAACCAGGGCCACCTTAAGAGTACAGGTCCCTCCTAAGGAGGAAGTGAGCTGGGCAGGGCGAAGTTGAAACCAGGGAATTTAAAGGGAAGGAGAGCAAAGTTGCCAGATGGGCGGTTTTCCCGCCCAATTGGGCAGCTTTCCGCGACCCCCTGCGGCTTTTTCATGCTGTTTGCGGGTTGCGGTTTTTTGGGCGGCTTTTGATTTGGCCGGGCATTTTTTTTTCTCGTCCGAGTGCGGTTTTTCGATCCCGCGGGAGGCGGGGCTAATGACGTCGGGGACAGGGTTGATGACGAAGGAGGCGGGGTTGATGACGGCGGGGGCAGGGTTGATGATGGCGGGGGCGGGGTGTGTGGTTTTGAGCTAGTTTGGAGCTGGTTTTGGGAGGGGAAAATTATTTAAATCTGGCAACCTTGAAGGACAGGCAGAGGCAAGACAGGCCCAGGGAAGAAAGAGGTGAAGCCCCAATCTATGCCTGTTCTACATATATTTAGCTGCTGTGATTGACTGAGGTAAGCCCTTGCTGCTAACATTTTGAACTTTGCAAGCTCTGCTGGAGGTCTAGCTGGAGCCAGACTTGACAAGTAAAATATAACCGAAAAGCTGTGTTTGGGGCGTGGCAACCCCGCAGCCGCAGGACTGTGTCTCAGACTACTGCCAGAGGCGGCTTACTGCTGTTTGCTGAAACCACTGGGGTTTACCCATTCTGTGCCTCGGGCTCTGTGAAGAAACAGGCCTGAGGGTACATGAACAGAAATACTTACTTTTTGCATTCTACTGTTTTGTTTGGCTGTATTATTTCCTCTGGCCGCGCCCAACCCCCTGCTCGGGCTCTCATATATCTCCAAGTTTACTTCACTGATTGTATTTATGCTTATATTTAGTCATTTTACTATTGTTATGCTGCTGATAAAATTGTAAGTTTTATGTTAAATTCTGCCTGCTGTATACCACCTTGGGTGACTCTCTTCATAAAGGCAGTTAATAAATCCTAACAAATAAATAAACTTGAAGGAGGTGTACATGCCAATGGGAAACTGAGACATACATGCATTTTTCTAAAGTACAAAATTCATGTAAATCTTGCTGCCCAAAGTACACCCAACGTGTAATTAAACTCTGGAATTTGTTGCTAGAGAATGTAGTAAAAGCAGTTAGCTTAGCGGTGTTTAAAAAAAAAGCTTTGGATGGCTTCCTATAAGAAAAGTCCATAGACTGTTATTAAAATGGACTTGAGGAAAATCCACTGCTTATTTCTAGGCTAAGCAGTATAAAATGTATTGTACTTTGTGGGATCTTGCCAGGTACTTGTGACCTGGATTGGCCACTGTTGGAAACAGGATGCTGGGTTTGATGGAGCTTTGATCTGTCCCAGTATGGCAATGCTTATGTATTCCCTAAATAAACATGCAGAAAAATGCAGCTCATCAAGCAGCATGCAGAAATGTTCAATGTCTTCTGATTTGATGTATTTAATAAGGTAATAATGTGCAATATATGTTTTTATGTGCACCATGAAAAGTGAAAATTTACAGAGATCATAGCATAATGCTTACATTGTGCCCTAGTCACCAACTGATCAGAACCCAGTACCATTGTGAATATCTGCTGTACAAGAAAATGGGCTGGGCAACTGAATAAAATGTCATTCATTTTGCCTTAAAAATGAAGTGAAATAAACAGAAAATTTCCTAAGACTTTCCATTTTATTTCAAACGTTTGCTCAGCCATGTGAACAGTTAGAGGACCAAAGAGGGGACAATTCAAGTTAAGTGTGCGGAGAATGTGCACAGCTACATCGGGTTCCCAATGTAGCTGAACTCATCTGCACAGAGCACCAGTTACAACCCTAACAGCAGTGATAATATTATTATTTATTTGGATTTTGCTCACACCTTTTTCATGGCTGCATCAGACTTCCAAAAAGGCTGAGGTAACCTGCATGGAGGGGCCATAACATCAAGAAGCAGTATGGACCAGGGGCATAGCCAGACTTCGGCGGGAGGGGGGTCCAGTGCCCAAGATGAGGGGCAGATTTTAGCCCCCCTGCTCGCCATTGCCGACCCCCCCCCACCGCCCCCACCACCACCAACAACAACAACTTTGACCCCCTCGCCGACGACCCTCTTGACCCCCCCTCCCGCCGCCAACCCAACCCCTGCCAGCCGAGGTCTTCTTCTTCCTTCATTCTGTTTGAGTCAGACACACAGAAACAGAATGAAGACTTGCGATCTGCAAGGGGGACCAGGGCCAAATCTACAGGGGTCCAGGCCCCCGTGGCCCCACGTAGCTACGCCCCTGGTGTGAACTTTTTCCATAACCTGATGGTGAGATATGGGAGGGAGGTCTGGGTACTGGATTCAGCAAAGGACAACAGGAAGGTGACAAGGCCTCCAGTAGACTACTAGGGGCCTCTTTACTAAGCCACGTAGGCGCCTACAAGTGCCCAATGCACGCCAATTTGGAAATAACGCCCAGCTACCGTGTGGTCCGGGCAGTAGGCGTGTCTGCTACGTGTGCCAGAAAATTTTCCGATGCGTGGCGCTAACCGGGTGGTAATAGGCATGGTACGCGTGCAGATGACTACCACTCAGTTAATGTGTGAGACCTTACCGCTAAGTCAATGGGTGGCGGTAAGGCCTCAGGCCCAAAATGGACGCACGCCAATTTTTATTTTGCCGCATGCCCATTTTCAGCCAAAAAAGGCCTTTTATTCAGGCGCGCTGAAAAATAGATCTGCGCAAGTCCAATACGTGCATCTACAACAGCGCAGGCTATTTTTTGGCACACCTTAGTAAAAGGACCCCCTAGAGAGGTGGTGGGAGCCAGTACTATGGCTAAATTTCAACTTTCTTGGGACCCATACAGGGGTAATTCTCCACAGGTGTCTAAAGTAAGGTAAAGGAATGATGAATGCTAAGTACAAACTCTATATTAGCAACTAGCAAGTTATTGTTGTTAACAACCAATAAATGGCTATAATCGGTGTTAATGAGTATTTATTGGCACTAATTTGCAGTTATGTGCATAACTGCCATTAATCGGTATTGTACAAATTGTGCAGTGGCGATCCTAAGTCGGCTGCCACCTGGGGCGGATCGCCGCTGCGCACCCCCCCCCAGGGTGCAGCACGACCCCCCCCCCCCCGGCGCATCAAGGCCCCCCCCCCCACCCGGGTGCATTCTTGGCTGCTGGAAGGTGCAGAGAGCAGTCGCACGCCTGTCGGCTCTACTGGCTCCCTGCTCCCTCTGCCCCGGAACAGGAAGTAACCTGTTCCGGGGCAGAGGGAGCAGGGAACCAGCGGAGCCAACAGGCGCGCGGCTGCTCACTGCACCCTCCAGCAGCGTGCACCCGGGGCGGACCGCCCCCCACCGCCCCACCCTTGCTACGCTACTGAAATTGTGTAGCCCTTTTACTAAGCGGTGGTAAGCCCTCAGTGGGCTTTCCGCGTGCCAAACGACTGACAGGCTACCACAGCAGCCCGGTGGTAGTTCCCATCCTCAGCGCAACGCCATTTCTGGTGCTACAAAAATATTTTCTATATTTGTAGCGCTGGTGTTTACCTGGCAGTCATCGGGCAGTGCCGTGTGCTGTCCGATTACTGCCAGGTTAGCGCAGGAGCCCTTACCACCACCTCAATGGGTGACGGTAAGTGTTCCTCCCTGAAATGGCTGCCCGGAAAGTGGTTCACTTACTGCATGGCCATTTCTTTAAAAAGAAAAAAATAGACAGCCTTTTACCTACTTGGATAAAAGAGGGCCTCAGTGTGCGTCAAAAACAAAATGCGCTGACGCTAGCGTAGGCCCCCTTTTACCGCAACTTAGTAAAGGGACCTCCTGTGTGCGCAAAATCCATAGTGTGGAACTGCAAAGGGGGAGTGGACAAGGAAAGAGGCATGAGCAGGTCAGGGATGTGGCTAGCACATATGCCCACGGGTTATAGAATGCTATCAGTTATGTTAGTCATGAGGATTTACACCAGTCATTAAGTCAGTACATTTTTGCTAGTGAAAAAGGTGCCGGTACCAGTGGTGTAGCCAAGGGTGGGCCTGGGTGGACCCAGGCCCATCCACTTTGCGCTCAGGCCCACCCAGTAGCAGCACACCTATGATATGGCTGGCAGGAATCCCCAAGCTCCACCAGCTGAAAACTCCCAACAACTGTCCCTCCTGCATTCTTTTTAAATAGCAGACCTTCACCTGTAGCAGGCAGCGACTGATGCATACTGCTCACACTGGCCCAACAGCCTTCCCTCTGATGTATTCCCACCTATGCAGGAACAGGAAGTTGCATCAGAGGGAAGGCTGTGGGGCCAATATGAGCAGAGTGTATTAGTTGCTGCTTTCTGCCGGTTAAAATCTGCTATATAAAAGGTATGCGGGGGAGGGGGGATGTTTGAGAGACCATATGGCATGCAGGCGAGAAAGGGAGAAACCAAATCACTTGTGGGACAAGGCACAATTCTTCTGCCCACCCATCTTGGGCCCAGGCCCACCCAAAATTGGGTGTCTGGCTACCCCCCTGGCCGGTACTCAAATGTCAGGCCACCCTTCAGGGGTGGGGTGATCACTGAGGGACCCACCCCACAATAGCCAGGCCCCCTGCAACCAGTCACAGAATCTATGACAAGACAGAATTTGTGTGTAGAGCCTGAGCTCTTTCATTAAAACTTGGGGACCATGGGTCAATTTTAGAAGACAATGGAAAAGGTGCCGGTACTCAGTACCCCCAAGTACCCCCTCAAAAAAAGCCCTGCATTAAGTTAACTTAAGTGCTTGCTCTTAAAGTTAGGCATGTAACGTAGGACTTGCACTAATATTCTATCATGGCAATTGCACGCATAATTGCAGATATAGATTTCGCAATTATCGCTGATTCTCCCTGCGTCTAACTCTAGGTGACCTTTTGAAAATTACCCCCTTACAGTACAGAGCATGAGATGCCCTGTCCCTGTATCTGTATCACACAACAAGATTCTATTCATCACAATATGGCTTGTAAAAATATGGACACGTTTATCAAGAATAGCATTTTCTGTTCTTTTTGAAACTGCATGAAACCTTTTGGTATGTTAAAGAAAATACTGAACCTGATAAGTTCGATTCCATGTAGCCAAAGGTTTCCAAACTTAATACAGATTCTGGTGAGCTTTATCACATTTTTTCTGTTTTAATTCAACATAATGACTAGTCTAGGATTTTAGAATCTCTCCCAGGTCTCCTAAAATGATCCAATTTGATAGTAATGAAAGCTCTTTATCAGCTCAGATTAGGTTAGGGTTCTGTCTGAGCTTTGGTTTTGTAAGAATGCTTGCCATGTGTAAATCCCATTACTGCAACATGGAGACCATAAAAAGAAAACCGTAAAAATGTAGATGCTGGATAAATTAAGTAGATAAGGACAGTGTTAGGAAGCCCCAGGAGTATTTTATAGTGCAGAATTCTGAAGAGTAAACAGAACTGTAGGTTTAATCTTGATGGAATTACGGTACAAAAGCACCTAAGGACAGCACATTGTAACTGTTAAAGAGAAACAGCATACAATATATACTCATCCCCCCCCCCCCCCTGTAGCCCCATGCAAGCTCCTCCATCTCTCCCCTTCACCTCTCCACACACACACACACACACTAGGATTTTAGGACTCGTTTTACAAAGCGTCGGTAAACCCGACGCCCAGCGTGGGCTGACTGCTTGCTAAAAATGATAGCGGGGATGGGACGACTTCCCTATGAAAAAAGACTAAGGAGGCTAGGCCTTTTCAGCTTGGAGAAGAGACGGCTGAGGGGAGACATGATAGAGGTATAGAGGTATATCTAATAATGAGTGGAGTGGAACAGGTGGATGTGAAGCATCTGTTCACACTTTCCCAAAATACTAGGACTAGGAGGCATGCGATGAAACTACAGTGTAGTAAATTTAAACAAATCAGAGAAAATTTTTCTTCACCCAACGCATAATTAAACTCTGGAATTCGTTGCCGGAGAACGTGGTGAAGGCGGTTAGCTTGACAGAGTTTAAAAAGGGGTTAGACGGTTTCCTAAGGGACAAGCCCATAAACCACTACTAAATGGACTTGGGAAAAAAATCCACAATTCCAGAAAAAACATGTATAGAATGTTTGTACGTTTGGGAAGCTTGCCAGGTGCCCTTGGCCTGGATTGGCCGCTGTTGTGGACAGGATGCTGGGCTCGATGGACCCTCGGTCTTTTCCCAGTATGGCATTACTTATGTACTTATATGTACTTATAAAAAGGAAGTACCACAGGGCTACTGCAGCAGCCTAGAGGTAGTTCCCACCCCCAGCACACCGTCATATCCAGCGCTACAAAAATATATTTATTTTTTTTATGCACCGATGTGCATCCAGCAGTAGTCGGGTAGTGGGAGCCTTACCACCTGAAGAAAATAAAGATCTACCATTTACCTGCTGCAGAAAAAGAGGGCCTCGGCACACATCAAAAACACGTGCCGACGCCAACACGGGCCCCCTTTTGCCACAGCTTGGTAAAAGGGGCCCTTAGTGACTGTTTATGACTGATTTTGTAACCATTCTTATAGTTTTTATACACCCCTTTATTTTGGGTTATGCCTGTCTGTAAGGATGTGGAAAGGCATACATTATTCTTTTGTTTTCAGTTGATTTGGGCTTTTCTCCCAATATTTGGACAATTTATTGGTTCCTTTCACGTATTTGTTTTATTTTTAAAAAAATATATAACATGCATTAGAACTTTCTGGTATGTACTAATAAAGTAAACACTCATTTATTCATAGGTTCATACTCATTAAGTTGCTTTAATGTTTATGAAATTTCATTAGGGTATGCTAACAAAGCAAATGCATACTAATAAATGTATATCTTTACCCCTCTGCTTTTTCTGAAGTTTTCTGCTGCTGACACTTTGTATAGTGTATTACAGATGAGTAGTTTTTTTATCCATACTTATTGCACAGATTAACCTTATAAAATGTATTTGAGTAAGTTGTTAAATTTAAGCATTATGGGGTCCCTGTACTAAGCTGTGATTAAAAAGTGGCCTTGCACACCCATACACCGGTCTTTCCAGTACGCTAAGGCCATTTTTACAGAAGCCATAAAAATGCTTTTTTTTTTTTTTTTTTTGCTTTAATGGCTATGCACTAATCCTCCTGCTTACAAAGCAGGATGGGCTGTGTTGGCATTACTGCTCCAGCAGCTGCTAGCATGGCTTTGTAAACAGAGGAGTAATATTGCCATTAGCATGCAAAAAGAAAACAGCAGGGGAGGACCAATCGAATTCCAACTCAAGGGTAAAAAATAGATTTATTGATCAGACTCGACACAGATTTGTGTTTTGGTGCATAGGAGCCTGCCTCAGGAGTCAAAAAATCTATAATCACAAAAAACAAACCAAAAATAATATTCACATTTACATATCCTATATAATAAAAAGCACCTCCAACGTTCTGAAGCTGACTCCGTGCCAGCGTGGCAGTGTGAAGCCCTGAAGTGTTCGTAGGCTTCGTAATCGCTCTGCCCTCCGAGGGCAGGGAAGGCTGCATGCTAACGCGACGTCAAGAGAAGGAACCAACCACAGAAATCGCACTCATTCTCATAGTCCCGCCCTCGGAGTCCAGCTGATCTGAACAGCCAGCTGGCTAAGTTCCGCGTGCCCTGTTCCACCCTCCCGCCCCTCGTGCCGTGTCCCGCCCATCCACCCCCCCCAGGATCGCCACCATTCCCCCCCTCCACCCCCCCCCCCACATCGCCACCACTGAAAACAAGAGCCAAAGCTGGTATAATTCAGAGGGGCAGAGATTAGACCTCTCTGTGGAAAGTGCATGCTTATGAACAGCAGGGTTTTTACTGAAACACAGACGCAGAGAGGCACTTTGCACTGCAATTCAGAACTATGCTTACAACACAGAACAATACTATAGGCTCCTACAAGAAGCAAACTCAACTCATACTGTCACACTGGGTTCCAGCATTGTTTCTATCTTCAAACTGCATTTCATAAAGAGCAGGAAAGATCCCAGAGTGGGGGAGACAAGATCACAGGAAACCTTGAAAGAGCACAGCAGCTCAGAGGACAGTAGAAGACGCAGAGCAGACGGCAAAAGGCTACAACATCGTAGTCCAAAGCAGCCATATAGGATACCTGAAGTAGAGAAATAGTCCCAGAAGCAACAGAGAAGATAATAGAACCTTGGGACAGAAATAAATAAACACACAAATGCCTGAAAGCCAGAAGATATCGGAAGGGAGACACCACAGAACAGAGGGCAGAAAAGATTACCCAGGCAGCAGTCTCACAGAGAGTCTGTGTAATGCACACATACTCTCACACTCACTCTCTCTCTGTCACACACACAAACTCGCACATTCACTCTCACACAGTCACTCTCACACACACTCAAACATACACACTCCGAGGAAAATCTTGCTAGCGTCCGTTTCATTTGTGTCAGAAACGGGCCTTTCTCCCTAGTATATAAATAAAAGATAAACACACATGCATGACTATAAAAACAACCAAAATATTCAAATGTATTAAAAGTGTAGAAACATACCATCCAGAAATAAATGCATGCACCAACATAAAATAACAAATGTAAATTAAAAGACAATTATTAAAAAAAACAATCAATAGTAAAAACAATGTTTCAAAAAAGCATATTCAATATGAAACAATTGAAATATAATGTATAAATGATGATCAGATGTATTAATATTGATTGTGAAACAATTCAGAAATTAAATTACTTACAAGATCATCATCCTCCGGTCTTCTACACCTGGATTATCCCTGAATCCTTCTTTCTCCAAACCATTTAACTTGATGATGTCTTTAGCGCTTCACACTATAGTTGTACATTGGAAGAACAACAATAATATTTCCTTTTTTGAATGGTGGAACACCTTATGTGCCTTTCGTAGATAAAAGGAAGCAGCAGCTTTCAAGCAAGGTCACTTGACCTCTTTCTGTAAAATCTGGGCTCCTATTGATGAACACTCCCCCTGCACTAGCATAAGACTGCTCAGCCAAATCCCAGCACCTCTTATTTTACAAGTGGTATCTATTGTATATTTGATGGTTGTGTTTTTTACTGCCCTCCTTACTACAGCTTTGGGTTATATGTTCTGCAATTCTTTTGTTGTTTATTTTGTTGTTGTATGCACTGGAGAATGACATGAGGATAAAATTTGTCCCTGTCCCCGCCCCGTCCCCATGGGTTCTGTCTCCATCCCCAGCTCGTCCCCGCATGCCCTGTCTCCATCCCCACCCCATCCCCGCAGGTTCTGTCCCTGTCCCCGACCCATTCCCATGGGCTCCGGTCTCATCTGCAGAAGCCTCGAACACATAATTTTATGTTTAAAACTGTTTATTAAAGTATAAAAAGGAACAATATGCAGTGCAACTGTTGTATATAAATTACAAATAGAAAACAATAACAACAATGAGCTGCTATAATAAACCTCCCACCACCACCACCACCACCCTCTACCAGTCCAACCCCAAGAAAAGCTGACTTCTACTACCCCAAGGAATCCTAATCCACCCTGTTAAAATGTCCAGAGGTACAAAATACAACCTGTTGTGTATGACCTAGAGGGGAGAAATATGCCCTATGAAGCACCATTATGATTTTTTTAATCTGTGGATGAATAAGAAGTCATCAACAGTCTCAGGATTCAGTCTAGCTCTCCTGTCTTCCACAGTCCCTCCTGCAATAGAAGATGTCTTCTTAGGATATGTATTGGTAGCAGGATGTGTAAGCTCTTTGAGGAGGGACTGTCTTTTTGTGTGTGGTGTACAGCGCTGCATGTGCCTTGTAGCGCTATAGAAATGATAAATAGTAGTAGTAGTAGTAGGATGCACAGGATCCCCCATGCAAATTGCGCTAGCTGTGACCATCATGTTTTCTTATTTTTCCAAAAAATAAAAATATTAGTGTCTGCATCAATCAGACATAAATAACAGTCCAGTTCATTATCAGGCTTCAAGGTAGAAATTGACATAGGGACAAAGTTTGTCCCTGCTGTCACGGGCTCTGTCCCCATCCCCATATTTATATGCTTTCTCTCTCTCTCTCTCTCTCTCTCTCTCTTGTGGTGATTTCTTCTAAAGTTCCTTAATATAAATCTATGTTATTAATTTTAATTATGTTATCATTTTATCAAACTGTCACTGAAAATACATACATAAAAATTATTATTAGTGCTCAGAATTAAACATGCTCAATGTACCTAAAGTCTCAGAGCATCCCGTTTTCCATCAGAACACTTCAATATCATCAGAGCTGTAAATACTTGTCCAGTTATCTGAACAGTTGTCTTGTCCAAAACTTTGAAAATTTTCACATTGTTCAATGCTGTAACGTGCTACTGAAGCTATAACCAACTTGTGCTTCAGTCTCTTCTATGTGGAACTCAGTTATGGGCAAAAACTTTTATCATTCATTTGCATCCAACTGGGGTCGCAGTTTCACTGAATATCTACTTCGTCAGGGAAAATCTTTCATAATTCTGCACATGAACAAAAATATAAATATTTAAATCTTTTAATATTTCCCTCCCCCCCCCAAAAAAAGAATTATAGATACAAATTTACATGACTTACTGGTTGGGGCTACTGCATACTTTCTTCGTCCTAATTGTCAAAGAACACACAGCCTCTCTTTGATCCAGAGCATAATGCCACATTGGCAAAGCCATGACGTAAGCTAATCTCTGAACTAGAGTCTCAAGAGTTAAGTGCTGTATCTCAGTGTTCAACCCATTAGGCACAGGCTTAGCCCTTCAGCTAAATTTAGGAGCAAAAGTTTTCAGCTGAAAATTCATCTTAATTTAGGAGCTTAAAAGTTATAAATTTAAGCCTGCATTTGTTTACCTGGATTTATGAGCCTAATGCTGAAAATTAGTGCTAAGCGCCTAACTTCTTCCCCTCCCCCCCCCCAAATCTGCCCCTATATCCACCTACTTTTTATGCTTCTATATTTTAGAGTTTAGTAAAATTTTGGATACAAATGTATGCATTCAGCCCTAGTAAATTTTCACAGAGCATAACTCTCAAAGGGGCCTTTTACTAAGCCGCATAAGCGTCTACACGCCCCCAATGCATGCCAAAATGGAGTTACTACCGCGTGGCTCTTGCGGTAATTTCATTTTTGGTGCAAGTCCGATACGCACATCTGAAAAATATTTTTTATTTTCGGGCACGCGTAACCAATGCGCACCAAGTGGCATTTGGCACGTGCAGGTCATTACTGCCCGGTTACCGCGTGAGTCTTTACTGCTAGGCCAATGGCCGGTGGCAAGGTCTCAGACCCAAAATGGGCGCGTGGCAATTTTTGATTTTGCCGTACGTCCATTTTCATCAAAAAGGCCTTTTTTACAGGCGCGCTAAAAAATGGATCGGCGTGTGCCCAAAACCCACGCCTACACTACCGTAAGCCATTTTAGTAAAAGGACCCCAAAGTTAGGAAGCTTAAATCCTTTGAAAATACTGATGGCACAAAGTGCTCACGATCACTGGTACCTGCTTTTTCTGCAGATACAATTTTGCTGAAAACACGACCAAGTGCATACTCTTCATTCCCCAACCAAGCACTCATCCAGAAATAACCCCTCTCAATGTGGCTAAAAGTGTGCACGTTATGGAAAAACATACTGACGCTTAGCCTCAGTGGAGGAGGGCAATTTTCAGAGAATTTTTGTTAGTGTAATGCTTTTTCGTCAGGTAAATTGCTTTGGAAATTGTTCCCTGTACTATTTAATTTAGGAAGATAAAGCACTTCCAGAGAGTTCAGTTTGCCACCTTAGCTCTAATTTCTCACCCAATTCTCATGAGAAGAGTGATGTGAAAATGTTGATGTTGCCTGCCCAATTCGTTTCCAGCACTTTTCCACAGGTCTGCAAAGTGCTTGTTGTGTTGATTCAGTCTATCTGTCTGTCCATTTATCTGGAGGCCCATTAACTTTCATTAAAGTGGGACCAGTTTCAAACTTCTTGTGAAGGCTGACCATAGTCCTCGAATTCATCCTTTTGAAATTCACCAGAGTCCAATTACCGAAAGGTTGAAAAGCAGTATAAAATCTGTGCATATGTCTGATTTTCTACAACCTGGAAAGGGGGGGGGGGGGGGGAAGGGGAGAAAAATAAGGTTAAGATGTGAGCACATGAGTTGACTTGGAAAAATTATGAGCATAAGGAAGGTTATGTAGAATACGGAACTGGATGTTGAGATTTTAGTGAAAAAATCCGTGACTTCTAATCCCAGTTCTGCCTCCCTGAATGACTTTGACAACTTTATTTACAAATTCAATCAATGCTCAAGAATGCTGTGATTATCCTATAAAGTTTGTACAGAGAGGCTAGTTATTGAATGTAGGAGAGACTTTGTAGGGAAATTAAGCATCAGCTAATCCTTGGAATTAACAGAATTTCTTTACCCATACTGGAGATACACAAATGCAGATAATATTGATGGTAACCTATTTTCTCCTCTAGTAAAATGAAAGATTAAAAGATTGTTACAGTTTTTGTTGATTGTTTTGATTAATTTTCAATTTTCTTTTCCCGATCAAGAAACAAAGCAAGCATGTCGCTGGCAATGAATCTTCCAGTGCTATTTGTATGTGACTGAATCATCCACTGTTATGAGAGAAGCTTTTTTTCTCCAAGCACTTCCACTCCAAAAACCTATCACTAGGACTTCAGCCTTAAATACATCCTCTGGGGAAATCAATAAAAAATCAAGCTGCTATTCAATCCGATTTATTGATGTAACCAGATGAGACTGCCAAAAGTGCCTGACTGTGGGTTGTTGATTGCCAGGCGGACAGGAGGAAGATGAGATGGGGCTAAGTTTCATGCTGATCTCATAAATTCACCTGCAGTAACTGATAAGGCAAGCCTTAACACCAATGGAGAGCTCCTAAAGGCAAGGATGTATTTTATTCCATTTACAGAACTTTGATGTATCTAATCAAGCTTTAGCTACACTGATAGATGCTGACTAAAGCTCTAAAGGTGCATGCTTTCGCATGCTCGCTCACACTTCCACCCCACTTCTTCTCATCTAGGAGTCTCCTTGAGATCAGCGTTAGACACAACGATGCCTATATGTGTTTTTAAAATAGGCATATATTTGACTTCACAATCTAGGGGGCGCTTTTACTAAGGCGCGTAGGCACCTACGTGCGTACATCATGCATCAAATTAGAGCTACCGCCTGGCTATTGCATGCCCCAAGTGGTAATTCTAATTTTACGCTCGTCCAATAAGTGCAGCAGAAAAAATATTTTTCTACCACGTGGCGCTAACCGGGCTGTAATCAGCAGTGTACGCATGCTGATGACTACCGCCCGGTTAACGCATGAGACCTTACTGCTAAGTCACTGGGTCTCAGGCCCAAAATGGACGCGCGCCAATTTTTATTGTGACGCACATCCATTTTCATCCAAAAAAGGCCTTTTTTGCAGGCGCACTGGAAAATGGACCTGCGCACATCCAATATATGTGCCTACACCAGCCCAGGCCAACCAAAAGAGGGTCCAAATCTCCTGCAAAGCGCACAAGCAACCACAAGAAGGGCGGAAGAAACCAAAAGGACTAGACTGAAGACCACAAACAGTAAGAGCACCAAAATAGTTTTATTAGGACAACAGCCCAGGCCATTTTTCGGCGTGCATTAGTATAACGGCCCCTAGGTGATCTCTTATAACATCACTCTCATAAAATGCATACACAGAAAGTGTGTTCTGTGCAATGGAGTTCCAGAGGGAGTAGCTTAGAGCAGAAGTAGAGACATAATGTATATATTTATTTTATAAATGCATAGCCTACTCACACACACTGACACCTTATTAAGGGGTCCTTTTACTATGGTGCGCTGAAAATGGCTTGTGGTAGTGTAGGCATGGGTTTTAGGCACGCGCAGAATCATTTTTCAGCGCACCTGTAAAAAAAGGCCTTTTTTATTTTTGCCGAAAATGAATGTGTGGCAAAATGAAAATTGCCGCGCATCCATTTTGGGTCTGAGACCTTACCACCAGCCACTGACCTAGCGGTAAAGTCTCATGCGGTAACCGGGCAGTAATGACCTGCATGCGTCAAATGACACTTGCGCCAGAAACTAAAAAATATTTTTTTTCGGATGCACGCCAAAAATGAAATTACCGCAAGGGCCACACGGTAGCTGGACGGTAACTCGAAATTGGCACACAATGGGCGTGTGTAGGTGCTTACGCGTCTTAGTAAAAAAGCCCCTTATGAGCAGGTGTACATTTGCATTTGGGCATTTGTATGTAGCAGGGGCGTACCCAGACTTTGGCGGGAGGGGGGTCCAGTGTATGTGCCTGGTATTACCACCTGGCTATCACGTGAGACCTCACACTAACAATGGGTGGCAGTAAGGCCTCAGGCCCATAATGGACACGTGGCAATTTTTATTTTGATGCATGTCCATTTTCGGCCAACAAAAGGCCTTCTTTTGCAGGCGCGCTGAAATTTGGACCTGTACGCATCCCATACATGTGCCTACAACAGCGCAGACCATTTTTCAGCACACCTTAGTAAGATATGCATAACTTGGGCTTGCCATTTTGGGTGCCATATATAGAATCTGAGGGTTGGTGTCAGATTTCTGTAGGTTTCCAGTGGTCTAGGCCAGACATTTTAATTGACTATTGCAAAGTATGAGATACATTTGCATGCATTGCTTCCATTGTATGCAAATTTATCTCATGCATATTCATTGTGGATATCCTGAAAACCTAACTGGTTGGGTGTGTCCCAAGGACTGAACTGAGAACAATTGGTCCACAATGAATATCGTATGTATTTCTGGTTTAGAGTCTAAGACAGTGCTTCTCAACCCATTCCTCAGGGCACACCCAGCTAGTCAGGTTTTCAGCATATCCACAATAATTATGCCTGAGAGAGTTACATGCACTGCCTCCTTGGTATGCAAACCTATCTCATGCATATTAATTGTGCATATCCTGAAAACCCAACTAGTTGGGAGTTCCCCCGAGGACTGGGTTGAGAAACATTGGTCTATGATATGAACAAGGATAACAACTTCTGGAAGAAAACACCTGCCTGCAGTCCTTCAAGACTAGACTTGGAAACCACTGTTCTGAGTATTGGAAAATAATTTTAAAGGAGCATCATAGTTGAAGCACCTTATTTGAAACTCAAGCTTACTTTTGTCTTTAATATGAAAGGTCGTGAGGCTGATTAAAGGCAGGGACTATTTGCTCCTGGAACTGCAAAATCCAAATGTTCTCCAGTGTCCAGTTTTACACAGATTATAGGTGTTCTGTCCATCAAGCTGTTCAGTAGCTTCAGGCTTAATTATACAGCCAGTGACCTTAAACAACTTTCAAGTGCTAAATCTACAATAGGCTCAAGTAGCCAAAGCCCTCTACTGAGCTGGGGAACCAATGTAAGATTCCTTCCAGCAGCTGTACGTTTAATGAGAGCTTAGTGGTTTCTGTCTGGAACAAGACAATATACAGCTGATCCAAGTTACAACCTTGAAGTCCATCTGGCTTTAGATATTTTATAACCCTGATGGTAGCCTAGTCAGGACTCTACAGATGTGTGTTCAATACATCAAGACAATAGTTTGCATTTAAAAGAAGGTCTTACAGACTTTTGCTATAGGTATCTGGAAATGTTTAGTGATTACTAGATTAGGCATTTCAACTGATCAGATTTAAGACTGCGTGCATTTTTTCAGCTAGAATATTTTTCATGTCTTTTGTAATCTCATGAGACTAATTATCAACCCCGTAATTCTATGAACATGTGCACCAATTTAAGGTGAACACAAAGGTTACAGAGTCATGTCAGTTGTGCGTGTAACTTAATATAATTAGTTGCTAATTGGCATTAACCCTTTTGGGTCCTATTTGGTGTTATTTGGCAATAATTGGCACTAATTGACAATTATGCCATAACTGCTGGTATTCTATAAACTGTGTGCACAAAATCCATACTGTGCAACTGCAAGGGGACATGGACATGGGAGGGTCAGGGGTGCAGGTCATAGAATACTATCAGTTATGGAGGAGATTCGATATACAGCACCTAAAAAAATCAGCGCTAAAATCAGTGCTGACTACGTGTATTCTATAATCGGCGCCTATATTTAGGCAACGATTATAGAACATGCTTAGTTGATTTTTCAGCGTCAATATTTGCGCACATCCATTTATGCCAATGAAAACCTGGTGTAAATCTCAGCTAGTAGATGTAGGCGCACTGGGCCATAGTCTATAACTAGGTGCCTAAATTTTGGAACGCCCATTTCCCCACCCATATCTGTGCCCCTTTCTGCCTGCACGCATTACAAGTTCAGCACACATCATTACAGAATACGCTTAGCGAGTTGTGCGCCTAAATTCTAATCAGTACCAATTAGTGCTCATTGTTGCTCGTTAAGTGCTGTTGTCAGCACTCATTAGCTTGTTAAGCCAATTAAGTTACTTGCGGTGTTGTAGAATCCATGCCGATTTTGGCATCTAAATCTAAGCGCACTATATAGAATCCAGGGGTATGCGCCTAACTTCCAGCAGTTAGGTGCAAGCATTTACACGAGCCACTGAGCTATCATAAGTGATTGTACATAAAGTTAGGCACGTAACTGTGAACTTATGCTAGCTGTCACAGTCGTCGTCGTCGTCGCCAACGTCCATGCCTTGCTCGTCTGTGCTGTGTTCCTCCTTCTTAACATACTAAAATTACCTGCACTTCCAGTCAGTGACCTATACAGCTAGGCTGTTCTACTTTACCTTATTTTATGTTTTATGTATGCCTTGCTTCAGCTAGGTTAGACTGTATAGCTAGGCTGCCTGTTTTCCTTTCTGTGCCGTTTGGCTACCCTTTTAGCCTTGTGTTTTTTGCTACTAATAAAGCTGTCTCAGTTCATCTCCACTTGTGGTCCAGTCTAGTTCTTGGGAACACTCTTAGTTCCGAGGTGATTCTCACGCGGCCACCTCTGGGCCAAGGGCTCACAAATGTCACACTAGCATTCTATAATGACAATTGCACACACAATTTATTTATTTGAACATTTTTATACCACACAATCCAAAAATTCTCAGTGGTTTACAAGATATGCATACATAAAATCAACTCTCTTTTAAACTGTTTGATCTCTTCTATTTTCTTAAGTCTCAATGGTAAACTGTTGCATAAAATAGGACCTGCTACTTAAAATATAGCTGATCTATATTCATTTAATCTTACAACTCAAAATGAAGGTTTATCTAAATACAATTTGTTGTACAGTTCTCAGGGTTCTGCAAGGCTAATACACTGACAACCCATTATTGAATTCCCATTATTGAATTCACGCTTGGCGTGCATTATCCTAGCGCCTAACTTTAAGCAACATATAGGGGCCCTTTTACTAAGCATCTATGCATGCCCAACGCTCGCCAAAATTGAGTTACTGCACAGCTACCCCATGGCCCTTGCGGTAATTTCATTTTTGGCGTGCATCCATTACGTGCGCCTGAAAAATAATTTTTATTTTCTGGCGCACATCAGCCACGCGCACCAAGTGGCTTTTGGCGCGCATAGCTCATTACCACCCGGTTACCATGTGAGACTTTACCGCTAGGTCAATGGCTGGCGGTAAGGTCTCAGGCTCAAAATGGATGCGTGCTAATTTTGATTTTGCTGCACGTCCATTTTCGGCAAAAATTTTTAAAAAGCATTTTTTGCAGGTGCGCTGAAAAATGGATCTGCATGCACCCAAAACACACGCCTACATTACCACAGGCCATTTTTCAGTGCATCTTAGTAAAAGGGAAGGGAAATCGATATAACACCTTTCTGAGGTTTTTTGCAACTACATTCAAAGCAGTTTACATATATTCAGATACTAATTTTGTACCAGGAGCAATGGAGGGTTAAGTGACTTGCCCAGAGTCACAAGACAAGGAGCTGCAGTGGGAATTGAACTCAGTTCCCCAGCATCAAAGTCCACTGCACTAACCACTAGGCTACTCCTCCATAACAACATTCCATGTAGAAGCCTGCCCTTGCAGATCAGCAACACAGCCGCACAGGCTTCTGTTTCTGTGAGTCTGACATCCTGCACATACGTGCAGGACATCAGACTCACAGAAACAGAAGCCTGCGTTGCTGATCTGCAAGGGCAAAGCTTCTACATGGAATGTTGCTAGTGGAATAGCAACATTCCATGTAGAATCTCAAATAGGGAAAGGGAAATGGGACTTGATATTCTGCCTGTCTGAGGTTTTTGCAACTACATTCAAAGCAGTTTACATATATTCAGGTACTTATTTTGTACCATGGGCAACAGAGGGTTAAGTGACTTGCCCAGAGTCACAAGGAGCTGCAGTGGGAATTGAACTCCGTTCCCAGGATCAAAGTCCACTACACTAACCACTAGGCTACTCCTCCAGTTGCTTACAAAATTGTAAATAGTTCTTCATGCTATGCAAATTGTCAAGAAGTGCACTCCACAATCAAGGACCCTCAATATAAAACATTCTAGTTCTGTATTCATCTGACTGGATATGTCCAAATGAAGGAACATCCAATAATAATTTTTCTGATGACCACAGAACGAGGAGGACAATAATTTTTTAAATGGTTGTCAGTGTCAAGGGGACATCATTGTCCAATGTCTTAAAAATAATAGCCATTTAACTAGCAACCAATGCAACTTCTGTAATATAGGGGAAATATGTTCAAATCTTGAAGCATTAGACATAATTTGAGCTACTGCATTCTGTGCTAATTACAATGACTTCAGTAGTCAAATAATTGCATGACAAGTGCATGTACTACAGTTCTGAAATTATCTTGTGACATCAAACCCTTTAATCTTCTTAGCAATTTCAATTAAAAAAAGGTGAACTTTGAACAAAAGTGATGAATCTAAAATTACCCCAAGATAACTGATTTTTTTTGTACAATTGAAATAGTTGTGTCCCCCAACTTAAATTCCAAAAGAAAATGTACATCTAATTGGTCCGATAAGATTAGACATATTCAGTTTCAGCCTGTTGTCTAGTCTGAGATCCAACTTTCAATAGTAGAGAGGCACAATTTTAAGAAACCCAAAGAATCTTCAAAAGATTATGTTGTGAATCTTGAGAAATCCAGTGGGGCCCTTTTACTCAGGTTCCTAGGCGCCTACGCGCGCCCAATGAACATCAGCTTGGAACTACCACCCGTCTACCACGTGTCCCGTGCAGTAATTCTATTTTTTATGTGTGCCCGATACACACGGCAGAAAATATATTTTTATTTTCTACTGCGTGGCGCTAACTGGGCGGTAATCGGCAGTGTATGTGTGCTGACGATTACCGCCCGGTTAATGTGTGAGACCTTACTGCTAAGTCAATGGGTGGCAGTAAAGTCTCAGGCGCAAAATGGATGCATACCAATTTTTATTTTGACGCACGTCCATTTTCGGCCAAAAAAGGCCTTTTTTGCTTGTGTGCTGCAAAATGGACCTACACACATCCGATACACGCGCCTACACCACTGCAGGGCATTTTTCGGCGCACCTTAGTAAAAGGAACCCTGTGTTAGGGAACGATAAGATCATGCTCCAGCAAGGAAGAACAGAACACATTGAGGCCCTTATACTAAGCCGCGTAAGCATGTACGCATGCTCAACAAACGCCAAAATGGAGTTACTACACGACTACTGTGTGGCTCTTGCGGTAATTTCACTTTTGGCGTGCATCCAATACGCACGTCCGAAAAATAATTTTTACTTACAGCCAGGCGTATGGGACGCGTGCAGGTCATTACCGCCCAGTTGCCGTGTGAGTCTTTACCGCTAGGTGTCAGTAAGGTCTCAGACCCAAAATGGACGCGCAGCAATTTTGATTTTGCCATACGTCCATTTTTGGCAAAAATGTTTAAAAGGTCTTTTTTACAGGCTCGCTGAAAAATGGATTGGCGCGTTCCCAAAACCCGCGCCTACACTACCACAAGCCGTTTTTCAGTGCGCCTTTGTAAAAGGATCCCCAAATCTTCTAGACACAGGCCTATGAGGAATATGATATTCTTTCCGGTGTCACAATTACTAGCTTGTCTTTACCTGTTCTCAATACCTTCTAACCAGGATGTTAAAACATTACCAAAATAATAATTTGCTTGTATTGTCGTGATCCTCATATTTTTTTCCTGTAGCAATCCAGTTTTAACCTGCTGTCTAAAATTCATCATGTAAATAATATGTGAAAATTACTTTTATTAGAAAGCTTTTCATTACTGTAATTTCACAATGGTATAAAATCTCCTTGTTCATTTTGCATTTCTTTCAGGCTTACAGCTTTATTCTGGAAGGATCATTTATATGCACTGTAATGTATATTTACTAGCTTTTAAAGAGAGCTAACACCATAATCGCACATTATCTTCTGCTGGGCCCAGAGGTAATTCTGATGACTTGCAGTTTTGGTGGTTGTTTTATTTAGTAATGAACCTGAACCACAAAATCCTCCTTGTTTCATTTCTTGTTTAACGTTCCACTCAATGTTCTGTTGTTGCCACCTACCAAATCCCATAACAAAGCATTATATCACTATTTCATCTCTTTATCCACACTTAAGTACTTTTGAGCTGTTGCATTATACCTGGCATTTGTCCGCTACAGCTCCACTTCAGAAAAATGATATCTGAAACCTGAGCAGTGGAGATTTAATTCCGTCTTAGAGAATGCTTGTGAGGGGTAGTGCAAATTAAGTTCTCTGCGCTGGCTTTTGTAATGTCGGTTGTGGCTTTAGTGTGGATTCCAAACAATTTGAGCACTTTGTCGTCATATTAACTATTGTTTAGTTGGACACAGGATATTGGTGCTGCACAGCAATGTGGCAGAGCATTGGCCACGTGAGAGGGAGCACTTACTGCCACCCAGTGGCGGTAAGGGCTCCCTTGCTAACCCAGTGGTAACCAAGTAGCCCGTGGTGCTGCCCTATTACCGCTGAGTTAGCGCCGTGCTAAAAATGACAGCCCTATTTTCTCCAGCGTGGGAATTGGTGTGCACTGGAGCTGGAACTACCACTGGTGCCCTTGTTGGACCGGCGGTAGCTCCCGATTAGCGTGCATTTGTGAGCTGTAAGTTTTACGGATGAGAAGACATTACAGGGCTCATTTTCAAAAGAGAAAAACATTTAAAAGTGGCATAAAACAGCATTTGGACGTTTTGCTTGCCAAATCATTCAAATTGCTATTTTCGAAACCTATTTTGCAAATGTTTATCTATGCATTTCATCTGCAGTGCATCGAAATCACAAGGGGGTATGTCAAGGGCTTGTTGGCAGCGGTATTAGTGGAACAAAACAAAACTGTACAGGACTAAAACTAAAACATTTCGCGCTAACCCTGTTTCAATAATGACTAAGCTACAAAAAAGTGCCCTAAATGACCAGATAACCACTGGAGCAATAAAGAAATGACCCCTCTTACTCTCCCAGTGGTCACTGACCCCCTCCATACCCTAAAGATGTGAAAGATACAGTACACACCAGCCTCTATGACAGCTTCAGATGTTATGGCCAGTCTTATTCGAGCGGCAAGCAGGTCCCTGGAGTAGCCTAGTGGTCAGTGCAGAGCACTGTGGAGAAGGGGAATCAGGCCCATAATCCACTCTGTTACACTTGTGGTGGAAAGTGTCAGCCCCCCATACCCACCAAAAACCTACTGTACCCACATACAGGTGACACCTGCAGCCATAAGGGCTATTGTAGTGGTGTATAGTTGGGCACCTCGACATAATAGCCCTGACAAAACAGCCTGGTAATAAAATAGCTCTTGACAAATCAGCCTGTAACAAAATAGCCCTTGACAAAATAGCCCCCTTAACAAAATAGCCCCCTAGAAAAAAATGCAGTGCCATATTCTGGGCAGCCTGATTGGGCCCATTTGTCAAGGGCTATTTTGTGGGCAGGCCGTTTTGACAGTGGCTGTTATGTCAGGGGCTATTATGTTGGGAGCTTTTTTTCTTTGGAGCTTTTTTTGTCAGGGCTATTTTGACCAGGTACCATATAGTTGGGTACAGTAGGTTTTTGGTGGGTTTTGGATGCTCCGCATACAATATAAAAGGGTAATGGTGAGATGTGTACCTGGGAGCATAGGCGCCCAGTATAAGAGGCTTGGGGAGGCTATGCCTCCCCAGCCACAGCAGGATGGATCAGCTGTTTCTCCCGGGAGTCCCGCTGCTCTGGGGGGTTTAAATTGTTGATTTACCTCCATCGTCGCAGCAGCAGCTGCAGTGAAAGCCCGTCTCTAGCCTTGTGTAACCAGTTGTAGAAATTGGTTTAATTTGTTTACCTTACTGCTGGGAGAGCAGGGGGGTTGGCTGGAGGTGTCCTGGGTTGCCAGGGAGATATTTAACGAGGATGACTTCCTGCACATGAGCAGTTCATACCAAAGAGACTTGCACTGACCCCTGAAAATTTAAAAGTGCTAAAAATAAGTTTTAAAAGTATTTGTATTAAATCTAATTGCAGAATTTAGGTGCTAGGAAGTGGGATTGGTATGCTATGTACTCAAATTTGCTCCAGCCATATGCAAATTAGTCCGTTTTTGGGAGGTTCTCATTTGCATATTTATGGGTAAAAATTGTTGGAAATGTTTACAGCCTTAATGTTAGGGCATGGCTCTGATCAAAAATGTGAAGTTTGATCCAAAAACGAAGGGTTTATCTAGTGTTTTTGACTAAAAATTACCATTAGAGTGTCTGTATGTTAATCTGCATTCAAGTAGAGCTCTCTGATTGGATGATCAGCTCCTGTTAGAATTCTGCCCGGGAACACAGAGAAGAGAGCAACTGAAGATTTGGCCAAGACAGACATGCAGCTGTGAGCTCTGTGTGTGTGTAAGAATTGAAAGAGAAGTGTTGTTTGATCTAAGTTGACTGAAATTATAAAAGATTGCCTGATTATGTGGTAAATGAGAAAATATGAGTGAAAAGAGATTGGTGGAAATTTACAAGTTTGAGGTTTCTGTATTGAGAAAAGGATCTGAATATTTCACTTGTAAGCCTTCTCTTCGTTCCTATCAGTGTCCTGCCTTTTTCTGACGTCATTTCCTCTTTCCACGAAGGCAGGACACTGATGGAAATGAAGGGAAGGCTTACAAGGCTAGAGATGGGATTTCACTGCGGCTGCTGCGACGGAGGCAGGGAAGCGAAGAGAATTGTTGAGGGTGGTTATGGATGGCTGGAGGGGGCAGGGGAGCGAAGAGAATTGCTGGGTGGGTGTGGATGGCTGGAGGGGGCAGGGGAGAGGAGATAATCGCTGGGTGGGTGTGGATGGCTGGAGGGGGGGCAGGGGAGAGGAGAGAATTGCTGGGTGGGTGTAGATGGCTGGAGGGGGCAGGGGAGAGATCACTGGGTGGGTATGGATGGCTGGAGGGGGGCAGGGGAGAGGTGAATTGCTGGACATGGATGGAGGAGAGGGAAGGGAGAGAGAAGAAATGCTGGACATGGATGGAGGGAAGGGAAGAGTGAGGAAGGAGATGAGGGAAAAGGAAGAGAGAAAAACTGCACATGGATGAAGAAAATAGGCAGAAGCTGGATCTACTGGACAGTCAAGTCTGCGGAGGACCCAGCTTTTACTTACGGATGTAGGACAAGAAATGAAGAAGAAAGGCGGAAAGTAAAGAAATAAATGGAAAGGAAGCCCTGGAAACGGAGTTAAGAGGACAGATAGCAGCAGAATCGGATACTGGGCCAGCATGATCAGAAAAACAAAGTCACCAGACAACAAAGGTAGAAAAGATCATTTTATTTTCATTATAGTGTTTGGAATATGTCCACTTTGAGAATCAGGTGCTCAACATTAAAAGTTTATATTTATTTACTTATTTATGGCATTTTATCCCACATTAAACATGAATTAGGGTGTTTTGTGGGTCTACATGAGAATTGTGATGATATGATCCCTTGTTTCATATTGTTGACGGCCTGCGTTTTCCATATGGGTGGTATATTGGTGAATCAGGTTCTGCCCAGTATAATATTTATGGTACAGTAAGGTTCTGAGTGTGTTTTTGCACAAAGTTGTGCATAGTGTTTTGCAGTTGAGCAATTGTGGTTAGTATATGCTTTGAGCAACCACTTTATTCTTTGACATATGATACATATCTAATATCAAAAATCCTAAATGTCACTTTTATTCACTCAATAGTTGGACGTAGGACTTTGACCTAAACTAAATTTTTATATATAAATATAAAATAGCCTCAACAGCCCAAGGAACCTCTCATTAGGACTCCACTGAAATGGCCAACATCATAGGCTCCTACCGCCTTCCGAAAAAACTCACAGAAGTCAAAAAACTCCCAAACAATGCACACTTACGGGAGAAAAAGATTCTGTGAACAAAAAACGGAAAGCGGAGTATTTTACAATATCAAACAATGATCAAAGTCTCCACACTCTTCTACCGTGAATATTGATGGATCTGAAAAATTAAAGAATCCATTACTGAACTTTCTTGAAAAATAGTGAACTGAAGAATATCAGGGGCATCAACCGCAGCACAAATATTGTACCAATCACTTATCACATAGCAATGACTAAAAAGCTCAAAAAATCAATGACTTAGTTTAAATTGTTGTATTGTAGCTCCTTTAAAGTCATGCATAATCCAGATTCACAAATCGTGATAGTGGTCTCTCGAGGGGATGCCTTGATCTTAACAGTCACACTTACAAGAAGTTCTTGAGATCAGTATTGATTTCTTGTACTGATCTTTCAAGTGGGTCTGAGCTTACAATCTAGCACATTCACATTGTCTTTTAGGTTTTCTTCAATCATCCCCACTCGCAATGTTATTCAAACTTTCTCGACAGCAAGGGACCCCACTGTTTCGCAACCTTCATCAGGAGAAATTCCGAAAACAAAAAATGTTTTTTCTTTCCTCTTTAATCCATCGTGTTTTTTCGGAAGGCGGTAGGAGCCTATGATGTTGGCCATTTCAGTGGAGTCCTAATGAGAGGTTCCCTGGGCTGTTGAGGCTATTTTATATTTATATATAAAAATTTAGTTTAGGTCAAAGTCCTACGTCCAACTATTGAGTGAATAAAAGAGTGACATTTAGGATTTTTGATATATTTACACTCTTTTGCAGTTATAATAGTGTGACATATCTAATATCTAAATTTAATAAAAGGTATTAATTGTGACTGCACTACCCCAGCTGCAAAGGACTGAAGTACAAACTGATGCATGCCACTACCTTCTCGTACATGAGTACGCAGTTATGGAATGCATTACCCACAGACTTGAAAGCAATCAACAAAATATCTATCTTTCGAAAATCTCTGAAGACATTCTTCTTCAACAAGGCCTACAAGGAGAACCGATAACCTCACTAAGTCACTTCACCAGCCCACTCAATTATGAAATCCCACCTTCTATAACCATCCTAATCACTCCCTTCCTTCCTTCCTCCCTCTTCCCTTCCTTGATCGCTACACATGACTAACTGTATCTAATATCCTGATATGACAATGTCAACAAATTTATGTAAGCCACATTGAGCCTGCAAATAGGTGGGGGAATGTGGGATACAAATGCAATAAATAAATAATTTATTTATTTTTTCTGTGTGTTATCAGACAATTATGGATTTAAGCTCCACCCCTAACCCTGCCCCCTTTAGCCTCCCCAAACAGTTGGGCCACTGACCGCCTATGACCACCTTGCAATTATACGCCAATGAGCAAGCAGCTAGCAAATATTGTGCAACTGTAATAATCACACACGGAAGTGCTAGTATTCTGTACCTTATGTCAGTGACGAGCCTAGGTCAGCTGCCACCCGGGGCAGATCGCTGATACGCACCCCCCGGATGCAGCACGACCCCCCCCCCCCCCCCCCCCCCCCCCCCGGTGCATTTTTAGCTACCGAGAGCAGCTGCACGGCTCTCGGCTCCGCTGGCTCCCTGCTTTCTCTGCCCCAGAACAGGAAGTAACCTGTTCCAGGGCAGAGGGAGCAGGGAACCAGCGGAATCGACAGGCACGCGGCTGCTCTCTGCACCCCTCCAGTAGCGTGCATCTGGGGCGGACCGCCCCCACCGCCCCGCTCTTGGTACGTCGCTGCCTTATGTGCACAATTGGGACTAGATTCTTAAATGGCGCCCAAATTTGGGCGATGAAAAAAATAAGTGCTAAGCACTATCCTATAAACAAAGCTCTAAGTTGAGCACTGTTTATGGAATAATGCTTAGCGCCAGGATCCGTGCTCAATTTTGGGCATGAAGATTCACATCATCTGAAGCCTGGTGTAAATCCTTGCACCTAAATTTGGCACAGATCTGCCATGTTCTGTAACACTGGGCGTACATTTCAGGAACGTCCATGATCCGCTCATGTCCGCCCCCTTTTGGATCCTCACGTAAGAATTTATGTGCACATCTTTTTAGAATACTGACTAGGAGGATGTGCGCATAAATTCAAATTGTTGCCAATTAGCACCAATAACTGATAGGGTACAATTATTGGTATTAATTGGCGCATTCTTCAATTAAATAGTGCACGCATGTTGAGTGCATGCCCAGATTTGCACACACAGCACTAAAGATATTCAGGGAAGGGGTTGTACTTAAGGTGCACTAGCGTTTTTTAGTGCACGCTAATATCTAGGGTGTGCTAAACGTTAGAGACGTCCATATATTCATATGGACGTCTCTAATGTTTAGTGTGCGCTAAAAACGCTAGCACACCTTAGTAAAAGAGGCCCTGAATGAGGGGGTTAGAGTTTTATTTCCCTCTCCTGATTCAAAAGCCCCAGGAACTTCTCATCTAAATGCTGCTAAAACTGTGCATATTGTTTCAGATGTAAGGAGGTGATATATGGCTATTACTGGTGTATCTTTTATTTATTATCTTTTTTTTGTGTATGTTTTTGTCGTACCCCACTTAGAACTGTTGATATGTGTGTTGAAAATGTTTTAAATAAGTAAAATAAAATAAATAAATCCACCCTGAGTGAGATTAGTTTTCAGACAGGGAATTGACATGCAGAAATTGTTCAACGTTTTCGAAGTATGATTAATGTAGGGCAAACATAGGTGAATACTTTCCTGACCTCCCCTGTCATGTTATGCTTATCTCCTGCCTTTGTGTACTGTTTCTTTTAATCATTTTGTAAACCACCTGGATGTTTTTGTAACTTGGAAGATATAATAAATCTTTAAATAAATGAAACAAAATGCAAATCTTTAAAGGGTAGTAATAAATATATGGTTCACATGTTCTAGTAAACCATAACTCTATCTAGATAAACAAATAGACAAATAAAGTGCTCTTTTCAGAAAAGTTGGAAGAATTTCTAGGCTGTAGCTTAAGCGTGCAGCTTGGCTGACATTATATTGATTCAATAAATAAAAGGTTTCCTTTGTCTCTCTAACTGACATAATTTTGTTTTCTTACATTTCTTTCCCCTAACTTTCAGAACGCCTACAGCACAGAACTGGCCCCTGGTTGCCCCCTTAACACAGAGGTGTTTGTTCTTCCAAATGTGACCGCATGGTCTCGCAGGCACAAATCTCTCTCTTAAATTTGTTGTAAGCGTATTAAGTGGAAGGCAGAAATTTGTCTTCTCAAGACATCTTCTGACAGTAAACAGCATCATCCCTCCTCTGTCCCCGCTTTCGCTGCTGCCTCAGGGGTGCTGTCTGTCTCAGCTGTTTTGCAGTACACTCTGCTTCTCTCGGAAAAACTCTCTTTCAAATTACTGATCAGCAGTCCAAATGTGTGAATACTCTTCACAGTATCAGTAACTTCTCTTTAGATCTCTCCATTCTCTTTCCTTCTTTATGGAGGATCAGTTCTACTGGAATGCCAACATTGGCCATTCTCTTATAGATATTATGATTGGCCTCCCTTCACTGCCTATTCACACACTTATGAAACATGGAACCTGCATAGATCAACAACATTGTCAAAAATAATCATAATAATTGACAAGTTTTAAGGCAGTTAGGGGGGCGGAGCAAGATGGCGGCAGCAACATCGAACCTTGGGTGATGCTCTGGTAACGCTGTGTTTAAACCCATTCCTCCTGTATTTTCTTATTAAGACTTTTACCTCTAAGTTTTTTTACGATGCCACATACCAAGAGGAAGGGTCTCGTGAAAACCGGAGCCCAGCCGGTTTTAACTTCTACTCCAACACAGCCTACCATTGAAGGATTCATCGCGAGAACCCCTGTAATGACGCCGGGAAGCCCCGCTGAGCTCGTAGCCCGAGGAAGAGCCGAGCTCTTGGTGCAGGACGTTTCGTTGTCTCCCCCGGCGCGCCCACCACCACTGCAACTGGCTGTGCTCGATGATGGAGGTATAGCCCCAAACCGCGAAGACGGGAGAGGAGAGCTACACCTGGGTCCCCACCTCGATGTCGCAACTGAGGCCTGTTAAACAACGACGGCTGAGAGTAAGGCACAGAGACTAGGAACATCTCAGATCTTCTCGCCTGCGGTGACTCTTGAAGCAATATGGGAAACTCTGCAGACAGTGATGATATCAACGAGCAAAATTGAACCTTTAGTGAGTAATGTAAAGGAACTAACTAATGCATTTTCCTCTATGAAAGAGGAGGTTTCAAAGATTTTGTCAAATGAAAATTCTAAATTGAAGGAAACCTCAGTTAAACTAATACAAGATAATATGCTGATTCATAACAAGTTGGAATACTTTGAAAACTATAATAGGAGGCTAAACTTACGTTTCCTGAATTTTCCACGGACTTCAATATCTACATCACTAGAAACTTTTAAAAGGTATTTGGTGGAAAATTTAAAATTTTCCTTGGAAAATGTGCCTCCAGTGAATAAAATTTATTATCTCCCTACAAAGAAAGCTGGGCAAAGGTTGGATCAACCGGAATTAAATGTTTCAGAATTGTTGGAAACCTCTTTGTCTGATGTAACTGAGCGACAAACTTTGTTGGTCTCATTTGTATTTTCCCAAGATTTAGAACTTGTTAGGAAGATGGCTTTGAAGAATATACAAACTCTATTCTATGGTGGGAAAATCTGGGTATTCCCAGATGTTACTAAATTAACTCAAACTAGGAGGAAAGACTTCTTAGCACTTTGAGCAGAAACTTTGTCTTTAGGAGCCTCATTCCACTTGAATTATCCATGTAAATGCAACATAAAATATTTGGGGGTGAAATATGTTTTCTTTTTGCCTGAACATCTAAAACAATTTATTTCTCAGAAAAAATTATTATAGTGCTTGTTGAATTTAAACCGTTATGCTTTGCCTCAAGATTTAGATAATGGGAATTGTGATTATGATTTTGGGGGGTTATAATAACCTGCTATTGCTTTATTGCATCTAGAGATTTGTTTTGTCAATGTACTTCTTCCTAAGTTAACGGCTCTTAGCCCCTAGTTTTGGTAGTCTAAAGCAAGTTTATAATATTTTCTTGGAGTTGTTTAATTTGACGTTTTCTTAACTGTTTTCCCTATTCAAGTAGTAATGCTTGTAAAAATTGTAAAAATTGATAAATAAAAAATTTTTTAAAAAAAGTTTTAAGGCAGTTAGCCACAACTGCTGGTGTGCAGCACATATGGATGTGTATTTCTCTGTAGCAAGAGTCCCAAATGCGATCACTCTTAAGTTTTTGTACCTGGGGCAATGGAGGGTTAAGTGACTTGCCCACAGTCACAAGGAGCTGCAGTGGGAATCAAACCCAGGTTGCCAGGATCAAAGCCTGCTGCATTGTGTTGACATTGTATGTAGTATACTATGCCATACTTTTTATTGTTATTTGAATATTTTTACTGCTGTAATTGTCTACTGCTTATGTTTGACTTTTCCTTGCTGTATCCCGCCTTGAGTGAACTCATTAAAAAGGTGGTAAGTAAATCCTAATAATAATAATGGCCACATGCTAATGGGGAAATTAGCATGTGGCCATTATTGGAAAAATAGAGAAGGCTACCTTTTACTGGCAGCACTAAAAATGGCCTCAGTGCATGACAAAGATCCCGTTAGGGCTACCACAGACCACTTTCTAGCACTGCTTGGTGAAAGGGCCCCTCATTTTGTAACTCTAGGGAAATAAACATCTTAGTACACCATGCCCTAAATATTTCTAGTGAAGTCAGAATATTTCAGCAGGCTAGGTCACACACCCTCATGCTCTGGTGCTATCCCATGATCCCATAGTAAAATCTGAGCAGTCCCCTTCTTGCCCACCACTGACTCAACTCCTTCATGTCCACACTTTTGAATGCTCCTGTCCAAATCTGCTGAAGGTTAAAAAAAGTTTTAGACAGCTGACAGCAACCTGCACGTGATTTCCAATAAATTCTGCTAAGGAACATTTTGTCTAGGGATTTTGTCTAATAACTTTTTCCAACATTTTGTAGGCAAGTGATGGTAGATATTGTCTAATTTCTCATGTGTAGAAACCAATGTTTGGCTTTTATTTCACTTATGTTTGCCTGGGTAGTTTGAGTTTCCGTCTTCCCCACTTAAATCAGACCTTGCTTTCAGTAGTGTTCGACCTCTAAGAGCACAAATTAAAATGGTTGGGAAAAGGCAATCCATTCTTCAAGGTGCTTGTGGGCATCTCCCAATAAGAGGGAGAAAAAAGGTATAAAAGAGGCTTATAAAGCTTCCAATTTTTCTGAATTCACAGCCTGAAATGTCCTATGCAGGAGGCGGCTATCTAAGAAGAGGAGTACAGCGCTGCGTAACCCTAGTAGCGCTCTAGAAATGTTAAGTAGTAGTAGTAGTAGTTCTAGCTCAGAGTAAGAAGGAAGAGCAGGAAAGGGGGTATTGTTATTCAGAGTAAGAAGGAAGGGGGTATTGTGGTTCAGAGTAAGAAGAAGGGTAAGAAGGGGGTAAGGGGGTATTATGATTCAGAGTAAGAAGGAAGGGGGTATTGTGGTTCAAAGTATGAAAAAAGGGCAGGAAAGGGGTATTGTAATTGAGTAAGAAGGAGGGTAGGAAGGGGGCATCGTGGTTCAAATTAAGAAGGAAGGAGGTATTATGGTTCAGAGTAAGAAGGAGGATAGGAAGGGGGTATTGTGGTTCAGAGTAAGAAGGAAGGGGGTATTGTGGTTCAGAGTAAGAAGGAGGATAGGAAGGGGGTATTGTGATTCAGAGTAAGAAGGAAGGGGGTATTGTGGTTCAGAGTAAGAAGGAAGGGGGTATTGTGGTTCAGAGTAAGAAGGAGGATAGGAAGGGGGTATTGTGATTCAGAGTAAGAAGGAAGGGGGTATTGTGGTTCAGAGTAAGAAGGAGGATAGGAAGGGGGTATTGTGATTCAGAGTAAGAAGGAAGGGGGTATTGTGGTTCAAAGCATGAAAAAAGGGCAGGAAAGGGGTATTGTAATTGAGTAAGAAGGAGGGTAGGAAGGGGGCATCGTGGTTCAAATTAAGAAGGAAGGAGGTATTATGGTTCAGAGTAAGAAGGAGGATAGGAAGGGGGTATTGTGGTTCAGAGTAAGAAGGAAGGGGGTATTGTGGTTCAGAGTAAGAAGGAGGATAGGAAGGGGGTATTGTGATTCAGAGTAAGAAGGAAGGGGGTATTGTGGTTCAGAGTAAGAAGGAAGGGGGTATTGTGGTTCAGAGTAAGAAGGAGGATAGGAAGGGGGTATTGTGATTCAGAGTAAGAAGGAAGGGGGTATTGTGGTTCAGAGTAAGAAGGAGGATAGGAAGGGGGTATTGTGATTCAGAGTAAGAAGGAAGGGGGTATTGTGGTTCAAAGCATGAAAAAAGGGCAGGAAAGGGGTATTGTAATTGAGTAAGAAGGAGGGTAGGAAGGGGGCATCGTGGTTCAAATTAAGAAGGAAGGAGGTATTATGGTTCAGAGTAAGAAGGAGGATAGGAAGGGGGTATTGTGGTTCAGAGTAAGAAGGAAGGGGGTATTGTGGTTCAGAGTAAGAAGGAGGATAGGAAGGGGGTATTGTGATTCAGAGTAAGAAGGAAGGGGGTATTGTGGTTCAGAGTAAGAAGGAAGGGGGTATTGTGGTTCAGAGTAAGAAGGAGGATAGGAAGGGGGTATTGTGATTCAGAGTAAGAAGGAAGGGGGTATTGTGGTTCAGAGTAAGAAGGAGGATAGGAAGGGGGTATTGTGATTCAGAGTAAGAAGGAAGGGGGTATTGTGGTTCAAAGCATGAAAAAGGGCAGGAAAGGGGTATTGTAATTGAGTAAGAAGGAGGGTAGGAAGGGGGCATCGTGGTTCAAATTAAGAAGGAAGGAGGTATTATGGTTCAGAGTAAGAAGGAGGATAGGAAGGGGGTATTGTGATTCAGAGTAAGAAGGAAGGGGGTATTGTGGTTCAGAGTAAGAAGGAGGATAGGAAGGGGGTATTGTGGTTCAGAGTAAGAAGGAGGATAGGAAGGGGGTATTGTGATTCAGAGTAAGAAGGAAGGGGGTATTGTGGTTCAGAGTAAGAAGGAGGATAGGAAGGGGGTATTGATTCAGAGTAAGAAGGAAGGGGGTATTGTGGTTCAGAGTAAGAAGGAGGATAGGAAGGGGGTATTGTGATTCAGAGTAAGAAGGAAGGGGGTATTGTGGTTCAGAGTAAGAAGGAGGATAGGAAGGGGGTATTGTGATTCAGAGTAAGAAGGAAGGGGGTATTGTGATTCAGAGTAAGAAGGAAGGGGGTATTGTGATTCAGAGTAAGAAGGAGGATAGGAAGGGGGTATTGTGATTCAGAGTAAGAAGGAAGGGGGTATTGTGGTTCAGAGTAAGAAGGAGGATAGGAAGGGGGTATTGTGATTCAGAGTAAGAAGGAAGGGGGTATTGTGGTTCAGAGTAAGAAGGAGGATAGGAAGGGGGTATTGTGATTCAGAGTAAGAAGGAAGGGGGTATTGTGGTTCAGAGTAAGAAGGAGGATAGGAAGGGGGTATTGTGATTCAGAGTAAGAAGGAAGGGGGTATTGTGGTTCAGAGTAAGAAGGAGGATAGGAAGGGGGTATTGTGGTTCAGAGTAAGAAGGAGGATAGGAAGGGGGTATTGTGATTCAGAGTAAGAAGGAAGGGGGTATTGTGGTTCAAAGCATGAAAAAAGGGCAGGAAAGGGGTATTGTAATTGAGTAAGAAGGAGGGTAGGAAGGGGGCATCGTGGTTCAAATTAAGAAGGAAGGAGGTATTATGGTTCAGAGTAAGAAGGAGGATAGGAAGGGGGTATTGTGGTTCAGAGTAAGAAGGAGGATAGGAAGGGGGTATTATGATTCAGAGTAAGAAGGAAGGGGGTATTGTGGTTCAAAGCATGAAAAAAGGGCAGGAAAGGGGTATTGTAATTGAGTAAGAAGGAGGGTAGGAAGGGGGCATCGTGGTTCAAATTAAGAAGGAAGGAGGTATTATGGTTCAGAGTAAGAAGGAGGATAGGAAGGGGGTATTGTGATTCAGAGTAAGAAGGAAGGGGGTATTGTGGTTCAGAGTAAGAAGGAGGATAGGAAGGGGGTATTGTGGTTCAGAGTAAGAAGGAGGATAGGAAGGGGGTATTGTGATTCAGAGTAAGAAGGAAGGGGGTATTGTGGTTCAGAGTAAGAAGGAGGATAGGAAGGGGGTATTGATTCAGAGTAAGAAGGAAGGGGGTATTGTGGTTCAGAGTAAGAAGGAGGATAGGAAGGGGGTATTGTGATTCAGAGTAAGAAGGAAGGGGGTATTGTGGTTCAGAGTAAGAAGGAGGATAGGAAGGGGGTATTGTGATTCAGAGTAAGAAGGAAGGGGGTATTGTGATTCAGAGTAAGAAGGAAGGGGGTATTGTGATTCAGAGTAAGAAGGAGGATAGGAAGGGGGTATTGTGATTCAGAGTAAGAAGGAAGGGGGTATTGTGGTTCAGAGTAAGAAGGAGGATAGGAAGGGGGTATTGTGATTCAGAGTAAGAAGGAAGGGGGTATTGTGGTTCAGAGTAAGAAGGAGGATAGGAAGGGGGTATTGTGATTCAGAGTAAGAAGGAAGGGGGTATTGTGATTCAGAGTAAGAAGGAAGGGGGTATTGTGGTTCAGAGTAAGAAGGAGGATAGGAAGGGGGTATTGTGATTCAGAGTAAGAAGGAAGGGGGTATTGTGGTTCAGAGTAAGAAGGAGGATAGGAAGGGGGTATTGTGATTCAGAGTAAGAAGGAAGGGGGTATTGTGATTCAGAGTAAGAAGGAAGGGGGTATTGTGATTCAGAGTAAGAAGGAGGATAGGAAGGGGGTATTGTGATTCAGAGTAAGAAGGAAGGGGGTATTGTGATTCAGAGTAAGAAGGAAGGGGGTATTGTGGTTCAGAGTAAGAAGGAGGATAGGAAGGGGGTATTGTGATTCAGAGTAAGAAGGAAGGGGGTATTGTGGTTCAGAGTAAGAAGGAGGATAGGAAGGGGGTATTGTGATTCAGAGTAAGAAGGAAGGGGGTATTGTGGTTCAGAGTAAGAAGGAGGATAGGAAGGGGGTATTGTGATTCAGAGTAAGAAGGAAGGGGGTATTGTGGTTCAGAGTAAGAAGGAGGGTAGGAAGGGGGTATTGTGATTCAGAGTAAGAAGGAAGGGGGTATTGTGATTCAGAGTAAGAAGGAGGATAGGAAGGGGGTATTGTGATTCAGAGTAAGAAGGAGGATAGGAAGGGGGTATTGTGATTCAGAGTAAGAAGGAAGGGGGTATTGTGGTTCAGAGTAAGAAGGAGGGTAGGAAGGGGGTATTGTGATTCAGAGTAAGAAGGAAGGGGGTATTGTGGTTCAGAGTAAGAAGGAGGGTAGGAAGGGGGTATTGTGGCTCAAATTAAGAAGGAAGGGTAAGAAGGGGCATTCTAGCTCAGAGTAAAAAGGAAAGGCAGGAAGGGGGTATTATGGCTCTGATTAAGACGAAATGGCAGGGAGGGGCATTCTAGCTGTGTCTCATTTTTCAGAGCTCAGCATAGGAAAGGCCAGTTCAGACCTTAAAAGTTGTGGACATATCTGGTTTCCAATCCAGTGGGAACATACAAGTTTATGAAGTTCTCACAGAGAAACAGTATGTGGGCACATTCAGTTAGAAAAGAATAAAGACCAGACTGGTTGATGACTGTCTCCTATCAGAGTTGCCAACCTCTTGTCTCTATGAGAAGCTGTTTCACCGCTGACCAGGATTTGGCAGGCTCTGGAGGATGGTATTACAGAGGAAGGCCTGCTCTTTACATTTCACCAATACCAATCCAGTGTCTTTCCCCAGCTAGGGCCCAGCTGTGTTAACATCTGGCCAGTAACAGCTGGCCCTCCATAGCCCAGGAATGTGCTCTTCTAATTATGTGCCGCAATTAATTCTGAACAGGGAAACAATCTGGTAGCAGCATTGTTTCTGTGTCAGCAGAAAAGGTAAGCAAAATAATAATAATAAAAGAAATAAAAACAAGAAACCCAGAGGTAATAAAATATGAACAGGAAACAGAAAATAAGATTAAAATTGACCTTGTTATTGCGAGGACTTCTTCCTCCTCTGGATAAAATCGAACACGTTCAGCGAGTTCACTTATTTTCAGTGCCTGGAGAGGGCCTCACTGCAAACATATCACTTCTAATCTTATTTCTGCTTCCAGTATACACTTTACACCGTATTTTATTATCCTCTCTCTCTGAATTTGGCTTTGTGATTACTTTGCTTTTAGCTGAAAATTGAACATACAGTTCCATTTGATTTAGGCCTCAGATCTCCCATTTATTGGACCTCTTTCCACCACTCTCTAAAGACAGAAGCCCACTTGCACTTAATATCATCATAATGGTAATAAAATAGGGAGAAACCTCTATCTCTCCTCTCTTTCCCTCGAAACAATCAAAATATGACAGCAATTTTCAAACCTTCTACACTGGGACAAGGACCAAGTTTACTTTTTACCTGGACATTCTGTACCAGTTTTCAAAGTGACTGTAAGTGCATACTTTCACTTTGCAACTTGCCAGGGTACAACATATGTGCAGTCACTTTCGCCTCCCATATCAGCGTGTATACTTTTGTTGGAAATGGATGGCATCAAGTTTTGAAAATGTCATAAGAATATAAGACTTTTTTTTTTTACTGGGTCAGACCAAGGGTCTGTCTAGCCCATTATCTTGTTTTCAACAGTGTCCAGTCCAGGTCACAAGTACCACGAAGAGTCCCAAAAAGTGTCAAGATTCCATGCTGCTCACCCCTAGGGATAAGAAATGGCTTTCCACGGGTCTACTTTAATGTTTTATGGATTTTTCCTCCAGGAATTTGTCCAAACCTTTTTTTTTTAACTCCGCTACATTAACTTCTTTTACCACTTGCTCCAGCAATGAGTTCCAAATCATAACTATGTGCTGAAAGAAAAAATATTTACCCTTGTTTGTTTTAAATGTGCTACTATGTAACTTAATCTATACACACATTATTCCTTCCCTGACCTGCACAAGACCCCACCAATGCTTCCTCTCATTTCGGCCAAGATTCTGACAGAAGATTAACATAGGAGAAACACATTTTGCTTGTGTAAATTGTTCTGGAAATTATCCAGGCAAATATATACACATACTTCTTACTTCTTGGCTGGAATGTCCTAATTTTGACTTTATTTTGAGAACTCTTTCTTTATCCTAATGCTTATTACTGAGACAGCTGGCTTTTCCTGCTACCGAATCTCTCTGGAAAGAGCTTTGAAACACTGGCATACATGGTATGATGTAAACATTTCCAGCTGTGTTATATGATTAATATTCTGATGCACTGATGAATTCAAATGCACAAATCCAGATTTTAGGAATATTTGGACCCTTAGGGCCAGATGCACTAAACTTAACGAGCCATTAACGAGCAAGTAGTAAACCCCAGCATGCACTAAAGACTCTTTTCCGACGACGGTAGCAGCTAACGAAAACGGAATGCAGATGAGCAAATTGTGTAGAAACCCTATTGTAATGAGATGCACTAACCTTTTCCTATTGCCTTAACGCTGGAAAATCTAACGAGAGGTCTGTACCTCTCGTTGGGACTGCGCGGGATTGAAAAACTGCTACAAAAGTAACGAAAAAAACTAGCGCTCCGCTTTAAAAAGACATCTATTTTGGCTGTCATTCCCCCCCCCCCCCCCCAAGACGCTGCACCGCTCACCCTCTCTGATGCGGCTCGACAGTGCAGTTGAGGACGCCCATTCAAAAAAAAAATGTCCAATTTGGCCGTCATTCCCCCATCCCCCCCCCCCCCCCCCCCCCGAAGACACCGCGCTGCTCACCTCCTCCGATGTGGCTCATTCCAGAGGACAGTGCAGTTGAGGACGCCCATCCAAAAAAAATGTCCATTTTGGCCGTCATTCCCTCCCCCCCCCCCCCCCCCTGCAATAATAAAAACGTCTTTTTTGGCAGTGCTTCACTCAGCTGAGAGACTTGGAAGCCAATCTCTTTCTCTCTCCCTTCATCATCTTTCTCCTTCTCTTATCCCCCCCTGTCTGTGGTGTCCATCATTCACCCCCCCCCCCCCCATCTTCAGCATTTCTCTTCTTCCCTGCTGTGTCCATGAGGTATTTATTCTCTTACCACTCTCCCCTGGAGTGGCAACTCCATAAGCTACATTGGAGACATCACACAGGCATTTTGATGCAGGGCCTTCAGATGCTCAAGGCCTGCCAGCTCCCACCCCCTTTGAACTTCCTATTTCGGAGGAGACAAAATCCAGCTGGCCAGCCTTGAGTATGTGCAGATGCAAAGTAAGAGAAGACTCATGAGGAGAGAGGGAGGTTAGCAAAATTTGGAGGATGCCATAGCACCTACGGCTCAGTCTCTTCCGGGGCCTATGATGCAGACCATGTTAAATAGGAGCATTCCTTCCATCCATGCATACCGGTGAGCAATTTTATACAAGCCCTCTTCCGCATGTCAAACAGGTTCACACTTGGAAAAAGCATCATACAATTACCTGCCATGAGAAGAATTTCCAAAAGCAGTCCATACCCGAGAAAATAAGCTGCTATAAAATTATGTGCCTGGTATACATGCAAAATTACATGCATACGGGTATGTGAAGACCTTATGGTCCCAAAATTCTTACTAAATTAAATAACAGCAGTGGCCATGCTGTTCTCCAAACACAGAGTCGCCCTGACATGCCTCAAATGGATCTGAGTTCTTTGAGGAATAGGATAAAAGCTAGAAAGAGGTGTGAACAGCCAGTCTGAGAAGGAGGGGCTTTATAGCATAGAAAATGAGGGATCCCTAGCACCACTGCCTGCTGCCCACAAGGCTGATATTTCTGAAAACATTCCAGCTACTTAAAGAATTGTTATTCGCAAATACCTGCCACTGGAGAATCTGAACCCTTCCTTTTTTGTGTGTGTTTGCTTTTCCCGTTAGCCATTGTACACAATACACACACTTTATTTCTGCCAAATATATAGTATCTGTAATTGGACTCCAGGGAATTTGATAGCTGTGAAAGGATATGTTTCCATTGTTCAAGTGCTTTTGCAGTGGATTACCATGGTTGTGAGGGTACCCCCTACTTCCATCCAACCAGCCTCCACAGCATGAGACCTACCGTTAAAGTCTTCCTATAATGTTTTGGTATTTCACACATTACCTACGTATAACTCAACAACTCCAAAGCAGCTTATTACTTTCCAGCTAGCCTGTGGAATCCAGTTTTTCGATAGCGTTAATTGCTGGTTGTATCTTTCTGGACTTTAAAATGAGTTTCTGAGCTAAGGGGAAAGGAAGAGTCTGTTTGTGAAGCCACATTAAAATCGGTGCCTTCAAATCTGATTTTAATGTATACCATAACAGTCAGGTTCATGCCATATTTACAAATTCATGCTATGTAAAAAATATCAAAACATGTGCATTAATGCTGGCTTTTATGCAAAAACCAAACTCCGCTATTAACATTTGTGCTATTCCGCATGTGTCCACTTTCCCATGGTAACAGATAATGAGGTAATTTGTACAGTTCTGTATTTTATTGTCTCCTTATTCTGAATTTTAGCAGTAAAGATAACATGAGCCTTTAATGCAGGTGTTTAACTTGTTAATGGCTGTGTTTGCCCTAACACGCTTTAGCAAATATAGGATCCTTTAACCAAGCTGCAGGAAAAGGGCCCTGTGCTAGAGGTGGGGGCCATGCAACAGGGAGCCCTTACCGCCACCCAGTAAGGTGGTGATAATGAAGGGGTGGAACGCTGGATACTACTCGAATACTACGAATACTACTGCCTACCAGAACAACCTCATGTTTTGTGCCTATTTGATGGACTTATACTTATGTATTCTACCTCTGCTTTTGGCTTTTAGCCATACTTTATCACTGCACTGGACCATTGTGCCTTACTCAGTTTTATTGTTTACTAATGTAAGACAGAATGCAGGGCTATTAGACATATAGCTTGTAACTGTAACTGTAGTAGCAAGGCGTATACGAGATCAGCTTGCACGTAGATGCCCCATGAATAGGTGGCCTTGGAGGGTGCTAACACCCCCGCCCTGCATCTCTGAGCCGACGTGCCTTATCTCCTGTGCTAGAAAGGAGCATTGTGTGTATGTAGAATAAGCTGCTAAGTTTCGTTTCTCTTGCCAGTATCTTTTCAGTATTATGACGTGTGTACGTACTGAGAACTACAATTATGCACTGTAAGAACTACAACTGTTTACTGCGCATGCCAAATGTGACGTGTAAGGGGCCTAGTGCGCAGGCCCAGTAGGGAAGTATAAATGTAAGTGTCAGGTGATGTGCGACACACAGTGTCCTGAGACTACTCGGTACTGTTCACTTGCTAGCAATAAAGTTGCCTTGTTTGGAACCAAATTTGGCCTTTTGTCTTCTGATTTACTAGCCTGTTTCATTGGCGAGCCAGCCAGGAGTGTTATCAAAAGGGAAATCGGATTATATTCTTCCCCTCCCCCACTGCGGTCGGATCGGGTCATCGATCCCCTTCCGAGAAGGTGGTGAGTGGCCACCGCTGATTTCAGCGTCCATCTCCCGGAGGAGGGCCGATCAACTCCGCCTGACTGTAGAGGGGGCTGTGTGGTTCCGGCAAGGCACCTTTTCTATTTCAGAGAGAAGCGTACGACGGCGCGGCCTGCGACCCCGGCGGACAGGCGAGTATACTCTACGTAGTGACCGGCCCAGTAAGGACCGAAGAAGGGGCGTGATCACCCTCTTTTAGCCAGTGACTAATACGGACTATTGGTATAAGACTAGGTCCCGAAACTCACTAGGCTCCGACGACGAAACCGAGCGGCGAACGGGAGGGTTTCTTGTGGCGTATGAAAGTGTGTGAATGGGCTTGCAGTTCCAGGCCGGGCGACCGCGATCTGGTCAGGCCGAGTGTTGAACCTTTTGTGTCTGGTGGAACGAGACCCCTTACTCCTCCACCACCCCTTTCCCCCTTTGTCCGTCACCTGTCCTTTGGCACTCAGGTTAGGATGGGCGGGGGTGGGTCCACACCGTTAGATTTAATGACGAAACACTTTAGCGAAGTGTTCGATCAAGATAAGTGTAGCAGGGCCGGGATGATACAGCGATGTCAATTTATGTGGCCAGGGCTAGGGATTGCTGAATGGCCCCCGGGAGGGTCATTTGAGTATGAAAAGGTGGCGGCGGTCATGAATATTGTCATAGTTGAAGGGAACCCAGGCTGCCCCGAGGACATTCCATACATCCAAGCGTGGTTGGATGTAGTCCGGGATCCGCCGGCTTGGGCCCAACGGAAGGTAGAGAAAGCCGCCCTCATGGTGGTGAAGCAGAGGAAGGGCCGGAAAACTAAACTTAAAGCCCTGCCGACCTATGCCTTCGCTCTCCAAAGCCCGGCAACCGATGCCGTTCAGAAGGCCGCAGGGACCGCCCCTATACGGCCGACCGCCCCTAGCGTAAAGGCCACTGAGACCACGCCCCCTGCTACCATTGTTAAGGCAGAAACCACGCCCAGTACTACCAACACACTTTCTAGAATGAAAACCCCGAAGGAAACCCGAGGGAAAGTTCAGGGTTTGCCCGAAAAGAAGCCCCCAAAGGCCCCGATACTTGCTACGACGGAAGCATACGAAGACGATATTGCGCCACCGCCATATGCCCCTATGTACCCCGGCTTCGCGGGCCTAGCAGAGGCCGAAGAGATTTCCCGACCAGCCTCACCTGAACCAACGGGCCACGCGACTACCCGGAAGAGTACACGGGGGGTGAAGAACATTACCCGGTTTCCCCAATTAAGTCCACAAAAGGCCATCCCTCCCGGCCGTAAAGGGGGGCCCATCAATATATACCCAGTCCGACTATCTACCACTTTTACCCCAAACCCGACAGAAGAAGGGGGTCAGCCCATTGAATCAACAGTTTATAGCCACGTTCCCTTCTCCAGTGCCGACTTGTACAATTGGAAATTGCATGGGCCATCTTACGACCAGAAGCCCGAGCAGTTGGTAGAATTAGTGGAAGGCATTATATACAGCTATAATCCTACGTGGGGAGACCTTAGACAACTAAGCGCCCATATTCTGACCACGGAAGAACGCCGTCTCTTACAACAGAATATGGAGCAAGCTGTCCGGGATGCGAACCCGACTCATGCTAACTTACAGAATCTAATAGAAACGGAGGCACCCCTCGCTGCCCCTGCGTGGGATTACCGGACCGTTGAAGGCCAGGCCTTTATCCGCCGGTATCAGCAGGCGTACCTGGCAGCCTTGAAGAAGGGGAAGCAGAAGGTTACAAATATGGGGAAAATCCATAGTGTAGTCCAACTGAAGGACGAGAGCCCGGGGGACTTCCTTGAACGACTTATGGAGGCATTCAGAAGGCACAGTCCAATAAACCCTGAAGATCCCAAGAACCTCCCAACCGTGGTTATGAGTTTTGTTAGTCAGTCAGCACCAGATATACGAAGAAAGCTGCAGAGAACGGAGGGGTTTGAAGGGATGAGCATCAGCCAACTGAAAGCTATAGCTGATCGCGTATTCGGATATCGCGACCAAGAAGAGAAGACGGAGGCCCGGAAGGAATCGACCAGACGGATGCGGGAGAAGGCGGATGTGTTGGCCACGGTACTGGAAGAGCGCCTGAGGTCTAGACCAAAGGGGAGGGGCAAAAGGACAAGAGGAACACGGTCCCCCATAGGACGTAACCAGTGTGCAAATTGTCGGCAAGAAGGGCACTGGTGGGCTGACTGCCCAGAGGAGATACGGGACCGCCCGAGAGAGGAGGAACCATGGGACCGCTCGAGAGAGGAGGGGACTAACGACCGCACAGGGGGCCCCAGACGAGGCCGAGGCCGAGGCCGAGGAGGTCGAGGATGGGATGACCAAAGGGAATGGCAGATGGCTGTTGACGCTACCCGGGACAGTACCGCATGAAGAGACCGGGAGGGCAGAGTCCCCACTGACCCTCTGGTGGAAATTCGGGTGGGGACGCAGTCAATGAGAGCTTTACTAGACACGGGGGCCCAACGATCTGTAATCACCACTGCCATAGCCCCGGCCACAAAAGAAACCATACCAATTGTGGGGGCCTCCGGGAAGTCCCTTGCGGCGCCCCTCCTCAAGGAACGCCAAGTTCAGATCGGAGGGACGATGGTGTCTCATCAGTTCATACACATCCCCGGATGCCCAGTCCCCTTGATTGGTCGAGACCTACTCTGTAAGCTCCAGGCCACCTTGAAGTTCAAGACCACGGGGGAGGTGGAAGCTAGCTTTGAAGATCGGCCAGTAACACTTGTCTGCCCAGTGAGAGAAGAATGGAGACTACACGCCCTCCCAACTGTAGGGCCCGGCGACTGTCGGTATGACCAGAACACCCCTTTTGCCCAGCAGAGGCGGGCCCTAATGGATGAAGTGCCTAATGTATGGGCAGAAGTGAACTCAGGCGGACTGGCCGTAAATGCTATCCCCATATGGATTGAACTCAAACCAAATGCCCAAGTCGTCAACCAAGGACAATACCATATCCCTTATGCGGCCCGGCATAGTATGCAAATTCACTTACACAAACTTCTTCAACAGGGGGTCCTTAAACCGATCAGATCCGCGTGGAACACCCCATTACTGCCCGTTAAGAAGCCAGGCACATCAGAATACAGACCCGTCCAGGACCTGAGGAAAGTCAACAACCAGGTAGCCGACATAGTTGCCCTCGTACCGAACCCTTACTCCATTCTAGCCCAAGTGCCAGCCCACAGCAAGTGGTATAGTGTCATTGATCTGAAGGACGCCTTCTTCTCCATCCCCCTTGCCGCCGACAGCCAGAAATTGTTTGCCTTCACATGGGAAGACTTACAGACTGGTAATAAGCAGCAGTTTACCTGGACACGACTCCCCCAGGGATTCAAGAACTCCCCCACCCTCTTCGGCGACCAACTCGCCCAGGACCTGAAGACGTATCAGGACGAATATGGGCCGGTCGTTCAATACGTGGACGACCTGTTGGTGGCCCGTGAAATGTACACGGACTGTGCAGAAGCTACCCTTTACCTCTTGAAAACCCTGGAAGCCCAGGGGTACCGGGCCAGTCGCAAAAAGGCCCAGATATGCGAGATCGAAGTCGAGTATCTGGGGTTTCGCCTCCGAGAAGGAACCCGGAGGCTCGGTACCCCCCGAACCCAAGCCATCCGCAACCAACCCACTCCTGCAAATAAGAAGGAACTACGGGCACTCCTCGGAGCTGCTGGATATTGCCGCATTTGGATCATCAACTTTGCCATCCTGACCCACAGTTTGTATGCCAAACTGAAAGGACCTGAACTCGAGGGCCAAAACCTCCAGTGGGAGGAACACGAACTGAAAGCCCTTCAGGACCTTAAGGATGCCCTTGCGGCCCCACCAGCGCTCGGACTGCCAGATGTGACTAAGCCGTTCCACTTGTTCATCGACGAAAAGAAGGGATTGGCACTTGGAGTCCTCACCCAACTGGTCGGCACCTGGCAACGCCCTGTAGCATATCTCTCCAAGGGAATGGACAATGTAGCACGAGGATGGCCGGGCTGTCTCCGGAGCATTGCGGCAGCCTGTCTGCTGATACGCGAGGCCAATAAACTCACGTTTGGCCAAACACTTTTTGTGACCACACCCCACGCCATCCGCGGCCTACTCGAGAGTCACGGACCCAGATGGATGACCAACTCCCGGTTGGTTAAATACCAAGCCCTCCTGTGCGAAAATCCGGAGGTGCGGATCCTGGACACAACTAACCTTAATCCCGCTACTCTCCTTCCGGCCCCTGAACCACCATTCCACGACTGTGAAGAGGTAATGGCCACTGTGCATTCTAGCAGACCTGACCTCAAGGACCAACCCTGGCAAGGGGGCATTACCCTGTTCACCGATGGAAGCAGCCAAGTAATAGAGGGAAGTCGAAGAGCTGGCTATGCTGTTGTATCTGAGGATCACGTGATCGAGGCTATGGCCCTGCCGCCCGGAACGTCAGCCCAGAAGGCGGAGCTGATCGCCCTCACCAAAGCCCTCCTGTGGGCTGAAGGAAAAGTTGTTAACATCTACACCGACTCCAAATACGCCTTCCTCACCCTCCAGGTGCATGGAGCCCTGTACAAGGAGAGGGGATTTCTGACAGCTGAGGGAAAAGGACTCGCAAATGCCACCGAGATTTGCCAACTACTCGAGTCAGTCTGGAAGCCAAAGAAAGTAGCTGTGATGCATTGCAGGGCCCACACCGGCCGGACGGACCCTATCGCCCGTGGTAACCAACGGGCGGATGATGCCGCAAAAAGGGCAAGTCAGCTCCCTTACTCATCTCATCCTTCTGACCCCGTACTCGTCGTCCAGCTCCCCGCAGAGACCCCTATCTACACCTCCCAAGAAACGGAGTGGGCCCGACAAGAGGGCCTGGAGTCACGCAATGGATGGTGGATACTACAGGACGGGCGCATATGGATACCCGAAGCCCTGGCCTGGGCAGTGACCAAAGAGGCTCATGATCGCACCCACCTGGGCAGGGACGCTCTGGGGCGCCTACTTGAGAAGACCTACTACATCAACAAACTGTCTTTGTGGACCAAAAACGCTTCCAGTCAATGTGTAACTTGTGCCCGGAATAACCCCCGAACAGGACCCAGTCCTGCGCCAGGACACGTGCTCCGGGGCACTAGCCCTTTTCACGTTTGCCAGATTGACTTCACGCATATGCCCCCGGCCCGGGGCTACAAAGCCATCCTAGTCGCAGTGTGTACGTACACCGGATGGATTGAAGCCCAGCCCACTAGAACGGAAATGGCTAAAGAAGTCACCTCCCTACTGATTCATCATATCCTACCCAGATACGGTCTCCCCAAGCAGATAAACTCCGACAACGGGCCAGCCTTTGCCAGTGAAGTAACTCAACAGCTCAGTACAAGACTGGGCCTCGATTGGAAGTTGCATTGTGCCTGGAGACCCCAGAGCAGTGGAATAGTGGAGAGAGCTAACCGATCCCTGAAGAACCAGCTAGCCAAGCTATGCCAAGAAGCCAAAGCCAAATGGCCCGACCTGCTTCCACTGGCCTTGCTACATCTCAGGTGTACCCCCAAGGCTACCGGCCTTACCCCTTACGAGATGATGTACGCTAGGCCACCGCCACTACCCTCTTTCCCCGACTCCCTGCAGATACAGGGCGAGAATTCCTTAGTGAGACAGATGAAAGCCTTACACGAGGTAGTGCAGAACATCCAGCAATACACTGAGAGAGTAGCTCCCCTGGTTTTTACCAGTCCTATACACCGGTTCAGGGTAGGAGAGGAGGTGTGGGTGAAAGAGTGGGATGACTCTGACTGTCTGAAACCCAAATGGAAAGGGCCCTCCCTTGTTCTCCTAACGACCCCAACCGCTGTTAAAATTGCAGGAAACCCAGTGTGGATACATTGGACCCGATTGAAGCCTGCTGCTCCTACTAGCAGCGCCCCGAAGCGTTGGACTGCGCATCAACATCCTGACGCTCCACTACGGCTGACCCTAAGAAAGACGTGAACCGACAGATTCATGCCTGCCTCGCAACAGGAGCTCAGCTTTTGGACCCTCTGCGTCTTTGGCTCTGTGTTCATTGCAGCCTTCATCGTGGGCCTCATTGTCTTCTTGCTGCAAAGGCTCGGATACCTCCCACCATATATATAATGCTGAGCCTACTCCTCCTCCTTTGCTCAGTCCCGAGCTATCCTACCACCCTGAGCCAGAATTGCACTGAATGTTTGCGCCTGGTGCGCCATCGTATAGAAGGAGGGTACCACCTAGTCACCACCCTCATCCACCAGTCGCAGCCCCCGGACAGCGGTTGTCGGCTCCTTCCGACTTGCGCCATCATCACCCCGGCTGGCCTCCAACAGTTCCACAGGTGTCTTCAAGGCAACCTCACCGTCTGCCATAGCCCTACCAAGCCAAGATACTACAATGTCACCCTCAGTGTAGGACTCCCTGCGTATGTGGCCGGGTCCCCGGGGGTTGAAGGGGATGGCATTCTGTACTACGTTAATTCCACTCGCATCCTTGCTGGCGGTACCCAAACTGTGGCTACACTCACCTTCGACGTTTGCGCCGCCATGGACAAACACCCTTGGTCCCGTAAGTGTGGAAGCCAAAGTTGGCGTCAGGCATATGTGAACGACCACAAGTATGTCTGCCCCTTCAGTCCAGATATGAGATGCTGCTCCCCTTGGGTTTGGCTCCCCTGTGCCGGCGACACTCGAGCCTCGGGCTGGGAACGAGTATGCGCTTATACGGGAGGAGGATATGCCGGATGCACCGGCCTGGGCGAATTTCGTCGAGGTTCTGGTAACTATGTGTCCCTGGACTGGCCCATCCGAGGCCACGACATGCCCTGGAGAGGAACGTGGGGCCTTGGCATTGACGGCGGAGGGATGGATCCGCTGACGTATATTACCATATATCAAAGCCTTGAAACAAAGCCTCCCACGCACTACCAGACTACTGTCATTGGGTACCAAGAGGTATTCGATGAAATCGCTCGCGCTGAAGAGGCAGCGACTAAGTTCCCCATCTCCACAGAAGCGCGGAATATGTTCCTCAACCTGGCCGAAAACATCGCCTTCTCCCTGGGAATTACCAACTGTTTCGTCTGTGGAGGCACGGATATGGGTGAGCAATGGCCTTGGGAAGCGAAGGAGGTCCGACAGCAAACATGGGATGCGCTCAACACTACTAACATTACCTTTCCCCAGCGCCCGAAGCCGTACGAATGGGCCCTGAGAACCAATATCATCGGTACCCTCTGCGCTAGTCGAGCGCCATCGAAGCGTTATTCTGTACCCGTGGGAGATTCCGCTTGCACGGGGGTCCTTCAGTTTAACGGCAGTCGACATACCTGGTGGCAGACGGACCGCCTGCCTGCCCCGGAGCCCATCTGGACTGAACCCACCTTGAACGCAACGTGGACACACGGAGGGAATGCCTCCCTTAAATGGGTAGCCCCGGAGGGCTACTACTATATTTGCGGGCGCAGGGCCTATGAACAGCTCCCGGCCCGCTGGTACGGTACCTGTCTCTTAGGCACCGTCCGACCTAGTTTCTTCCTTCTGCCCCTGCGAGTCGGCGAGACGTTGGGCATCCCCCTGTACGTGGAAAAGGGGCCTGGTAACAGTGCCAGACGTAAACGGTCTCTTCTAAGCACCAAACCTAAAGTCCAAATTGGAGACTGGAAAGACAACGAGTGGCCGCCAGAACGTATCATTCATTACTATGGACCGGCCACGTGGGCTGAAGATGGCACATACGGGTACCGTACTCCTATCTACATGCTGAATCGCATTATCCGCTTGCAGGCAGTGCTCGAGATCCTTACCAACGATTCGGCACTTGCCCTCAACATTTTAGCCCGACAGAACACTAAGCTCATTACCGCAGTTTACCAAAATCGCTTGGCTCTCGACTACCTCTTAGCCCAGGAAGGCGGGGTGTGTGGCAAGTTTAACCTCAGTAATTGCTGCTTACAGATTGATGACCAAAGCCAAGTCATCAGCGAGATAACTGACCGGATGGTCAAATTGGCCCACGTCCCCGTCCAAACCTGGAACAGCGCTTGGGATTGGACCTCCTCCCTAACTAGCTGGTTGCCGACCTCCGGGAGCCTAAAGGGTCTCCTCGTCATGGGGGGCCTGTTTTTGCTGTCCTGCCTATTAATACCCTTGTCTCTCCCCTTTGTTTTCAGGTGTCTCCGCTCCACCATGGAAAGCATCGCTGACCGCCGTGCTGCTGCCCAACTTATGGCTCTCCAGATGTACTCCCCCATTCCCCAGTCTGATGAAGCTGACGATGAAGCACCTTGTGGCTGACGTGCATCTTTCACCTCCTGAGTCACTTAATGGGCCAGTACCCTTGTGTCAGCATAAGACCGGATACAAAGGGGGGGGGATTCCACTAGGGGCCCTCCGTCTCAACCCCGGCGAAGCAACCAACGGCTGCGCAAGGGCTTAGGGCTCGCTTGTTGCCTCCCTCGCTAACTATCCTTGTCCTTTCTTTCCTTTTCCAGGGTTCATGGAGGTGATACTCTCCACCAGATGGATGTTCAAGTATCAAAAGGGGGGAATGAAGGGGTGGAACGCTGGATACTACTCGAATACTACGAATACTACTGCCTACCAGAACAACCTCATGTTTTGTGCCTATTTGATGGACTTATACTTATGTATTCTACCTCTGCTTTTGGCTTTTAGCCATACTTTATCACTGCACTGGACCATTGTGCCTTACTCAGTTTTATTGTTTACTAATGTAAGACAGAATGCAGGGCTATTAGACATATAGCTTGTAACTGTAACTGTAGTAGCAAGGCGTATACGAGATCAGCTTGCACGTAGATGCCCCATGAATAGGTGGCCTTGGAGGGTGCTAACACCCCCGCCCTGCATCTCTGAGCCGACGTGCCTTATCTCCTGTGCTAGAAAGGAGCATTGTGTGTATGTAGAATAAGCTGCTAAGTTTCGTTTCTCTTGCCAGTATCTTTTCAGTATTATGACGTGTGTACGTACTGAGAACTACAATTATGCACTGTAAGAACTACAACTGTTTACTGCGCATGCCAAATGTGACGTGTAAGGGGCCTAGTGCGCAGGCCCAGTAGGGAAGTATAAATGTAAGTGTCAGGTGATGTGCGACACACAGTGTCCTGAGACTACTCGGTACTGTTCACTTGCTAGCAATAAAGTTGCCTTGTTTGGAACCAAATTTGGCCTTTTGTCTTCTGATTTACTAGCCTGTTTCAATAAGGCCTCCCACGTTAACTCAGCAGTAACCCAGCAGCGTGCAGCGATTCTGGGTTACCACCATGCAAGCCATTTCTGGGGGGTTTCTTTTTCCCCTGGAAATGGCGCATGCTCGGGGTGGTACTACCGCCGGTGGCCACGGTAGTACTGGAAAAGCAAGCAGTAAGCCCGCACTGGGCTTACCGCTGCTCTGTAAAAGAGCTCCAGACTTCTTAAACTTGCCCCTTGCTTTCTGCTGTAAATGTGTTGTGATTAGTAAAGGGCCAGAAATTGAGCTTTTTCACTTGATCCCACTGATGTGGGAGAGTGGAGGAGAAGACTAATGCCTATGTTTACTAAGGTGCGCTAGGGGCGCATTAGCATTTTTAACACAAATGGTTTAAATGGTTTAAGCACATTAAACACTAATGTGCCCATAGAAATATATAGGCGTGTTAGCGTTTAAAGTGCTTTAAATTTAAAGGCGTGTTAGAAACACTAATGCACCTTAGTAAACATACCCCTAATAGTCAGAGCAGTAGACCGAGAACCAAAAGAAGCCAGGGATCAAATCCCACCTATGCTACTTGTGATCCTGGGTAAGTGTTTAGGGTTCCTTTTACTAAACTGCTTATCACAGCATAAAAGGGCTTATCGCAGGGCGTGATCAAGTGTCCCATGGTAATTTTTGCAAGTACGCACATCACCCACATGCTAAAAAATGTATTTTTTTAGCACTGGGGGTGTTTCTGAGGGAGGAGAGTGAGCATGTTCTGTGCTCATCGGTTAGCGCAGATACATTGCCGTGTGCTAACAGATTTATACATGGTTAGCATGTGAGCCCTTATCACCTACATAATGGGCGGCAGTAGGAGCCCATAAGCTAATGGCCACACGCTAATGGGAAAATTAGCACATGGCCATTAATGAGGAAAATAGAAAAATCATCTATTTCACACCAGAGGTAAAAATGGTCTTAGCGTGAAGGAATGACCCATGTTAGTATGCGCTAAGGGTATTTTTTACTGCAGTTTGGTAAAAGGGCACCTTAACCTTCTAATGTCTCAAGTACATACATATTATAAGGCAACTGGAGACAGGATCATATCTACCCTACCTACATAAGAACGTAAGTATTGCCATACTGGGACAGACTGAAAGTCCATCAAGCCCAGCATCTTGTTTCCAACAGTGGCCAGTCCAGGTACCCAGCAAGATCCCAAAACAGTACAATACATTTCATGCTGCTTATCCTAGAAATAAGCAGTGGATAATCCTCAAGTCCATTTTAATAATGGCTTATGGACTTTTCTTTTAGGAAGCTATCAAAACCTTTTTTTAGACCCTGCTAAGCTAACTGCTTTTACTACATTCTCCGGCAACGAATTCCAGAGTCCAATTAAGTGTTGAGTGAAGAAACACTTTGTCCGATTCATTTTAAATCTGAATGCAACTCACTTTTAGCTATTACTAAACAGAGGTGAGGTAGATCCAAATTTTAAAAAAATGGCATCCTAAAAATTACCATCATTTCTTAGGATATGTGATGCAGTTAAGTCTTTTTTTATTTGCTTCATTTCTTTGAAGGCACGAATAAACTTGTGGCTAAAGGTGAACTGCTTGATGTAGTGTATCTATATTTTCAGAAAACTTTTGACAACGTTCCTCATGAGAGACTCCTAAGAAAATTAAAAAGTCATGGGATAGGAGGCAATGTCCTTATGTGGATTAGGAATTCGTTATTGGACAGAAAACAGAGTATGGTTAAATGGCCATTTTTCTCAATGGAGGAGGGTGAATAGTGGAGTGCCACAGGGATCAGTACTGGGACCAGTGCTATTTAACATATTTATAAATGGTATGGAAATTGGAACGACTTGTGTGATTAAATTTGCAGATAACACAAAACTATTCAAGGTTGATAAAACACATGCAGACTGTGAATAATTGCAGGAAGATTTTAGGAAATTGGAAGACTGGGCATTAAAATGGCAGATGAAATTTAATGTGGACAATAACCCAAATCATAGTTAACTGATGCTGGGGTCCACTTTAGGAATAAGTACCCAAGAAATTTAGGTGTCATTGTAGACAATACCTGAAATCTTTTGCCCAGTGTGTGGCAGCAGCCAAAAAGCAAACAGGATTCTAGGAATTATTACAAAAGGGATGGTACATCAGACCAAGAATATTATAATGCCTCTGTATCACTTTGAGTTCAATTCTGGTTGCCCTATCTTAAAAAAGATATAGCGGAATTAGAAAAGGTTCAAAGAAGAGCATTCAAAATGATAAAGGAGATGGAACGCCCCTCATATGAGGAAGGCTGAAGAGGTTAGGGCTCTTCAGCTTGGAAAAGAGACGGCTGAGAGGGGGATATGATTGAGGTCTACAAAATCCTGAGTGGTGTAGAACAGGTAAAAGTGAATTGATTTTTTACTCTTTCAAAAAGTACAAAGACCAGGGGACACTCAATGAAACACTTTAAAACAAATAGGAGGAAATATTTTTTCACTCAAAGAATAGTTAAGCTCTGGAACTTGCTGCAAGAGGATGTGCTAACAGTATTTAGAATATCTAGGTTTAAAAAAGGTTTGGGCAAGTTACTGAAGGAAAAGTCTTTAGTCTGTTATTGAGATAGACGTGGGGAAGCCACTGTTTGCCCTGGGATTGGTAGCATGGAATAATGGATTCTGCCAAGTAATTGTGACCTGGATTGGTCACTGTTGGAAGCAGGATACTGGGTTAGATGGACCACTGGTCTGACCCAGTATAATTGTTCTTATGTTCTTATTCCCAGTGGGTTGTGCTTGCTGGTTGAGAAAGGTTGAAGAACTGCCAGGTTCATCGGTCAGATAGTATATATAGCCTTAACCGTTTAACTTCAGAAGAAGTACAACCCTAGCGTCCAGCTGATATGAATCTTTGAAAAGCTAAGTAAAAGATTTTATACGAGCTCTTTTTGGATATAAAAATTAGAAAAGTATGAAAAAATAATATTGTTTTACATAGAAAAAATATATATACTATCTGACCGATGAGGAGAAACACAAGAACCCTATTACCATACATAAATACTGTTATGGTGACTACTAATTGAGTCTGGATCTAACTCTGATGGTCTGAAGAAGAACTTAAATACAGTAATCATCCATTGAATTGTGCAGTTTTCACATACATAGGATTACTGATAATATGTTACTAACTTAATGGGCATTGTGACTCCTTAGTAAGGTGTGCATAAGTATTGCCATACTGAGAGAGACCGAAGGTCCATCAAGCCCAGCATCCTGTTTCCAACAGTGGCCAATCCAGGTCACAAATACCTGGCAAGATCCCAAAACAGTATGCTGCTTATCCTAGAAATAAGCAGTGGATTAAACAAGCTGCAGTTTAGCAAGCTTAATGAGCTAATGAGCACTGATGACAGCACTAATGAGCACTAATTGGCACTGATTAGAATTTATGCGCACACCTTGCTAAGTGTATTCTGTAATGAAGTGCACCAAACTTCTAACACACGCAGGCAAAAGGGGGGTGGTTATAGCTGGGGAAATGGGCATTCCAAAATTTACGCTCCTAGTTAAAGAATATGGCCGACTGCATCTAAATCTACGCACAGGGATTTACACCAAGTTTTCATTGGTGTAAATGGATCCGCGTAGATTTAGGTGCTGCAATATGAACTAAGTGTATTCTATAATTGGCGCCTAGGCACCGATTATAGAATACGCTTAGTTGGCACTGATTTCAGCATTGGTTTTTTAGGCGCCATATATAGAATCTCCTCCTAATTGCTATTTTATAAATGGCAGTCCAAATTGGGCTAACTAATTAGATTCTATTAGGTAGGGAGCTTTCCAAAAAATATTACATTTACCAAAATGAAACCTCAAGAATCCAGGTGACCTACAGAGATAGTCTAACCCTTACTGGATTCATCATCATGGGTTTCCAACCTACCTCCGAAAACAGCCTCTTATATGTGGTGCACCCATATTGTTAAACATTGGAGTTTACTTAGTCCTCCCAGGTTTTTTGGCATTTTCTATGGGTAGGGATCTTTACCAATTATTAAAGTATCCTCCATTTTTTGCCACAGTGTTTTTTCTCCAGATGGGAGTTTTTTTACACTGAGGCTGTTTTCGGAGGTAGGTTGGAAACCCATGATGATGAATCCAATAAGGGTTAGACCATCTCTGTAGTACTACTACTACTACTATTTAGCATTTCTATAGAGCTACAAGGTGTACGCAGCGCTGCACAAACATAGAAGAAAGACAGTCTCAAAGAGCTTACAATCTAATCTGTATGTGACCTGGATTCTTGAGGTTTCATTTTGGTAAATTTAATATTTTTTTGGAAAGCTCCCTACCTAATAGAATCTAATTAGTGAGCTTTTTTTCGATTTAGTTTCATATATTTGTGCTCTCTAGTTCATTGTGCATATATACTCCAAATTGGGCACCATGTATAGAAAAGTGCTTAACACTGGGATCGGCACAAGGATTTACAACAACCTGGTGTAAATCCCTGTGCCTAAATTAGTCGTGTGTTGGTCATATTCTGTAACAATGCACGCAAATTCTTGAAACGCCCATGGCCACACCCCCTTTTCAAATGCACACACTAGAATTTAAGTGCACATATTTACAGAATACACCTAGCAAGATGCACACATAAATTCTATGTTGCTAATTAGCACTGATAATTATTAGCTCCCAATTATCAGTGCTAATTGGTTCGTGATTTGATTAAATTGTGTGTGGAATTTGGGCACTTGCTCCAATTTCCACACACAATTTTGAGCGTGAGTGTATTATTTCTCAGTGGTTTGCACTGTTTCAAAGAGTGAACGCTATTTATAGGGGAAATGAAATTTCTGGGGTTTTCCTATCATTTGTGCCAAAAATATGACACAAAATGACATGGGAAGTGTCATTTCAAATGAAGGCATAATCCAAATAAACTCCATACAGACACAGACAGCATAATCTATTTTTACAGTACATCAGGAAAAAATACAAATTGCATATGAAAAGAAAAACTTACAGTGATCAGAGAGCTCCATGCCAGAATGTTCCATTATATACTTTTTTGTTTATTTGCACAAATTTTTTATTTATTTATTTTTTGTTACATTTGTACCCTGCGCTTTCCCACTCATGGCAGGCTCAATGTGGCTTACATGGGGCAATGGAGGGTTAAGTGACTTGCTTAGAGTCACAAGGAGCTGCCTGTGCCTGAAGTGGGATTTTTTTAAATTACATTTGTACCCCGCGCTTTCCCACTCATGGCAGGCTCAATGTGGCTTACATGAGTTCCTCAGTTCCCCAGGACCAAAGTCCACCACCCTAATCACTAGGCCACTCCTCCGCTCCACAATTATATTTCATCTGAACCAGGTGAATTACAGAAAAAACATCCATAATTAAAATAAGAAATAAAAAGGTGCATCTATAAGCCTGCACTCTGTTTTATTTATTTTTTATATTTAATTAACAATTTCTAGATCAAACTATCCCACGTACTGAGCGGTTTACAACTTAACATACATATTAAGATCCAAATAAAGCAATACTTATTACCAGACTAATAACTATACAATAAAACAAATAAAATGCCAGTATTATTCATTCATTCAAAAGCAGCTGTTGGTAGAAAAAACTGGAATTAAAAGGAGGTAAACCAGAACTGCCCAAGCTAGACCCTGATGACCTGGAGCCATTTGGTCATCACGCATTAATTTTTGCAGCCAGAACATTTTTTTCAATGCAGAATATTCCTGCACATACGGGGAAGCAGAGAAGATAGCATTAAGAAACTTGAATGATTTTCAAACTATCTCCAGGGCTACTTTTTCATGTTACCTTCTAAATGAGGAGATGCCACATATTTCTCCCCTGTGGCAAAATGAACCGGCTGGAGGTGCATCTTGGATTAGGCGGTAACAATCCACTGGATAATGAGGCAGAAGTAATCAATAAGCAACAGAGCTGCTGATTCTTTCATATTTGGTTTTGTTTTCTGTGTTATTTTTCTTACCCATTAATCTGCTGAGAGAATCTGATAACATATCCAGCAGGCAGGTCAGGAAGGGTGAGCGAAGCTGAATGGAGATGCAAGGCACACATGATGTATGGGAATACACTGTACGGTCCTTTCTTCTTTGTAGACAATTGAATCTCTGTTCTATCTGATTCAGCAAACTGATTTAAAAGCTTGCATTTTGTTTACCTAGGTCCTTTTTCAATAGCAGGTGTTTATCACCATTAATTCAGTAAGTTTCTTTGGCTTGAAGACAAAGCAGTATGCATCTAAATACCTAGTTCTACCTGTAGGCATCTTGCACTCCCACCCACGTGAAACTGTTAATGTACTGTGACCCATAAAACCTTTTCTCATCAAATGTATACAGATTTAATGATGGAGTGTGACTCTGCAGAGGGCTAAATACGTCCAAGGTGCCCCTTCCATTATCAATTATATAAGACAAGTCATTGCAAACCTTGCTGGAAAAATGGTAGCAAAGTTTGCACTTTAAGTAGCTCAAGTCAGCCTTAATGGAATATCATTAAACATGGAGCCTGTTTCCTAGAGTAACTGAATTTAAATCAGGCAAGTATCAGAATGTTCGTATAATTGCTAGCACAACCTAAAATGTTATGAGATCTTTGTGGATGCACTGCTTAAGAAAGAGGATGGTATGATTTTCATAGAAAATAGAAATAGGCCTTTTGTTGTTTAGTCATTTCTTTGGCTGATCTAGGGCATTTTCAAGTTCTCCTCAAGGGTAACTTGCAAAGCCCTTCCTGCACTGCTTGTATGTGCATTAATATAGCCACAGGTTCCTGAGAACAGGGAGGGGATAGGGGTTGCAATTGCATGCAAACTTCTGGATTTTCCAAGCGTATGTCTGTATGTTATTGTCAGAAAAATGAAGGGGTCCTTTTACTAAGGCGCATCTAAAAGTGGCCTGCGCTGGTGTTGGTGCGTGTTTTCGACAACGCTGGACCATTTCCTTAGCATGCCTGGAAAAAAGGCTTTTTTTTTTTTGCTGGAAAATGGATGTGCAGCAAAATTAAAAGGGAAACGGGACTTGATATACTGGGACATAGACTATAGAAGTCCACCCAGCTCTGTCCTTATGCTCCAACTGCTGGAGTTGCCATCAAACCTCATTCCATCCTATCTGAATCTGTCATGTCATTTGCAGGACACAGACCATAAAGGGAAATGGAAATGGGACTTGATATACCACCTTTCTGAGGTTTTTGCAACTACATTTGAAGTGGTTTATATATATTCAGGTACTTATTTTGTACCAGGGGCAATGGAGGGTTAAGTGACTTGCCCAGAGTCACAAGGAGCTGCAGGGGGAATTGAACTCAGTCCCCCAGGATCAAAGTCCAGTGCACTAGCCACTAGGCTACTACTCCACCAGTGCACATCCATTTTTGGCCTGAGACCTTACCACCACCCATTGACTTAGCTCTAAGGTCTCACGCGCTATCTGGGCGGTAAGCATTCAATGCGTGTAAACTGCTGATTACCACTGGGTAAGTGCTACGCGGTAGAAAACAGAATTTATTTAAGCACATAATCACCGCCATACTGGGAAATACCAAGGGTTCCATCAAGCCAGCATTCTGTCTCTGACAGCGGCCAATCCAGGCTTCAAGAACCCGCAACCAAAAAAAAAAAAAATTTTTTAATAATGTTCAATGGATTTTTCCTCAGGAATCTGTCCAAACCCCCCTTAAACTCCGTAAGGCCAGCTGCGGTCACTACATTCTCCAGCAAAGAGTTCCAGAGTCCAACTACACGCTGAGTAAAGAAAACTTTCTCCTATTTGTTTTAAATCTACATATTCTAGCTTCATCTGTGTCCCCTGGGTCTATTATTGTTTGAAAGTGTAAACAAATGCTTCACATCTGTCTGCTCATTATCTTGTAGACGTCTATCATATCAATATATATCATATTTTCTACCGTGTGTTTTGGGCATGTGCCAAAAATGGAATTACCACCCGGGACACGCGGTAGATGGGTTGTAGTGCCAATTTGACGAATGTTGGACGCACGTGGGCAACTACAAGCCTTAGTAAAAGGGCTCCTCAGTGCGCGGAATAGTTTTCCTGGGGTAATTTTTCAAAGCAAACTTATATCTGAGCTTTCTTTGAAAATCTAGCAGAGTCCACATACCTGTGCATACTTTTCTTTAATACAGGCAGTTAGAAAATTTCCCCAAAATTCCTTTACTACCTTTTTTTTAAATTTTGACCCCACAGTGCAAAGATGTCAAGATCAGGGTCGGATTAACACTATATAGGGCCTTAGGCAAATATATATTTGGGGGTCCCACCCCCAGCATCATTTCACTTCTCCAGAAGACAGCAGACCCTTGACACTTTCCCACATTCTTCAGTCTTACTCCTTTTCAATGATCTCCCCCCCAGAACACTCACTACTTCCACTGATTCTTTCAAAGACCCTGTGCAGAACTCAGCTTCCCTCACAGCCCTTGCAGCAAAGCCCCCTCCGTCCTGTGACTAGAAGCCTGTCCATTGGCTGGATCTTACCACAGCCTCTCTGCACTGGAAATGGGGAACATGTGGAGCTGTAGTGGGTTAAACACTGAAATATATCGAAACAGGCACTTTGCAAATTTTTAGAGTCCTGAAAAAATCCATGCACCTAGCAATCCTATTCTCCTGAATCCTGAGCACACCTGACACGCCCCCCCCCCCCCCCCCCCCCCTAAACATTTGGGCCTAAAGCTTATGCCTATTTTGCTTGTACCTTACTCTGGTCAAAACCCAGTTTTCCAAATCTAATGAGATGTTTAAAGTAGCCTGAAACAGATCAAGTACCAAATGGTTTTCTATGAGTAGCTTCCTGAGCCTGTGTCCTGGCAAAGTAGGGGAGTCAATGGACGGGGCTCAGTGTTTGTGCTTCTTCCTTGCAGGAGTAGCCTAGTGGTTAGTGCAGTGGACTTTGATCATGGGGAACTGTGTTCAATTCCCACTACAGCTCCTTGTGACTCTGGGCAAGTCACTTAACCCTCCATTGCCCCTGGTACAAAATAAGTACCTGAATATATGTAAACCACTTTGAATGTAGTTGCAAAAACCTCAGAAAGGCAGTATATCAAGTCCCATTTCCCTTTCCTATTTTAGATTCTACATGGAATGTTGCTAGTATTGAGATTCTGTTGCTATTATTTGAGATTCTACATGGAATGTTGCTATTCCACTAGCAACATTCCACGTAGAAGCCTGCTCTTGCAAATGCGGCTGCGCAGGCTTCTGTTTCTGTGAGTCTGACGTGCGTCAGACTCACAGAAACAGAAGCCTGCGTGGCCGCATTTCTGATCTGCAAGGGCAGGCTTCTACATAGAGTGCTGCTAATGGAGAAGTAGGCTAGTGGTTCGTGCAGCAGACTTTGATCCAGGGGAACTGAGTTCAATTCCCACTGCAGCTCCTTGTGATTCTGGGCAAGTCACTTAACCCTCCATTGCCCCTGGTACAAAATAAGTACCTGAATATTTATTTGTACCCCACATTTTCCCACCTATTTGCAGGCTCAATGTGGCTTACATTATATATGTAAACTGCTTTGAATGTAGTTGCAAAAACCTCAGAAAGGCAGTATATCAAGTCCCATTTCCCTTTCCCTTCCTTTGCACACTGTGAGGCCACATACCTCACTATGCCCTGCTTTTTATAATCGACCTTTACCATAAATATTGCAGGAATGCTGCTGATTGTACTCAGGACAGACAGACACCCTTTTATTGCTTTCCAGGATCTAAACTGCTAGAGACTGTAGCAAATCACTGCTGAAGACTGGCATGACATATGTCGCATGTACAGAAGCATCTACTGTGAGAGTAACAATTGCAAGTTTCCCTCTTCCTAGAAGCTAAAGGGAGATAAAAACTATCATGACTCTTCTTTTATATAAAAAGTAATCATAGGAGGAAGCGTGAAAATAAATCTTCACTCCTATAGCAACATTCAGAGTTAGTCAGCGGACACTGAAAAGGTACTTCTGATATCTGTGCACACTAGAAAGCAATTTAAATTGTTCAAGGGGCAAATGCCATATACAGCATCCCAAGCATCAGTAAACCAGGCCGAACGTGGAAGCTATTCGACCATACATCACCAGTCTGTCAAGATCAAGATGGTAAAAGATGATAATAATCATCATAATCAACCTACCAAACTTAGGAGGTCCTTTTACAGAGCTCGCTCTTACGGGACTACACTGGCCGGATATGGCTTGTGCCAGCGGTAACCCGACACTAATCAGGCATTGCCAAATGCTGCACGGTTACCGCCAGGTTAGCGGGGAGCCCTTATCACCACCTCAGTGGGTGGCGGTAAGGGCTCCCCACCACATGGGCCATGCGGTAAGAGTTCTCTTACCGCATGGCCAAGTGTGTCTGGGGCATTTTGACCTACTGCACTAAAAAGGGGCCCTGGCGCTTGGGAAAAACGGCCCCCGCTGCTAGCGTAGGGCCCTATTTTCCCACAGCTTGGTAAAAGGACCCCTAAATTTGCTGAGGCTGCTGTATAATTAAAAGCTCAGTGGCAAACGTGAGCTAAAGCCCCAGAAGAGCCCTGGTAATTGAAGCCCTGATAAGAAGGATTTGGTGATGTTTCATTATATGCACACAGTATTGCAGATTCCAGTGAAATCCCAGGATGGCAGTGCAGGGATTCATCGACGAGTAAAATACGTCTGCTCTGTCCCTCACTGTGCACAAAAGAGCCCTCAAGACTGGAAACAGTGTTGAAATGTTTAATACAAAAGACCCGACACAGCCGTGTTTCAAGCGCAGAAAAGCACCTGCCGCAGGGGTCAAACCAACATACTCTTGATTGAAAATGAAATCCAGAACAGTCCTTTCTAACAGCACATCAAGTTCAGCAATAGGTTATGCCAAGCACAATGACAGCTTTCAGCAACCTGCCGGGGTTGGACACTTGGACATATTTGGTATAACCTATTGCTGAATTTGATGTCAATACTGGAACAGACCGCAGGTCCATCAAGCCCAGTATCCTGTTTCCAACAGTGGCCAATCCAGGTCGCAAGTACCTGGCAAGATCCCCAAACAGTCTGTTATAAAAAGTAGACCGATACACATATATAAAAACAAAGAAATAATTTATTCAAACTTTGATCCAGAGCAGTGTCTGTTAACAAGCACAGCTTTTTTGAAGGGGTAGTTGATCACCCCTGATTTTTAGTTTTACCCCTGACGCAGCCTGAGGGCGAACGTGGCCACGTCGGGTACTGCTTTTATCTTGGTTTGAATAAATTATTCTTTGTTTTTATATATGTGTATCGGTCTACTTTTTATAACAGGACTTTTATGTAGCAAGTAGACTGTTGCCTTTTGTGTTTTTTCTTAAGATCCCCAAACAGTACAATACATTTTATGCTGCTTATCCCAGAAATTAGCAGTGAGTGAAGAAATATTTTCTCTGATTCGTTTTAAATTTACTTCTTTGTAGTGTGTAGACTTCAGTTCTTTTCTTGGAAACAACAGGACTATATAATAAGGCCTCATAACATGCTTTCCGCTTGATTACTCTATAATTATCAGGATAAGCAAGGTTTTCATCTGATTGTGACAAGAAACAATTTATTTGTTAGGTGCATGTACTTTTCTGCAAGACATTTGTTAGGTCTGAAAGTTAAGAAAAGAAACTTGATTTTGCTACAGGGTAACCATCTTTCCAGGAAGATTCACAAATGTTTACATTATTTTTTTTTTCAATATTTGGCCAGTCCTCCCAGTAAAGCCCAGAGCAGGTTACAATATATAATATACTAGTAAAAAAGGCCCGTTTCTGTAGGCAAGGAAACGGGCCTTAGGCAGGCAATCCCCCCCGTGCTACGGCCCCCTCGAACCCTCCCGCGAACCTGTCGATCCCCCCCCCCCCCCGCCGGAACGCCGAAACTGCCGCCGCCGTTGTTGTGCTACCTTCCCTTCCCGTAGGTTGTTCAATCATCTTCTTAGAAAAGTTTAACTCCGTGCGTCTGACGTCAGACGCACGGAGTTAAACTTTCTAAGATGATTGAACAACCTACGGGAAGGGAAGGGAAGGTAGCACAACAACGGCGGCGGCAGTTTTCGGCGTTCCGGCGGGGGGGGGATCGACAGGTTCGCGGGAGGGGGCGGGTTTCGAGGGGGCCATAGCGTGGGGGGGGGTGACAGCTGATTCCGAGGCAGTAGGAGGAGTAGGAAACACGCTGCGCGTGTTTCCCTACTCCTCCCCTTGCCTTGCAATCAGCTGTGTTGACGTCAGTGAGTCCTGCGTGTCTGCCTCGCAGACCACTTGCAGCCAGGGACCCATGGTCCCAAGCATGGAACGTTGGAGGTGAGAATTATTATATAGGATATATATATATAATCAAACAAAGCAAATACAATTAAAATGTCATAAAATCTAAAATTGTTCTTTAAAATCTACAATTCTCAGTCAAACAGCAATAGCTTTCTTAAACCCCAGTAAGATCACCAATAGATCTACAAAAAGAAGGAATTTTATCCATGAGAAAGCAACAAAGCAGGGCTGCCGAGAGACTGAGCCGGGCCCGGGGCATGCCATCGCCGCCAGGCCCGCCCCCCCCCCCCACCCATCACTGCTGCCCCCCAGATTGCTACCGCCCCTCTCCCAGATCGCGCCACCCGGCACAATTGGAAATACCTTGGCTGGTGGGGATCCCAAAGTTCCCACCAGCAGAAGAGTCTTCTCCTCCACTCCAGTGCTGCTCTTCTTCACAGTTCTGCCATGTGACCTGTGTGGATTATTTGTAGTAAATAATTAGCAGATTTAGTACACACATCTTCAGCTTTAGATTGTTAATTTCTTTCTTCATCTCTCTCTCATTCACCCCTGAATAATTCACTGCTGAGTCACTTTAAAGTTGAAGTAACAAAACATCTGTTTACTCACAGTTTGTAGTTAGATTATAATCAGACAGGCTTATATTTACATATTACTATACATTTGTCTTATCAGCTCCTTCCATGTGCTTAGATGTAATGGATGCTCACACCACCATAGATCCTCTCAGGTTAGGAGAGATCATGAGCTCCATGTGCTCCATGTGCTGCATCTGCTGCATCTGCTGTGTCTAAACCCCCACAGGAAGTTGCATAGCAGTGTGACCTCTCTAAGTAATTCACATCAGAGGTCACAGAGTAATCACAGAGAAATAATAGGTGACAGGCAATGCATGTAAAATACAATACATTCCAACAAACCCCTTCTCATGCATAACTGTCATGCAATATTTATTCATACAAAGTCCAAGCTTTATACGCAAATTCACAAAATGTTCTCTGGGTAACGGTTTGGTCATGATGTCAGCTGTCATCTCACTGGTGTGACAATAGTGTAGACTGATGACCCCTTCTTTCGCCAACTCTCGCACGTTGTGGTATTTCGTTGCGATGTGCTTGGTGCGTGACTGAACCTTGTCATTCTGTGACAGTCGGATGCAGCTCTGATTATCTTCCATTATCTGGATTGGTCTCTTTTCAGCTATTCCGAAATCCAGCATAAGTTTTTCAATCCACATCAGTTCTCTGCACGCTTCCGATACGGCCACATATTCAGCTTCTGTAGAAGACAAACTCACAATACTTTGTTTATGACTGGCCCATGAAATTTGTACATTTCCATACATAAACACATATCCACTTGTGGATTTATAATCAGAATGATCCCCTGCCCAATCTGAATCACAGTAACATATTAGTTTGGATTACTATTGGCTGAAATCTTTAATTTACAATCAATGGTACCCTTTAAATACCTTACCATCCTTTTAACTGCAGTCCAATCTGATTTGGTAGGTGAGCTGACCCTTCTGCTCAAAATTCCTACTGCATTTGCTATATCAGCCCTGTATGTGGTAGCTAGATATAAAAGCTTACCTATGGCTGATCTATATTGGATGTTATCTGGTAAAGGTTCTCTTACTGTTTCATCCTTCAGAAAATCAGTGATCATGGGAGTGCTTACAACTTGGGCATCTTGCATACCTAAACTTTCAATAAGCTCATTTATTTTCTGCTTCTGGCTTAGAAGATAAGAACCATCATTTTGTTCTCAATTTCTATACCAAGATAGTATGACACATTACCAAGTTCTTTTATCTCAACATTGAGGTTTAAATATTTTACAATGTCCTTGTACTCTTGCTCACTTTCGCTTGCAATGAGCAGATCATCAACAAAAGCTAAATGTATGCATATTGTCCATTTGTGCACCTAGTGTACAAACATTTATCTGCTTCACCTTGCTTAAATCCTAAATTGTCAATATTTCATGCAATTTGTCATTCCAACATTTCGCACTTTGCTTTAATCCATAAAGACCTTTGTTTAATTTACACACTAGCTGTCTTTGTTTTGTATTTATGAAACCTGTTGGCTGTTCCATGTACAAGTCTTCAGTTATTTCTCCGTGAAGAAATGCTGTTTTCACATCAACGTGGTTGACTTGCATGCCTTTTGAGACTGCAATGCTCAGAAGTGTTCTAATTGTCGTGTGTTTCACTACAGGTGCAAACACTTCATCAAAATCTTCTCCATATTTTTGAAGATATCCCTTTGCCACTAATCTGGCTTTATACCTTTCCACTTTTCCTGTGCATTCCTTTTTAACTTGAATACCCATTTGCATCCTATAGCTTTCTTGCCAGGAGGTAATTTGTAAGAATCCAAGTATTATTTTTATCCAATGCATCAATTTCTTCTTGTGCAGCTTTATGCCATTCAGCAGCTTCTTCTGCTGGCATTTTCTCAATCTCATCCCATGTTAAGGGCTCTTGAGCTTCTGCTGACTTTGTTAGGTAAGACAGTCTTGGGGGTGGAACACCTTTGTTTTCCCTGGATGAGCGTCTGACAATAGGTTGGTCTGACCTTTCCGCATCCTCTAAATCTGAGAGTTCTTCTCCAATTGATTCCCCTTCTCCAACTGTACTGTCTTCTTCAATGATCCTTTCTGTGTCTGTTTCCTCTGCCTGTTCCTCGTTAGATACAGATGAGTTGCTTTCAGACATCTGCCTTGGTATGGCATTTATATACACTGGCATGTCTATTATGGTTCTAGTTTCATATTCTGGATGATAAGGCTCATCTGGGATAATCCAGCCTTTATCAACCCTTTTGTTTTCATCAAATATGTAACATGTCTTATGCCAACAATGCCAGTTTTCAGATTCAAAATTCTATATCCTTTGTGTCCTGGAGCATAGCCAACTAAAATGCCCCTTTCTGTTGTGGAATCCAGCTTATGCCTTCTTTGCTTTGGTACATGAGCATATGCTGTACTTCCAAATGTTCTTATGTGTGACAGGTTTGGCTTCCTACCATGCCATGTCTCATGTGGTGTGCGCTCAGCGCCTTTAGTTGGCATTCTGTTTTGTAGGTACACTGCTGTGAGAATGGCTTCCCCCCATAGTCTTTTAGGGAGATTGCTATCTGACAGCATACATCTGGTCATTTCCACAAGTGACCTAAATTTTCTCTCTGCAACAGAATTTTGCTCTGGTGTATAAGCTACTGTTGTGATATGCTGAATGCCTTCTTGTTCTAGAAATGTGCGCATGCTTTGTGAAGTGAACTCACCACCATTGTCGGTCTGAAGAACCTTTGGTTTTCTTTCAAATTTATTGCTCACCATGGCTACGTATTTCTTCAGCATGTCTGTGACTTGACTTTTCTCTTTCAGCAAATAGACCACACAGTATCTAGAGAAATCATCCAAGAATATTAGCACAAATCTGTTATTTCCCAATGATGGGATATTAAACGGTCCACATAAGTCACTGTGTATTAAGTCCAGCACTTTATTACTCCTATTTCCTGTGTATGCAGGAAATGAGGGTCTTACACCTTTTTGAGTAACACAGTCTATGCATTTCTCCATTTTACCTGCATCTGCACTTATCTGAATGCCGGTGGCCAGTTGCTTACTGTAAGATCCTGGATCACCTTAGAATCACGATGTCCCAGGCGGCGGTTGCCAGATTTCCGGACTATATTTACCATCATTCTTCCTTACTTGCGCCATATGTGAGGCTTCACCTGAAATGTTCAGCTTATAAACATCATTATGCATAAAAGCTTCAGCATACACTTCATCATTTTTAGAGATTGTGCACTTACTGTTTTCAAAATGAATCACAAATCCCTTCTTATCTAATGTAGATACACTAAGCATATTGCAAACTGCTTGGGGAATATACAAGACATCACTTACAGGAATTTCTTTAACTTCATTAGACACTTTGCATTTAAGAATCCAATACCTTTTGCTTGGATCTTAGCAGTCCCTGCGTTTGCAGTTTTAAGAATACCTTCCTCTGGACACATTTCCTGAAAGAAATCCTTACAATTGGTTTAAATGGCATGTGCTCCCTGAATCCAAAATCCAAGTACTTTCATTTGAATTATTATTTACCATAGTCAAAGATTTTTCTGCCATTAGAAAGCCCTTGTGTTTATCTTTGTCCTTCATACATTTCCTGGTTTGAAAATTCTTTAGTTCCATTGGCTTAGGTGAGCTAGAGGGAGTGTTTTGTGTTTCCTTACACCATTTAGATACATGTCCCTCCTTTCCACATGAGTAGCAAATCAGCTTGCCCTTGGGTGGAGTTTTCCCATAGCTCCGCCTTCCTCTGTTCTTTGCCAAGAAATTTGTTTCATTTCTCTCTGACTTGCTTTGAGAACACATCTCCTCAGAATCATTTATTATGCATTCCTGCCTTAGTTTTGATGTTGTCTGTTCAAAAGATTGCCCTTCAATGGCCTCATTTACAGACCTAAAAACATCAAACTTCTTTGATAGTGAGGTAAAAAGAAATGCTCTTTTCAATGCATCACACATGGGAATTCCAGAAAGTTCTAACTTTTGAAATGAAGACATAAGATGCATAATGTGATCATTACATTTACTTTTATCCCTTAATTTGGTTTCATTCATCCTCTGCCAGCCAAATTGGTTGCTGCTTTGCATATGTAGTTGCATACATAGTTCTCAGTTTATATAAAATGTCCTTTGGTGTATCTTTTCCCTCCACTAATATGGCTTGTTTCTCTGAGAGAGCTTCCAAAAGCATGCACTTCACATAATAGTTTGCATTGTCCCATTCAGCCATATTTTCAGCTGTTCTGTCTTGGTCTAAGCATATATTTAATCTTTTTGCTCGAAGGAGACATATGAATCTTAGTTCCCACTTCTGATAATTAAACTCAGTTAATCTAGGCACCTTGAGAGAATAGAACAATGGTGAATTTCTTCCCTCAGCCATTTTCTTAGCCTTCTGTCTGCTGTGTGGGGGGAGAGAGAGACAGACTGAATCTTTCCTTTAAAACTTAAGAGAAAAATGTGGCCTTTTTTTCTGCCTGGTAATATTTCTCTTCTTTTTCAATTCCTGGCCCTGGGCCCATAACCCTTTTGTTGGATTATTTGTAGTAAATAATTAGCAGATTTTAGTACACACAGCTTCAGCTTTAGAAATGTTAATTTCTTTCTTCATCTCTCTCATTCACCCCTGAATAATTCACTGCTGAGTCACTTTAAAGTTGAAGTAACAAAACATCTGTTTACTCACAGTTTGTAGTTAGATTATAATCAGACAGGCTTATATTTACATATTACTATACATTTGTCTTATCAGCTCCTTCCATGTGCTTAGATGGTAATGGATGCTCACACCACCATAGATCCTCTCAGGTTAGGAGAGATCATGAGCTCCATGTGCTCCATGTGCTGCATCTGCTGCATCTGCTGTGTCTAAACCCCCACAGGAAGTTGCATAGCAGTGTGACCTCTCTAAGTAATTCACATCAGAGGTCACAGAGTAATCACAGAGAAATAATAGGTGACAGGCAATGCATGTAAAATACAATACATTCCAACAACCTGCCCCTGCAGCTGCTTTTTATCTCAGGTCGCACATGCTCAGTTTCAAAACTGAGCATGCTCGCTTGAGGGGAAAAGCAGCCGCTTGGAAGGCAATGTGGCAGTCGCCTGTGAAGAAGATCTCTTTTGCCCGCTGTACCTGCTGCTCCTCCGGGTCCTCCCCAGCCTCCAAGGGGGTCATGGTGCCGGAGTTTTCTCTCTCCTGCTCCTGTCGGGATGCGATCATCCGGGTCCCTTCAGGAGCAATAGAGAGAGAGAGACCCGGGCCACCCTTGGAGGCCTGGGGAACTTCCCCCCCCCCCCCCCCCCCCCCCCCCCCCACCGGCGGCCCTGCACCAAAGAGAGAATATGAACAAAAACATGACCATTCAAAATGCAAAGATCAGAAGCCAATGTTCATTTTTAAGGAGAGGGTACAAGCAGTGCAAAGGGGTATTACAAGGAGGCTTAGCCCTATAGCTGTAATGTTCAGCCACTACACAGATAGCCCATGCATTTTCCTTTAGGGCCACAGTCAGCAGTAAATACATGTATTCAGGGTCACTATCTGTATAGTGGCATTGATTATATGTATTTTTTTGAAACATCACAGCCAGCATTAAAAAAAAAAAATCTGAACGCTCCTTTTCAACATAGTATTGGTCTACTCTTTGTCATTTAAGGGCTTCCCTGATTAAGGATATTCAGTGATGGGCAAAAGAAGAAATTGCTGGCTGCACTGTCCTTTATTAAATAAGCCATGTTTGATCTTGTCTTTAAAAATGAAATCCATTTCTCCTTTTGCTGAATACAATCAGTAACAGATCGAACAGATGACAGTTCTATTAAAACACAGTGCTCCGTGCCCCAGGACCTTTGCTCCCAGTTCAGGATCAGCAGCTGAAAATATTTTCCCTTTTCCCATGGCTGTACTCCGATTTGACTCACAAATGCTGTCTACACCCACCCCGCACTTTAGTGGTACAAAGTGACAATTGAAAACTCTCTAAATTGCCAATTAAGTATGAAATTCTGAGTAGCATTGTATAACCTGACCTCCGGACGTCTTGTTCTCCAGCATACCATAGTGATAAAATATAAAACACTTTCATACATGAGCTGTGCATGATCTGGGGTGTCTTGCCAAAGATTTTTCCATAAGCTACAGTGCATACATTTAAATGTTATAACTGGTGTTTAAAATAATGCTGACTGCAGAATTTATATATGGATCCCTTCGACTTTAAACTCTACAAGGACAGGGAAATACTTACAGTACCTTAATATGACTTGCCTTGAGCTACTACTGAAAAGGCACAAACCAAATCCCAAATCCCTCCTACTGCAAGCAGCTTTTAAAGGGAAAGTTCTTTGTACCCTTTCTTTCAGAATTTTTACAAAGATCAGAAGATGAATTTTAAAAAGTTGCCATAGAATGTGGTAAAGGTGGTTAGCTTAGCGGGGTTTTAAAAAGGTCTGGACGGCTTCCTAAAGAAAAAGTCCATAGACCATTATTAAATTGACTTGGGGAAATCCACTGCTATTTTTGTGATAAGCAGCATAAAATGTATTGAACTTTTTCAAGGTCTTGCCAGGTATTTGTGACCTGGATTGGCCACTGATGGAAACAGGATGCTGGGCTTGATGGACCTTTGGTCTGTCCCAGTATGGCAATTCTTATGTACTTATGTACACACAGACTGCACTAATGCTAATAGTTTAAAACTACTCCCTAGCAGGAATGATCTGACCATCCATAGAAATTATGCATTATTAGAGCTGGTGAATATTCCTTAAATTTTTCCCGGGATTCTATATAGCGTGTCTTAAGTTGCGCACACCAATCCACTTAACAAGCAATTCTTGACACTAATTGGCATTATGTGCAGAACTGTCTAAGTGTGTTCTATAACATGATGCGTGTAAGTTCAAAATCACATAGTTGAAAAGGGGGCATGGGCATGGAATGGGAGGTTAATGCACGCATCTACCTTTTCCTATATGAGCACACAACTCTGGAATGCGTTACCACGCAACCTAAAAGAGATCTATGAACTGACCAGCTTCTGCAAACTACTGAAGACTCATCTCTTTAACAAGATATACCACAAAGATCAACACATGTAATATCCTTCACATATATCCAGAAATGTCTTATAATGTATTCTGCTATACTACTATCATAGTTGAAAAGGGGGCATGGGCATGGAATGGGAGGGTCATGGGCATTTCTAAAATCTATGTGCATGGTTATAGAATACACCCGGTCTGCACCTAATTTAGGTGTCGGCATTTACACCAAGTTTTACTTGGTGTACTACTACTACTACTATTTAGCATTTCTATAGCTCTACAAGGCGTACGCAGCGCTGCACAAACATAGAAGAAAGACAGTCCTTGCTCAAAGAGCTTACAATCTAATAGACAAAAAATAAAGTAAGCAAATCAAATCAATTAATGTGTACGGGAAGGAAGAGAGGAGGGTAGTTGGAGGCGAGTGTAACTGCCTGTGACTAAATTTAGTCGCACAGATGGGCGCTCGGAGCATCCTATAAACCGTACGGAAATTTGGGCCTATTCTATAAAGTACACCTACATTTCTTTTTAATTTGCCAGAAGTCTTTATTGACAGTTCAAACAAGTGGGCAAAACATACAACATGTTGTTTACAGCAATATCCAATCTTTGCACATCCGATATTTAATTACATGTACAAAAGGGAGGTACAAGATTAAAAGTGCCTTCCCCACAATCCAAACTAGCGCAATATTGCTCAACCAAATTTGAGATTTTTTTCGTTTTATTCCCCAAACAACTTATAACAGTATCAAGCAACCTTTCTCCCCTCTCCCCTCCCCCCGCAACCCCGCTCTGTCGTTCAAGTAGACAGGTTAATAATTTCCTAAACCAAAGCCTTATAATAATCAAACTGAGCAATGCAAAATAAAAGGTTCCCACGTGGTTTCCCATTTATGTTTCTGGTGCCGACGCTCTGCTAGGAGCCGCTCCATTTCACAAATATACCACAGTTTATTAAGCCACTTCGTTAATGGGGGCACTGAATTCTGCTTCCAGTGTGCAGCAACTGTTACACGAGCCGCGCTCATTGCATACCTAACCAAAACAGAATTAGCAGCTGTTAAGCCCGGAATCTTTTTAGGAAATAGAAAATAAGCTGGTGCCCAATGTAAGGATAACCCCAACCACGTCTGTAATCTACAATGGATTGCTTTCCAAAAGGCTCTTACGTTACACAGGTCCACCACATATGACCTATTATGCCAATTTCTCCGCATCCCCTCCAACAAACACCCGACTGCGCTGGGTAGATGCGTCAAAGTCGAGCAGGTGTTAGGTACCAGCGAAATATTACTTTAACAGCATTTTCTCTAAGAGGCACCTGAAGAGACACCCTCGCCGAGGCCCTTTCCATGGTATCCCACTCATCCTCCCTTAGCTCCAGGTCCAGCTCACGGCTCCAGTTCCTTCTATGAAGGGTATACACTGAAGATTTTGAGCAAATATGCTTATAAAGACAGGTTATCAGGCCTCTCGTGGACCTGGAGTCCTCACATACTGTAAGTCCTCTAAGAATGAGTCCTCCCGCGTTACTAGCAAGCAAATAGATTTCCCACTAAGGAAGTGTGAGATCTGGAGATAAGCATACCTGTCATGTGTGATACATGGATACTCCTCCTTCAAAAGATAAAATGTTTGCAGAGACTCCTCCTCGAACATCTGACCCCAGGTCCTCAGGCCCTCCCTGTACCATCTACTAAACACACCCTGTGCATTCCCGGGAGGGAAAAGAGGATTATAAACTATAGGCGACAGATGAGACAGATTACTCTCCGGACGTGTGAAAAAAAGGCAGTGGCGTACCAAGGGGGGGGGGCGGTCCGCCCTGGGTGCACGCCGCTGGGGGGTGCCGCAGCGCGCGCCTGGCTCCAAGTTCGCTATCTTCGCTCGTTTGCTGCAGCTCCCTCTGCCCCGGAACAAGTTACTTCCTGTTCTGGGGCAGAGGGAGCTGCAGCGAACGAGCGAAGTTAGCAAACTTTTCGGAACCGACAGGCGCGCGCCGTGGCACCCCCCCCCCCCCAGCGGCATGCACCCGGGGGGGTGTCATTTGGCCAGGGGGGAGGTGTCATTTCACCAGGGGGGGGGGGCGCTGCACCCGGGGGGAGGTGCATCGGCGATCCGCCTCTGGTGCCATCCTGGCTAGGAACGCCACTGGAAAAAGGTGTCCCAGTAATAAAAGGTAGTGTAAATTGATGGGCACATCCCTGATCCCAGAGACCTATGCTTTCAAGGGAGCCACACTAACGCACCCAATGGCCTGACACCCAATGAAAATTGTTCCAAATGTACCCAAAACTTGTGTGGCAATGCATGATACCACTCTATTGCTGCACGCGCCTGGGCAGCCCTGTAGTACCAATAGCTGTTTGGGACTCCCATCCCACTCTTTTTCCTGTCTTGATATAAGAATGACCGAGGGAGTCGTGGGCACTTACCTGCCCATATGAAGCGCATTATGCAATCTTGCAAAATAGAAAGAATCCTCCTGGGTATCTTCAATGGGAGTACTTGGAACAAGTACAGGAGATGGGGTAATATGTTCATTTTAATCGTGGCTATTCTACCAAACCAAGACAAGGTCACATGCGCCCATCGTTCCAGATCCCCAGCTACAGCTCTAATCACACCTGGGTAATTTGCGGAGTACAAATCCGAAAAGCGTAGGTTCAACAAGACTCCCAAGTAACGGATTCCTTTCGCTGCCCAACGAAATGAAAATGAGTCCTGCAGTGTACTCACTAACCTTGGTGACAAAGTGACGTTAAGGGCCTCTGACTTAGTCATATTGATTTTGAATCCAGATACCACTGCATAATCATCCACAGTTTGAAGGAGATTTGGGAATGAGGTGACCAGACATGTTACAGTTAACAACACATTGTCAGCAAAGAGTGCCATTTTATGCTCTCTCTCCCCTATACAAACACCTGATATATCTGGGTTCGCACATACATTTGCCGCAAAGGGCTCCACAGCCATTGCAAAAAGCAGTGGGGACAGAGGGCACCCCTGGCGAGTACCTCTCTGCAATGTAAACATCTCAGAATTCCCCCCATTAATTCGCACACAGGCCTTAGGAGAGCTATAAAAAGCTCTAATCCAACCACAGAACAAGGGCCCTATTCCAAACTCTTCCAAAACCCAATACAGAAAAGGCCAATGCACCCTATCAAAGGCCTTCTCTGCATCCAGGCCAAGAAGGCACATCGGCACCCGATCTCTCCTTGTCAAGTACATTAAGTCCACCACTCGTCTAATATTGTCCATGGCTTGCCTCTGTGGCACAAAACCCACCTGGTCTGGGTGTATAAGAGTTGGTAAGATAGCTGTTAGGCGATTTGCTAACACTTTTGCTAAGATCTTAAGATCAGCATTCAAGATGGATTTAGGGTGATATGAGGCACATTCAGTGTGGTCTTTATCTGGTTTTGTTATTACTGCAATCCAGGCCTCCATCATTGAAGGGGGGTAAGAGCCCTCCTGTTCTAATCTGATTAAGTAAATCTGTAACCAATGGCACAAGTTCTAAAACAAATTTCTTATAAAACTCATTAGGAAGACCATCTAGACCAGGCGATTTATGTGAGGGTAACCTTTTAATAACATTTTGAATCTCTATTGATGTTATCATTTTATCCAATTCAGCTACCTGTACTGGGGTAAGTGTTGGTAGATTACTAGATGTCAGGTATTCATTGATAGCTTCTGGTGCGGGACAAATCTGCGATTATAACGTTTGATAGAATTGCTTAAACTGCTTGCGTATCTGAGTGGTTGTATTGAGTAGGCTCCCTTTACCATCTCAAACTCGCACAATTGTGCAATCCACCTTTTGTTTACATAACCTTATAGCAAGAATACACCCTGCTTTATTGGTAAATTCAAATACACAGACCTTCTGTTCTAGCTTGCAGCATGCTCAATTGTTCTGAGTAAATGGCATCCAGCTGAAGTTGCAATTCACGCAGCTCCTGCATTGTTTGGGGGGACTGTTTTTGCCTTATGACTTGCTTCTAGACATTGAATTCTATCCAAACACTTCACCAACTGCGCCATCCGGTGACGAGCCTATCTGCTAGCTACTTATAAGAATATCCTCTAGATACCGCTTTCATGGCATCCATGTATTCCTTCAGCATATTTTATAATGTTCCACCACCTCCATATCCTGCAGGATGCCTACATTCATAATCCATCTTTTGTCCTGGACCTCTGGCCTAATAGACAGCAAAGAGGCCCACGCCGGCGCGTTATCTGATATGGTTATACTGCCAATACCCGCCTCCGGACCCATCTCAACCAACTTAGTGTCGAGGAAAATGTGATCAATACGTGAATAGGAGTCGTGGATATGAGAGTGGTATGGGTAATCTCGGTCTCTTTGGTGTGTAAGTCGCCATATATCTAAAAGTCCTAAGGAATGTACAAGCGAGCCCAGGGCAGATGACAATTTGGAGTCTCCAATGGGGGATGCCCTAGTGCGGTCCCGAGCTGTGTCCATTTCTGCATTCAGTCCCCCCCCCCCCCCCCCCCCCCCCCCCCCCATTATCAGGGAACCCTGAGTGAATTCAGAGAGGGTACTCCGCACACGAGTATAGAAATTCTCTTGTTTCTCATTCGGGAGCATATATTGTTGCCAAGGTGACATCTGTTTCATCAATAACCATATGGGTATATAGAAATCTCCCTCCCGGGTCTCTCTTTACTTAATAACCCTGACAGGCACTGAGGAGTTGAATTAGTACTGCCACCCCTCCTCTCCTAGAGGACTCAGATGAGGCAAACCAAGCAAGTGGGTAGCTAAGGTGAGTGAGAAGCCTCTCGTGCGCCCCAACGAAGGTGCATCTCCTGCAAAAAAAACAATATGCGTCTTAAGCTATAATAAATATTTAAAGAGCTTTTGTCGTTTCTGAGTCATATTAAGGTCTTTGACATTGTATGACATTACCTTTAAGTCAACACTCATCAACAACCAGTATTTCGTGATATGCACATGTTAATGGGAAGTTCCAAGCATCTATTCCACTTCAAACATAAAAGCTTTTCTGGTCTTAATTACAAACAATTTTATAACCTGTTCGCAACCACCCAACAAACCCCTGCTTACCCTCCCCACCCCCACTCACTAGACAGCAGACCCAAATCCCCTGAATAGGATTTTAAGAAAGTGAACCTCCTCACCCCAGACAACCCCGCCACTTACATGCCCCTCCCCTTCCCACAAGCTTTTCTTCCCCTAACATCCAACAGCTTCCCTTCCTCTCCCATGGTCACCTTCCCACCAGACACCTCAGTCCTCATCCACACACTCTTTCATTTGAAACACACGTAGTCACCTTCCCATACCATCCCACCCCCCCCACCCCCCCACACACACAAATTCACTCTCACTACCCGTTTCCTTACCATTGATACGTCCCATACACACTTCTCTCACACTGAGCATAACCACAATATACATCCATCACAGAAGAACAGTTACATAACTCTCGTTCCTCCAGGTGACTCAGCAGGTACTCAGTAGTAAACAGATGAGCTGTCCAAATTATGTCTCTACAACAGGAGTGCTAGCTTTTTGCAAAGTCTTCTTAGAGGACGCGGGCACCCTCTGCCATCTTTCAAGCCTTGCTCACGTTGCAGGAGCCATCGTATTTGGTGGGGCAGCTGATGTTACCAAGCCCGCTGCATGCAGTAATTCCCAGGCATTCGCCAATGACTGTACTTGATGCTTTGTACCCTTCAGCGCACAATGCAATGAAAATGGAACCCCCATCGATATGTGACCTTCTCCTTGTTTAGTATATCCAGTGCTGGTTTCATTAGTCTCCTCTGCTGCAACGTATATTGAGAAAGGTCCTGATACACTGCGATCTTAGATCCACTGTACTCCAAGTTCAGCATATTTCGTGCTCGAGTAAGTACAAGTTCTTTCTCCGCAACTTTGCAAAAGCACGCGACTATGTCTCGCAGCTTGTTATCTGCACGTTGGCCCAAAGACCGATGTGCTTTTTCTAGCTCCACAGGGGCTGCTCCCGCTTCCGATCCCAGCAGGGTTGCACATAGAGAGCGAACAATCACCTGCACATCTTCAGTCAGGCCTCCTTCCAGAACCCCTCTAAACCGAAGGTTGTTCCGGCGGCCTCTATTTTCCAAATCATCCATTTTATATGCTCTCTCTCCGTACACTTCTTTTCCAAGTCATGTACGTTGGTAGTATGAGTATGAAGCGTTTCTGCTTGCTTCTCTAGTTTCAGTTCTACGTCCTCTACCCTTCCCCCCAGCTCATGGAGGTCAGAACTTAGCGCCGCCATACTGTCCAGGATTTCCTCCTTGGAGGTTTTAATTTCTCCTGACTTCTGGTCAAAAATTTGCGCCAGCTCATTAGAGATTCCCTTCTTTGATGGTGGCAGTCTCACTTTTGCCAGGCATAACGCTGAGTCTGAGTCAGACTGAGACAATCTAGCTGACGACACATGGCGACTCACCGCCCTGCTCCCTGATCGCCCTGCCAAGCGTTCCAGGTCTTTCTTCTGCGTGGAGGCAGACTTACTCATTGACACAGATGTACTATATGCTCGTCAGAACCTTTTTCCACAATTTACAGATATCGATGGCGTTGGATTTGCAAATAATTGTGCAGGAGGCTCAGGACTTCAGCAACTAGGCTGCCATTTCGTGTGATGATGTCACTTCCCCAAAGTATGCCTACATTTAGGTGTATTTCGTTTCAGTGCTGATTATTTTAGGCATTGTATATGGAATCTTGTACTTTATGTATATTCAGTACCACTGTTCCTAAAAGTGGTGGCACTGGATGAATGTAGAGAGAGGCAACCGTCCTAACTATAAGGAGAGCTGGTGATCTTCAGCCACTATTCTTACAGCTGAAAGGTTTCATAAGAATAGCCTTTTAGTGAGCCTAAATTAAACTGCTTAGCTCCACAGATACACCCTAATTCTAATGCTGCACACCCAAATTTGTGACTAGTGCCCAAATTTGCACATGCAACTTATAGGTAAGGTCAGTTGCGTGTGTAAGTTAATATAATAATGAACTGATAATTGGTGTTAATGAACAATAATAGGGGTTGAGGGTTTGGAAGCAGGGCTGGCTTAATGATTGGGCAGGTAAGGCTTTGGCTCAGGGTGCCAGTGAGTAAGAGCGCCAAAATAACCAGGTTAAGCCTTTTCTCCTCCCCCCCCCCCCCCGTCCAGTCTCTCCCTTTCTCTCTTCCCCCTCCCTGTAGGTCTGACACTGTTCCCTCACCTCTCTCACTCCCCCCCCTCCCCCGTCATCTTTGAAGTTTATGTTGGTCGCCGGTAGGAGTAGCAGCAGAATGACAGGCTGCCTTTGGCCAGCCCATGAGAGGGGTAGATGCTGAATGAGAGGGAGGGGGAGGGGTGCCAGAAGCAATGCAATAGGGGTGGGTGGCACCGCCAAAACAAGTTGTCTCAGGGCGTCACTATCCCTTGAGCTGACCCTGTTTGGAAAATGCTGGTTGGGAGGGGTAAGGGAATCTTGATACTGATCAGGGGTGAAAGTGTTGAGAATGCGATTAGGAAGGATCATGTTTTTGTGTTTTAAAGCAGTTTGCCATGGTAAATGCATGAAGGCAGCACATATGCACTCACCGACCCTCAAAAAGGAGGTAGTTAAGCACACCCACACTATCTGCAGTGGTGACAGTGCAAGGTAACTTACCATGCACCAACTGCCAGTGTCACTACTAGAAATTTTGACATAACCCTAGTCTGCCATGAGACAGTTACACCTGGAACTGAACTGAAGGTGTGGAAAGATTTAACCAGTAATAACCGAAAAAGGTGCTCTTGCGTTCTATGAAGAGTATTCTCCATTTCTGCAAAATGGAAGAGTGTGTTTGAAATTAGGGTGCTGGCAACATTTTTCATTGGTTGCCCGAGGCCAGTGCTTTACAGTGGTTTATGAACGCATGACTGATAATGACTTCTCAAGAGAACACATGAAAGAACTTGAAGGTTCCAGTGAATAGAAGTACAAAATCTGCCTTGATGGTATCGTGTGCTAATTGCTGTTGTCCCAGGAACTGTTCAAGCATATAATGAGAATTGTGTTGTTCCAATGAGCTGTAACTTTTAGCTCCAGTGTTTTCTCAAGTTGTTTTCTGATCATTTAAATGAGATGTTTTCTTCCTAATTTTGACATATGGTGTAAGGTAGCTAGGGACTATAATTCCACTCCAGCCACTCTACTGGAATCAATAATATGGATCAGTCGTGGAAGGTGAAAAACGTTTGGTGGCCAGTGTGAAAGGCTTGCCAACTGAACCTCTGTGAATGAAGTGACAAACAGAAACAAAAGTAATTACTTTAAAAAGATATCAAGAAATTAAGATACTTTTTCTGTTCCGAAATATTAATGAATCATTCATCCTCATGTGAAAACTGACATCTTGGCTTTATTGCTTTTATGTTGTGCCCCTTCCTTGGTCATTAGAAACCACTTTGTTGAACTTGTCCTCGAAAGGCAGCCTGGAAGGTTCATCAATCAACTAAATGAATGAGTCTGAATGTACCAAGGAAACTGGCATGAAAAATAAGAAGTTGCATAAAGCAACGGTAAAATGAACTGCAGAGGGTTCCATTACGCCTAACTGTGAAAACATAATGTGCAAAGGATGCTATAATTTTCAGTGCAAAGACACTGTATATTCACAAAGCCTTATCCAACTTAATTCAATATTTTAAATGTTAACTTTGCACGAACCCATCACCGGTCTTGTCTCAGCTGGGATCTTATAATTCGTGAAACATACGTGTCTCCTCACATCAAAAGATATAAGCTATTGCCTGCACAAAACAAAATAAATCAATTGAAATTGTCTATGAGCTTTTTACTAGACTGCACTCAGTTTTGGGCTTAACGCGTGCTTTTTATGTATGGGAAGCCCCAAACTAATGCTTCAACAAGAAAGTGCATTTCTAGTATTTTTTATTGCAGGTCCTGAGATACATAGGACCACTTATGGCCTCCTGTTTAGGAGGTGCTAAGTAACATACATAACATAGTAGATGACAGCAGAAAAAGACCTGCACGGTCCATCCAGTCTGCCCAACAAGATAAACTCATATGTACTACTTTTTGTGTTTACCCTACCTTGATTTGTACCTGTCCTCTTCACTTCCTTGTTAACTCTGGGTTAGCTGGTTAGTGTGTTGTAATCCTAATAAGCTAGCTGGCTAATGCGGGAACGCCCATTCTCTGCTCATGAAGGCCCCTCTCTTCAAAATATTTCTACAGAATTGGTAACACATGGGTCAGTGTGTGCAAACAGGCAAAATACTGCAAAACACTTTAAAGTGTTCTGCAATAGCCTGTTAACGTATGCCAACCGTAGGTTAAGGGCTTAGCACCCTTTAGAAAAAGGACCTCTATATCTGCAGAGAGCTGATCATATGACAAGGATCCAGCTAATGGGGACTTCCTGGTATTCACAATCCAGGAATAACATGTATAGAATGTTTGTACATTTGGGAAGCTTGCCAGGTGCCCTTGGCCTGGATTGGCCACTGTCGTGGACAGGATGCTGGGCTCGATGGACCCTTGGTCTTTTCCCAGTGTGGCATTACTTATGTACTTACTGGTGCATTCAAATGCAGAGCAGAGATAACAACCAATCAGAAACCACATGCCCCAGGCTCACAGATGAAAACCCCACAGTAGAAAACATTCAGAATAAAAGATCATTTGTAAAAGAAGACCTTGTTCTTATTGGTTCAACCAATCAAATATGAGATTCTCCGCTCCTATAAATTACAATAGAATATATGATACCATCACTATTAGTCGTAGTTGGGTTCGTTGTTGCCCATTTTAATGCTGACTGTTTTTAGCACATGGTATTCGTGACAAAAACCATTATGGTAGGCTTAAGCCGCAAAGTGGACGATGGATAGCAGAAGATTTCAAATGACCCGACACGGACCGTGTTTCAGCTCAAAGACCTGCATCAGGGCTCTATTAGCATCTGAATAAAAAAACAGTATAACACGTAGCTGCGTACAGCAATGAACAGTAACTTCCACTCATGTGTAATGCAATCTCTGTGCAAAGAAACATCCAATCATAGTTAAAGGCTGGGTGTAATCAGGTAGGTTCAGTACTGGAAAATCGCTAAACAATTCTCCCACCAAACTCTCAAGAAGGAGAGTTAACAGTTAGGGCAGGCTTTAGTACATGCTAACGGCTTAACACTCTTAGTAAACAGGCCCCTTTGTGTTCACAGAATCTGTACTAAACGGAGCGAATCACACTGCAGATCTTAATGCAATAGGCATGCCACTCATGTTAATATGCTACATATGGAATTACTAGCAGAAATGGGTGATAGATTTTACCAAAGAGAATCCACGTGTGTGGAGAACTCAAGAGATCCCACAGAGTAACTCAAGGAGAGAAGAAAAGTGGGAACTAAGACCACAGGTTCCAGAGACTGGAGCACACAATGTTTGAGTTAAACAAGGTTTATTGAAAATCAAAATGACTCAACACAACGTTGTGTTTCTGCCAGAGGGCCTGCGTCAGGAGTCTGAAACAATCCTATATAATAATAATAATAATAATTTGCACCTCCAACGTTTTATGTCTGGATGCCTGGGTTCGTCACATCCATTCTCACTCATTGCCCCGCCCTCGCGTCAAAACGTAATGATGTCAGAGGGCGGAACAATGAGAGGGAAGGGAACGCTGGAGGCGAGCTGACATCAGGAGGGATGTTACGAACCAAACGGAAGCCAGCGCCAACCAGCCACAGAACGTTCAGGTACAAATCGAGGGTAGGAGAGAATCGCAGGACAGTTAAGTGCTGAATATCGGCTCTTACGTGGCCAAGTGCCACTGGTAGCGTAGCTCTCTTTTATGTATTTTTTTTCTTTCCTGTCAGATTATTGTAGTTCTTTTCTATGTTTTTGATTTTATATGTAAACCGCTTTGATCTGTCTGTCAATTAAAGCGGTATATAAAGCCATAAATAAATAAATATAATGACTCTTTATAGACACAATGTTGCCCCTTTACCAGAGCTCCCCCCCCCCCACCTGTACTCTGAGCACCCTGTGAGCTATCCAGCACAGTCATTGGTACTCAGTCACCTGGGCTATTGCAACTCACTCTACGCCGGCTGCAAAGAGCAAATACTCAAAAAAACTCCAAACAGCCCAGAACATGGCAGCCAGACTCATATTCGGAAAATCAAAATATGAAAGTGCAAAACCCCTATGAGAGAAACTACACTGGCTCCCACTTAAAGAACGCATCACGTTGAAAGTATGTACCCTAGTTCACAAAATCATCCATGGAGATGCCCCAGCCTACATGTCAGACCTAATAGACCTACCACCCAGGAATGCAAAAAAATCTTCTCGCACATTCCTTAATCTTCACTTTCCCAACTGTAAAGGTCTAAAATACAAATTAATGCACGCATCTACCTTTTCCTATATGAGCACGCAACTCTGGAAGGTGTTACCACGCAACCTAAAAGAGATCTATGAACCGACCAGCTTCCGCAAACTACTGAAGACTCATCTCTTTAACAAGATATACCACAAAGATCAACACATGTAATATCCTTCACATATATCCAGAAATGTCTTATAATGTCCTCTGCTATACCACTATCATGTATTCCATTATCATGCAACCCAATATCCTTCTGTTACACCAAATGTATATTCTCTTCTATTTCCACTATCCATGATGTATTATAAGCCACATTGAGCCTGCAAAGAGGTGGGAAAATGTGGGATACAAATGCAATAAATAAATAAATAAAATCCATAACAAGATTTAAATCCCCGAGAACCCACTTCCCCTGAATTTTTGTAAAGTAACAATTGTATCAGCAATGAGGGGTAAAAGTCTGATATATAGGGGAGTGGGTCCATATATGATTAATAAATAAAATTCCCTCCCCTGCAACCAAACTTGAACAAATGTAAGTAGCGGCCATGCACATCTCGAAAAACCTAAGTTGCCTTATAATGTAAGGTGCAACAAAACAGCACCGTCACTCCCTTATGGCATCCTCCAGAAGAGGAATACGATACCTCCACTACCCGCCGCTGTAACTTTTTATGTTCAATGTTAGTAAGTCTAGTCTCTTATAGACGTGCAATATTTATTTTATGTCATTTGGAGAACTGTCAGAATTTTAGTGCATTTTACAGGTGAGGCGAAACCACCGACATTCCCAGATGCCAAACGGCAACGGGGACTAGTCATAGCTACCCCACAAACAAGGATGTACGAAAAGCTGTTCTCCAAACAACTCAAAGTGCCCAGCTTCACCCCGAGTAATGAATTTAATTCTAATAGAACAACATTACCAAACACATGATAGAACAGAAAAAAGCCCACAGCATTGACACCATAATATATTAGAGAATACCCAAGTCTGTTGCTATCTAAAACTCTTCCCAAATCCACTCCGCCCACCACTTCCCCACCACCACACTCCCTTCCTCCCTCCCTCCCTCCCTCCCTCCTTCCCTATACTATACTAACAAACCCATGCACAATTAACTATGCCAATTCACCACTAAAATGTGATGGAGGAGAGAGTAACATGATAGAACAGAAAAAAGCCCACAGCATTGACACCATAATATATTAGAGAATACCCAAGTCTGTTGCTATCTAAAACTCTTCCCAAATCCACTCCGCCCACCACTTCCCCACCACCACACTCCCTTCCTCCCTCCCTCCCTCCCTCCTTCCCTATACTATACTAACAAACCCATGCACAATTAACTATGCCAATTCACCACTAAAATGTGATGGAGGAGAGAGTAACATGATAGAACAGAAAAAAGCCCACAGCATTGACACCATAATATATTAGAGAATACCCAAGTCTGTTGCTATCTAAAACTCTTCCCAAATCCACTCCGCCCACCACTTCCCCACCACCACACTCCCTTCCTCCCTCCCTCCCTCCCTCCTTCCCTATACTATACTAACAAACCCATGCACAATTAACTATGCCAATTCACCACTAAAATGTGATGGAGGAGAGAGTAACTGTAATTCAGGGGCCCCACGCCACCCCAAACCCTAAAACCAAACAGATAGGTACAAATGAAGCCTCTGGGGAAATGAGACCATTATTGGCCCTGCTATAACAGCAGAGACACAGCAAAATAACATCAGTAGAAAAACATAGTCAGATTAATCAGCCTTCATTCAAAATCTCAGCAGATAATCCAGCCACATAAATTTGAGCTGCCTGTGGAGTAGCAAAGGTTTTCCAAGTCCCATCCAAATATACTTTAAGTAAGGCAGGATATAACAGCATAAATCTCTGTCCCTTATAGTGCAACTGAGAACAAAGTGGAGTAAATTGCTGTCTGCGTTTTTGCGAGTCCACGGAGTATTCTTGAAATATTTGAATGGGTTCCCCCTGATAGTTGAAGGTATCACGCTTTAATATGTAACCAGGGAGAATCTCTTGCTTATGAATGTAATTATGGGCCTTAATAATTACCACCCTCAGACAATTACTAGTCTCCTGGGGTTGTCCAACACGGTATGCTCATTCTAAGCACAGGTTCCCCATGCTATCCGATAGTGCAAATTCTCGCTTTAACCAGCAGAGAAGGGAGCATGAGATCTGGAGATGTTCAGGCAAACTAACAATACTCTGGTTCCCTCAATGGGAATGATTTTCAAGATCATCCAACTTATCTGTCTGGCTGTGGATCTGGGCCTTAAGTGTCACCAGCCTGATTCCCAGCATCCGCCGAAACTCGCTGCTCCAATTCTCTCATTCAAAGTGTTGTTTCTGCCAGCAGCATTTCCAAATGTGATAACTACTCTGACATCAATTTTGGTTCCAATGCTTTTCCATCTGTCTCATTTAGTTGTTGAAAATGCTGAACCGAAAACAGGTGAGCTCCCAAGGCCTCCATCGCCATTTTCTCAGTGTCTCCGTCTTGTTTCTCTGACTCACGTTTAAGCAATTTCCCCAACATCACATCCACTGTACGAGTGACAAATGTTTCCATTTAACAAAGGGATGAAGCAGAAAAAGGTTCAAGGGGCTCAGGAGCCTTGGAGAAAGACCAACTCATGTCTGCCTGTCTTCACTGCATCACGTGACTCTCCCGAAGAAGATGAAGATTTATTAAGTGCATAAATAAAAACAACTTAAAAGACCAAAGTGTAGAAACATTATTTGTGCTCAGAAACTAAACTTATTTAGTGGAAATTAGATTATTCTGTGTTCACAAGATAATTGAGTTTGGAAAAGATTATTACTTCGACTGATGGCTAATTATGGAAATTCCATCCACTGCATTGCTACAAAATTCATTTGTCACATTTTTAAAATATGTTATGTGCAATTATCATCAACTCTGTATTTAATTTAGAAATCCAGTGACATTTCAATTAAATATATTTCCAACCCCACCCCTACGAGAAAAAAACAAGACAAGAAAATACAAATATGTCTATGTAAATTTGCTGGAAATAGGAACAAGTTGTACAAACCCTTTAAATTACAGCAGACAACATTCTGAGACATGTTCTATGTCCCTGAGAGAAAAATAATTATATAAAAAAAAGCCACATTGGTTACAGGTTAGCATGTGTGTTTGCCCTATATTATCCACCTTAAGTACAGTTCATTCATTTTGACCAATTGCACATTATGGGGTCTTCTTTCTCCTACGTCAGCCCAAAGTCTTGGAACGTCCTACCAAGGCATCTAAAAGTGATTGATGACCACCAACTATTCAGAAAATCCTTAAAAACATTTTTTTTCGAGAAAGCTTATCCCCCCAATTAATGCTCAGTCTTCACCTTCCTCATATTGCCTATACCCGTCTAGCCAACGTGTATTCTCCTCATGTTCTTTCCCTTCCTTCTGACTTTTGTGTCATTACCCTCCTTGCATTGTAACCTTTTCTAATGTTGTAAGCCACATTGTGCTCGCTCTAGTGGGAAAATGTGGGGTATAAATGTACCAAAAATAAATAAATATTCAAAGTGATTTAACTGGCCAGAAATGACTCCTGGACAGTTAAATTGATTGTTTAGGGCTGACCAGTCATTTTCAGTGGTTTTTAACCAGTAGTGCTGCTATAAGTGTCCAGTTAGCACCAAACTCAAAACACCAGCTAATTTGAGGGTATTCCAGTTGTGGAGTCAGAACTTGGCCAGTTAAATGCCGATATTCAACACATAACTGGCCAAGGTGACTGCATAAATTGGACCTCATTAAAGCCAGTCTTATCTTTATGCGGTGCCCCACAGTTGGTTAAGTGCTTAATATCGAACTATGCTTTAGCTGGCTCCAGAAACCTGGAGATTCAATGCTGAAGCCTAGACATGGCCTAGCATTGAATTTTTAGGCATAACGCTGGCAGCGATCAGCAAAACACTGAGGGCTGTCGGCTGAATATTGACCCCTCTATTTATTGCACATTACCATGACCCTGGTGGTAACGTGTATGTCAACCAAACACTTACCCCGTGCACTCACTACCTGTTGACATCCTTCTAGCTAAAACAGAAAACAGAAAGTGGCACCGTCACAAACCTGCTACTTCCAGCCTGAGTAGCCCTCCAGCATAGAAGCAAACATCTAACGCTAAGAAGCATCTTCATAGCACTGAAATTGGACAATCCCTACAGACATTGAACAGTCCCTACAGACATTGGAAGTTACAATTTACACAAAACAGGCAGGACACACAACAACAACAAAAATTAAGAGGGTAACATGGTTCACTGGACTATAATCAGACTATAAATTTGACTATAATCAGATTTGATATTGAAGCTGTAAATTTTTTTATAAATCATCTTTATTGACACCATAGAAGCTAACTCTGTGGGTGCTCGAGCACCCTCAATATTGAACAAACTCCTTGTCGGTGTCCAGCAAGAGGTCATTTCTGTTGAGTTTAGCACCCCCAATAATTTTGAAAAATTGGGTCCTATGATTGACACCATCAAATTGTGGCCGTGAAACAGTCATATAGATTAAATCCAGAGAAATTTACCAAAGTCTAACAAGAAAAAAATATATATAGTGCAAATTCTTGATGTCAGTTTTCCTTATACATTGTAAGAACAACCAACTTCTCACCCCCACTCCAAACCTTCAATTTACATTAAGCATTTAAGATCACGGATTATGTGGAGGATGTAAATTTTTAAGGAGAACTCTGGCAATAGATATGGTTACTGATTAACTATTATTATTTATGGCTATAAAGCACAGTATTTGTACCTCATCTGTTTCTAATAAAGGTAGAGGATGATATTCATTGCAGTCAAGCCAAGGCTCAATTTGTGGGGGACTGGCCTAGAATGTTTCCAACGCTTTTTAGACTCCAAGGTAGCACAGGCAATCTGCTCCAGTCCTCCATTCCAGGCAGCCTGCAAGGAAGGGGAGGGGTGAACCTGAAGCACAGCAGAGAACAGTCAGTCTGCTCCATAATCCAGGGGCCCTTTTACTAAGCCACATAGGTGCCTATGCACGCCCAATGCGTGCCAAATTAGAGTTACTGCCCGGTTACCGTGTGGCCATTGTGGTAATTTCAATTTTGGTGCGCATCTACTTCGCAGGTCCAAAAATTATTTTTTATTTTCTGACGCATGGCAGCTACGCGCGTCAAGAGGCATTTGACGTGCGTAGACCATTACTGCCCGGTTACCACGTGAGACCTTACCGCTAGGTCAATGGCTTGCGGTAAGGTCTCAAACCCAAAATGGACACACAGCAATTTTCATTTTGCTGCACGTCCATTTTCAGCAAAACTTTTTAAAAGGCATTTTTTTGTAGGTGCTCTGAAAAACAATTCTGCACACGCCTAAAACACATGTCTACACTACTGCAGGGCATTTTTCAGCACACCTTAGTAAAAGAACCCCCCAGATCCTCTTCTTCCTGTCTCTGTTCCCCCTCCCCCCAAACTTAGTATTTCCACTGTGGAACACCCAGTGCATAAAGGTATACACAAAAAGTAGCACATATGAGTTTGTCTTGTTGGGCAGACTGGATGGACCATGCAGGTCTTTTTTTGCCGTCATTTACTATGTTACTATGTTACTATATCCATATAAGTTGTGGAGGTGATTTTTAAAGAGTTGATCAGCAAATAAATCATCATGTGCATATTAGAAGCAATTTTAGAAAAGGTGCTACTTATATGTATATGCCGCAGTGTGTAGAGATTTGAAAGAAGTATTTCTGGGAGTGATTTGGGAAGCCGTTCAATGTGTATGTGTATTCTATATTTTGAAATGACAACACACATGTACCCCAGGATTATGTATTGGTCACCTGCATTTGGGCACGTATCCCAGGTTCATACATAAACTAGCCAATTAGGTGTTAACAAGCACTTAATTGGCAGTAATTAGGAGTTAGCCCTGGGATTCTATATATCATGTTGAGATTCCTTGGAAATCAAAGCATATTCCATAACAATGCATACAACTTAGTTAACAAGCTAATCAGCGCTGATAATTGGATGTTAACAAGCAATTATGAGCACTAATTGGCATTAATTAGAATTTACTCGCAGTACTGTCTAAGTGTATTCTGTAACGTGGTGTACGTAAATTCTAAGTCGCTCAGTTGAAAAGTGGGCATGGTTATGGGCGTGGGATGGGTGGCCATGGGCGGTTCTAACGCATTGTTATAGAATAAACCTAATCTGTGCCTTATTTAGGCATAATTGATCGTGACTAAATTTAATTATGTGGACACGCATGGAAATTTAAGCTTATTTCTATAAAATGTAGGCATACTAGGTGTATTTCTTTCCACATGGAATTTTCAGGCGCATATAAAGAATCTGACCCTATATGCAGATCTGCCCTATATGCAGATCTATGCTATAACATGCACACCTAAACTTCATAGCATGCAACTTCAAAGGGGGTGTAGCCATGGGAGGGGCAAGGGTTGGATGCCTACATTTACCCTAGCCTTTGACAGGTACTGTATGAATGCTCATGCCCAAGGTTGGACATGAAGGGCCAAATTATATATATATATATATATATATATATATATATATATATATATATATATATATATATATATAGCACCTAGAAAATCCAAGTGGAAAACATTTCCACCTAAGTGTATTCTATAAGGGGTGCCTATATTCATGTGTGGTACATAGAGTATGCCTAATTGATATCCTAGCACCTAAAACTACAAGCCTCCATTTAAACCAATGAAAATGTGGCGTAAATCACGGCTCATAGAGTTAGGTGCATTGGGCCGTATTCTATAACTACACGTGTAAATTTAAGAACGCCCACAAAATGCCAATTTCCCTGCCCATAACCATACCCCTTTTTACCTGCATGCATTAGAACTTAGGCGCAGTGCAATACAGAATACGCTTAGCAAGTTATGTGCGTAAATTCTAATTATTGCCAATTAGTGCTCGTTATTGTTTGATAAGTGCTTGTTAAGCCGATTAAGTCGCACAAGTTGTTTATAGAATATGCTTGGATTTCAACACGGAATGCTAGGCACACTATATAGAATCGGGGGGGGGGGGGGAGATGTGTGCTAAGCTAATATTCTGTAAAGAGCGCTCTTCATAGACTCTTAGCTTAGTGCAGATCATCCCATTGCCTAACTTTGGGGCCCTTTTACAGAGCAGCAGTAATCACAATGTGGGCTTACCCTCGCTCTTTCAGGACTTCCGCTGTCCCAACACGGCCACTGGCAATAGTTCTGCCCCAAGCGCGTGCCATTTCTGGGAGGAAAAAAAACCCTGGAAATGGCTTGTGCAGCGGTAACCCGGTTTTAATCGGTCATCGCCTCGCACTGCCTGGTTACCACCGGGTTAGCACGGAAGCCATTATCGTCATCTCAATGGGTAGCGGTAAGAGCTCCCCATCACATGGCAATGCAGTAAGAGTTCTCTTACCGCATGGCCATGTGTGCTGGGGGCTTTTTTTACCCGCTGCATTAAAAAAGGCCCTGGCACATGGGAAAAACGACCAGCACAGGGCCTTGTTTCCCGCAGCTTGGTAAAAGGGCCCCTTTGGGTGCCACTTAGTGAATTCCCCCCATACTGTGGAAAATGTTTCTTTCAGCATATACAATCTGCTTCAAGCTTACTTCTCACTAGGATATGGGGTTTGAAAAAGTAATTAAGGGGGAAATCATGCTTACGTCTCTGGTATTGAAACTCATCTTCAACCGCTAAAACTTAGCAAGGACGTGCATTTGTTTAAAATGACATGGGAAATAGCAATTGTATTTCTCATGTTGTTTCATATTATTTTTAATCCTAAATGCCAGGGAAAAAAAGAGAAATAATCCGATCAATATTCAGCTGGCTGCAGTCAGTGTTTTTTTTAAAATGCTGATCATCACCAGCAAAATTAGCCCGGGATTTTGAACGCTGATCCATGTCCAGGCACTGGCATTGAATATCTAGCTTTCACCGGATTTAACCTCGCAGAATTTATGTGGGTCCCGTCTGATGTTCAGCCAGGACCCTCATAAGATACTTATTCAGGTCCCAGCTAAATATCAACACGCTCCTGCCCCTCGCGGCTCCGGTTAAAAAACGGTTGCCTTGTCATAAAGGAAGGCAATCCTTGGCGGAATGGAAAGTGCTCCAGGTTCACTTCATTCCCTGTAAATGCAACCTCATGCCCAGAACCCTTTCTGGAGTGTTTACCCAGGGATTAGAAAGCTTCTCTGTGTGAAGCTGTGTGCAATATCACCAGTGCTCAGGTTTCCATTCAGGAGCCAGGTTAAAGCCCCAATTTGACTGGCAACGCATGAACTGCAACAAGCATGACCCTCTACATGTGGTCCACACACCAGGGAAACTTAAATTAACCTGGCATTCTGCCTGTTTAACTGACAGCCAGACAGGTTTCTCAGAGGAGTACTTATTCAGGTCTCCTTTTGCAGATACACAGTAGGTAGAATTGCTTCCAGCAGTGAGCTGAGTTGTGGCACCCTGAGGCTAGTTCTGTGCTTCTGGCATCAGCCTTGACTTGCCTGAAGGTTACATGCCGTATGGCAAAACATTATCATCTTCACCTTTTACATGATTATAGAGGGGAGAGGGGAAGCGTCATGTTGACATCGGTCCCTTTAAGTCAAGATCCTGGCTGGATTACTTACCATTCTAGAGAATCTCAATTTCTCTTGATTCTCAGTTAAATTGTAGCTATGGGAAAATAACAGAAGTGAGTTTGTCCGTTTTATATTCTAAATTTCTCTTCTTCTCCCATCCAAATAAAGGTGCCAGGAACAGTGGGAAATCTAGCACCAAGAGACCAATCTGTACAAGGAAAGTATTGTTGGAGTGCTGAAATGGTGTAAGGATGCAATGAATTGCAACAGATTCTAAATGCCTCAAAATTGCATAGCTACTATCTTGAAAAAAACGTTATAGTTCAAGTTTTTCATGAACACTCAATGATACAGCAGAGAATTTTACTTTATAAGTGTATTTTCCCATGGAAGTAAATCTTATTGGGTTAATGAAATATATCCATTGAACAGTTCTCTTGTTGTCCTTAACAACTAACGTATTAATAGCAGATCCCACACCCGCACCTCTGGAGACATTTCAGTCCTCAAAGGTGTTTTCCATATTTTGGTGCTTTATAATTTTATTTTCGTGACGTCTTAATTGAGTTCCTTAGAGAGTATATGTGTTGGGGAGGAAAGGGGGCAATACATGGTAATTACTGGTGTATGTTTTATTTAGTATATCTTATTTTTATGTATGTTTTATTGTACGCTGCTTAGAACTGTGGATATGCAGGTTAGAATTGGATTTTTTTAAAATAAAAATAAAGATTTGCGGGTTGTAAAGGGAGTAAGAGTCCTTTAAATTCTTTAGCCAATAGGAAGATAGGGGAACGAATGAGCGTCATTATATAGTGGGCGCCATTTTGAAACAACCCATGAAACAAAGTGAAACCACGCCGAGAGAAAAGTAAGTGTCTATATCTTGATTGTAGCACTAGGGTCTTTATGACGAATAGTAGCCAACAAGTGAAAATCATAATGTAGAATATTGGAGGATGGTATTTTTTTAGTATTTCTTAGTGACTGATTCGCGTTTTGATTCACAGACATCAACATATGCAGTACGAGGTCATTTTTCCTTGAAAAAGCGGAAGACGGCGAAACGGGACCCCGTCGGAACAATACTGCAACACTACAATATTAAGATAAGTGCCATGTACAAACATATAGTAAATTAAAATAAAAGTTATATCATTGTTTGTACAACAAGGAGGTTTTTTCAGCCAATGAAGGTTCCATCCCATAAAATCACAATATAACGTTTTCTAGATCGGGAATTCAGAGGTTTTTTCCTCCATTAGAATATGACAGTCATAGCCAAGCCATTCATAGCCACTCTATAGAATTTAAGTAACATTTATATAAAATATGGTGACTAAGTCCAATTGACATACACTAGTATACAATAAAATCTTTGGGTGCGGGGGGGGGGGGGTCCAAGCTGCGGTAAAAAGGGCCCTGCACTAGCAGCAGAGGCCGTTTTTGCCATGTGCTGAAATCCTTTTTACCACAGTGGGTAAAAAGGCCGAAAAAAGACACAGCGTAGCACCTAGTTTTTTTTGATGCCTCATTTTTAGCAACCTTTATTGAATTTACCCCTAAATCCCCTCAGCTGCCACCTTCCTTTGCCATTGTTTTAGCACAGAGTAATTTGCAGATTCAGATACCAGTGCAGAATTATAAGGAGAATGTTTCATGGCAAACTGTCTTAGATGGGGATGACATGGTCATATGTTATTTAAATTAGAACACCACTGCAGGCCTTTCCATTAATTCCATATTATCTCACTTGATTAGATGCTACATCATTAGGCTTCCTGAAAAAAAGAGATAGTTGATCACGGGCCAGGCAGTCATCTCTCTTCTGATCACATTCATGGAAGTCAAGCTTGGTAATGGAATTGATTTACACCTGCTTCTCCTTAGAAATGCACACTATATCTTTCAGCAAATTCCAGTGAACACTGCTCTGGTACACAAGGGCAGGGAATGAAAGTCTCTCTTAACCCCTTGGTGACTGGATTCACTGGTTTCCAAAGTTACGAAATGCACTGAGCTTCTAGGCCATCTTTACAACCAAAACCAAAACATTAGGCCAGTGGCTCCCAAACCTGATCCTGGAGGCACCCCAGCCAGTCAGGTGTTTGGGATATCCACAATGAATATTCATGAGAGAAATTTGCATGCCTGGTTTTAGAGTACTGCCTTCAGGCTTGTTCCCATCCTACTTTACAAGCCCTGCCTTCACTAGTGACATCATCAAGTGGGCTCCCAAAAGCAGATCAAGAAATCTATCACTTTTTTAAATATTTATTAATCTTTATTTTAGTGCATTCAGTGAACTAACAGAGCAACCACACATTGCTTATTGTCTATAGAGTGTTCACTGGATCTTAAAGATTTTAGAAAACTCCCAGAACAAAATTAATTGGTTTAGTGACTTCTATATGGCAGGAGTTAATGGGACGTTGCTGCAGTAAATGGTTGTGTTTGGACAAAATAGAGGGAGAGGTAATACAGAAGCAGCCAGACAGAGGCAGAAATTGATCTATATCACCATTTACAGATATCTGTTCTTTTAATTGTTCTTTAATCACTCTGTAGTTGCTAGAGAATGTTTTGTGCTAATTTGTTACAGATAGCATTGAATTAGGCGAGGCAGTGTGCATGCCATAATAGATGGAGAGGTTGCTCTTGATGTAATATGAGTTTGCACTAAGATACAACAGGATTGCTTTTGCATAGTAACATAGTAAATATTGGCAGATAAAGACCTGTACGATCCATCCAGTCTGCCCAGCAAGGTGGCCAGAGTTGTATCTGGCTCTCTGCACAGATTCCTCTTCTTTATGAATTTTTTTTTTCATATTTTTATTAAGGTTTTACAAGTATAACACAAAACAACCAAAAAGAAACAGTAACAATAATCCATGGCAAAGTTAATAACAAAAATAAAAAGGCAGAACAACATACCATGACAATACCCATAGCAAATCAGCAATTATACAATTATCAGGTAGTGCTATTAGGAGTCTGACAAAATGAATCTAAACGAGCCCAGGTCTTCAAGACAGATTGAACACAACGGTGCTTATGGACTAGTATAGTTTCATATTTCCTAATCACACACACACGTTACTCCACCATTCATTATAATTGAGATGTACATTATTTTTCCAGTTTAAAACAATTAAATGTAAAGCAACCGCTAACAAAATATTAAACTATTTCTTATCGGATTCTAAAAGAGAGAGGTTAGGAGAAGAGGCCCTTAAAAGCACAATATCATAAGAGATCATGGTTAATGCAGGCAACTGAAAAATAAGGCGCAACTTAGCCCAAATGAGTCGCCAGTATGCTCTTACGTTCTTACAGTAAAAAAACCATATGGGAAAGGGATCCATCTGATTCTTGACAGGACCAGCATTTGTAATCAAGACTTTTAGTGATCCTGGCCACTCTAGCAGGTGTCCAATAAGCCCTGTGAAAAAGAAAATAGGAGGATTGGGAAATTTCCTCTTTTTTATGATTAAACACTGTCATACTTAATCTTTACGTCTCCTGGACAATTTGGGGGCACAGACTGTAGAAGTCCGCCTGGCACTGGCACTACTTTTCAATGTGATCCCGCAAGCGAGGATTAGGGGTAGGCCTGCATGATAACACAGCCAGACAAGGTGTAAAACTGAAAATAAGTACTTTATTGCGCTGCTTACTTCCGGTAGCGCTATAGAAATGATAAGTAGTAGTAGTAGTATTAACAGAAAACCTGAGGCCTGTTACATCACAGGGCCAGGAACACAGGGTGAAAAGTCACTTTTGTTTAACAAATACAGTCTTATCCAGGGACTGTGGCTGACAGGGCCCAAATACAGTCCGAGGCTGTTGGCTGCCATGCCCCAAACACAGCCTGTTAACTCTTCTCTTTCTGAGTTCCAGGTCTGGCTACCTCAGAGCAAGGCTTATAAGTCTCAAGTCAAAAGTGGCTTACCTCAGCCAAGTCACGGTCATGAGACATAAGTTGTAGAGGCATATGGTGGGGTTTCAACTCCTTACTTCCTTCTCTGTCCCTACCTTTTATGCTTCCTCTTCCCTGTACCTTCGGCTCTACCTCTCCTGTCTCACTTCCTTCCTGGCCGGGTTTAAAGTGGCTTAGGCTATCTGAGAGACTATCCTTACATACCCTTTCCCTCAGCTAACCCTGCCCAGTTGAGTACCTGTACTATCATGGTCCACCTCCTGAGACAAAAAAAATCAGTGTTGGTATGGTCTCGGCCCACCCGATGTCTCACCCGATAGCTGAAGGGCTAGAGGCTAAGGAACCAGTGCATGATACGAGCATTTGTATTTTAATATCAGCCCATCCACTGAAGGGGTGGATGGTTGGTGACCAGCAGGAAGTGTCTCCCCAGTAGATAACATTGGAACATTTCCAATTCCCACTTGACTGCCAGAGCCTCCTTCTCAATCACCGCATAATTCTTCTCCCTCAGGAACATCTTCTGGTTAATGTAGGCCACTGGGTGCTCTTCCTCATCTACCTCCTGAGTAAGAATGGCTCTAAGACCAACCTCTGATGCATGAGTCTACACAATAAAGGGCTGGTTGAAGTCTGGGCTGACAAAGCCAGCTCTGAGCAAATGTCCCACCTCGGGGTTTGGAAGGCCACATCCAGCTCTTTAGTCCAGTGTATTCATTCTGGAGCCTTCTTCTGTGGGAGGCGGGTTAGCGGTTAGCTTTCTCAGCAAACTCTGGAATAAACCAGCAGAAATAACCGATGAAGCTGGGCCTGTGGCTGCCAGGGCCCAAACACAGTCTGAGGCTGATGGCTGCCATGCCCCAAACACAGCCTGTTAACTCTTCTCTTTCTCTTTCTGAGTTCCAGGTCTGGCTCTAGCCAGACCTCAGGACAAGGCTCACAAGTCTCAAGTCAAAAGTGGCTTACCTCAGCCACGTCACGGTTACAAGACATAAGTTGTAGAGGCATATTGGTGGGGCTTTTCCTTTTCTGGGCCTCCTTAAGCCCAGTCTGGCACTACCTTTTATGCTTCCTCTTTCCTGTACCTTTGGCTCCAGCTCTCCTATCTCACTTCCTCAAGGTGGCTCAGGTTCTTTGAGGAACTATCCTTAAGGGTGAGGGGCTGTATTCTGTATACCCCCTCATACTCAATTGCTGAAGTTGCTATTGAAGCCCACTCCAGCCTTGATCCTGATCTGTTTTTGCCATTTATGGGACTCAGATCATAGAAATCTGCCTGACATTGGTCTTACTTCCCAACCTCTGAAGCTGCTGCCATAGCATGGTTCAGCTATGAGATTATTTGAACTTTTCTTTAATTGGATTCCATCCTTTTTCTATATAGTGATCCTCTGTGTTTATCCTATGTATTCATGAATTCAATCACTGTTTTTATCTTTATAATCTCTCATGGGAGGGCATTGCAGGCATCCACCACCCTTTCTGTGAAAAAAGAAAGGTATTTGAGCAATATAATGACCAACTGAGCCTGGCATATTGCAGTACATGAAGCCCTTAACTCAGGCTTTGCAATCCCATGCCTTCTCCTTCTGCTCACCAAAAATAAACACTCATTAAACAAAGGCATGTGGCACAATCAGCCACAGCATTATTACATTAATATATATCATTCCAATCAGTTGCATAAACTTTGTTAACATTCCCACACTTCTTTGCGTAAAAACTGATGAACCACAACTTGTACCAGTTCAAGGCCATTCATGATGAACTTACCCTTGAACTTCCCAAGAGCAAGTTTAACATCCCTATGGCATGGTCTGTGGTAATTCCAAACCATACCCTTTTCTCCCCAGGTCCATGGTGGCACCGTACATGAACCATTCTTAATATTTCTCTTTTAAGATTTCAAAATGTTCCAGAACCAGCATTTTATCTCATAGCCCAAGAAGACAATTCTTATCCCACCACTAGAGGGGACAGCTTTGCTTGTCACCACTTCCCCACCCAGAAAAAGCTGATGATCAATTGGGCTAAACACAAACTTCTAACAGATCTTGCATCCCAGACAAAAAGATATCCAACCCAGTTCCCGAAATAATAACCATCATCAGCCCTGTAAAAGCCCAGAGCAGTCTGCAGTTACTAAATCATGGATCAAATTGAGCCCACCTAACATTCTCACAAATCGAGAAACCTCAGCATTCATTCTCTTCCGAAGCCTCTCTATTGCCTTGAAATTCTTGACATCCTTCCAAACTCACCTAGGGATAATTTGAGACCAACTCACTTGGGCAGCAAGGAATAGCAATGAGTCACCAACAAAGCCGTTTTCATAAGTTGAATCAGTTCCATGCCCTTGAGGGTGCATGTCATTGCCACCCAGATGAATCAGAATAATAGCTGGTGTAGAGAAACATCTGGCCTGTAACAGAAATGGAAGCAACTACTCCCATAACATTCCCCTCAGCCCAAGTCAGCAAATCTGACTACCCACACCCCCAACCCAGAACTGCAGTTGAACTAAACACTAAACTGCCAACAAAAAATGTCTCCATCTAGGACCATTGGGGCAGCTGACTGAGGCAGGCCCTCGCGTACAAGTTCCTGGCTTCCTCAGCCCCAGTACTCACAATACAGCTATGACAGACCTGCCCAGCACTCATAGGCGCACTGCTACTCACAGCCCCTAAATAACCATCCCCTCTTTCCCTAACTCCCCCTCATAACCACTTTGTACCTCACGCCACAGCGACCTTCTAAAGAGCCCCAATGAACCTGAACTGCAGTTGTGTGACCTGGAAATGTGGCCACCATCATACCTCAGTGCCTGGATACCGCTACCAAAAGCTCTACCAAGGTAAGCCCCCCCCCCCCCTGCTGAGAGAAAACAAAAACAAAATTTCTGCCTCCCTGCATGGGCTCCTGTCATCTAATGTCAGCAAAAAACATTTTTCCTCAGCTCATCAGGAACCCAAGTCCTTGACTGATGCACCCACTCTCTCTTTTACAACCAATGAGGGATGTGCACATGGCTCTGCTACTGCCCTACTCAACTTGAATCCTCAGGGAGGCTAATGTGGCTCAGTCAAGTTATGCCACCCTCAGCTTACTCTGGGGGGGGGGGGGGTGTAAGCATGTATTACATAAATATATATTTAAAAGTCTGACCTGTACAGTATTCTCAATTTTCTGATCAAACCATGATACAGATAAGGATTGAATAACCTCTTGAGAAATGTGTTTTTAACAAGCTGTTCATTGCCATTCGATATTTTACAAAAAAAAAAAATCATCAGTCATCAGCTAATGCCTTTGATTTGTAAAGAACTGAACGAGCTTGACCCCTTTTATTAAGATTAGCTCAGATACTTCCAGACTTCATGTCATTCTAACTTCAAAATTATCAGAGCAATTCCTAGTCTTGGTTGCAGTCTCATTATCTATAGAGGGCGCTCACTGGGCCTGTTTACCAATGCACTAAATCAATAGAGGATGCTACAGTTCTCCAAGTGTTTTACTGTCTAATTAGGGCTTGTTCCATTCTAACCAAGCTTGACTGGTTGATTGATTCTCTAGCTCATGTCTCACCTTAGTTTAGTCCAGCCAAAATCATGAGCTGGGAAAGTCTTATCTCTGTGTCTCTGGTCCATCTATGCAGGGAGATGCAACAAAAATGAAAACTGAATCCATTCTAACCAGGAATGGAAGATTTTGGGTGGCCTTCCTTAGTTACAGTTAAAAAATTGTAATAATGACAATGGGTGGTTCATTACCTTTCTATCCTGAATATTTAATTTCAGATTCACACTCCTGTACGGAAATGTGCAGTTTTCATACACTATAGGGTCGATATTGAAAATGAGAGGCTCCTTCCTGGTTAAACTGGCCCTGGAGGAGATATTTGACAGCACTTAACCATGTGATGCATGTGGGAAAGAGGAACCCGAATTATAGCTACGTCATGCAAGGCTCCACGTTAGGAGTCACGGACCAAGAAAGGGATCTAGGTGTCGTTGTTGATGATATGTTGAAACCTTCTGCTCAGTGTGCTGCTGCGGCTCAGAAAGCAAATAGAATGGTATTATTAGGAAAGGAATGGAAAAAAAATGAGGATGTTATAATGCCTTTGTATTGCTCCATGGTGCGACCGCACCTCGAATATTGTGTTCAATTCTGGTCGCCACATCTCAAAAAAGATATAGTGGAATTAGAAAAGGTGCAGAGAAGGGCAACGAAAATGATAAAGGGGTTGGGACAACTTCCCTATAAGGAAAGGCTAAAGCAGCTAGGGTTCTTCAGCTTGGAGAAAAGGCGGCTGAGGGGAGATATGATAGTGGTCTATAAAATAATGAGTGGAGTTGAACGGGTAGATGTGAAGCATCTGTTCACACTTTCCAAAAATACTAGGACTAGGGGGCATGCAATGAAGCTACAATGTAGTAAATTTAAAACGAATCGGAGAAAATATTTCTTCACTCAACGTGTAATCAAACTCTGGAATTCGTTGCCAGAGAATGTGGTAAAGGTGGTTAGCTTCGCAGAGTTTAAAAAAGGTTTGGACAGCTTCCTAAAGGAAAAGTCCATAGACCGTTATTAAATGGACTTGGGGAAAATCCACTATTTCTGTGATAAGCAGTGTAAAATGTTTTGTACTTTTTGGGATCTTGCCAGGTATTTGTGACCTGGATTGGCCACTGTTGGAAACAGGATGCTGGGCTTGATATACCTTTGGTCTTTCCCAGTATGGAAATACTTATGTACTTATGTATGAACCATAGAGTGTTTCTGGATATATGATCTGTCTGTCATGGCACTCTCTGGTTAGTGCCAGGATGCTCTGGGAGGAAAGTTGGTGGAGACCAGGTATTATTTGAGCACTATCAATATTCAGTGCCGACATCCACATATCCAAACAAGTACCACCATAGAAATAGCTGTCCTAATTTGCCCGGAGAATTATCTGGCACCGCACTGACTGAATATCAGCAGGCATCCACATAACTAACCTGTTTAAAAAAGCATACCCTACCGATCCAACTTAAATGACAGATCCAGGCAATACAACAAAACCAAATTATGTGACGGACATAACACAACTCTATTGTTAAATGACTCCCAAATGTGGCTGTGCCACATGAACTTTATCTTACCATAACATAACTTTGCATTTGTTCACACCGGAGTCTGCAAACGCCTCTCCGGTACTATGCAAGCCACATTGAGCCTGCAATTAGGTGGGAAAATGTGGGATCAGTGGCGTTCCTAGGGGGGGGCGGTGGGGGCGGTCCACCCTGGGTGCACGCCGCTGGGGGGTGCCGCGCGCGCCTGCCCTCCGTTGTTCGATGCTTCTTCTCTGCCCCGGAACAGGTTACTTCCTGTTCCGGGGCAGAGAAGAAGCATCGAACAATAGAGGAAAGGCGCGCGCGGCACCCCCCCCCCCCGGCGGCGTGCACCCGGGTGCCAGCCCCCCTAGGAACGCCACTGTGTAGGATACAAATGTAACAAACAAATAACTTAAAGAGGCCAAGCAAGACTCAATGTTCAGTGCTGGTGCTCATGCCTTGATTGTTAAAAACTGCATGCAAATTATAGAACATATAAAAGCAGCCTGCCCCCCCCCCCCCCACCAGTTGCGTTTGGGACCCCCAAAGTCTGATGGGTTGGCTGGCAGGAGTCTACAAGTCCTGTCAGCAGAAGCTTTCCTGCAGCGATATTCACCGCTGCGCTGCCAGCGCTGCTTCCCCCTCCCCTGTGGTGCATGCTGGTTTTTAATTAAATTGAGCATGCGTGAGCTTCACACATTCTCAATTTCACTAAAACCCAGCATGCACACCAGAACAGGAAATCAGGGTAGGCAACACCGCAGTGAATATTGTTGGATTATTTGTAGTAAATAATTAGCAGATTTTATACACACAGCTTCAGCTTTAGAAATGTTAATTTCTTTTCTTCATCTCTCTCACATACACCCCAGAATAATTCACTGCTGAGTCACTTTAAAGTTGAAGTAACAAAACATCTGTTTACTCACAGTTTGTAGTTAGATTATATTCAGACAGGCTTATATAAACATAATACTATACATTTGGATTATCAGCTCTTTCCATGTGCTTAGATGGTAATGGATGCTCACACCATAGATCCTCAGGTTAGGAGAGATCATGAGCTCCATGTGCTGTGCCTAACCCCCACAGGAAGTTGCATAGGTGTGACCTCTCTAGGCAATTCACATCAGAGGTCACAGAGTAATCACAGAGAAAAATTGGTGACAGACAATGCATGTAAAATACAATACATTATTCCAACAAACCCCTTCTCATGCATAACTGTCATGCAATTATTAATTCATACAAAGTCCAAGCTTTATTCGCAGATTCTCAAAACGTTCTCTGGGTAACGGTTTGGTCATGATGTCAGCTGTCATCTCACTGGTGTGACAATAGTGTAGACTGATGACCCCTTCTTTCGCCAGCTCTCGCACGTTGTGATATTTCGTTGCGATGTGCTTGGTGCGTGACTGAACCTTGTCATTCTGTGACAGTCTGATGCAGCTCTGATTATCTTCCATTATCTGGATTGGTCTCTGTTCAGCTATTCCAAAATCCAGCAAAAGTTTTTCAATCCACATCAGTTCTCTGCATGCTTCTGATACAGCCACATATTCAGCTTCTGTAGAAGACAGACTCACAATACTTTGTTTATGACTGGCCCAAGAAATTTGTACATTTCCATACATAAACACATATCCACTTGTGGATTTATAATCAGAATGATCCCCTGCCCAATCTGAATCACAGTAACATATTAGTTTTGGATTACTATTGGCTGAAATCTTTAATTTACAATCAATGGTACCTTTTAAATACCTTACCATCCTTTTAACTGCAGTCCAATCTGATTTGGTAGGTGAGCTGACCCTTCTGCTCAAAACTCCTACTGCATTTGCTATATCAGCCCTGTATGTGGTAGTCAGATATAAAAGCTTACCTATGGCTGATCTATATTGGATGTTATCTGGTAAAGGTTCTCTTACTGTTTCATCCTTCAGAAAATCAGTGATCATGGGAGTGCTTACAACTTGGGCATCTTGCATACCTAAACTTTCAATAAGCTCATTTATTTTCTGCTTCTGGCTTAGAAGATAAGAACCATCATTTTGTTTCTCAATTTCTATACCAAGATAGTATGACACATTACCAAGTTCTTTTATCTCAACATTGAGGTTTAAATATTTTACAATGTCCTTGTACTCTTGCTCACTTTCGCTTGCAATGAGCAGATCATCAACAAAAGCTAAAATGTATGCATATTGTCCATTTCTGCACCTAGTGTACAAACATTTATCTGCTTCACCTTGCTTAAATCCTAATTTGTCAATATTTCATGCAATTTGTCATTCCAACATTTTGCACTTTGCTTTAGTCCATAAAGACCTTTGTTTAATTTACACACTAGCTGTCTTTGTTTTGTATTTATGAAACCTGTTGGCTGTTCCATGTACAAGTCTTCAGTTATATCTCCATGAAGAAATGCTGTTTTCACATCAATGTGGTTGACTTGCATGCCTTTTGAGACTGCAATGCTCAGAAGTGTTCTAATTGTCGTGTGTTTCACTACAGGTGCAAACACTTCATCAAAATCTTCTCCATATTTTTGAAGATATCCCTTTGCGACTAATCTGGCTTTATACCTTTCCACTTTTCCTTGTGCATTCCTTTTTAACTTGAATACCCATTTGCATCCTATAGCTTTCTTGCCAGGAGGTAATTTTGTAAGAATCCAAGTATTATTTTTATGCAATGCATCAATTTCTTCTTGTGCAGCTTTACGCCATTCAGCAGCTTCTTCTGCTGGCATTTTCTCAATCTCATCCCATGTTAAGGGCTCTTGAGCTTCTGCTAACTTTGTTAGGTAAGACAGTCTTGGGGGTGGAACACCTTTGTTTTCCCTGGATGAGCGTCTGACAACAGGTTGGTCTGACCTTTCCGCATCCTCTAAATCTGAGAGTCCTTCTCCAATTGATTCCCCTTCTCCAACTGTACTGTCTCCTGCAATGATCCTTTCTGTGTCTGCTTCCTCTGCCTGTTCCTCGTTAGATACAGATGAGTTGCTTTCAGACATCTGCCTTGGTATGGCATTTATATACACTGGCATGTCTATTATGGTTCTAGTTTCATATTCTGGATGATAAGGCTCATCTGGGATAATCCAGCCTTTATCAACCCTTTTGTTTTCATCAAAATATGTAACATGTCTTATGCCAACAATGCCAGTTTTCAGATTCAAAATTCTATATCCTTTGTGTCCTGGAGCATAGCCAACTAAAATGCCCCTTTCTGTTGTGGAATCCAGCTTATGCCTTCTTTGCTTTGGTACATGAGCATATGCTGTACTTCCAAATGTTCTTATGTGTGACAGGTTTGGCTTCCTACCATGCCATGTCTCATGTGGTGTGCGCTCAGCGCCTTTAGTTGGCATTCTGTTTTGTAGGTACACTGCTGTGAGAATGGCTTCCCCCCATAGTCTTTTAGGGATATTGCTATCTGACAGCATACACCTGGTCATTTCCACAAGTGACCTAAATTTTCTCTCTGCAACAGAATTTTGCTCTGGTGTATAAGCTACTGTTGTGATATGCTGAATGCCTTCTTGTTCTAGAAATGTGCGCATGCTTTGTGAAGTGAACTCACCACCATTGTCGGTCTGAAGAACCTTTGGTTTTCTTTCAAATTTATTGCTCACCATGGCTACATATTTCTTCAGCATGTCTGTGACTTGACTTTTTTCTTTCAGCAAATAGGCCACACAATATCTAGAGAAATCATCCAAGAATATTAGCACAAATCTGTTATTTCCCAATGATGGGATATTAAACGGTCCACATAAGTCACTGTGTATTAAGTCCAGTACTTTATTACTCCTATTTCCTGTGTATGCAGGAAATGAGGGTCTCACACCTTTTTGAGTAACACAGTCTATGCATTTCTCCATTTCACCAGCATCTGCACTTATCTGAATGCCTGTGGCAAGTTGCTTATTGTAAAGATCCTGGATCACTTTAAAATCACGATGTCCCAGGCGGCGGTGCCAGATTTCCAGACTACATTTACCATCATTCTTCCTTACTTGTGCCAGATGTGAGGCTTCACCTGAAATGCTCAGTTTATAAACATCATTATGCATAAAAGCTTCAGCATACACTTCATCATTTTTAGAGATTGTGCACTTACTGTTTTCAAAATGAATCGCAAATCCTTTCTTATCTAATGTAGATACACTAAGCATATTGCAAACTGCTTGGGGAATATACAAGACATCACTTACAGGAATTTCTTTAACTTCATTAGACACTTTGCATTTTAAGAATCCAATGCCTTTTGCTTGGATCTGAGTAGTCCCTGCGTTTGCAGTATGAAGAATTCCTTCTTCTGGACTCACTTCCTGAAAGAAATCCTTACAATTGGTTAAATGGCATGTGCTCCCCGAATCCAAAATCCAAGTACTTTCATTTGAATTATTATTTACCATAGTCAAAGATTTTTCTGCCATTAGAAAGCTCTTATGTTTATCATTGTCTTTTGTACATGTCCTGCTTGGAAAATTCTTTTGTTCCATTGGCTTAGGTGAGCTAGAGGGAGTGTTTTGTGTTTCCTTACACCATTTAGATACATGTCCCTCCTTTCCACATGAATAGCAAATCAGCTTGCCCTTGGGTGGAGTTTTCCCATAGCTCCGCCTTCCTCTGTTCTTTGCCAAGAGATTTGTTTCATTTCTCTCTGACTGTCTTTGAGAACACATCTCCTCAGAATCATTAATTATGCATTCCTGCCTCAGTTTTGATGCTGCCTGTTCAAAAGATTGCCCTTCAATGGCTTCATTTACAGACCTAAAAACATCAAACTTCTTTGATAGTGAGGTAAAAAGAAATGCTCTTTTCAATGCATCACACATGGGAATTCCAGAAAGTTCTAACTTTTGAAATGAAGACATAAGATGCATAATGTGATCATTACATTTACTTTTATCCCTTAATTTGGTTTCATTCAACTCTGCTAACCAAATTGGTTGCTGTTTTGCATATGTAGTTGCATACATACTGTAGTTCTCAGTTTATATAACATTTCGTTTGCTGTATCTTTTGCCTCCACTAATATGGCTTGTTTCTCTGAAAGAGCTTCCAAAAACATGCACTTCACATAATAGTTTGCATTGTCCCATTCAGCCATATTTTCAGCTGTTCTGTTTTGGTCTAAACATATACTTAATTTCTTTGCTTGAAGGAGACATCTGAATCTTAGTTCCCACTGCTGATAATTAAATTCAGTTAATTTAGGCACCTTGAGAGAGTAGAAAAATGGTGAATTTCCTCCCTCAGCCATTTCTTAGCCTTGCCTTCTGTTTAGTGTGTGTGTGGGGGGGGGGGGGGGGGAGAGAGAGAGACAGACTGAATCTTTCTTTTAAAACTTAAGAGAAAAAATGTGGCTTTTTCACTGCCTGGTAATATTTCTCTTCCTTTTCAATTCCTGGGCTGGGCCCATAACCCTTTTGTTGGATTATTTGTAGTAAATAATTAGCAGATTTTATACACACAGCTTCAGCTTTAGAAATGTTAATTTCTTTTCTTCATCTCTCTCACATACACCCCAGAATAATTCACTGCTGAGTCACTTTAAAGTTGAAGTAACAAAACATCTGTTTACTCACAGTTTGTAGTTAGATTATATTCAGACAGGCTTATATAAACATAATACTATACATTTGGATTATCAGCTCTTTCCATGTGCTTAGATGGTAATGGATGCTCACACCATAGATCCTCAGGTTAGGAGAGATCATGAGCTCCATGTGCTGTGCCTAACCCCCACAGGAAGTTGCATAGGTGTGACCTCTCTAGGCAATTCACATCAGAGGTCACAGAGTAATCACAGAGAAAAATTGGTGACAGACAATGCATGTAAAATACAATACATTATTCCAACAAATATCGCTGTAGGAAGTCTTCTGCTGGCGGGTATTATGTGGGGTTGCGGCAAAGGTGGAAAGCACTGGGGTGGCAGGGCAAAATGGGTCCCCTCACTTTGGGCTCAGCACCCCCCCCCCCCCCCCCCCCCCCCCCCCATTTATGCCTCTACTTTGTATCCTGCTCTGTATGCACCAGACAGAGAAAACACTACATTGTTCCTTCTGGTTCATGTTAAGCTCCTGACACAGTCTTTGAGAGGGTGAAACATGGCCATGTTGAGCAGTTAGAGGAAAGTAATATGCTGTTTCTAGACACTTGCGCTGAATAAATTTTCTTCTTATATTTCATCAAGTGGGTCTGCTCATTTCCTTTTTTTTTTTTTTTTTATTTGTTTTCATTATCAAGTAATCATACAAGTAAAACTACTTGTTACAGAAACAATGGAAAGAAGCAAATCATAAGATAATATCGTATGGGAATAAAAAGAACAATTAGACCCACTACATACAATGGGGAAGCTGCAATAAAACGAGGCATATGTTTACTTACCGCACAGTCATTTCCTTTTTTGGGCTTTTTACCCGCTGCAGTAAAATGGTCCTCGACGCGCCGCAAATCCATGCACTTACTCTTCAGGGTCTCTTTTACCGCAGCTTGGTAAAAAGAGCCCTAAATGTTAAATGATTGGAAAGTATTTTGAAATTCTGTAAGGAGTCCTATTTTTTTTCCAGACACCGTGTACAATGTACGCATGTAACTGCACACCCCGTACACCCCAGCCAGACTCTACCCATGTGTAGACCTACCTTCAAAACATGTGCCATCGCTCTGAGGGGCCATTTTACTAAGCAGTGGTAGGGCTAACATGCAGGTAGCACATGCCAAATCGGCACTACCGCAGGGATAGCGGTGGGCGCCCTAAGGTAGTTTCGAAGTTGGTGCACGCTGTTTCCCATGGTAGAAAATAATTTTCTGTTTTCTACCACAGGGGCACTCCTGGCGGTAATCAGCAGCGTGGCCACATTGGCGCACGCTGCCTGATTAGCGCACAAGTAGCGCGTTAGCCCTTACTGCTAGGTCGATGGATGGCGGTAAGGGCTCACGCAGTAAATAGCCATGCGCTACTTTTAATTTTAACCCACAACCATTTACTGCCCCATTAAAAAAAATGCCTTTTTTCCCAGCTGCAGTAAAAAAAAATGGCCCAGCGTGCGCCAAAAACACGTACCCACACTACCGCAGGCCACTTTTTACCATGGCTTAGTAAAAGGATCCCTTAGGCACCAGGTTATAGTACTGCATGTATATCAGCATGCAGAATATCAGTTTTTAATGAGCGTATATGCACCCGCAGATGCATATAAAGCCAGCATTCGTGTCATTTACGCGCATTGCTAGTGTCAAAGAGGTCCTCTTACTAAGGTGCGCTAACAGATTTAGCATGCGCTAACGATTCACATGTGCTAAATGATAAGACATGCATAGGAATATAAGTACATAAGTATTGCCACAACGGGACAGACCAAAGGTCCATCAAGCTCAGCATCCTGTTTCCAGCACAAATATCTGGCAAGATCCCAAAAAGGTTCAATACATTTTATGCTGCTTATCCCAGAAATAAGCAGTGGATTTTCCCCAACTTAGTCAATTTAATAATGGTCTATGGACTTTTCCTTTAGGAAGCTGTCCAGACCCTTTTTAAACCCTGCTAAGCTAACCGCATTTACCACATTCTGTGGCAATGAATTCCAGAGTTTAAAACATGTTGAGTGAAGAAACATTTCCTTGGATTCGTATTAAATTTACTACTTTGTAGCTTCATCGCATTCCCCCCCCTAGTCCTAGTATTTTTGGAAACAGGGCCGTGCCTAGGGTCTCTGGCGCCCCCCTGCAGCCTATCAGTTGGCGCCCCCCCCCTGCAGACTATCAGTTGGCGGCGGCGCCCCCCCCCCCCCCCCCCCCCGTGAAAATGATCGCTCACCACTTGCCACACTGACAGGAATTGTCAGCAATATTCTTAGAAAGAAATTGCTATACATTGCAAAATAAGATAGCAGATGTAAATTCTCAAAGTGGACATATTCCAAACACTAAAATGAAAATAAAATGATTTTTTTCTACCTTTGTTGTCTGGTGACTTTCTTTTTCTGATCATGCTGGCCCAGTATCTGATTCTGCTGCTATCTGTCCTCTTAACTACGTTTCCAGGGCTTCCTTTCCATTTATTTCTTTCCTTTCCTCCTTTCTTCTTCATTTCTGGTCCTCAGCTTCTGCCTATTTTCTTCATCCGTGTGCAGTTTTTCTCCTCTCTTCCTTTTCCCTCATTTCATCTCCTTCATCTCTCTTCCCTCCCCTCTATGTCCAGCAATTTCTCCTCTCTCCCTGAGCCCTGCCCTCCCAATCCATGCCCATCCATGCTCCTCTGTCACCTGCCCCCTCCATTCATCCCTATCCAGCAATTCCCCTCTCTCCCTGAGCCCTGCAATCCATATCCATCCATGCCCATCTGTCCCCTCCATTCATCCCTATCCAGCAATTCCCCTCTCTCCCTGAGCCCTGCCCTCCCAATCCATGCCCATCCATGCTCCTCTGTCCCCTGTCCCCTCCATTCATCCCTATCCAGCAATTCCCCTCTCTCCCTGAGCCCTGCCCTCCCAATCCATGCCAATCCATGCTCCTCTGTCCCCTGCCCCCTCCATTCATCCCTTTCCAGCAATTCCCCTCTCCCTGAGCCCTGCCCTCCCAATCCATGCCCATCCATGCTCCTCTGTCCCCTGCCCCCTCCATTCATCCCTTTCTAGCAATTCCCCTCTCTCCCTGAGCCCTGCCCTCCCAATCCATGCCCATCCATGCTCCTCTGTCACCTGCCCCCTCCATTCATCCCTATCCAGCAATTCCCCTCTCTCCCTGAGCCCTGCAATCTATATCCATCCATGCCCATCTGTCCCCTCCATTCATCCCTATCCAGCAATTCCCCTCTCTCCCTGAGCCCTGCCCTCCCAATCCATGCCCATCCATGCTTCTCTGTCCCCTGCCCCCTCCATTCATCCCTTTCCAGCAATTCCCCTCTCTCCCTGAGCCCTGCCCTCCCAATCCATGCCCATCCATGCTCCTCTGTACCCTGCCCCCTCTATTCATCCTTTTCTAGCAATTCCCCTCTCTCCCTTCCATGACCCCCCCTCGCATCCATGCTCCTCTCTCTCCCATGTCCCAGCCTGTCCCGCCCTCTTCTCCCCCCCCTTCGCATCCATGCCCCCCCTTCGCATCCTTGCTGTCGTTTCTCCCCTGCCCTCCCGCTCCCATTGTTCAACTGCCCACCCTCTTCTCTCCCCGCAACATCCCTTTTCTTTTTTTTTTCTTTTTAAATTTACCTCCGTGGCGGCGGTTCCAGCAGCGCAGCGTCAAGGAAGGAGGCGGCGCTCCCGACGTCTAGCCTTCCCTTCGCTGTGTTCCGCCTTCTTCTGACGTCATCATTGATGTCAGAAGAAGGCGGAACACAGTGAAGGGAAGGCTAGAGACGTCGGGAATGCCGCCTCCTTCCCTGACACTGCACTGCCGGAACCGCCGCCACGGAGGTAAATTTAATAAGAAAAAAAAAGAAAAGGGATGTTGGGGGAGGGCGAGCGAGGTGAGCATGGTGCGGCAGCGCCCCCCAGAGGGAAGCGACCCCTGCCATGCTTACCTCGCTTACCGGGTTAGCACGGCCCTGTTTGGAAAGAGTAAACAAACGATTCACGTCTACCCGTTCCACTCCACTCATTATTTTATAGACCTCTAATGGGCATATTATCATCTAGCACACACTAATCATTAGTGCGTGCTAAATCCATTAGTGCACCTTAGTAAAAGGACCCCTAAATGTTGGCAGCCTCTTTATAGAATTACCCCTAAGGGCTAGAGTCAGTAAATGGTGCTCAAAAATTGTCATTAAAAAAACGGTGCTCAATGTTATTCTATAATGGGCGCACAATGATAAGCGCCATTATTGAATAGAACTGACCCGCCCGTGTACCTCCCATGGCCACACCCCTTTTTGGGTTGCACGCTTTGGGTTTTGGGCACACATTGCTGTAAAATAGCACATAGCAAGATTACGCACACATTCAAATTATTGCCAATTAGCACCCAATTATTGGCACTAATTGGCTCATTAGCCAATGTAGTTGGGTGCACATCTTGGATTGGTGGCCACATATCGGCATCCAACTTTAGGTGCCATTTATAGAATCTGGGGGTAATTGTGCAGTTTCTGAAATTTTCTGATCACCCTAACACATAAATTCACACTCCCCTCACCCCCTCCTTTCTTCTTCCCTCTTCACACTATCATTGGAATGCATTTCATGACTCACTTATATTTTCTGTTAATCTCATTTTTTCTTCTTCTATTGTGACCAGAGGCCAAGAACGAGTGCAGAAATGTTAATCCAGTAAAAAGATATTACCTTATTATTTTTTTTCTGTTTGTTAACCTTTATTCCTTTCCAGAAATAAATATCTACATCTCACTGAGGATTGTTTGGAGAGCTGCCAGTTTTGCAGGTAGATTTCCAATGTGCTAATAGTTAATCCCAACAACTTAATTATTAATTTCAATAAAAGTGGGCACGCAAAAATTATGCACAACATTTTATGCTTCGCAAATGTAAAAACATTTCACAACGTTCACTAGAACACCAAGCAGCCACAAATAATGTGCAATATTGACCATTTTAATGCATCTGGTGACATGTGTGCATCAGCTTCTTTGAAATAAATTGGCCGTCACATTTTAAAAGTTATTTTGACTGAGAAAGATGAGTGTCAATTCACAGCGGAAGAAGCACCTGCTTGCCTGTCTATTTTTATCAGTAGAATCTATTTCTACAGCACCTAGCTATCTATGGCAATAATGCACTTCTCCCATCAATGAGTTTGACATGCATTCCATTTGAGTTACTCAAATGTGTTTGAAACCCAAATGGGAATACTGTGTGCTTGCTCCCTCTCATTTTCTCTAGCTCTCCATCTATCGATCTATCACTTCTTCTGTGGAGGGACACTGTCTGTGCTGCAGGAAATTAATACAGTAGAATAGCCTGTCATAACCACAAGCTACAGGATAGTTACCATAACCCTTTCTCATCAAAGTGACTGCACTCACCGTCTCTTGAATTATTGCCCAGAGAGATCACATCTAGGGAGTAGAATAAACACTTTCACTGTGTTTCCTACATAATTATGTTTTTTTCCCAGGTAATTAATTGGAATTTATTCTGGCAGCATAATATTATACGAGCATTTTTAGGATGAGGAATTACAGGTAATTTCTGTTTGTTTTAGTCCAGGTTTCTATGGCGATGGGAGTAATTATTACCAAATAGAGCACTTTGTGCTGCTAATTCTAGGTAATTAGTGCCATGAACTGAAAAATAATGCTATGCAGGGGGGATAGAAAATGGTGAAAGCAGAAAGGTAGCGCTTTGTACATTCCTGGGTTGGTGAAGATGTTTCTGATTCATTTAGGGGTATGTTTACTAAGGTGCGTTAGCGATTTTAACACGCCTGTAAATTTAAGGTGCGTTAAACACTAACGCGCCTATACATTTCTATGGGTGCACTGGTGTTTAATGCGTGTAAACCATTTACATGCATTAAAAATGCTAACGCACCCATAGCACCACTTAGTAAACATTCATTAGAATAATCCCCATGTTCCTGTGGTCCACAAGTATGGAGGACCATGAAAAAGTTGTTCTGTAGGGAACTGATATGCAATCCGTGTATACAGGAATATACATGACATTGAATTATCTAGTTCTATGACTATCACAGATGTAATTTTCTTGTGGGGGAGTTAATGAAAGGAAAAAAAGCCTCTTCTTTTACTAACGCACAGGAAGCAATAAAGTATTATTTTTTAATTTCCAGAACTGTGAATCATTTGGGAGCCACTTAGGGAAGCTGCATTTAATTTGAGTGCTCCAGTCGAACGTCCTATAAGGTTTGCAAACTCAAGAAATGCACTTGCAGGTAATTACTCAGTAGAGATGGCTTTCATTAAATCTTCAATTCACACGACAAAAGAAATTTAATGTGCGCTAAAAAGTCTGTTTACTGCCAATGGTGTTTCACGTCTAGCCAACAGATGCCGGAAAGCAATATTCTCTAGAGCTATAGAACGAGGAGGCGTTTTCTCAGCTTCTGATTACAAATTAATACAGAGTAAACAAACTGTGCAGCAAGGCAACTGATTGAACTTTAAATAAAACATGTTTTTTTTTACAAAAATGATACTGTTTCTGTCGCACCATCTGAATAAGGGGGGGTTAATTTGGCATATGTTTGCTTTTAATGATGGGGGTTCGTTTGTTACTTTCTCCCTTTTTTTTTCTTCCTTTTTCTTTCTTTTGGATAATGTCCATGCCTGTCATTGACATCAAAGTTTTAGCTAAAGCCATTTTGGTTTTTTTTGTTGGGGTGGGGTTCAATGTAAATTGTGAACTCGCTAATAAAAAATGTTGCAAACTGTTTAGAAGGTGGTGGGGTCAGCATCGATCTTACTTCCTTTCAAATACAGTGAATGTTTTCCGAGCCAGTGCAAAATCTGTGTTTATCTTCTTCAGTCAATCAGGCCTCATGATCTCTCCTCACTCCTAAGCACTTTTACAGGGAATTCCATGTGGACTAATGAAGCTGAACTCCTGGGATATGCACCTGCATTTGAATATAAGTAAAGGAATGAAATACAAACAGGCTTATGCTACTACATTCGCGTACAAAAGCACACAGTCCTGGAACGCACTACCCATGGTGCTGAAAACCATAACCAATCTAACAAGCTTTCACAAAGCCCTGAAAACACATCTCTTCAACAGAGCCTATAAAAGTCACCCTCAATGAAACAAATCATTCCTTAAACTACCCAAATACACCTAAGACACCTCTCACATGACCTTACCTAACACCTTTCCATCTGTATTCCTCTTTCACCTCAGCCTATGATTGATTGTCTTTGTTTTTTGTCTTCAAATCATGTAACGACGTTTTCATTTCCATACTCTGTAAGCCACATTGAGCCTGCAAAAAGGTGGGAAAATGTGGGGTACAAATACAATAAATAAATATATATATATGTGGATGCCAAGAAATACTACTACTACTATAAATCATTTCTATAGCGCTACCAGTTGTACGCAGCGCTTCACAATTGAACATGAAGAAAAGGCAGTCCCTGCTCAAAAGAGCTTACAATCTAAATCAGGACAGACAGACTGGACCAATAAGGATGGTGGGAGACCAAACACAAAGTAGCCAGTATACACATACATAAGCCATAGGGCATGTGCAAAAGCTGATGGAGAAATTTTCTGAAAAAGACATTTCTTATGGGAATTATACATCTGTTTTTAGTCCATGCCCAGACCATTGGCTATGTTTATTAAGCGGCGCTAAGGGCGCGTTAGCATTTTTAACACATGTAAATGGTGTACACGCGTTAAACGCTAATGCACCCATAGAAATATATAGTCGTGTTAGCATTTAACGTGCCTTAAATTTACAGGTGTGTTAAAAACGCTAACGCACCTTAGTAAATATACCCCCATGTCCACACCAGACCTCCTTGAAATCTCTGCATTCCAGAAATATTTATTTATTTTAAAACTTTTTTATACCACCTATAACTAGATGGAGTACAAAAAAACATTCACATCATACTTAATACAGATGCATATACAAACAAGACAATCCACACTAAATTCTATCTTCATAAAATTATAAAAACACAGAACACAAACAGCTGCATTTTCAACAACTTTCTAAATCGTGTTCTATTAGTACATTGCCGAAGCTGCCCACACAATACATTCCACAATAAGATTCCAGCAGAAGCAAAAGCTGAGGCTCGTGTATCTACATAACATAGCTGCATAAGTACATCTGTTGAGAGTCGCATAGCAGTCTCTGATCTCAGTGCACACCTTGGATGGTAAACAGTCAAAATCTGCTTTAAATAAAATGGAGCAGCTGCAAACCTGATATATATATATATATATATATATATATATATACAGTGGGGGAAATAAGTATTTGATCCCTTGCTGATTTTGTAAGTTTGCCCACTGACAAAGACATGAGCAGCCCATAATTGAAGGGTAGGTTATTGGTAACAGTGAGAGATAGCACATCACAAATTAAATCCGGAAAATCACATTGTGGAAAGTATATGAATTTATTTGCATTCTGCAGAGGGAAATAAGTATTTGATCCCCCACCAACCAGTAAGAGATCTGGCCCCTACAGACCAGGTAGATGCTCCAAATCAACTCGTTACCTGCATGACAGACAGCTGTCGGCAATGGTCACCTGTATGAAAGACACCTGTCCACAGACTCAGTGAATCAGTCAGACTCTAACCTCTACAAAATGGCCAAGAGCAAGGAGCTGTCTAAGGATGTCAGGGACAAGATCATACACCTGCACAAGGCTGGAATGGGCTACAAAACCATCAGTAAGACGCTGGGCGAGAAGGAGACAACTGTTGGTGCCATAGTAAGAAAATGGAAGAAGTACAAAATGACTGTCAATCGACAAAGATCTGGGGCTCCACGCAAAATCTCACCTCGTGGGGTATCCTTGATCATGAGGAAGGTTAGAAATCAGCCTACAACTACAAGGGGGGAACTTGTCAATGATCTCAAGGCAGCTGGGACCACTGTCACCACGAAAACCATTGGTAACACATTACGACATAACGGATTGCAATCCTGCAGTGCCCGCAAGGTCCCCCTGCTCCGGAAGGCACATGTGACGGCCCGTCTGAAGTTTGCCAGTGAACACCTGGATGATGCCGAGAGTGATTGGGAGAAGGTGCTGTGGTCAGATGAGACAAAAATTGAGCTCTTTGGCATGAACTCAACTCGCCGTGTTTGGAGGAAGAGAAATGCTGCCTATGACCCAAAGAACACCGTCCCCACTGTCAAGCATGGAGGTGGAAATGTTATGTTTTGGGGGTGTTTCTCTGCTAAGGGCTGTGCGGCTGAAACCAGAATCTGATGTCTGTATTTGTATCAACTTGAAGACTTGTGTTTGGGTAAGAAATAAAATGTACTTATCTATCTAAACCTATCTCTGCCTCTATTTTTATTGAGTCTATCTTCTCTTCTCTTCACCTAACATTTAGCCTACAAGGTAGATCACATACAAGTGACACTCAGTTTTGGACAGAAAGAGTAGTTATGGGAATTAGTTTTCAATTACGGCTCCTAATGCCACCCCAGAACAGACCCCCTTATGATTGGGTGACAATGGAGGTTAGAGAAACTATACAGAACCTGATATATGAACTAAGTACCTTTAGTCCCCCGTGTGACGGAGTCAGAAAGAGGTCTATAAGAAGAGGTAAATAAAAACAGTGGTGAGCCCCGAACGCTGACAGTACTCGCTATCCTTCTTTATCTTCTTTTGAACGCAAGAGGGGATACTTAATTTTGTGCGTTCAAAGGTTCTATGTTTTCTTTCTCTTATCTTTCCTTGCTGTTATTCCTTCATTTTGTTCCTCTTCCTTTTTCTCCTTCTCCCTATCACGGACACTGCCCACTTCAGGGGTATTGGGCACTATTGTTCTGTCCAATTTTCTTGTTCTTACCCCTGTCTTTTATCTACTCTTCTATTTTTCTGTCTCCTTTCTTTGTTCTTTGCAGGTTCCCTTCTTTAGCACTACACTTGCACACTTTTTCTGACCTCTATCTTACTTTCTTGCTGTCTTCACGCTCTGCGCTGAACTAACACACCTGCTTCCCTAAATTTCTCCTATCCTGTCCGTCTCTTTGATTTGCGTGATGTGCGCAAGAGTGTGCTTGTTGTGTGAATGAAGCATAACAACGAATCCAGGCGACTGCGATTTGGGTTTTGCTGTAAGCTTATTTCAATGTTCAAAATCTTTGGATTGGTCTTTATGCTAGCAATTCTCGCTTAACAATCCTTAGAGATTGCGCATTTTTCTGTTTCACATCCCACCCTGTGTTCTGTCTTAATCCCTCCTTTTCAAATCCCTGTCCCCTCGTTCTCACTATGTATTCTGTTCTTTCTTCTTCTGACGACTTTATTTTCCTCCCCAATCCCTTTTCCTGTTCTCCTTCATCCTAACTTCTTCTATTATTCCTCCTCATTTTTTTTTCCTATTGGAAACAGTAATTACGGTGTTCAGCTTTGTAGCTGCTTACCGTCGTCCAACTGCTGTTTTCCTCTTATCTAATCAGTTCCTTCAGTCTTCTGAACTATGCTTTCTCTCTAACCACTCAGCCCACACCCCCCCTTCCTGTCCACACTTTTCTCGGCTCTTTTTCATAGTGCAGCATGAATTACTGCGTAGTATCTCTTATTCCGTTCTTTTTCCTTTTGCATCTTTGTGTGTGTCTTTGCACTCTGTCTGAATTGTATTTTTGTGTGAACTATCCTGTTCCGTCTCTGCTTTTCTTATTTCTCATTTCCACCTGTCAAAATCTTTATTATTTACTGCGTAGTTCAACTGATTGCTCTTTTTCACAACTGTTCAGTCCTGTGCTCTCACCCCACCCCCATAGCCATTTTTCCTTCCTTAAGTCCAATCTGAATCCCTTCCTCCACAACATTTTGTTCTTGTCCCCCTTTTTCTGCCACAATAATCCTCCCTGCCCTCCTCTCTGATGCTCTACCGACTCCTACACTATATGTCTGCGGTCCGTGTAAAATTTATAAGGGTGTGGCCCGCACGGTACCAATTGGGGTAACTTAATACCTTACAGACACCTTTTTAGCTTCTTGTGCAAACCAGAAATCATTTTTTTTTGGATTTCCTAGAAAACTTTTCTTTCTCCTTCTCAGTCCCATGTGCTGTGAGGTTTGATTCTCTTTCCGGAACAAAGCTTATTACATTACTATTAAATATATACTCCCTCTTGGGCTTCGAATCTGCCTTTGTAAATCTATTTCACCTTGCCCGAAGAGTTGTAAGTTCTAAACCCCTTTTTCTCACATTTTTTAATATCCTTATCCAGGCTTCCGTAACTGCCATTTCTTTCGGTAGCTTTTAAAGGTTTTCCCTAACAAGTGCTGTAGTTCACTATCTCAAGGACATGAGAATCTGGGAAGCTTGCCCACTTTAGCTGCCTTATCAGTCCAGTACTGCTTCGGCAGAGGAGGCTCTACAGTTCACTTTTAAAAGCTAAGAAAGTGATTTTTTTTTTCCCCTCTCCCCCTTTTCCGTTCGTTTTTGTCCCTGTTCTATGCTGAAGTGGTACAACAGTCTTTTACACAGGTATCTTTCAACTCCGGTTTCCCCTCAAAATTGGTTCCTTAAGCAGGCACCATAATTGTAAAATGACTTATCTTTTCATGCCTCATGCTGCCAAGTCCGTTGTAAGTGCACTTCTGAGCATGTAAGAATGTACGGATGTATTTCTTGGCTTTCACTGTATCTTAGTCTTACTCTGCATTCTCCTTTTATCAGGGCATACTTTTTTCTCCTCTTTTGTGTCATTTTATTAGGACGTTGTCCCCCACTCTCCAAAATTTTCTGCTCATATTGCTTTGACTTTTGAGCGTTTCTTTCTCTTTTATTTCATTTCCCTTAAACAATAGACCGTCTGAGACTCTAATGCTTTCTCATTCTGTCTCTGAGCCGTGATTTTAGCCCCGAGACAGGTTTTTCTTTCTTTTTGTGCTGCAAGTGACAGTTTGATAGACCTTATCGTGCCACACCTTCAAACATACATTACTTGACTTTCCCCTTTAAAAAACCCAGCTTTCTCCTTCTTTGTCCTAGTGTGGTTTCCTGTGATCACATTACAATGCTTCTAGGAAGCCTTAGTCCGGAAACTAAAAATTAACCCTTACTTAACAGAATCAAGCGATATGCTGGTAGTAATGAAATTTAGATTGCCGTTATTTTAAAAAAAACACAGTAGAAGACATTAGAAATTTTTGCCTTAAAGGAGCTGTCGTATTAAGTGTAGAATTGACAGTTTCAGCTTTCATATGAACACATAATGATTACGGCTGTCTATCTGAGTAAGTAAAGTAATAACGCAGTTAGAATTGTCATACTTTCTCAAACATTAACTCCCTGGTTCCTTACACAATAATTCCTAAGAACTGCAATACGTTTGATCTGATAAAATCCTATCCTGATTAATTATAACAGCAGAAAGTTTTAATATGAAAAATTAAACTTACAGTTTTTATGTGCTGTATAGTTCTATTTTCAGTAGCCGTAATGTCCAATGCTTGCAGTGAGCAGTAAACTCAAATTAAGCACAGGAAGCACACTTCCCTTCTGGTTTTTATTCTCCTTTTCCTATAACATCCACGTCAACATTAAATCCTTATAACAATTTTCTGTAAACCTCTTTGATGTTCTGGTTCTTCTTAAACTCTCTACAGGATTGCTGCTAAATCATATTAAAAGTTTTACTTCCCAGAAGCAGTCTTTTAACCACCTCTAGATAAGATTCTCGTATGCTTTGGATCTCCGATACTCTGGTTCTAGTTTCTTGTACTCTATTTTAATGGTGTACTCGTTTAAAAGAAATATAAGTTACAGCCCCAGCACCGTACTATCGTGTTAGTTTAATACAAGCCTGCTTATCTTCAGGAAACATTGATTTTAAGGACTATATTATAACGTTATCTCTTGCATTGTGATTTTCGTCCTGGCTTATTTTAAACACTTGTAATAATGAGCTAGGTTATAATATTTCTTGATGAATATTTCCACGTTCTAAGAATGACAATCACTTTTAAATAATATGGTTCTATAATGTATTAAATTGTGTAAGTCTTTATAAAAAGTTTTCTATTTTTACTCGACAGCATTGTAAACCGGGATCCAACACAGAAAGTCACATAAAATTACAGTGGTTTATTGTTACATTAAGAGCTAGATAATCCCTTGTATAACTTATATGATAGTAGAAGTATTATGTACTATATAGAAGCATTCCTTTACTTTTACCTTAATAGATATGCATATAAAATAAGTTTTACCTTTTTGGTTGAGAAGATGATGGCTGCGTGCCATGATAATACAGCGTTGCTTCACATCTCAAGTTATTTCCTGTTGGTTCTTTATAACCCAACCTTCTCTTTCCTTCTAATGCTGCAGCTGTCCTGTTTGTCATCATTTAGACACATAGTCACTGACTAGCATGTTTAAGCACAAAAGCTTCCTGCCATTGCATTCGGGTTTATTTTATTTATTATGTTCCTTTTCTGAGTGTAATTTGTCATATTTATAGGTATTAACTTGTCATCTTTGCACCACGATTTTGGCGTCCTGTTTGACAATTTATTGAATTACATGCTTCTCTTATGTTTTCCCGTTTAGATGCTACTTCCAACCTATCCAGTACCCGCCCCAAAAGCATTTAATATGTATTTAACTTTATTTCATTTATTCTAGGGCTATAACTCCCGACTACACATGTTATAATGTCTTTGTTAAAATACATTTTCTTGCCTTTTGTTGAAATCGGTGTTTCCTTTCACTGGCTTGTTGGCTGGAAAATATTTCGTTTTTCTCTCTATTTTTACTATCACTTCTATAGTAATTTTCAGGGGCTTTTCCCTGGGACATACTATACTTTTCTTATATACCAGTGTCACGCTATAACTATTGGGTTTGATATCGATGCCTGGGGCTTACATCCATCGAAGGTGACCCTTCAATGGATGACGGTATCGCAATTATTAGATTTTAAGCAGAACCCCATTCTATTTTCGGAATGGCCTGCATTCACTGAATTGGACTATTGCCCATATAGAAGTTACCGGTACAGATGCGCGCTGGGGATATACAGAGACGTCTAAAATCCTTTAGTTGCAAATTCTAGACAGGTTGATTGGGGCCCTATATTTTTGTTTTCTTCTAGACGAATATTTAAGCATCTATTGGGGGTTAGTGACAAAATGGCGAGTGTATTCCCATATATGGCGAGTGTATTCCCATATTTCTAACCGGCGAAAACCAATTAGATCGCTGCCCTTTAATTTTAGAGAACTTATTTTCGCTGTTCGCTAAAATCTTTTTTGGAGTTTTTGCTTCCCCCACTTTTGGGGTTTTCAATATGGCGAGTGTTATCCCATATCAAATTCATGGCGAGTGTTATCCCATATCAAATTCATGGCGAGTGTTATCCCATGTGCGATCCAAGGCGAGTGTTATCCCATGGTCAATTTCTATAGAAGCATACTCTGGAGGGCAGTATTTTTAGAGTAGGATATATATAGTAAGTGACACAACTGACTCTTGCACTATTCTCATGTTCATGGCTATCATTTCTTTGTTAATATAACCTGCGGCAAAAGCATTGAGCTTTCCGCCAATTAGTAATTTCTGTTTTAGGTTCCATTTCTGGGACGCTCTTGAAGACGCGTGAGTATAAAGGTGTTTTCTATACGCATGATGCATGTTTTCCTTTGAATGATCTTCCTTTGCACGTTTTTATATATATATATTTATAGAGGTACCTATTATAATTCTTTGAACTAGGATCCAACTTGAGATTTAATTTGCCATTTTACACTGCACACCTCCACCTATGTGGATTGCTTTCCCCTTATTCCTAATTCCATTATGTCCACTCAGTCCTCCACTAGCCCCCTGGAAAGAGTTCTCAACTTTTTCCCCGCTGATAAAAAAGAACTTTCCCGTTTATGTCAGACCTGGCATACCGTTTGGTCCGCCAAAGACCCGGGACTGGAATGGCCAACAAAGGGCTCATTTGATCAGGGCAAGCTCCAAGCCTTGGTCTGCTATAATGAATCCAACAAAACGGGAAAATCTAGGGAGAAGCATTTAGCTGCTATTAATAAATTTATACTTATTGCACAACACCAGCATGACAGAGCCCTAACGAAGTCTGATTGCGATCAAGCCCCTTACCAAGAGGCAATAACACCTACTGCCCCACCACCTTATGATGCTGCAGGTACTACCAAGCTTCTACCATGTGCAGTGGGATATACACCAATACCCCCAGGGTATTGTGATAAACCTCAGCTACAAATTTCTCAGGGATCTCAGACACAAATCCCCTTATCTCAGGCATCTCAGACAGTGATACCCTCGCTGCCTGCGGTATCTCCTGCTCCTATAAGATTTGACCCACCTACTACCGTACACATTGCCGGTGTAGTTGATCTATCTCTTCCCTCATCACAAAAAGACCCAATTCCAATATCTCAGGGGTCAGTACAAACCCAGACGCCCTTAACCCCTTCAACAATCCCAGTGGCCACGACCACTGCCCAATTACCCACTGTTACCTCTACTCCAACGATGCAAGCAACAACCCAGACGCTAACCCCACCACCACCTCATGTATATCGTTCTATTGGAGGCTATGAGATTGAGATACCCCCACCCATTATTGAGCAATATCCTTGTGTCCCGAACCCATCGGTTCCGGTCACCGTCCAGCACCCTGCCATCAATCAAATTGATGTGGCTGCCCAGACCTCCATTTATCCTGGGCTAGGATCAGGATTGACCTCACACATGACCACCCAAACTTCTACCTACCCATATATGGGGCACACAACTCAGACATCACCTCCACCACTACATTTGGACTCTTCTGTCCAAACTGGTCCCTTGCCTGCTGAATCCCTACAGTCTATTCTGTCCCAATTACGACAGATGGGTTTCATTCCATGTAGTCCTGCCACACAGACACGGACTATTTGTCAGGAACTCTATGATCGGGGTTTCATTAAAACTCCCCCAGCTCCGAAAGACTCTTCCATACCCACTCTAGAACCTGAGTGTTCTACTCCTCCTGGATGGGATCAATTGGGTGCACGCCCCAAGGGCAAAATTCCCCAATTAGCAGAGGATCTGGCTCTTCTCCACCGTCCTCTCATACTTCCAGCCAAACCAGGTACCGGGGGTCTACCAAAAGTAATATCTTCTCCATTAGAAGAAGCCTGGGAAGTACTAAAACAACAACTTCCAAGTAAATCTGATTTGCAGGATATTCGAAACGAACCTCCCCCAGTACTAAGTTTCTCCTCCTCGAGGGAAGGAGATTCTTCTCACCTTGACCTACCCAAGCCCTTTCCCCTTGACACGCCAGTCCCTTCAGGTGCAGGCCGTCTGCCGTCCCCCGGCCTCACCTTAGCCACTATAGGAGATGATCTCGTATACGTTTCAGAAGGACTTCGTTCCCTACGTAAGTCCATGTCAGCACTCCCTGACACTAGTGCATCCGCTACACCAAAATCCGAAATACCCCAGATACCCCAACAGCATGATGTTATTTCTCATCATACTAGACAGCGTCACCCTCACAGTTATCTTACTGATGAGGGATCTAGCCGCTGCCTTGCAGTCATTAACAGTCCCCGTCACCCTACAGGTCTGAATATCAGTGCAGAACCTATCTTATCTAGTCCGCCTAGCACACCTGCCCAATATGTGGCATTACATGAGAACTCATGGCATTATGTTCAACCATGGGTTGATGACCTTGCAGGATGGTCTGAGGCGCTCCAGCCCCAGTCCGCCCTCTTCCCGCGTGAAGGATCCTTACGGTCTGACAAGCTTTCACTTGTAAGAGATCTTATTTATGACCACCCCGACCCCCATTGGGATCAGAAAACAACCCTCTATCTAATCCAAGGTCTTCAGGTTTGGAAAAAGTATGCGAATCAGTTTCCCCCAACCGCCTCGATTGATCTCCTTAAATCAGTGAAACTTTTTCCCCTGCTGAATAAAATGTCAGGAGGTGTCCCTCATACGGAATACACCCCACTTTCAGCTGTTGAATTAAATAGCCTCATACTACAGCTCCCGGATATTGCACAGGGAGGTAACCGATGGTTGAAGAAATTACAGGACATTACTCTGGGGACTACTCTATCAGTTGGCGATATGAAAGCGCTCCTGGGCAGAACCCCACACGCTAGTGTCACTGACATATTCACTCAATCGGGATATGCAAAGTTTGTAACAGATACCCAGTATGACGGCAACCCTTTGACAGAAATTCAGACCAAAGTATTTCAGGAAATCCGGACCATGTATCCGACCCTTAAAGACTTTTCAGTTATCACTTCCCAAAGATGGGAAATGGATTCAGAACCTATTGAGGCTTATTTACTGAGACTCCAAGACCTATATAAAGAAGAGACAGAGGAAAAATTCGACTCTGATAATGCCCTCCCAGTATTTTACCATTTACTTAAGGGTACCTTACCTACAGAGATTAGAAATAAGCTGGAAAACACAGTGGGTCTCCAATTAGAAAAATGGCCTAAAATTCGTGAACATATCCTACATCATTGTAGGAGGCTTATTAAAAGCAAACAAGATGAAGAGCAAAATCGCAAAACAATACGTACTAATCTAGACGTATTGCAGACTGAAGACCTTAAAGATAAAAAAACCTCTAAGAACTCTGACCCTAATAGCAATACTCCTGAGACCTCTCCCCCTGTTATTGTTATGTATGCTGATCAACGCTATGACAATAACGGCCGAAATCAAGGCCCACGGCCCTACCACCCAGACCGTAGAACTGATTACCCAGAAGAACGGGGTCGACGCTCTCTACCCCAGCGAGGTCCCCCAAGGGGCCCTCTTGGGGATACTAGGCGACAACGAGACTATCGTTCCCGGCCTAGCCCTGACCGCTATCCTGATGTGCTCTGTTATCGCTGCCAACAATACGGTCATTATGCTGCTGAATGTCTTCAGACACAGCCATATAGATTTAGAAAACCGCAGGTCCGCCTAAATCCCCCAGAACGGCAATCTTTCCCTCTGTGGAACCCGGATCAACGCCGTCTACAGTGACCACAGACCTAAGAATCTATATTACCCACCCCATAATGACTAGGCGTTACCCCGAACCTGATTTGATTTTGTTGCTCTCAGTTACTTATACTACTCAGCTCCTCATTTAGTATCCATAAAAACATTTCTCTGTATATGTATTGGTGTGATGTTTCTGTTTATATTGCAGGTGACATGTCTTTATCTTATATTTTTCGAGATTTCATTGCAAGTGTATATTTATGGTACCATACAAATGACCTAACTAAGTCAGCAAGTTATTTATTTGTTTCTATGCATACTTTCCCTGGGGGGAGTTCTTATCAACTGCAGGGGTGTGCGATCCCCAGAGGATTTTCATTTTATGTTTTTTATATAAACCTTAACTGACTTATTTATGCCATTTTACTTTATAAGGGTTCCCTTTTAAATAAAAGCTATGTATTGCTCATTGTTAAAAATGTTTTCTGCTTTAACTGTTGCGCTGTCTAAATTGATTTGACCGTTACTTCTTTAGTTTTTTCCATGAATATAAGTCTTCATTTTTGAAATCTCTCTATGATATGTGTGACATCTGAAAGCTTTTCATTATTTCCTTGTCTAAGAAAGAAGAAATATTTAATAACCATTATCTGTTATATGGAATGAATGCGAGAAATATTCCCTTGAACTGGCCATTTGGGGGAGCATTTTGCGCTGATCATACAATTTGTAGTATTCTTGAACAGAGAATTGGTGAAGCTTTCGGACATGAATAAGGAAAATTATGCACTCCACTTTTTAATTCCTTTCTATTTACAACAGGTAATCACAATAACCCCAACTATTGGTTTTTTTATCTGTCTGTCTTTCACTGCGAGTGATTGTGAGACAAACTGGTGTAGATTATTTGGGTGCAACGGTCCTGGAATTTATGCTTTGTGTATTTAACTAACACCTTGCTTCAACTAACTCTTGCCGCGTGGTGGATTTGTCTTGAAGCGATATGCTTCTTCCTACTTCTTTGTCTGATTGAAAAAGGTTACTTAAACTCTATGTGAAGGTCAATCACTGGTGTCTGCACTTTTGAATGTTTTTTCCATTTGTCTTTTTCAAGGAACCTTTTTCTGGCATTGCCTTCTGAATATGCCTTGCTGCAATTCAGATGTATCATATTTTGTTTTTTTATTATTAAGCCTATTTTTATCTTACACCCTTCAGGGTGCTTTTTTTAATTTTTTTTTAATTTTTTTCCATTCTCGATGCTTTGTTTTTTTCCATGCCTCCTTCCTGGACCCCATTTATACCCACAACCCTCCTCCTAGCATTCTGACTTCTTTCAATAACTTAACCACATAAATTGCACTACTGGTCTGTTTAAGTTTTGCCTTTCCCCAGATGGAGGAGACGACTGCTAGCAAAGAAGAGCTACCCGATAATGTATCTGATCTGAAGGCTATGTTGCAGCAAAGAATCGCTAAATTAAAAGACAGATGCACAGACCCCAACATTACCTGGTTTCAGAAACGAGACATTATTGAGCGTGAGTTTCAACAGATGCATCAATTGGTCCATGAACAAAAGAGACAGGCTCTCCACTTACTGGAGTTGCAAGAAAATTTGGCCTCTACCTTTCTTTTTGAATCATCTAACTTATAAGTCCTGCTGGCCTCCTGCAGCTGAGGGCCCAACCCTTGGTGAATGGTAGTCATCGTAGGTGAAGATTCCATATCTATTGGCGATAGATTGCGATGCATTGCCCTCCATACATCAATAGTTGAACATTTACCATCATCTCTAAATTGGGTTTTCATTATTGAACCCTTCTGGGTTCTCTTTTGCTTTTGCACCTAATTAACACTGTTTTCTCCATGTTGACATTGTCTTTCATGTCTATTCAATTCACACCGCATTATGCCCACTAAGATATAACAATGTATCATTCAAGCATACAGTTATTTTGCTTATTCCTTTGCCAGCCTCTGGCTCTTGATGGACTGATTATGATAGTGTATGCCTAGAATAAAGACATGAAAAGATCCCACTTTGTACACCACAAGTACGTCTTCAAAATCTATCCTGGCCCAAATAATGTTAGATCCCCCAAGGTTGTGGCAATAATCTTTACACCTTGCAAACTACTGGACCACATGTGAAAGATATACGTGTTTACTCAGCCGCAGAACCAGATGTTACCAGCCTAACCATCTCAAGACCGGCCACTTCCCAGCCCTGTTGGATCTTCCAGAACTCCGTCCAGATTCTTCAACGCTTCCACCGCCTCAACCATGATCGATGAAAGAGAATTTAGAACTGATACTTAATTTGAGAATTACTGTTGCTGTTTTTAGATTCATATTATGTTTTATTTTCAGTTTAGCAACAATCCTGTCTAGATATTGAAAAGGTTTTATTTTTATTTTTTTTTTCCTATTATTTCCTTTAATTGTTCTAATTGTTTTTCCACGAGTTTCCCCGTTATTTCTGTTTATGTAATTTAAATTGAAATTAATATTGTTCAGATACAAGGATAACATCATACTGGCTAAGATATCATAATGTAGATGTAAACTCTGTTAGTATCAACCTGTTATGCAATTGTTTAACTTTGGTGTAGGCTTACTTGAGCTGCATGTCTTTCTGTAGGGGTAACGGATATATACAATGCTTCCCATACTTCCAGGTCATTATGCATATGTCAAGATCCATGCATAACCTTGGTTAATATAAATTTTCCTAGGATTGACCATTTTTTCTGTATGAGGCAACCTCATACTTGCTATCCACTTATTAGTGCTCATGATTGGATGCCAATGATGAGTACTAGTAAGGTCCAGGAATTCCGACCTGTTTAAGGATTCTGAATACCTACAACCTTAAACAGCTTGCAATCTGAATACTAACCATATATTTGTTGAGCCACCATAACAATGCTTAATCAAAACCACTATTCCTTCCGAGGACCACTGAGATACATACATTAGATTATCTCCCCATGTACTATGCAACAGATACAATAGAAGTCATAGCAAGACTTGAAAGTATTTATTAGTATGATCCACCTGAAATTGCTATTACCCGCATACCTATACTTCATGGGATTTTGTAGATGAACTCATTCATAAAACCTCTCTCACTACAGGTTTGAGTACGCCTCAAGAGGGGTAACATCAAGATTAAGGCCCAAGGGGTTGGGTAATATAAAGGGAATTCCATATGCCCAAAACAATACCACCTAAGAGTGAAGTTTTCTGTCTTGCATAATATCTGCTAGCAATCCATAAGAACAAAACTCCCCCTCTCGTTTGATAGCTTGCCACCTTCTGGAATGGATGATGACGAGCTTGACGAGCTTTGTGTCACCCCTCCTCAGAGGGGGTGACAAGTGGGGAATGTATAATTATACTACAGCAAGATGCCCACCGGAAGGGTGGAAGGCCAGATTTTAGGACTCAGGCTGTAAAAATACCAGCTAGGTTTAAAAATCTATGACTGGCTGAGCAAGGACTTGCTCTTCCTGCAAGTTAATAGAATCTGAAAAAAAAAAAAGCAGATGATACAATGATACAGAGGTAATACAGAGTTCATGAGATGGTATGAAAGGTATTGAGATGGTATGAAAAGTATTGCAGCCGGAAGATGTGAAACTGTTATCTCAACGCTTCCCAAAACATGTTGATAATTAGCAGTAGCTGAGAACGGAAGGAGGTGGGCACATCCGACAGCAGACAGCATGGGAAAGTATGCTCTCAGAAATGCGAAATATTAGCTAGGTATCTCACCATTCACTTCTATGGAGAGGATAGAGTATAAAAGAAGGAAGATTTTGGCTTGGTTAGAGAGTCTTCTCCAAAGCTTCAGTCAGACGGCGAAGCCCTGTGCGGCTGAAACCAGAATCTGATGTCTGTATTTGTATCAACTTGAAGACTTGTGTTTGGGTAAGAAATAAAATGTACTTATCTATCTAAACCTATCTCTGCCTCTATTTTTATTGAGTCTATCTTCTCTTCTCTTCACCTAACATTTAGCCTACAAGGTAGATCACATACAAGTGACACTCAGTTTTGGACAGAAAGAGTAGTTATGGGAATTAGTTTTCAATTACGGCTCCTAATGCCACCCCAGAACAGACCCCCTTATGATTGGGTGACAATGGAGGTTAGAGAAACTATACAGAACCTGATATATGAACTAAGTACCTTTAGTCCCCCGTGTGACGGAGTCAGAAAGAGGTCTATAAGAAGAGGTAAATAAAAACAGGGCACAGGACTACTTCACCGCATCAATGGGAGAATGGATGGGGCCATGTACCGTACAATTCTGAGTGACAACCTCCTTCCCTCCGCCAGGGCCTTAAAAATGGGTCGTGGCTGGGTCTTCCAGCACGACAATGACCCAAAACATACAGCCAAGGCAACAAAGGAGTGGCTCAGGAAGAAGCACATTAGGGTCATGGAGTGGCCTAGCCAGTCACCAGACCTTAATCCCATTGAAAACTTATGGAGGGAGCTGAAGCTGCGAGTTGCCAAGCGACAGCCCAGAACTCTTAATGATTTAGAGATGATCTGCAAAGAGGAGTGGACCAAAATTCCTCCTGACATGTGTGCAAACCTCATCATCAACTACAGAAGACGTCTGACCGCTGTGCTTGCCAACAAGGGTTTTGCCACCAAGTATTAGGTCTTGTTTGCCAGAGGGATTAAATACTTATTTCCCTCTGCAGAATGCAAATAAATTCATATACTTTCCACAATGTGATTTTCCGGATTTAATTTGTGATGTGCTATCTCTCACTGTTACCAATAACCTACCCTTCAATTATGGGCTGCTCATGTCTTTGTCAGTGGGCAAACTTACAAAATCAGCAAGGGATCAAATACTTATTTCCCCCACTGTATATATATTGTAAAAGATCCTGCCCTCCGCACGAGGGCCTTCGGGATCTTGCCTCCACCCTGGCCACTCAGCCTCCCGGCCCACTGCAGTCCACAGGGCAGGGCTCAAAGAAAACAAACTTCAAAAAAAGTAAAAGTCACTGAGCTCCTTTATTGTCAGGGATTCACAGTTCTGTAACTTGCAAAAAGAATCCTGCAGCCCTTCAAACAGTTGCTCCTGCTTTTCTCTCAGGGCCCAGGTACAGCAGAAACACAAACACGTCCCCTTCCAGCTGCTGCACAAATCAGTTGGAGCCAAATTAACAGTCCCCACAGATAGGTTCCTCTGTAGTCCAACTTCACACCCCAAAAAGCATCCCTGTATCCTGTCCACCCCCACGGGGTTTCTGCAAACAGTTCAAAACACACAGTTCTGTGGGCCTCAGCCCACCAAAAAGGAAAAAAAAAACACTGTAGCTTACTTTCCCCTCCTCCACACAAAAGAAGGTTTGTTTTCCCAACAGTTCAAAATCCACAGTGCTTAATGCCTTAGCACTCAGTTCAAACACACAGTCTCTTCAAAGAACACAGCCTGAACTCCTTTGGGAAAGAGGAAAAGATCCCACCCCCTTTCTGGGTCACTCTATTACTTCACTGACCCTCCTCCCACATGACCTTTCCCCTTTCCACTTTCAGCCCAGCTCTGACACCAAGAGTTCACCTGGTTTTTCAGTTTAGCTTTCAAGGCATGAGCCCAAGCAGAAAGGTCCATGGGTTCCTCAGAGCCTGCCTCCTGCTCCTTCTCTCCAGCAGCCTGCCAGTCCATGGGCTCATTCTCTTCTACTCTGGGCAGCTGTTCCTCTTTTACTTGATTACCCTCCAGGTGCCCCTCCCCTGCCTTGTTAGAGCTCTCCCCTCTGGCCTGATGGGGAAGATAATCTCTGTACCAGGGTTTGCCCCAGGGCTGCTGGGAAATGTAGTCTCTGCCTCTCCTCCATTTTACAGGGGTCACTAAACTTTCTCTGCTCTCTCTCAGGGGATGATGGGTAATGTAGTCCTTCTCCCTCCCCCCTTACCTAGGGGGCACTACTTCTTCTCCTCTCACTCTCTGTGGCTGGAATGGAGGCAAGGCTCTGTTCGGCCTTCTTCTGCTCTTGGGCCTCCTCACTTCTTCCCCCTCCACTTCCATCTCATCCACCCCCAGGTCCTCTCCTTCACAATATATATATATTGCTGTCCAAAGAAGTAGGAAAGGGACAAAAGTCAACCAAACACTCGTAGGACTCCAGAGGTAGAATAGAGTAATGTCTTTATTGTCAAAGAGCAGATACAGTGGACTTGACACGGTCACGTGTTTCAGGGCAGAATATAAAATGTGAAATATACCTCAATATGTTGTAATGTCATATGACAATACAAAAAAAAAATTCAATGTTGAAATCAAATGATGTTAAAGGAGAGATTTAAAAAACCACAAATTATATAAACCATAAGATAAAATACCTAAATGTTATAATGACATTACACCACATTTGAGGTATATTTCACATTGAATATATTGGTTTTGGAGGACACGTGGAGGGGCATTTTTGAATGGGGATGCCTATCTCTAAGGGCGCCCCCACGAAGGGACGGGGCATCCCATATTATCGAAACAAGATAGGCATCCATCTTTCATTTCGATAATACGGTCAGGGACGCCCAAATCTCAACATTTAGGTCGACCTAAATGTTGAGATGGTCGACCTTAGAGATGGATGACCTCGGTTTTCGCTGATAATGGAAACCGAGGACGCCCATCTCAGAAACGACCAAATCCAAGCCATTTGGTCATGGGAGGAGCCAGCATTCATAGTGCACTGGTCCCCCTCAAATGCCAGGACACCAACCGGGCACCCTAGGGGGCACTGCAGTGGACTTCACAAATTGCTCCCAGGTGCATAGCTCCCTTACCTTTGGTGCTGAGCTCCCCAAACCCCCCCCTCCCAAAACCCACCCCTACCATAGCCCTACAGGGTGAAGGGGGGCACCTATATGTGGGTACAGTGGGTTTCGGGTGGGTTTTGGATGGCTCACATTTACCACCACAAGTGTAACAGGTAGGGGGGATGGGCCTGGGTCCGCCTGCCTGAAGTGCACTGCACCAACTAAAAACTGCTCCAGGGACCTGCATACTGCTGTGATGGAGCTGGGTATGACATTTGAGGCTGGCATAGAGGCTGGAAAAAATGTTTTAAAATTTTTTTGGGGGTGGGAGGGGGGTTGGTGACCACTGGGGGAGTAAGTGGAGGTGATCCCCGATTCCCTCCGGTGGTCATCTGGTGAGTTCAGGCACCTTTTCGAGGCTTGGTCATGAAACAAATTGGACCAAGTAAAGTTGGCCAAATGCTCGTCAGGGACGCCCTTCTTTTTTCCATTATCGGCCGAGGATGCCCATCTCTTAACCACACCCTCATCCTGCCTTCGGTACACTGCCAACACGCCCCCATGAACTTTGGTCATCCCCATGACGGAAAGCAGTTGAGGACACCCAAAATCGGCTTTCGATTATGCTGATTTGGGCGACCCTGAGAGATGGACGCCCATCTCCCGATTTGTGTCAGAAGATGGGGGTCCTTCTCTTTCGATTATGCCGCTGATAGTAACATAGAGGGACATTTTCGAACGGCGCCTGTCATCTCCATGGACGGCGCCGCAAGTGGGTGGGGCCAACCATATTTTCAAAACGAGATGGGTATCCATCTTTTGTTTCGATAATACGGTTGGGGGCGCCCAAATCTCAACATTTAGTTCAAATGCTGAGATCGCCGGCTGTAGAGATGGGCGCCCTCGGTTTTCAGCCATAATGGAAACTGATGGCGCCCATCTCAAAAATGAACCAATCCAAGGCATTTGGTCATGGGAGGGGCCAGGATTCGTAGTGCACTGGTCCCCCTCACTTGCCAGGACACCAACCGGGCACCCTAGGGGGCACTTCTACAAATTAAAATAAAAATAAAAATTGCTCCCAGCTGCATAGCTCCCTTCCCTTGGGTGCTGAGCCCCCCCAACCCCCACCCCAAAAAAAAACCACTCCCCACAACTATACACCACTACCATAGCCCTAAGGGGTGAAGGGGGGCACCCACATGTGGGTACAGTGGGTTGCTGATGGGTTTTGAAGGGCTCCCATTTTCCACCACAAGTGTAACAGGTGTGCCTGGGTCCGCCTTCCAGAGGTGTACTGCACCCACTAAACCTGCTCCAGGGACCTGCATACTGCTGCGATGGACCGGAGTATGGCATTTGAGGGTGGCAGAGAGGCTGGCAAAAAAAGTTCTAAAAGTTGTTTTTTTTAGGGTGAGAAGGGATTAGTGACCACTGGGGGAGTCAGGGGAGGTCATCCCCGATTCCCTCCGGTGGTCATCTGGACAGTTCGGGCACTTTTTTGTGACTTGGACCTAAAAAAAAGGGACCATAAAAAACGGACCAAATTCTCGCCAGGCACGCCCATTTTTTCCATTATCGGCCGAAGCCGGTCATCTCTTAACCACGCCCCAGCACGCCCCTGTCCCACCTTCACTACCATTCCGACACGCCCCCAGGAACTTCGGCCGTCCCGGCAATGGAAAGCAATTGGGGACACCCAAAATCGGCTTTCGATTATGCCGATTCTGGTGCACCTGAGAGAAGGGCGCCCATCTCCCGAAAGATGGGCACCCTTCTCTTTCGAAAATGAGCTGGTTAGTAACATAGTAGATGATGGCAGAGGAAGACCTGTACGGTCCATCCAGTCTGCCCAACAAGATAAACTCATATGTGCTACTTTGTGTGTATACCTGACTTTGATTTGCATCTGCCATTTTCAGGGCACAGACTGTAGAAGTCTGCCCAGCACTAGCCCCGCCTCCCAATCAATGGCCCCGCCTCCCACCACCAGTGCTGCCACCCAATCTCCACTAAGCTTCTGAGGATCCATTCCTTCTGAACAGGATTCCTTTATGTTTATCCCACGCATTTTTTAATTCTGTTACTGTTTTCATCTCCACCACCTCCTGCGGGAAGGCACTCCAAGTATCCACCACTCTCTCCGTGAAAAAATACTTCCTGACACTTTTCTTGAGTCTGCCCCCCTTCAATCTCATTTCATGTCCTCTAGTTCTACCACCTTCCCATTTCTGGAAAAGGGTCGTTTGCGGATTAATACCTTTCAAATATTTGAACGTCTGAATCATATCACCCCTGTTTCTCCTTTTCTCCAGGGTATACATGTTCAGGTCAGCAAGTCTCCCCTCATATGTCTTGTAACGCAAATACCATACCATTTTTGTAGCTTTCTTTGCACCGCTTTAATTCTTTTTACATCCTTAGCAAGATACGGTCTCCAAAACTGAGCACAATACTCCAGGTGGGGCCTCACCAACGACTTGTACGGGGGCATCAACATTTCCTTTCTTCTGCTGGTCACACCTCTCTCTATACAGTCTAGCAGTCTTCTGGCTACGGCCACCGCCTTGGCACACTGTTTCGTCGCCTTCAGATCCTCAGATACTATCACTCCAAGATCCCTCTCTCCATCTATACATATCAGACTCTCACCGCCAAATACATATGTCTCCCGTGGATTTCTACTCCCTAAGTGCATCACTTTGCATTTCTTTGCATTGAATTTTAATTGCCAAACCTTAGACCACTCTTGTAGCTTCTGCAGATCCTTTTTCATGTTTTCCATGCCCTCCAGGGTGTCCATTCTGTTACAAATCTTTGTAACACCAACTGTATTATTTAACCTGGAATGGCGATGTCATAACAGGTCTTTGTAAGCCACATTGAGCCTGCAAATAGGTGGGAAAATGTGGGATACAAGAGCAATAAATAAATAAATAAAAAGGCAAACTTTACCTTCTAACCCTTCGGCAATATCACTCACAAATATATTGAACAGAATTGGCCCTAGCACCGATCCCTGAGGCACTCCACTACTCACCTTTCCTTCATCTGAGCGAATTCCATGTTTCAGTGCTCCTGTAAAAAAGGCCTTTTTTAATTTTTGCCAAAAATGGACGTGCAGCAAAATAAAAATTGGCCCTCGTCCATTTTGGGTCTGAGACCTTACTGCCAGCCATTGACTTAGCGATAAGGTCTCTCACAGTAACCGTGCAGTAATCACCTACACGCGTCAAGTTGGAGTTACTGCTCGATTTTCGCCACTCACCAGAAAATAGCGGATGCACATCAAAAATGAAATTACTACACTGGCCACACAGTAGCCAGGTGGTAACTCCAAACTGACTAATATTGGGTGCGCGTAGGTGCCTATGCAGCTTTGTGAAAGGGCCCCTAGGTCAGACCAATGGTCTATGTAGGCGTGGGTTTTGGGCCTGCGCCGATCCATTTTTTAGCACGCCTGTAAAAAAAGACCTCTTTTTTTCCACCAAAAATGGACGTGTGGCAAATTCAAAATTGCCACGTGTCCATTTTGAATCTTAGACCTTACTGCCAGCCATTGACCTAGTGGTAAACAATCTGGGTGGTAATGACCTACATGTGTCAAATGCCACTTGGCGTGCGTCCGTTACTCACGCCAAAAAAAAAATATTTTTCAGACATGCATAGCAGACATGCGCTAAAATTGAAATTGCCACAAGGGTCACGTGGTAACCGGGTGGTATCTCCAATTTGGTGCACGTTCGGCGTGCATAGCCGCCTATGCGGCTTAGTTAAAGGACCCCTAAGATAGCCAACTGGATCCAGATTCACAGGACAGGGTTGATCCAGTCCTGGGTTTACCCTGTTGCCTGCAAGGACTTGTAGTTCTGATTTCCCCATTGCATTCCCTAAGAAAAGCAAGACTACGAGTCCCAGCATGTACTAGAGTAAACCCAGGACTGGATCAATCCTGTCCTGTGAATCTGGATCCAGTTGGCAGCCTTACTGAAAACCATCTCATGTAAACTGAGCACACAAATTTATGATCAGGCTGTTTTGTCATGGCATAATTGTAAATGACTGTGAATCAGCGGGGCCGGTATTCAGACCGTGAGAGGCCGCCTGGCTAATTCCTGCAGTCGGCAGTGAGCCTGGATATTCAATGCCAGGCTGTTTCTGGTGATTGGCTTTGACTATCTGGTTTATTTTTCACCACTATAAGCTTAGCCAGCTAAGTCAATATTCAGCGCTGGCCGACTAAGGGGTCCTTTTACCAAGGCACATAGACACATATCAATTTTAAACTACCGCCCAGCTACCACGTGCCCTAGGCGGTAATTCCATTTTTTACGCATGGCAGAAAATATTTAAAGTTTTCTTTTTTTTTTTTTTGTAATTTATATTTTTATTTCACATTTACATATAAAACATAAATGTTTCAGCAGTATCACAACTTAACATTATCCAAAAAGAAAATGATTATAGGAAAACAAAGATTTTACTTTGTCCACATAAATTAGATCCAAGAACTAGGAAATCAAGCACTAAAAACAATAAATCATCAATAGAGCAGTGGACAGATAAACACACGCAGCCGATATACAGCTAATCAATTATTGGGTGTGACTAGGGTATCCCTAGTATCTTCTTTAGAATGAACAAATTCTATCAGTTTTTTAGCATCAAAGAAAACAAATTAATTTGATTCAAAGTCACTAAACATCTGCAGGGAAATTTCAAAACAAAGGATCCACCAACATTAATAACTCTAGATTTTAAAGCATATTTAAAATTTTCTTCCACGTGGCGCTAACCGGGCGGTAATCGACAGTGTACGCTCGCTGACGATTACCGCCTGGTTAACGCGTGGGACCTTACCACTAAGTCAATGGGTGACAGTAAGGTCTCAGGCCCAAAATGGATGTGTGCTGATTTTTATTTTGCCACATGTCCATTTTTTGGCAAAAAAAGCCTTTTTTTGCAGGTGCGCTGAAAAATGGACATGCGCATGTCCAATACACGTGTCTACACCACCATAGGCCTTTTTTCAGCGCTCCTGTTCATAAAATTTATGGCGAGGCACCGGGATACATGACAGACCTCATCAACCTGCCACAAAATCTGCACGATCATACTTAAACCTTCACTACCTAAGCAGCAAAGGACTCAAATACAAATCCACCTATGCATCCAACTTTTCCTACTTAAGCGCACAACTATGGAACGCACTGCCAAAAGCAGTAAAAACTACGCTCGACCACCTAAATTTCGGAAAGCACTAAAGACAGACCCGTTCAGAAGAGCATACCCCACCGACCCAACATAAAAATACCTGGACACTTGCAACACAATGTAACCAAAGACCGTAATGGACATTACCTGACTCTTCTCCCCCCCTCTCTAAGTTCCCCCCAATTGTACCTACCATACATGTACCTTATTCTACCACAATATCACTTTGTATTCATTCATACCATGTATTTGTTCACCTGGTTAATTAGAACTGAATATCAGGTGGAGTGTTTTCTAGGGGAAGAAGAGACAATTGTTAAAGTAACTTGGTACACAGCGTTACAGAATGCTGTTTTAACCGTCTATTAATACACACCAGATAAAAGGCACATTTTAACAATCTAAATATTTCATGGTATAACACAAATGGGTTTAGAAGTAGGCATATACAGCAGGAGTTACACACCACTTTTGCAAACACAAATATCCTTTATTTGTGAGAAACTCCAATTTTTATTCATTATCCCCTGGATTCTATATATGGGGACTAAATTTGTGCACACAAATCAGCACGCATTGACAATTTGTGTGCACAAATTAATTGATTAATGAGCCAATCAGTGCTAATCATTGGCTGCTTACAACCAATTATTATTTAATTACAGTGGTGGAAATAAGTATTTGATCCCTTGCTGATTTTGTAAGTTTGCCCACTGACAAAGACATGAGCAGCCCATAATTGAAGGGTAGGTTATTGGTAACAGTGAGAGATAGCACATCACAAATTAAATCCGGAAAATCACATTGTGGAAAGTATATGAATTTATTTGCATTCTGCAGAGGGAAATAAGTATTTAATCCCTCTGGCAAACAAGACCTAATACTTGGTGGCAAAACCCTTGTTGGCAAGCACAGCGGTCAGACGTCTTCTGTAGTTGATGATGAGGTTTGCACACATGTCAGGAGGAATTTTGGTCCACTCCTCTTTGCAGATCATCTCTAAATCATTAAGAGTTCTGGGCTGTCGCTTGGCAACTCGCAGCTTCAGCTCCCTCCATAAGTTTTCAATGGGATTAAGGTCTGGTGACTGGCTAGGCCACTCCATGACCCTAATGTGCTTCTTCCTGAGCCACTCCTTTGTTGCCTTGGCTGTATGTTTTGGGTCATTGTCGTGCTGGAAGACCCAGCCACGACCCATTTTTAAGGCCCTGGCGGAGGGAAGGAGGTTGTCACTCAGAATTGTACGGTACATGGCCCCATCCATTCTCCCATTGATGCGGTGAAGTAGTCCTGTGCCCTTAGCAGAGAAACACACCCCCAAAACATAACATTTCCACCTCCATGCTTGACAGTGGGGACGGTGTTCTTGGGTCATAGGCAGCATTTCTCTTCCTCCAAACACGGCGAGTTGAGTTCATGCCAAAGAGCTCAATTTTTGTCTCATCTGACCACAGCACCTTCTCCCAATCACTCTCGGCATCATCCAGGTGTTCACTGGCAAACTTCAGACGGGCCGTCACATGTGCCTTCCGAGCAGGGGGACCTTGCGGGCACTGCAGGATTGCAATCCGTTATGTCGTAATGTGTTACCAATGGTTTTCGTGGTGACAGTGGTCCCAGCTGCCTTGAGATCATTGACAAGTTCCCCCCTTGTAGTTGTAGGCTGATTTCTAACCTTCCTCATGATCAAGGATACCCCACGAGGTGAGATTTTGCGTGGAGCCCCAGATCTTTGTCGATTGACAGTCATTTGTACTTCTTCCATTTTCTTACTATGGCACCAACAGTTGTCTCCTTCTCGCCCAGCGTCTTACTGATGGTTTTGTAGCCCATTCCAGCCTTGTGCAGGTGTATGATCTTGTCCCTGACATCCTTAGACAGCTCCTTGCTCTTGGCCATTTTGTAGAGGTTAGAGTCTGACTGATTCACTGAGTCTGTGGACAGGTGTCTTTCATACAGGTGACCATTGCCGACAGCTGTCTGTCATGCAGGTAACGAGTTGATTGGAGCATCTACCTGGTCTGTAGGGGCCAGATCTCTACTGGTTGGTGGGGGATCAAATACTATTTCCCTCTGCAGAATGCAAATAAATTCATATACTTTCCACAATGTGATTTTCCGGATTTAATTTGTGATGTGCTATCTCTCACTGTTACCAATAACCTACCCTTCAATTATGGGCTGCTCATGTCTTTGTCAGTGGGCAAACTTACAAAATCAGCAAGGGATCAAATACTTATTTCCACCACTGTATGTCCCAATCATCCACAATTCTGTATATTTCACAGTTCAAACACACATATTCATCATATCTCTCTATATAAAACGCACCTCCAACGTTCTAATGACGCCTCATTTCCCAACGTTCTAAAAAGGGTCATGATGTAGATCCCTTTTTCCTCCATGAGTGTCTGCCCCACCCTCGCATCACAATGTGATGACGTCGAGGGCGGAGCAATGACACGAGATTTGAAGGATAGCTTGGAAAGCGAGGGCCCAGATCCAATGTAGTCGCCTCGGATGGCGTAGACTAGGGAAACGTGAGCGTGCTTGAGGCCACTCTGAACGGAGTTGCAGAAGGCTCGCCCAGCGCAACATTGTGGCTGGACGGCCGCAGCAGCGACAGCGGCGTGGACAAAAAAGCCGATGCAGCGTGAGTTCAGGGTGCCATCTGTCTGAGATCCGGACCACGGAGGCGCAGATCCAGATTGCTACCCCTTCCCAAGCTCCTGCCTCCAGACACTGAAACAATACCGGAGCTTAGTGTGCCCACAACATCACACCCAGATATCTGACTGCACTTGGAAGATTTGTCTGGTGCCTGCTACCTGCTTGGATAAAAAGAAGCAAATGCTAAGGTCCTTTAGCTCCACTGGTCAAAACTTTGAGCCACAGACAACTCAGAGGAAGAGCTCCACATGACTTCATACTACAGAAACACACACACACTCACTCTCACACACTCACACTCACTCTCACACATTCTCTCACACTCTCTCTCTCTCTCTCTCTCAAACATACTCCAAGGGAAAACTTGCTACCGCCCCGTTTCATTGGCGTCAGAAACATTGTACACACTGTGCAATGAAGAAAGAAACAGCATCTTTCTCTCTCACACTCACACACTCCCTTCCCACCCCCTTAATACACAAACTCAAAAAAACAAAAACACCCACACACAACACAAAAAAAGAATACACATAATACAACGTCAATTATTCATTACCATCACAACACATTTCTCCTAAAAATCCCTTTCAAAACAATAATTGCAGGAAGCCAATACCTTGCTAGCGCCCGTTTCATTGGTATCAGAAGCGGGCATTTTTTACTAGTCTTCAATAATACGTAGTGTATACTTTTTTTTTAAAGAAATGGGGATCATCAGAATATTCAACAGCAGTTCCCATTTGGGCACAGCGTCCCATACACTTATGGCGCTGTATACATCTTCATTGATCAACCTGATTTTTCAAACTCTTTTTTTTATGTATATATAATCTTCAGCACTCATATTCCAAAAAGCATTGAACTTTTAGCTTTGAAAATACGAATAGTAAAGAACTTAAATTTGGCAGCAATTTTACAAACGGATCAAACCTCTGCTGACATGGCCAGGTTTGTAGTTCTTCCTCAGGGTAGAGGTTTGCAACTCGTGGTCTGCTCTTGCAAATGCAAAAAAATGGCCGCCCCGTTTCTTTTAAAAAAGTATACACTACGTATTATTGAAGATATGATGAATATGTGTGTTTGAACTGTGAAATATACAGAATTGTGGATGATTGGGACATAATTAAATCATATTTAAAGTAAGTCCCCACACCAATACTGTTAGGTCCATTCAAGTTGATACAACCAATTATTGGCATTAATTTGCCTTCTTTAGGATTTACACATGCATCGTATTCTATAGTGATGCGTGCACAAATCCTACAGTGTGCAAATTCAAGGGGGCATGGCTGGGGCATTTGGGGACATTCTGGGATGCATTCCCACAATTTACATGCATTGTTACAGAATAGACTCGATTGGCACCTAACTTAGGTCCCAGCATTTGCACCTGCTTTCAGTAGGTGTAATTGCCAGTACCTTAAATTAGGTGCCATTTCTGTGCTTAGCTGCTATTCTATAAAGGACATGGATCCTTTATAGAATAACACTTAGTGCTTACATTTTTTGGTGCTGATTTTTCATGCCATTTATAGAATCTAGTACTATAAGTGCAATTTTCAAAGCATTTCCCATCTATCTACCTGAGGTAAAAGCTACACTAAGAACTGCCCACTCCCCTCTGTGGGGAAAATTATAAACTGGGCACTTTTACCTGCTAGAAAAACTGGGAGGAGTTAAGGGTAGAGGGAATGTATTCAGATCTTTCATCTTAAAAGCCCCACATATACTATCCAAGGGTACATCTGCATTTATTTATTTAGATTGCTGCTCACACATTTTTACTAGTGGTTCAAGGTGAGTTACATTCAGGTATACTGGGTATCAGGGGCGTAGCTACGTGGGGCCTCCGTAGATTTGCCCTGCCCCCCGTCAACCCCTTCAACCCCCCCTCCTGCCGCCAACCCTCCCCCGCCACCGGGTACCTTTGTTGGCGGGAATCCCCAACCCCTGCCAACAGAAGTCCTCTTCTCCGACGCGGCCGCGTTGCTGATCTGCAAGGGCAGGCTTCTGCTTCTGTGAGTCTGATCTTGCAGATCAGCAGCACGGCTGTGCCGGAGGAGAGGACTTCGGCTGGTGGGGGTTGGGGACCCCCGCCAGCAAAGGTACCCAACGGCGGTGGTGGAGGAGGGTTGGCGGTGGCAGGAAGGGGGGTCAAAAGGGTTGGTGCCGGGGGGGTCAAGGGTGATGGTGGCTGCAGGGGGGGTTGGTGGCACCTGGGGGGGGCTAAAATGTGCCCCCTCACCTTGGGCTCTGGGCCCCCCTCCCGCTGAAGTCTGGCTGTGCGCCTGCTGGGTATTTCCCTCTCCCTGGTGGGCTCACAATGTAAGTTTGTACCTAAGACAATGGAGAGTTAAGTGACTTGCCCAAGGTCACAAGGAGCAGGAATGGGATTTGAACCTGCCACCACTGCACATCAAGAGCAGTGCTCTAACCAGTAGGCCACTCCTGCACTCAAAGTAGGCACCAACCTGTGCAACTTATATTTTGAGTGGAATTTGACCACAGAACCAGAAAGCTACCTTTCACCATTTGAAAGCCACAAATTGAAAAGGATATGCTCACGTGTAGCATTGTTTACATCATATATGCCACTGATACATGCATCTGTAATATTAAGTACATAAGTTTTGCCATACTGGGACAGACCAAAGGTCCATCAAGCCCAGCATCCTGTTTCCAACAGTGGCTAATCCAGGTCACAAGAATCTGGCAACATCCCAAAAAAAGTACAATACATTTTATGTTGCTTATCCTAGAAATAAACAGTGGATTTTCCCCAAGTCCATTTTAATAATGGTCTATGAACTTTTCCTTTAGGAAGCCATCCAAACCTTTTTTAAACTCGCTAAGCTAACTGCTTTTTACTACATTCTCTGGCAATGAATTCCAGAGTTTCATTGCACGCTGAGTGAAGAAAACCTTTCTCCGATTCGTTTTAAATTTACTACTTTGTAACTTCATTGCTTGCCCCATAGTCCTAGTATTTTTGGAAAGAATAAACAAGTGATTCACATCTATCCGTTCCACTCCACTCATTATATTATAGATCTCTATCATATCTCCTTTTATCTGAAGAGCCCTGGCTGCTTTAGCCTTTCCTCATAGGGAAGTCATCCCATCCCCTTTATCATTTTTGTCACCCTTCTCTGTACCTTTTCTAATTCCACTATATCTTTTTTAAGATGCGGTGACCAGAATTGAACACAATATTCGAGATGCGGTCGCACCATGGAGCGATACAAAGGCATTATAACATGCTCATTTTTGTTTTCCATTCCTTTCCTAATAATACCTAACATTCTAATTGCTTTCTTAGCTGCCACCGCACACTGAGCTGAGGGTTTCAACACCACCTGAAAGCCCCTTGTTTCTAACCTGTAGGCAAAAAGTTACTGCTTTTGAATTTTTCATGTGACATGCTTAGTTAAGTATAAATGTGTTCCTTAGGAGAAGGAGGAGGTTTAAAAAAGAAGGTTTGTGACAGAAGGGGACTTCGGGATGCAAGAAGCAGCTGGAGTGCGCTTCGTGTCTCCTGTCTATGCTGTGTCACCAGTTTGTCACTGCTTTGAGACTGCAGTGCAGCTGCTGGCGTTTAATATTTTATTGCATTCGATCCAGCATACGTTCCCAGCCACCATGGTCATACGATAAAGCTCCTCTGTAGGGAAAAGGGCATCTCTGCTAAATGAACTACAGTACCTAGTCTGGCAGATGCCACAGCAAAGGCTTTAGTTTTCAAAGATGTGTCTTACAAACAGCAAACAGGAATGACTGTGTTACAAATCAGAGTCAACCCACCTCTGCACACTAGAGTTCCCTCCAAATCCCCCCCCCCCCCCCCCCAGTGGCGTAGCCAGACCCAGTATTTTGGATGGGCCCAGAGCTAACATAGATGAGCCCTTCCACAGCATGGCACTCCACAGCTCCCCCCCCCCCCCCCCCCGGGATATAAAATAAATTATAAATTGTTTTTCACCTCTCCTCCTCCACGGCATCCCGGCATCTACCGCCCATTGCTGAACCCCATCCTTCCCTGTTGTACCTTACAGGCATCCCCGGCGCCTGCAGTGATTCAATTATCGCTGCCTATGCCGACTCCGCAGGCTTCCATTGGCTGGGTCCCACCAGACAGGAATGATGAAAACGAGGGTGGGACCCAGCCGATGGAAGCCTGCAGGGCCGGCGCAGGCAGCAATAATTGAATCATTACAGACACCAGGGATTCCTGTAAGGTGCACCAGGGAGGGATGGGGTTCAGTGACAGGTGGTCAGATGCCAGGACATTGCGGAGGAGAGATGTTGATATAGGGTGCTGCCACTGGGTGGACCTCAGCAAAGAATGGGTGGGCCTGTACACCACTACCCCCCCCCCCTTCCAATGTTTGGAGGTCACATATTTGTGCAGTTCTTCGAGGTCTCCATGAAACAACTTCTCACATATTAGCTTTGTTTGGGGAAATGTAGCTAAGCCTGGTGGCAGGGTTTTCTAGTAATTTTATTTTGCAACATTCAGTTTGCATAGCAAATCTTGCAGGTAATTTTTATTATGCACTAATCATTAATGAGCTCTTTGCATGATTTTTTGACACAGCAACCCATTAACTATTATTTAGGATAAAGGGAATAATATTCAAAGCAATTTAAGTGGACAGGAGCCTCTCCTGCCCATTTATGGGGTTCTTTTACTAAGGTGCGCTGAAAAATGGCCTGCTCTGGTGTAGACGCGTGTATTGGAAACATTCAGGTCCATTTTTCAGCGCACCTGCAAAACAGGCCTCTTTTTTTGGCCAAAAATGGACATGCAGCAAAATAATAATTTTGGGCCTGAGACCTTACTGCCACCCACTGACTTAGCGGTAAGGTCTCACGCATTAACCGGGCAATAATCATCAGTGCGCACACTGCTGATTACCACCCAGTTAGTGCCACACACCAGAAACTTTTCAGCGTGTGTACTGGACACACATAAAAAATGAAATTACCGCCCAGGCCACGTGGTAGCCGGGAGGTAATTCCGAATTGGCGCATGTTAGGCATGCGTAGGTGCCTACACAGCTTAATAAAATGGCCTCTAAATCATTTCCCGCTGCCTCAGACTACTCAACTTATTAGAAAAATACTGTTCAAATTTGCTTTCCAGTCTGGTGGCATCTCATATGCCTCACTAGGAAACTGGAGGTAGCTGCACAAGAAGAAACAATAAATCTGAAGCTTCTATTCGGTTCTGGCAATTGTTAGATGAGTTTAATCTGGTGTAAAGGTCAATATTTCACTGACTTACTTTACCGGTTGATGCTATTCAGTCATCTCTCTAGCTAGATTTGTCTACTCCTTGTTTTATATAGTTCTTTGGATTTCCTTTGATTTTTGTTTTAATATTATTGTAAATGTCGATGTGTTTATATTTCCAAATACTGTACTTTTTGGTGGTTATTAATAAAAATATTGAACTACAAAAAAAAAGCACTATGTGTGAAATGTTATTATATTTTGCAAATGTCACTCTGCATGCTAAACCTGCAAAGATCTCAAGCAATGAGCACAATTTGCTGTTTTTTTACACACTAACTGGTGTTTGCAAATATTTTCTCTCTTTAGTACCTCAGCCTCAGTCTGTATGAGACAACATGTTCTCGTAAATCTGTGGAGCTGATTCCAAGTGAATATCGTGAGGCAACACCCAGCATCTGAGCTATGGGCCATATGAACGATTGCAGCATTTCTAAACAAGCAAAGTGTTTTTCCTCGCATTGAAATTCTGAGGAGGATTAATATCATACGCACACTCTGTATCCTTCATACTTGTCATATTTTTATGGAATATTTTCCACAGCAACGAAGAGCTGCTAAATTTAAATATCGGTGTGCAGCATTTAAATTAATATGAATATTCAGTACCACTATGGGGGAGATTCTATATATGGCGCCTATAAAATCGGCACTGAAATCCGTGCCGTGTATTCTATAATTGGTGCCTAGATTTAGGTGCCGATTATAGAATACACTAAGTTGATATTTCAGCACCTAAATCTATGTGAATCCATTTACATCAATGAAAATGTGGCGTAAATCCCTGCATGTAGATTTAGGCTCATTGGGCCACATTCTATAACTAGGCACATAAATTTCAGAACGTCCATGAAACACCCATTTCACCACTCATGACCACACCCCTTTTTGCCTGCGCACTTTAGAACTTCAGTGCACATCGTTACAGAATACGCTTTGCAACTTGTGCTCATAAATTCTAATCAGTGCCAATTAGTGCTCATTATTGCTTGTTAAGTGCTCGTTAGCTTGTTAAGTTACACACATTGTTATTGCATCCATGCTGATTTTGGCGCATGTCTGTAGGCGCACTATATAGAATCCGGGGGGTATGTGCATAGTCAGCTGCAATTAAGTTACACATAGGGCCAGATTCTATATATGGTGCCTAGAAAATTCATGTGGAAATATTTCTGACTAAGCATCCTATATAATAATTCTCACCTCCAACATTTTGAAGCTGCCTGGGACTGTGGCTTCCGCCAGAGGTGGTCTGCTTCATGCAGTAGATAACACTGACATCACTGACCTGGAAGCATTGAAAAGCGAGCAGGCTCAGTGAGTCTGCTGCCTTCCCTTCTCTTCGCTCTGAGCTCTGACTGGTCCCGCCCTTGCGGAAACAGGAAATGAGGGCGGGACCAGAGTCACAGCTCAGAGCGAACAGAAGGGAAGGCAGCAGACTCACTGAGCATGGTCATTCTTCAATGCTGCCGCTGGGACCCTGGTAAGAGAGGGGGAGAGGGGTGTTGGTGATTTTGGAGGGGGGGCGAAGTGCACGTTGGGGGATGGGGGGAGGGAGGGGGGACTGGAACTCGCAGGGAGGACTGGAACTCGGAGGGAGGACAGAGTGAAGGACAGTGACAGAGTGAGAGAGGAAGCCATGGAAATCAGAGGGGAGAAAAGGGGGCTGTGGGACTTGGAGGGGACACAGGGAGAGAGCGAGGGAGAGAGCGGGGGGGGGGGGGGAGGAAATCCTTGCTAGCGCCCATTTCCTTTCATATAGAAACGGGCCTTTTTTACTAGTATTCTATAAGAGGTGCTTATATTTAGGCATGGTATATAGAATATGCTTAGTCGATATCCCAGCATCTAAAAGTACACGCTTCCATTTACACCAATGAAAATGTGGCATAAATCCCTGTGCATAGATTTACGCACACTGGGCCATATTCTATAACTGCATGTGTAACTTTTGGAATGCCCACAAAATGTCCATTTCCCCACCCATAGCCATGCCCCTTTTGAACTGCACGCATTAGAATTTAGGAGCAGCTCATCACAGAATACGCTTAACGAGTTGTGCGCGCAAATTCTAATTATTGCCAATTAGTGCTCATTATTGTTGTTAAGTGCTGTTATCAATGCTGATTAGCTTGTTAAGCCAATTAAGTTACAGCGTTGTTCTGGAATACACTTAGATTTCAGCACAAAATGCTAGGTGCTCTATATAGAAGTCGGGGGTTAGTGCAGTGACGAGCTGCTGAATGGCATAAAATCAACAGATAACTGATGAATGTAAAACTTCGAGTATTGCCCTGTAATAGTATCAGCTTACGGACCATCTTTGATTTCCCATGCACAGGAATATAGTTATCAACATTGGCTACCTTTCAGATGTGTTGTTTTACCACTAGTTTGTGCTAGTTCCCCTTATTCAGTGAGACCTAGTTACCAATAACTGGGGTTAACAGTAACCTAACCCATCTCCCTCCCCCAGTGGCACTATCTATAGTGTCCCTGAGTATCAGTGTTAGGCCTGAGTAAGTCAGTTATCTGCATAACAGTAGCCATTTCCCCCTGGATTCTATAAAGGTCACCCAAAGTAAGACACCTAGGGCAGATGCAATGAGGCATCAACAATCAATAATTGATGTTAATTGGCAACAATTTAAAGTTACATGCACATCTGCCCTAAGCGCTATTCTACAAAATCTGTACCTACATTGTATAATGCACAACGCTAAAGGGGCGTGGCTATGGAAGGAGCATGGGCGGATCAGGGAGCATTCCCAGAAGTTAGGCGTGATGTTAGAGAATAATATGCACATTCAATTGCCCAGAGGTGGCTGGTTCAAATCGCACTGCTGCTCCTTGTGATCTTGGGCAAGTCATTTAACCCTCTATTGCTGTTATGACTGGAGATGTGTGAGCCCTTGTGCCCCGACTGAGCACGGCGAAGATGGAGAGATGCCGTACTCGGTCAGGCAGCCAGACAACCCCTAGCTTCACCTGAGAAGTGACCACCGTTCACCGAGAGTTGAGCCCTCAGCTGCAGGTGGCCACCAGGACTTCTGGAACCGGCGGGGTTGCACAGGATGGCAGGAATACAGACACAATCCAGCACCAGAACTCCGAATAGGCAAGAATAGTCAAAAATCAGTCCAGGGTCAAGGCAGGCAGCAAACAAGCGAAATCCAAGAAGTAGCCAAGGTCCGGTACACAGGAAATCAGGAACAGGAGATAGCCGGCGAACAGCACTCCGACAGCAACTCCTCAGAACAATTGAGGCCGAAGCAAAGAAGGCCTGGAGGCAGTGCTTTAAATAGTGAAGCAATCAGAGCAAACCAAACTCAGGTGCATCCAACATGGCAGCCCCCATAGGAGATCCTCCCATGACCAGATATAGAGTTCCTTCCTGTTCTCGTTTAGACAAGATGACTGCCCCCTCCTGAGCTAGCCAAGATGCCTGCTGCTCTTGCTCCAAGCCGGATGACGGCTGCCGGGTTAGGAAACAGAAACCAACCCATCCCGGAGAAGTGTAGCAGAGCGTAACAATTGCCTCAGGTAGAAAGTTAGATTGTGAGCCCTCCTAGGACAGAGAAATATCCAATGTATCTGAATGTAACTCACCTTGAGCTACTACTGAAAAAGGTGTTAGCAAAATCCAAATAAATAAATAAATTAGTTGGGTGCCAGCACTTATGTCAGCTTTTGGCAGGTATAAATGCGAGCACCCAAAGTTAGGAATGAAATCCATTCTAAGCTATGAAGCAAAAATCTAAAATCAGTGTGTTGAAAATTGCAACTTGGATGCTTTTAAGAGAAAAATTTCCTTCTGCCATCTTATGACCTCTTTTTGACTTTTTTTGTTTTGAAAATGAGCCCTTTAATCGATTAATTCACTTCATAAACCAATTAGATTGCTCTGAATACGCTCGAATTCCAGTTAATTAGATGATCAATTGCTCGTAATTAACACCTGCAGCACAGTACATTTATCAATGTCAGGACTTCTCTTAGCCCAAAAAATGATATAAGTTTAAAACAGCAGTTTAAAAATCAGTTAACTGACAAGACATCTCAGATGGCTGTTGACAATTAAAATTAACTGTCTTAAATTTCTTCTCTAAAACAAGAATGAATTAGCATAAAAGCTTGTACTTAGTGGAGAAGACTATTGGCAGACACATTAATTAAGATGCAATATTATAGTATTTTCTGCCGTACAGTATTCTCCTCACACAGATGCTTAGACCAGGTCAATGTGTGCTCACAAACAGTCTTCTGAAAATCATTCAAGGTCCATTTCCCTTCCATTCCTATTTGAGTTTGTTTTTTTTCAGTCCTACTCCTAGTGCTTCATCTGTGAACAGAAATATTTGTTAAGCAATTCTGTTTTATCCTTATCAGTTTCTGCATATTCCTCCCCCTTCACCCTTGAGCCTCAGTGCCACTTTTGCACTTCCTCGTATCACTAACATATATTTTTTTAAAGTCTTGTCCTCCTATTTTATTGTATCGGCTATTTTTCTTCCATTTGCATCTTTGCTTTCCTGACTGCTTTACCAGCTTCTCTTTGCTTTTCCATATATTTTTGCCCATCTTCCTCTTTCTGTGATCTCTTGTAGTTTATGAAGGCTAATCTGTTTTTCCTTACCTTTTCATCTAATACTTTTGAAAAAAAAAAGTGGCCTTCTTTTCCTCTTAATTTTGTTTACTTTCCTAACAATCAGATTTGTTCCCCTTAAAATGCTCCTTTCAGGTTTGCCCACTGTTTTTTTTACTTCCTCTAGAACACAGGTGGGCAACCTTTATCCATAGAGGGTCACATGAATATCAGTATATACCTAGCGTGCTGCAAAATTATATAATGTTGGAAAAGGAAGTGCACAGAACTCCATAGACCTTCTGTGATAAATAAATTTGTAACTAGATAACCAGAAACAGTGGAAACAAACTGCTAGAGTAGCTATTCTGAAAATATTTGTGAAATACATTATTTAAAATCTCCAAAACTCTGGTTGATGACATTTTCTATGTGTACTTCCTATGGTCTTAGGCTGCATAAAATTCAATGGCAGGCTGCATTCAGCCTCCGTGCCGCAGGATGCCCACCCCTGCCCTAGATGTTCCCATCCAATTAGCAACTCCTTGAAGTATTCCCCCATCCTGACAAGGCTAGGTTGTTGTTTTTTAACATCTAGAACCAGGGGCTTAGCCAGACCTTGCTGTGGGAGGGAGCCAGAGCCCGAGGTGGAGGGACACATTTTGGTCTGCTGCCTCGCTGCCCCCCACCGCCCTGCTGCTCCCTTGGCTGGCAGGGGTCCCCAACCCCCTACAGATGAAGCATTCATCCAGCGCCGGTCTCCAGTGCCACCACGTTGCCTGCCCTGCTCTGAGGAGCATGCCTGATGTGAGTGGAAGAGAGAGCACGGCAGGCAACATAGCGGCGCCAGAGACCGACTTTATTTTTTATTTTATTTTTTTGTTACATTTGTACCCCGCACATTTTCCCACTCATGGCAGGCTCAATGCGGCAGGCAATGGAGGGTTAAGTGACTTGCCCAGAGTCACAAGGAGCTGCCTGTGCCAGGAATCAAACTCAGTTCCTCAGTTCCCCAGGACCAAAGTCCACCACCCTAACCACTAGGCCACTCCTCCTTTGAATGAAGGCTTCAGCTGGTGGGGGCTGGGGACCCCTGTCAGCAAAAAACAGGGGCCCAGAGGAAATTGGGGGGGGGGGGGGCAGGACCCTGTGGCCCCACGTAGCTACATCACTGTCTAGAACTTTCACTTTTGAACTTACCCTCTCTACGTGTGTCTTCAGCTGATCACTGGTTGCCAGATGATCACCCACTATAACATCAGAAACACTCTCCCCATTTGTATGGCCCCATCCTGCTTGGGTTCCATTACCAAATGCTAGAACAATTCTCCCCGTGAAAAAACCCAGAATCTCCCTACTTCTATTTCAAATAGACAATTGATATGGTTAACAATAAAGAGCACATATAGCTCTCAGTATAGCTCACAATATAAATGATGGCCAATTCCTCCCTCCCGAGTTCCCCCAGACCCACAGAAGCATAGGAACTACTCATACATGTAGACGTGGAGGTGCATAATCGAAAGGGATGCCCAAGTTTTGCTTTCGTTTCGATAATACGGTTGGGAACGCCCAAATTCTGAAATTTAGGTCGTCCTTAGAGATGGTCGTCCCTAAACTTGGTCGTTTCTGATTTTCAGCGATAATGGAAACCAAGGACGCCCATCACAGAAATGACCAAATGCAAGCCTTTTGGTCATGAGAGGAGCCAGCATTCCTAGTGCACTGGTCCCCTGACATTCCAGGACACCAACTAGACACCCTAGGGGGCACTGCAGTGGACTTCAGAAATTGCTCCCAGGTACATAGGTCCCTTACCTTGTGTGCTGAGCCCCCCCCCCCAAAAAAAAAAACCCAACCCACTACCCACAACTGTACGCCACTACCATAGCCCTTATGGGTGAAGGGGGGCACCTAGATGTGGGTACAGTGGGTTTCTGGTGGGTTTTGAAGGGCTCACATTTACCACCACAAGTGTAAGGTGGGGGGGTGAGTCTGGGTCTGCCTGCCTGACGTGCACTGCACCCACTAAAACTGCTCCAGGGACCTGCTTACTGCTATGATGGACCTGAGTATGACATTTGAGGCTGGCATAGAGGCTGGCACAAAATATATTTAAAGATATTTTTTGAGGGCGGGAGGGGGTTGGTGACCACTGGGGGAGTAGGGGAAGGTCATCCCCGATTCCCTCCGGTGGTCATCTGCTCAGTTCAGACAACTTTTTGTGGCTTGGTCGTAAGAAAATCAGGACCAGGTAAAGTCATCAAAGTGCTCATCAGGGACACCCTTTTTTCCCATTATGGGTCGAGGACACCCATGTGTCAGGCACGCCCAAGTCCCGCCTTCGCTATGCCTCCGACACGCCCCCGTGAACTTTGGTCGTCCCCGCGACGGAAAGCAGTTGGGGATGCCCAAAATTGGCTTTCAATTATGCCAATTTGGGTGACCCTGTGAGAAGGACTCCCATCTTCCGATTTGTGTCGAAAGATGGGCGCCCTTCTCTTTCGAAAATAAGCCTGGTAGTGATTTTAAGAGAGGCACAATTTACACATGCATGAGTTTGAAGGTAGCATGTTTTGGAAATACCTTAACATTATGCATGATTCCCTGTTTTGCAAAGGCAATAAGTGTATTTCACAAAATTTTCCTTTTGTCATTTACTCTGCCACTGGACATACATAACTGTCATGTGTAATTGAGGGGGAAATGTGCATTCCTCTCTGTGCTGAAACTTCCTTTATTGGCTTCCCTTGCAAAATCTGCTCTTCACAAGTTCAAAGCCCTAAGTGATGTCATTCTTTCCTTCTGACTCTACCTGCTATATCTGCTGCCAAATACACACATTTTTTTCCATGGCCTTATATATACTTTACAAAAGGCTCTGGCAGTAGCTATATAAATTAGCACCTCATGTTAGGAAACACAAGGGGGCGCACTTAGCATGGGATAAACATAAAGGAATCCTGTTCAGAAGAAATGGATCCTCAGGAGCTTAGCCGAGATTGGATAACAGAGCCGCGGAGCTGGTGGTTGGGAGGCGGGGATAGTGCCGGGCAGACTTATACAGTCTGTGCCAGAGCCAATGGTGGGAGACGGGGATAGTGCTGGGCAGACTTGTACGGTCTGTGCCCTGAAAAAGACAAGTACAAATCAAGGTAAGGTATACACAAAAAAGTGGCACATTTCTTGAGCAGACTGGATGGACCGTGCAGGTCTTTTTCTGCCGTCATCTACTATGTAATTCTATAATGGCTTAAGGGTGTGCCTAAGTCATTACAGAATTTCAGTGCACAGAATTTGATGTGGCCAAAGTTAGGTTCACCGTCTTATGACAGGTCAATGGCTGGTATAAGTGGGCATGCCTAAGTGTGCCATGCAAAGCGTCCAACTGATAGTATTCTGTAAGTGTGTGTGCCTTTTCTTGGGCTGATATTCAAAGCGATTTAAGTAGGTAGGATAGGCTTCTGACCGCTTAAATCACCTATGGCCACCTACCCCTCAGTATTCAGTGGCACTAAAGTGGGCACTGCCACTGAATATCGCCTCTGACCACCGCGCAAAAAAAGGGCAGGTCAGGGGCACTACATGGAGCGCCATTAGGGAGGAGCAAGTGGTTATGTGGGTGCCGGTAGTATTCAGTGCCGGCTTCCACATCACTAAGCGGCCAAATTTAGGGCAGCTCAAAAGTCGTCCTAACTTTGGCCAGACTAGCAATGTGGGTCCCAGCACTGAATATCTGCTGGGACCCACATAAATTTTTTAAGCCCCCCCCCCCCCCCCCAGGAAGCAGGCTGTCACTTCCTTCTCCCTCCCCCCAGGTCACTGCCAGTCTCAACCCCTCCTCACCACAGTGGCATAGCCACAGGTGGCCTGGGTGGGCCAGGGCCCATCCACTTAGGGCTCAGGCCCACCCAACAGTAGTACACATTTAGCGGTAGCTGGTGGGGATCCCAAGCTCTGCCAGCTGAAGACTTCCCCTTGATGGTAACAAAAATGCTGTTCTCCACGATACTAGTACCTGCAAATGCTCAGTTTTCAGCACATGCCTGCTGCAGATTGCCAAGGTGGAGCGAACCATTTGCCCACCAGCTGAGATATTTTTTTTGGTGGGGGGGGGGGGGCAGAACACTTAGTACCCACCCACTTCTTGCCTAGGCCCACCCAAAATCTGCTGTCTGGCTACGCCCCTGCCTCACCATCATCTAGGTAGACTGCCCAGAGCCACTCGCTCCTACCCTTGTGGCCGCTAAAGGAAAATAGCTTCTGCTAAATGAAAATGGCTCCCCCAGGCCATCACGACTTCTTGGTGGTTTGGGGGAGGGGGAAGGAAAGTGGCAGCCTGCTTAGAGGGGGGACTTGTGGGGAGAATTAAAAAAAAAAAGTTATGTGGGTCCTGTTTGGTATTCAGCTGGGGCCTGCATAGCTGTCTTCTAAGAGCCCTAGCTAAATATCATGCCTCCTTAAAGAATGATTGCGCTTCTAGTGCAGTGCCGTAGTGAGGGCAGCTGACACCCGGGGTGGTCTGCCGCTGCGCACCCCCCCCCCCCCCCGGGTGCAGCACGGTGCACCCCCCTCGGCGCGCGTGCACCCCCCCCGGAGCGCATTCTTACCAAAGAGGGCGGGCAGGAGGGCCGCTCCGCCCCGAGTGCACGTCGCCGGGAGCTGCGTCTGCTCCGCTGGTTCCCTGCTCTCTCTGCCACGGAATAGGAAGTAACCTGTTCCAGGGCAGAGAAAGCAGTGAACCAGCGGAGCCGACACCCCCCCCCCCCGGCGGCGTGCACCGGGGCGGACCGCCCCCCCTTCCTACGCCACTGCTCTAGTGTACTTGCTCTTTCCTATTGCATAATGGAGTTCTTTTTTCTTTCTTTCTTTCTTGCTTGATGTAATGTAAACCACTTTGATACAGTGGCGTACCAAGGGGGGGCGGTGGGGGTGATCCGCCTTGGGTGCACGCCGCTGGGGGGTGCCGCGGCACACGCCTGTCGGCTGCGAGTTCGAATCGCTACGCTAAATTCTCTTGTTCGCTGCAGCTCCCTCCCTCTGCCCCGGAACAGGTTACTTCCTGTTCCGGGGCAGAAGGAGGGAGCTGCAGCGAACGAGAGAATTTAGAGTAGCGAACTCGCAGCTGACAGGCGCGCACCGCGGCACCCCCTCCAGCGGCGTGCACCCGGGGGGGGGGACGCATCGCGATCCGCCCCGGGTGTCGTCGAGGCTAGGAATGCCACTGCTTTGATATATGTATATTTAGACGTGATATATTAAACTAATAAGCGATAATCGTGCTGAATGTATTAGTTCATGCAATCTCTTCAGCACACACTTACATTTATGTATATGACTGCACAATTTTATATGTTTAAATCTGTTTTATAGACAACAGTACATTCAATTAGGAGTACAAGCTAATATGATCATCAAAAGGCTGGCAAGAATGGCCGCAAGCAAGAAAGAGTCATCAAAGGTTTTCACATTTTCAACCCCCCCCCCCCCCTTATCCTGCCCCATCCCCCTTCCTAATCCCAACCTTAGCCCATATCCCATGTCTCAAATTACTGTCCCATATTACATGGGAACTATCACATGAACTCCCCCTGTCACACCCACCCTAACACAGAAATACCCAAAACAGTACAAGAAATATAGTAAAACCACATATCCCCAACAACAGTATCCTCAAAAACAGTATAGGAAAACCACAAAGCCCCATCAAGCTAACACGAGATGCCAGAAGTTGAATGAAATGATGTCCACCATCTAGTCGGGCTGAAGTAACGCTTTTGACAATAACTATTGCTAAGAGAAAGGGGTCAAAAACAACGAGTATCAGAATGATTATCAGTACCAATAAATCCAGTGTTCAAATAGGCAGCTATCTAAGTGCTCGCAGCAGCTGAGAGATTGTATATAAAAGTCTGTGCTGCCTCCACAGAGAGAAAAAAATGTGTTTGACCCCAACGGTAATCCAGATTCTTGCCAGATAGAGTAAAGCACTGGAAATCTTCTGCTCATAGAGTATATGCAAAAGGGCGCAAATGCTTGCACTGATTACACACTTTTGCCATATAGTCTTGAAAGCAAAGGACTTTCCAGTTTTCATATTCCAAAATCTTCCCCTGGTGCAAAGCCTGCAGGATAACTTGCTTGTGCACAAAGTGGCAAACCCTAAAAAAACATCACATGAGGACGTGCAACATTGATTCTCCTGGAGCGAATCCTACTCACTCACTGGATTTTAAAAAGATCCGCCAGAGTCCAAATTGAAAGATTGTAGTATCCAAACCTCCAAGGTTTTTACAAGTTCTGCTTCTGGTAAGGTCTCAGCTAGGCCCACCAGATGCAAATTTTTCCATCTCACTCTGCCCTCCATCTTGTCCACATCGCGTTCCAATTGCTGGACTGTGTGTCTAAGTTGATCCACCTCATGACATGTACGCTGGGCTTTTTGCTCCAGTGCCCCAACTCGAATTGTCTTGGCATTCATTGGCAGCCTCCATTCTATTCTGCAATTGCTGCAATTTTGCATCAAGTGCAGCTTCCACCACCGCTCAAACCGCAGACACAAGTTCCAAAGTCCAGGCTGAGCTTACCAAAGGGCTGGGTGGGACCACTTGAGCCGCCATCTTGGTTGGTGGCCCTCCCCCCATAGTGATTGTTTTCCTCCCTGACAAGAACACACTCTAGGAAAAATTTGAATTTAACCCAGCTAAAGTTCACATGCTGTGGAAGCCCATGTACATTTTCACCCAGCACTGTAGGAGAATGTTCAGGCAGGTCATTTCATCCAGGTATATCATTCTTTACCTGAGTAAATGGCTTTGAAAACTACCCTTTACCTATTTAACTCCTCTTGCCACTCTCCTTGTTGAGATTCACACCTGCCCCAAACCCTCCACTTCAAGCCTACTATACCTCATTTCAGTGCAGTGCACTGGCACATAACATAAAGTAATCGTAGCATTGTTCATCATTACACCCATCTTTCTACTCACAGAGAATTTTAAAATAAAAAGATGCATAATAAATTAAGACGTAAATAGCGTAGATACATCATTTTATATTAAGAGCATGCATGTACTCAGAAGTCAACTGCTGAGTTCAAGAATGCCGTTATATAAGGCTATCTCTCTTTAAAGTAAGAATGATTTTACATTTAGGATTGCAAGCTCGGATCTCTTATCATGTTCAATAAATGACTCCCTTTATCTTGTTTAGTTTAATGACCTGGCAGAAAGAAAAGATGTGCACTAAAGGATCTAAACTTTTGGAAATGTCACAGTTCAATTCTAGAATCTTTATCGATAAGAATTGATTCTTTGTAGGTTGTGAATCTAATGAAAAATATTGCAAGCCTTTGAGAGCTTCTAGTTGGCAATGGCATTAATTTGTACAGAAAAGAACTATGTTAGGCTTCCAAGGGGGCTGGAGTAATGAGAAGATGGTTGATTAAAAGACAAATCCTCTTATGGAGAAACTCAGAGCAAGGATTCCAAGAAGGGAGAGGAGTTAATATGGGACTGGCCTGCAGGTAAAACAGAAGCCCTTGGACACTGGGGCCCAGATGCACTAAACTTTAATGACCCTTTAACGAAGAAGTTTTGAACCGTGGCATGCATTAAAAGCCATTTTCCGACGACGGTAGCAGAAAACGAAAACGGAATGCAGATGAGCAAATTGTGTACAAACCCTATTGAAACGAGATGCACTAAAGTTTTCCGCCTGCCCTAACACTGGAAAACTGCCGGAAAGCTAACGACAGGTCTGTACCTGTTGTTAGGGCTGTCCGACTAAAATCTTCTATGTAAAAACCACCCAAAAAAAGCGAGGGGGGGGCGAAAACACGCGTCAGGGGCGTCCTTTATTGACGCCCGAGGTCGCTGCTTCTCCCCCTGCATCCCCTGCATCAATCTAAAAGTGAAAAAAAAGGATTGGGAGGGGGCAAAGGCGCTCATCAGGAATGTCCTGTATGGATGGACTTGCCCCCCCCCCCCCGCCCGAGGTCGCCGCTGCTCCCCGCTTCTCTCTGTATGAAAAAAAACCTCAAAATAAAAATCAAACCTTTTGCAGCACCGGGCCCACTCCCTTCCTGTCTCTCTCTTCTCCTTCTCCCACCACTGCTCCACCTCCCGCCATCCTCCACCCGTGCCCCGCCCCTCTGAGGTCGTCGCCGCCGCTCCCCCCTCCACCGGTCCCCCCTCCTCCTTACCAGGCTCGCGCAGTGCCTCTCACCTCTGTGTGAAGGTGCTGCACGGGCAGAAAGAACAGCTGATGCCTTCAGTCTTCGTGTCTCTCCTTTCCTCCTGGGCCCACCCCCGTCTGACGTAAGTAACCTTTGTCAGATGGGGGCGGGTCCAGGAGGAAAGGAGAGATGCGAAGACTGGAGGCACCAGCTGTTCTTTCTGCCCGTGCAGCGCCTTCACACAGAGGTGAGAGGCGCTGCACGGACCCGGTAAGGAGGAGGGGGACCGGTGGAGGGGGGAGCGGTGGCGATGACCTCAGGGGGCAGGGCACGGGGCAGAGGATGGCGGGAGGTGGAGCAGTGGTGGGAGAAGGAGAAGAGAGAGACAGGAAGGGAGGGGGCCCAGTGCTGAAAAAAGTTTGATTTTTATTTTGAGGTTTTTTTTTTCATACAGGGAGAAGCGGGGAGCAGCGGCGACCTCGGGCGGGGGGGGGGGGCAAGTCCATCCATACAGGACGCTCCTGATGAGCGCTTTTGCCCCCTCCCGATCCTTTTTTGATGTTTGTTAAGATTTTATATTGTATGCAGGGGAAAGCGGGGAGCCACGTGTTTGTGTGTTTTTTTTTTTCTGGTTTTGAGGTTTGTGGCATGCGCAGAGCAGCCAGCATAACGCTTGGCTACTCTGCGCATGCTTTAGGGGCCGATTACCGATGGGGATTACACCAATTTAACGCATCTTTAATGCATTGTACTTTACAATACCGTACCGAACATTAAAGACTTGGTTTTTTGGTGCATTCTTCATTTTTTAAAATTCGTTAAGGACTTTTACGTTTTACATTGTTTTACGAAAGGTTGATGCATATGGGCCTGGGGCTTATTTTGATGGGGTAAACTATCGGAAAACAAACACAGCAACCCACCAAGAAACTACAGATGATCAGTGCTATTTTACATCAGGAACAAGAGCAGATAAAGAGTGGAAAAGCATCATTAGCCAGTCTGGACATAACCATTAAGATAATTGTTTTGGTAATAAAACACAGAAAGGGGCCTGGGTATTAGTTTAAATGTTGGTCCTATAAGAAGGAAAGTTGAAAATGGCAAAGCTTGACAGGACTTAACTGTGGAGCTGGAGAGCATCTCTCTGACAGCATTTGGGCAAGCTGTGACCAACATGGAGGGCAGTGGTAGGAAGAGGATTGAGAGGTCAGATAAAGGACATAAAGGGGTGGGGTGGAAAGCTGGGCATTGGCATTGGATTTATGTGGGAACTGAAATGCACACTTATCCAAAATGGATGAAGCTTTACTGCGCACACAATGGGCATGCTTTTGTTAAAAAAATGTCAGTGACATGTCCTATATTATATTGTTTTGCAAATTAAATAAAAAAGGACAATTTCATTCATTTTCTTTTGTTTATATGTAGCCTCCCCCACCCTCAACTAAACCTTAAGCTTTAAATAAAGCTCCCTTCCTCCATCCTCCCTGTGTGAACCCCAGATGTAGCCATGCTTAAAAATGGCACCAGCTCACCTAAGACTAGTTCCATTTTGAACTGTGGTAGGGTAAAAGTATCTATGGATTTATCCTACCCATTTGAGCCCCACGGTGATGGGGTGAAACAAGGGGAGAACTAGAAGGTCTGGTCTTGAGGGAGATTACATGGGAAGCTTTAAGAAGAGTGTTTTGCAAGCAAGGGGAACTTCCCTGCAATGGCAAAAGGAAGCATCAGTAAAAAATAAGCATTGGATTCATTAAAAAGAGTTTATTGATAATAATAATAATAACAATAGGCATTTGCTTCCTTTTGCCATTGCAGGGCAGAGTGGTGTTGGCAGTTGATTTTAGTGTATACTATTATTATTATTATTATTTATTGCATTTGTACCCCACATTATCCCACCTTTTTGCAGGCTCAATGTGGCTTACAGAGTGTTATAATGATATAGTCATTACATGATCTTAAATACAGTCGATAATAAGTTGAAGGTAGATGAGGATTTAGATGGAAAGGTGTTAGGTAAGGTCGAGTGAGAAGTGTTTTTTGAAGCACTTGGGTGGTATAAGGAGTGATTTGTTTCGTTAAGGATGTCTTTGTAGGCCTTGTTGAAGAGATGTGTCTTCAAAGATTTGCGAAAGCTGATTAAGTTGTCCATGGTTTTTAGGGCCATGGGTAGTGCGTTTCATATCTGTGTGCTCTTGTACGCAAAGGTAGTCGCTTATGCCTGTTTGTATTTAATACAGCTGGGGAAGTTCAAATGGAGGAATTTGCGGGCTGATCTTTTGGCATTTCTGGGCGTTAGGTCCACTAAGTTTAACATGTAGAGTGGGGCATCTGCATGAATGATTTATAAGTACATAAGTACATAAGTAATGCCATACTGGGAAAAGACCAAGGGTCCATCGAGCCCAGCATCCTGTCCACGACAGCGGCCAATCCAGGCCAAGGGCACCTGGCAAGCTTCCCAAACGTACAAACATTCTATACATGTTATTCCTGGAATTTTGGATTTTTTCAAGTCCGTTTAGTAGCGGTTTATGGACTTGTCCTTTAGGAAACCGTCCAACCCCTTTTTGAACTCTGCTAAGCTAACCGCCTTCACCATTTTCTCCGGCAATGAATTCCAGAGTTTAATTACACGTTGGGTGAAGAAAAATTTTCTCCGATTTGTTTTAAATTTACTACACTGTAGTTTCATTGCATGCCCCCTAGTCCTAGTATTTTTGGAAAGCGTGAACAGACGCTTCACATCCACCTGTTCCACTCCACTCATTATTTTATATACCTCTATCATGTCTCCCCTCAGCCGTCTCTTCTCCAAGCTGTATAGCCCTAGCCTCCTTAGTCTTTCTTCATAGGGAAGTCGTCCCATCCCCGCTATCATTTTAGTCGCCCTTCGCTGCACCTTTTCCAATTCTACTATATCTTTCTTGAGATGCGGCGACCAGAATTGAACACAATACTCAAGGTGCGGTCGCACCATGGAGCGATACAACGGCATTATAACATCCTCACACCTGTTTTCCATACCTTTCCTAATAATACCCAACATTCTATTTGCTTTCTTAGCCGCAGCAGCACACTGAGCAGAAGGTTTCAGTGTGTTATCGACGACGACACCCAGATCCCTTTCTTGGTCCGTAACTCCTAACGTGGAACCTTGCATGACGTAGCTATAATTCGGGTTCTTTTTTCCCACATGCATCACCTTGCACTTGCTCACATTAAACATCATCTGCCATTTAGCCGCCCAGTCTCCCAGTCTCGTAAGGTCCTCTTGTAATTTTTCACAATCCTGTCGCGATTTAACGACTTTGAATAACTTTGTGTCATCAGCAAATTTAATTACCTCGCTAGTTACTCCCATCTCTAAATCATTTATAAATATATTAAAAAGCAGCGGTCCTAGCACAGACCCCTGAGGAACCCCACTAACTACCCTTCTCCATTGTGAATACTGCCCATTTAACCCCACTCTCTGTTTCCTATCCTTCAACCAGTTTTTAATCCACAATAGGACATTTCCTCCTATCCCATGACCCTCCAATTTCCTCTGTAGCCTTTCATGAGGTACCTTGTCAATCGCCTTTTGAAAATCCAGATACACAATATCAACCGACTCCCCTTTGTCCACATGTTTGTTCACTCCTTCAAAGAATTGAAGTAAATTGGTCAGGCAAGATTTCCCCACACAAAAGCCATGCTGACTTGGTCTCAGTAATCCATGTCCTCGGATGTGCTCTGTAATTTTGTTTTTAATAATAGCCTCTACCATTTTCCCAGGCACCGACGTCAGACTCACCGGTCTATAATTTCCAGTGCAGTTTCTCTCTTAGGGGCTTCGCACTTTCGTATTTAGTTTTTCCAAAAATGAGTCGGGCTGCGGTATTCTGGGCTGTTTGGAGTTTTTTAATGGTCTGTTCTTTACAACCTGCTTATAGGGCGTTGCAGTAGTCCAAGTGACTTATCACTAGTGACTGTGCTAGGGTGCGGAAGTTGTTTCTTGGGAAAAAAGGTTTTATTCTTTTGAGTTTCCACATCGAGTAGAACATTTTTTTCGTTGTATTCTTCACGTGGGTATCAAGTGTGAGGTTTCGATCAATAGTGACTCCAGAATTTTCAGGTTTTCTGAAACGGGAAGTGTGCAGTATGGTGTGGTTATGGTGGGGTAATTGTTTGTATTGTATTGGGAAGTGAGAACTAGACATTGAGTTTTTTCTGTGTTAAGTTTTAACTGGAATGAATCCGCCCAGGAGTGCATGAGTTGGAGGCTCTGGTTGATCTCGTTGGTTATTTCGTTTAAATCACTTTTGAACGGGATGTGGATCGTGACATCATCAGCATATATGTAGGGGTTAAGGTTTTGATTGGCTAGGAGTTTGGCTAGTGGTATCATCATTAGGTTGAAAATAGTTGGTGAAAGGGGGGATCCTTGAGGGACTCCACATTCCGGTATCCAAGGTGGTGATCTATCGGTGTTTGTTGTTACTTGGTAGGATCTGGTGGTGAGGAATCCTTCGAACCATTTGAGAACTGGGCCTCCGATGCCGAAGTATTCTAATAGTTGTAGTAATATTCCATGATCCACCATGTCGAAGGCACTAGACATGTCGAATTGTAGTACGAGTATGTTCTTGCCGGTTGCAATTGTTTTCTTAAATGAATTCATTGCAGACACTAGTACAGTTTCAGTGCTATGATTTGATCAAAATCCTGATTGAGACTCATGTAGAATTGAGTGTTTGGTCAGGTATTCTGTGAGTTGTTTATCAAAATGAGACACTTTGTCGCCCACCAATGAAAACAAAGAAACTATGAACAAAATCTGCAGATTGGATGGGACATTGTAGTCTTTAGCTGCTCTCATTTACATCATGCAAGGAGAGTAAATTAATCACACAAGCACATAAGCTACAATATTCCAAGTCTGCCTTAATGCTCTTATCAGTTTTAGGATTATCTCCAGCCTCAGTCTATGCCAAGGGTAGCAATGAGGCAAATTACAAACACAAAGTGGTGAAAATATTGGGTGGGTGAGTACCAGAGTCCAGCCTAGCATGAAAGGACCTCCTTTTCAATAGACTTTAAACAAAATATGCGAAGGGCAATTCTGAAATTGGATCTATTCTATAAGCAGGAGCGGCCCAAGAGAGTCTGCCATCCTGGCTCAGCTCTGCACCCCTCTCCTCGGCTCCACTCCACACCACCCCAGTCTGACATCTCCCCCCTTCCTTCCTTCCTTCCTTCCTTCCTTCCTATCTTCCTTCCTTCCCCAAATGTACCTTCTTTTCTGGCTTTCCAAAAGTCGGGGCAGCAACAGTTTCCATACGGTGCCCTGCCACCGGCCCCTTCTCTTTACTGTGGCCAGCCCTGCTTCCGAAGAAACAAGAAGTACATCGGAGAGGTAGGCCGTAAGAGAGAAGGGGTCGGTGGCAGGGTAGACTTTTGGGAAGCCAGAAAAGAAGGTATATTCAGGAAAGGAAGGTGGGGAGGGGTGATGCCAGAGTGTGGCAGGCATGGGGGTGGATGCCACTCCAAAAGAGTGTCACTTGAGACCCTTGCCTCATGGTAAGGCTGCTATGTCTATAAGGGAGAGTGTAAGTTCTATACCACCTAACTTCAAGGGGCATACACACAGGTGGAGCATGGGCAGGACACAGATGTATCTCCTACTTGTGAACACACCTTATAGAATACTATGAGTTGTGCACACTGTATGGCACACTGAGGCACACCAACTTACAACAGCCACAGACCTAGCGTAAGTGGGCACACTTAAATATAGGTACATCAATGCCGACTTATGCAAGAATTCTATAATGGAATCTTGGCACCAAGATTCCATTTAGAATTGGCTTCAAGTTTTAAAATTGTCCCTATACTCCCTTAATTACATGGTAATACTCTGGCCGCCTGATATTTAAAACCATTTAATCAACCAGAAACAGCTCCTGGCCGGTCAAATGGCACTTAACCAGCTCTCCGGCAATATTCAGCAGGAGATCGTCGGTTATCTCCTGCTGAATATTGCCGGTTAGCCCTTAGTGAATAACCGGTTATATCACATTATATAACCGGCTATCTGTTAATATTCAGCAAACTAAGTTTGGTAGCCAAATTAAGCCAACGAAATAGCAGGTATGTCTTTGGCCGGTTTAAACTTAACCATCCAGCGCTGAATATTGGCTTGGACGGTTATGTTTAAACTGGCCAAAAATAAGCAGGATATTCAATGCCAGTCACCAGAAACAGCCTGGCATTGAATATCTGGGCTCAGTGTAGACCGCAGGAGGCAGCCCAGCTAACTCCCGTGGTCTGAATATCGGGTCCTTAATCCAAATTCCTCAACAGTTGTTCCACAGTTTGGTAAATTTCTATACAACACTTCTATAATATGTTTGCCACCCAAAAGTAAATCTTTACTATTTATCTGAACAAATCAAATTTGGGTTGAAGATAATTTTTTTTGAGAATAGATGTGCAGCTTTCAGCATATTTGTTCGAAAGACACTGGGCATGATCTCGGTCCCTTAAAACCCCAGTCAAGGACTTGGTCTTCAGAGATACATCCCGAAGCCTCTTCATTTATTATTATTATTATTTTAATAATTCAATCTTTATTAAGAACTAGCTTGAATCAGAGCTCACAGTTGTACATCCTCACTCAAAGAATTCAGCAAGAGAAAACTTTCTTTTGAAATTCTTTTTCATCTGAGGCAGTGCTGGCTGCTACCTTTTCCTGGCATTGTACAAGGGTGTAATCAGAGAAATCAATTGGAGTTCTCACTCTCTCTTGCAACTTTCTCTTTCCTGGAGTCTTATTTCATTTTCTATGAAGGTCCATCTGCAGCGAGAAAGGCAACAGTGAAATAAAGACCATGGGCTCTTTTATGTTCTGCTTAATGAAACCCAGAAGCTGCCGATCACAACTTGAAGCAACTCCTAGGCGGTGTACCTCTGCTACCCATTACTCCCAGAGAAAAATGAATCGTATTACAGTGCAGAGAAACAGCAATAAACCTCACTGTTTGGAAGAAAGAAACTCCCAGGCTGGATCCCTCCATGAAAAACTGAAGCAATTCTATATATACTGGAGAGTCAGAGTGGGTGCTTGCTGTGTTCAACCTCTTGAAAATGCTTATGATGATGTTTATTTTTATTGGAGTAACTTCATATGGGTCTTGCAGAGAACCCAGGAGTTAAAACTCCCTGCATTTTATTCTCACTTAATGGAAAACATGTTGGCTTCTGAAAGCTCATCAATAAATGTCTCAAATCAGTCTAATACAAGGGTTGTCAACCCAGTCCACAGGACACAAGTAGCCAGTCGTGCTCTCAGAATATCCACAATGAACATGCATGAGATAGATTTGCAAAGAATGCAGGCAGTGCATGCAAATCCATCTCATCTATATTCATTGTGAGTATCCTGAAAACCTGACTGGCTTGATCAGTGGCGTAACAAGGGCAGGGCGGTGGGGGCGATCCACCCCAGGTGCATGCTGCAAGGGGGTGCAGGGATCAGCCACGCAGCTGTCAGCTCCGCCGGTTCCCTGCTCCTTCTGATGTTACTTCCTGTTCCGGGGCAGGGAACCGGCGGAGTCGGCAGCTGCGCGGTTGCTCCCTACACCTCCAGGCGGTGATGCATCGGGGAGGTGGAGGTGATGTGCCAGGGGAGGTGGAGGTGATGTGCCTGGGGGTAGAGGTGAAGAAATTGTATTGCTTGGTGTCAGATCCCAGCCCTGATTTCAAGCAAGCTGAAAATATAGCAGGCAATATTCAATACAATACAGTACAAAACCATATGACAAAATACAATATAATTCAATACAATACAATTAACTGGCTTCTGGGTGTTGAAGCCCCCAAATTATGGAAATATCTGTATCCTTGTGTAAACTTTGAACTAGACGTTTCCTCTTTGAAGAAAAATCTGAAAACCACTCTTTTTGGTAGGTTTGTTTCTCCTTGAAATCCCAAGAGTTTGGCTTGGTTTCTTGAATGTATACCACTTTGAACCTAGAGGTACTATGCAGTATAGAAGTACAAATTGTATGTATGTATGTATTGAATTTCTTATATTCCACAATTACCAAAAATCTGTCCTGTGCAGAGCATGATAAGAAAAATCAGTCATTACTAGGAAATACCTAAAAAATGAAGACTCTCTAACCAGCAAGTGACAATACCATCTTGTCTGGCTGACACAGGTTTTTATGACCAGATAATTCAGTGCCAGGCTGTACCTCAATACAACCACTGAATATTCAGGCATTTGGTGGCTGCTGGCAATACTAAGACCTGTACCCAGACAACTATCCAAACATAGGATATTTATTTTATTAGATTTTGCTCACACCTTTTTCAGTAGTAGCTCAAGGTGAGTTACATTCAGGTACACTAGATATTTTTCTGTCCCAGGAGGGCTCACAATCTAAGTTTGTATCTGAGACAATGGAGGGTTAAGTGACTTCTCCAAGATCACAAGGAGCAGCAGTGGGATTTGAACCAGCCACCTCTGGATTGCAAGACTGGTGCTCTAAATGTGGGATACAAATGCAAACAATAAATAAATAAATAACCACTAGGCCACTCCTGGCTGTCCTAACTTTTTTTCTGGATATTTGTGGACTGAATATTGATGCTAACTCAGGGGTCCTTTTACAAAGGCATGCTGAAAAATGGCTTGCAGTAGTGTAGGCGCGGGTTTTGGGTGAGCGCTGATCCATTTTTCAACGCACCTGTAAAAAAGGCCTCTTTTTTTGCTGAAAATGGACATGCGGCAAAATGAAAATTGCTGCACGTCCATTTTGGGTCTGAGACCTTACCACCAGCCATAAACCTAGTGGTAAAGAATCTGGGAGGTAATGACCTACGTGTGTCAAATGCCACTTGGTGCGTGTTCGTTATGCATGCCAAAAAATAAAAAATATTTTTCAGACACGCATAGCAGACGTGCGCCAAAATTGAAATTACTGCAAGGGCCACACAATAACTGGGCAGTAACTCCAATTTGGCATGTGTAGGTGCCTACGTGGATTAGTAAAAGTGGCCCTAAATAACTCTTGGCTCCACCCTGACTCCGCCCATGACTGCCCCAACCCTGCTTGAATAGTTCTGAGGTGATGTGACTGGATTTTCAGTGGCACTATCCCCTGGATTCTATATAGCACACCTAGATTTACATGTGGTTTTACGTGTAAATTTAGGCATACTGTATAACTACACGCATAGATTAATTGTTTTAACAAGCTGTTAAGCGTTGCTAACAGCTCTTAACAAGTAATAATGAGCACTAATTGGCAAAAATTAGAATTTATGCAATTATATTGCTAAGCATATTCTGTAATGTACTGTGCGTAAATTCTAATGCGTGGAGGCAAAAAGGGGCATGTTTAGAGGGTATGGAAATGGGCATTTTGTGGGCATTCCAAAATCTTTGCGTGTTGTTATAAAATATGGGCCAGTATGTATTTAGATCATGCTTAGGCATAATGCGTTCTACAGGAGTATCACAAATTTCTCTGGTGGGGAGGTGAGCCCCCCCCCCCCACTTGCGTATCTTGATACTAAACCTAGACCCCTGAGGCAGGCGTTGTTTACGCCGAAACATGGCCTGAGTCTGATCTCAATAAAGGACTCCTGTTGTCTCAGTCTTAAAGGCCCAGTTGTGCTCTTTTTCCTTGTATGCTTTTTTGTGTGTACTGTATTACCCTCTCTAGTTGCTTTGTGTTAATTTTAGGCGCCATATATAGAATCTGACCCTAGGGTTCCCAAAAATGATCCTGGGGGCACCCCAGCCAATCAGGTTTTCAGGATATCCACAATGAATATTCATTGGGTCTGAATGAGGTTGCCTCAATGGACAGAGGAAAGGAGAGTGATTCATTGTAAGGAGACGGTGTAGTGCCTTACGAAGAAAAATTTGTTAAAAGAATACAAAGCATCTGTCCTATGATGATTATGGCCACATAATTGAAGAACATTCCATATTAGAGTTTGTTGTGGAGGATGAAGTTATATGGAACAGTTTGAGTCAGAAGTGCTTCAAACACTATATAAACTTTCTGGGGACAACAACAAGAACCCATAAGAGAAGAGATACAAGCATGATGTGGGACTGTTGATACACTTGGGTGAACCATTGAACATGCTCTAAAGATGCTATAATGTTTAGTGTGGAAAAGTAGCGCGTTCCTACTAAGAACAGTGTTGTAGAATGGTTTAACAGATATTTAATTATTTAAATCTCAGAATTATGAGTGGTATAACCAATCAGGTTTGATGTATAACCTCTACACCTCTACCCAGGAAATCTTGACATTTTGTTCTTTAGATTGTAAGCTCATTTGAGCAGGGACCGTCCTTCTTTGTTTATTTTGTACAGCGCTGCGTAACCCTAGTAGCGCTCTAGAAATGTTAAGTAGTAGTAGTAGATGCGATTTTATATAGTTGAATGTGTTTGATATGAGTGACTGTGTTTGAATGTGATTGAGGATTTCAGATAACAATAGATAAACAGTAATGTTAAAGGAAAGTATTTAATAAAGATTTGTAATATTTTCGTATGTTTCGTTCGTTCGTTTCCAATGAATATTCATGAGAGAAATCTGCATGCAGTATTACAACTATTGATTCGGGGTTTATTGCTAGTGTAGAGATGTTTATCATGGTGAATTTTCTGTGCAATTAAACAAGATGTTTAAATAGGCTTATTCTTTTGAATTTATTTGAAGATATCACTTTTCAGTTTTCTTGTATTATTGCATGTGACAGTATTTGTGTTGTAGTCAATTTGTGCACAATAGAAAGTGCCAAGATGTTACAAAGAATCCAGGTATATAATTGAATATTCAAGCATTTTAAGAACTATCTCTATATTGTGGCATTCTACATTATTACAAGCCTGGGACACTGCTCTGTTTTGAGGAGTAACAAACTATCATAGTGCCTGTGTACAAAATGTGCCTTCCACTACCTGTTAAAAGACAAAGATTGAGTCATATTTTTACATTTTATTTGTAAACAGCAATTTGTAATCTAGCAATCGTCTTTCAAAAATATCTGGCGATGATCAGTGTTTATTCCAAACCATTTACAAAGGCAGTTGTTTATGAAGGTAGCAGGAGAAGTGATTAATTTCCAATGTGTGGGGACGTCATCTGTTATCTAGTTAATGACATGGTTGAAAAGCAATTGGGTAGCACAAGTGAAACTCTGATGAAGCACTCACAGGAGGCACATATCCGTCTATAAAAAGTAGATATGTTTTATGCAGAAATGGTCTATTAATAAGAATGAACATCAGATGATATTCTTTGCAGTTGGCACCCTTACAAAATAACTGGCAATTCTTCAAAACAAATTTGCGGGTTAACACTGTTTATATTAAAATCCCCACAGAGGACAGCTGTTCGTGGAAATTCCAGAAGCGATTGATTTATGGCATGCTAAATTGCATCTGTACAGAGGAGAATAAATGGACAGGGAACTAGAGTTCAATTATCACCTGTCACGAGACAAATATGTATTACATGCATTAATGATGCTTTATGGAAAAGTTCAACAGGTCTTGCTTTTTAACACTTAAAGCAATAAAAAATGAATATGTAAATAAACTTTTAAAAGGGAGGTTTCAGCAAGGCCAACACAGTGCCCTAGTGATCTGGCTTCCTGTTACTCAGTGGTACTGGAGTGATGTATATGCCCTAGTATCAAGTGATGCAGTACTCCAAGCACCAAAGAGAGCATAGTATTGCATGCTACTTAACCTGAGGAGAGTCACTGCTTATCCCTGGGGTCAGTAGCAGAGGCGGACTGACCATTTGGGTAACTGGGCAGTGCCTGAGGGCCCAGAAGCTCTAGGGGGCCCAGGGTAGGGTTACCATATGGCTACAGAAAAAGGAGGACACATTGATCCAGTCCAGGTTTTGTTTCCATTGAAAGCAATGGAAGTAAAACCCAGACTGGCTCAATCTGTCCTCCTTTTTCTGGAGCCATATGGTAACCCTAGCCCATGGGGTCTGCCCGGATGCCTGCCGCACAATACAGTCCTCCCTAGTCCTACCTTTAAAGGCGCGCTGCTGGTGATCTAGTGGCCTCTGCAGGGGGGAATGTGTTCTTTCCTGGCCGTTGTGCACTGGCAGGTGGGAAAACAGCGGTAGCACAACAGGCAGGAAAGAACATCCCCCCCCCCCCCCCCCGCAGAGACTACTAGATCACCAGGGTCCTTCAGGTAGGACCAGGGCTGTGGGAGCGTCTGCTGCAGCAGTAAGGGGGGCAGCAACGTGGCAGTAGGGGGTGTTGAGCGGCAGCTGGGTGGGGGGGGGGTCCTGACCACCCTCAGTGCCAGGGGCCCAGACCACCCTCAGTCCGCCCCTTGTCGGTAGCATGGAATCCTGCTACTTCTTGGGATTCTGTAAAGTACTTGTGACCTTGACTGGCCACTGTTGGAAGCAGGATACTGGGATAGATGGACCTTTGGTCTGAACCAATAGGACAGCTCTTATGTTCTTATTACAGAGGGACAATTGTCAATGTTGTCTAAAAAATCCCCCCCCCCCCCCAAAAAAAAAAAAGTGGCTAAAAGCACACATGTAATCTTATAACACACAGACTTTTAACTGCATTGAAAAAAATTCGTTCCCAGTGGTGCATTTAGGTCATGGCAGGGAAGTAACATGCCTGGACTGTATTTTCTAATTTACATGTATTATTTTTTTCATTCAGAAGGCAGGTGCAAGAGTCCACAGGTACTATATATCCAGGGAAAGTTGAACATTTTCACATTGTAAACCACTGCAAAAAAACAAGAGTGTAAAGTACCTGCAGACTTTGGCCCAATGTGGACAGGTTCAAAATTGACCTTATTGGGCATATGAGGACCGATTCAGTCTACCCAGGAACTCTGCCATGTCCTAATCTTATACCACTGCAGCCCAGCTCAGTCTCTGCTTTCCTCTTTCCTTGCTCACCCCATTGCCCTCAGTTTCTGTAAAAGGAAGATTTCCTTCCTAGCATGTGGCTTTTGTCAGAAATAATACAGAAGGAAGACATATACAAAACAGGTCTCTCTCTTTATCCGGGTTTGACAAGGCTCCGGCCTAGTTAAACCCCACTGAGCCAGCTGGACGCCAATATTCAGCCATTCCCTAACCAGCTAGGGTAAGTGAGGGGCCCTTTTACAAAGATTGGGGAGGACTAATGTGCACGTAGCAGTACCAAACTGGCACTACCACCAGGGTAGCGCATACGCCTGGCGGTAATTCCGAGTTTGGCGCACGCCAAATCCTGTAGCAGAAAATACTTTTCTATTTTCTACTGCGAGGGGCGTTCCTGGCAGTAATTGGCAGTGTGGCCATGTTGGCGCGTGCTGCCTGATTACCACGCAGGTAGTGCGTGAGCTCTTACCGCTAAGTCAATGGCTCATACCTTAAATAGGCGTGCGCTAGTTTTAATTTTTGCACACGCCCATTTCCCAGCCCATTAAAACATGGCCTTTTTCCCATCTGCAGTAATATTGGCCCGGTGCGCACCAAAAATACACGTCCACACTACTGCAGGCCACTTTTTACCATGGCTTAAAATTAGGACAGAAAAAAAAGTTGTCCTAATGTGAGGAATATGAGGGTAAGAGGGAGAATGAAGGCACATGGAGGAACAAGGAGGCTCGAGAGGGAGGGAGACTGGGTAGAGAAAGGAAGGAGTCTTTTCCCCTGGGGGATTGGAGAAAAGAAAAAGACTACAATTCCCAGCAGCCCCTGGGCAGGGCCGTGCCAAGGGTCTCTGGCGCCCCCCTGCAGACTACCAGTTGGCGGCGCCCCCCCCCCCCGCACCTGCCTGGCTCCAAGGCAGCGATTCCCCTCTCTCCCCTGCCCTCCCGCTCCCATGTAGGAACTGCCCGCCCTCTTCTCCCCCCCAAGATCCTGTTCCTTTTTTTTTCTTTTAAATTTACCTTCCTCCGGCAGCGCAGCGTCATTGAAGGAGGCGGCGCTCCCAGTCCCGACGTCTCTAGCCTTCCCTTGTTCGCTGCTCACTGCCCCGCCTTCTTCTGACGTGACGTCAGAAGAAGGCGGGGCAGTGAGCAGCGAACAAGGGAAGGCTAGAGACGTCGGGACTGGGAGCGCCGCCTCCTTCAATGACGCTGCGCTGCCGGAGGAAGGTAAATTTAAAAGAAAAAAAAAGGAACGGGATCTTGGGGGGGAGAAGAGGGCGGGCAGTTCCTACATGGAAGCAGGAGGGCAGGGTAAGCACTCAGCGGCGGTGCCCCACAAAGGATAGCGCCCCCCCCCCCCCCGCAGTGCTTACCCCGCTTACCGCATCGGCACGGCCCTGCCCCTGGGTAGGTCCCATGTTAGAAACAGGAACTTCAGTCCCCAACAGCCCCCAGAGGAGGTCAGGAGAAGGGCAAGAGAAGGGAGTTGGAAAAACCTGTCCCAGAGAGCCAGGATGAGGGAAGGAGATCTGAACCTGCCCAATCAAGCAAATGGAGAGCAACTGAGCAATGGGTGTGGGGAGGAACCTATGGACTGGCAAAGGGAAGAAAAGGGGGAGCAACTAGAGCAAGAGGAGCCGATGGAGATTGCTGCTTTGACTAAACTGGAAGGAAAGGAGGTGAAACAAGAGAGGGCTGCTCAGGAGGAGAGCCTGGTAGAAGAAGGAAAAAGGTGGCTATCCATTGAGGGGAGCTGAGAGAACAGGTTTACCACAGAAGGGTCATGTGGGTGGTGGTCAGGGTATAATGCTGGCCTGGTCGGGGGTGACCCTTGCCACTCTCTCTAGGTTGATTTCTTTTGAAAGGGAGAGAGAAGGAGTGGTGGTTTTGGGCATAACTGCTATACATGAACTGCTGGGAGTTGGAACCCTTTCTGAACTGCTGTGTTTGGGGAATTGTTTTGCATAACTGCTTACATGAACTGCTGGGGAGTTTGAACCCTTTTGATCTACCGTGTTTGGAGAATTACTTTGCTATACCTGAACTGCTGGGAGTTTGAACCCTTTCTGAACTGCTGTGTTTGGGGAATTGTTTTGCCTAATGGCTGGGGAGGGTTTGAACCCTTTCTGGAGCTACCATGTTTGAAGAATTACTTTGCATACCTGCTATACATGAACTGCTGGGAGTTTGAGCCCTTTTTGAGATACTTTGTTTGATGAATTGCTTTGCATAACTGCTTTATATGAACTGCTGATATTTTGGAACATTTTGGGTTTTTTTTTTTGTTTTGTTTTGAATACTGTGCCGTTGAACTGCTATGCTTCTTGAGAAATGCTGTGGTGGGAACTACCTTTGGAGGAGCAGTTGACACAAAGGGATTACAATAAAGTATAATGACCTGACCTTGTGGATCGCCGTGTGCTCTTTAGCAGTGGATTACAGCACACAGCTCAGCTAAAGGGCCGAGGGACTCAAGAGTCTCCCAGTGTAGGAGACTTTTCCAAGAGTCTCCCGGTAGTGGAGAACTTACACTAACTTTATGTTCTGAGTTAACCAGGCACCGGTCTGAGTATCGGCTGGTATCCACCTATCTTCCAGTTCAGTTAACATACCTGGATAATCAGTGCTAGAAGTCATGCATACTCCGGCTTTGAACATCCATGGTTAGATCAGTCCACAGCTGGAAGCAGCTTACAAGTCACTTACTACCATAGGCTGAATATTACCCCCTAAACACAGCGGCCAGATTAATTTATGGAAAATCCAAATTTGAAAGTGCCAAACCCCTCCGAGAGAAATTGCACTGACTTCCTGTCAAGGATTGAATCACCTTTAAAATATGCTCCCTAGTTCACAAAATTCTCTATGGTGAAGTCCCGGGCTACATGACTAAACTAATCATTCTACCACCCAGGAATGCATTAAGACAATCCCATTCATACCTAAACCTTCACTACCCAAGCTGCAACGGTCTTAAGTATAAATCCACATATGCTTCAACCTTCTCCTTCATCAGCTCACAACTATGGAATGCTTTGCCAAAAACTATAAAAAAAAAAAAAAAATCCAGAATCATCTACATTTCAGGAAATCTCTTAAGACCATCTTATTTGGAAAGGCCTACCCCCAGGACTTAGCCTGTGTCTCCATTGCTTGATACACATCAATTGTATGACAATTTTGGGCACATCCACCTTTCCCTCCTCTCCCATGGTTTCCCTGTTCATTTTGTTCTTTCCCCATCCTCTCCATTATTTCTTATGTAGGTTTTATTTTGTATTAGCTTAATTTACTGGATTGGCGCTTGCCTTTGCGGTGTAATGTAAGCCACATTGAGCCTGATGCAGTTGGGAAAATGTGGAGTATAAATGTGATAATAAATAAATAAATTTACATCTTGCAAGAAGGTCTCGGACCCAAAATGGCCGCACAGCAATTTTTATATTGCAGCATGCTCATTTCCAGCAAAAATTTTAAGAAGGCATTTTTTTGCAGGTGCACTAAAAAACAGATCTGCGTGCGCCCAAAACCCACGCCTACACTACCGCAGGCCATTTTTCAGCGCATCTTAGTAAAAGGACCCCTTACTACCATAGGCTGAATATTACCCCCTAAGTTTACATCTTGCATTCTTCTTTGAGTCATCTTGTTCCACCACACTCAAGTGGCCCCATTCCTCAGTTTTAGAACCACTGTCCAGTAATCAGTAGGACTTCTCTGTGTGCATGTGAACCTTTACCTAGTGCAATGGTAAAGCCTTATATCTCTGTGATAGTTTTATGCAGATTAAAGCAGATTAGAACGTATTGTAGCTAAATCCAGTAATATTATCTTCAGATATTCTATTTGACAAGCAGTAATTGGAGAGAAAAATTAGCCTCATAAGAGGCTGATGTATGACAAATTATTCCTTTGTTGTATTTGAGAGGCTGCATATGCAAGCACTGAGAAACCATTGGGATGTCATGTTTGGAATAAATTTCATGCAGCATTCAAAGAGACAAAAAAAATAATTAATACAAGTCATCCATTTGTTGCTATGAGACCATGCCAGAAAGCAGGAGATGAAAAGCAAACCTGGGAAGCACAAAGTGAAGGACTCAGGGAAGGCCTTCACTTGGTCAAGGCTACAGGAACGCAAATCCTGGGCTAGGGCTTAAATCATTTATGCTAACAATAAACTCCTAGATTTTTTTGCTCTTGTGCACCTGTACAATCCATGAGAATGGCATGTCTCTGAAACGACACGAAAAATAGATCACTTTGTAACAAAAAAGAAGTACTTACTTGAACTTGATTTCTGATATTTTTATTATCTTTTAACCTATATTTATTTTTTACCGTTTTTATTTCATGTTTTATAATGAAATTAAAACATCTGGAAGCAATTTATTTTAGAGGCAGAAAAACTTTGCGAAGCAATGCTGTTTGTACAATATAGCATTATATCTTCTTTTGGGTTTGAGAATAATACCTCGGTCTCTTTGAAATGAACAAACTCAAGTTTCATCATGCAGACAGGGGAGAAGAAAAGTAGCGATTCCAATTCAGAGCCATTAATTGGTGACATCATCAGCACTCCACTTCAAAAGAGTGCCCGATTATTGGCACTAATTGGCTCGTTAGCCAATCTCAGGAACATGTGCAATTTTGTGCACATATATTTGGGCACCATTTATAGAATTGCCCTTCACAAGGGTGATTCTAGCAGGGAGTCCATATTTATGCACCTCTTGAGTATGCAAATGTAGAGAATACTTGCACGGTTGTAAGTGTGCACTCAGGTATAGAAGTGGCAGTAAGCACTATTCAGAAAGGGAGCATGTAAAATGTACAGCATGTAATTGCAAGAGGGGGTGTTCATATGGGTGGAGCATGGGAAGGTCATGGGTCTGCCACTAACACATGATGCTGACCGGCGCGCAGCACGCCCCCAGCGGCGTGCACCCGGGGCGGACCGCCCCACCGCCCCCCCCCCTTGGTACGCCGCTGAATGATATTACATAGAGAACAAGGATGACATAATAGATTATGTGGATAACATAATAGATCGCCATTCCAGGATAAGAAATACAATTGGTATTACATAAAGAATATTGATGACATAATAGATTATATAAATAACATAAAAGATCGCCAATCCAATGTAAAATATACAATTGGTATAACATAAAGAGTATGGATGATATAAAAGGATGCTACTTTACCTGTATATTTTCTAAATGTTTTGAATGTGTACCAACCAAGGCAAGCTTTATGATCTGAAATAGCAAAGCAATTATGTACTCCGTAATTACAACATATTGTTTTGTTGAGATTTGTACACAAACATTTTGAATTGCTGGACCTTCTATGCCAGTGCTTCTGAGACTTTGTGTGAATGGGCAGCAGTTTAAGACATTTTTGAAACTGCACAGTTTTTGTTAAGGCTTTCTTGGAGGGATAACTTTAGGCTGGACTCCAGGAGTTATTTTGAGAGATGAATTTTTATAGTTTTATATATTTTTATTTATGTATTTTAAATTATGTATGTTTGATTGTAACCCATGTTGGTTTAAAGTGGGATATACATTTTATGAATATAGTCTTTGATAAATATTTAATTGGTTTTGTTCTTTGAAGCTAAAAATTAACCCAGACAAGACAAACATACTTTGGGTGGTGTGAGGAGTAGGGTTACCATATGGCTCTAGAAAAAGGAGGACGGATTGAGCCAGCCGGGTTTTACTTCCATTGCTTTCCATTGAAAGCAATGGGCAATTACTTCCATTGAAAGCAATTACTTCCATTGAAAGCAATGGAAGTAAAACCCGGCTGGCTCAATCCGTCCTCCTTTTTCTGGAGCCATATGGTAACCCTAGTGAGGAGGATAAGGCACAGATCATCAGTAGGAGGAAAACTTTCTCTACACTACAATACCCAGAACCCTTTGAGAAACAGCGTCAGAAAGGCAGCCCCAAAGACCCGGAATGGAACTCGCGCAAAGAAAGGGAAGAGAGCAGCATAGAGGTCTGCCCATTTCTCCAGCAGCCCCTACAGGAAGTGAGAGAGATGAAGCTCCCTGGCTGAGAAGGCAATATGTGATTCCTCCCAGGTGTGCTGAGCAGAGAGAGGATTTCCTAAGGGCTCTCAAAGAATGGGAAGCCCAGGCAGAAGGCTCTGAAGTAACAAAGACCACGGACTATTTGGAAGGTGAAAAACAGGTATCTCTGGAACACTCAGAGGAGACTGTTGTAATGGACTGGGAGACTATAAACCAAGAGAACATTAGCTAGTAAAGGCAGAGTGGGTGGACACAGGTGAATATTTTCTGTGTTGTGGGAGGTGATCTGCCAGTCCAGCTTGTTGAAGGGCTACTCGTCTAAGCAGAGGATTTAAATGATTGACTGCTAATATTTTGCTGAACAAATATTTCTTTGCTGAACTGATGAACTTTTAAAGATAGACCGTTGGAACTGATTGGGAAGAAAAGGACTCAGTTGAACTACTGTCAGTTGCTTAGAGGCTCTCCCTAAGGGGAAGCTCACTCCTGGGCTTATAACTAGGAAATCCCAGTAATTTCCATCGATAATCATTTGGGGGACCTCTTGCTTTTGGACATTAGAAAAAATAAAAACCCTGTTGAGTGAAAGTAACTCCCAGGGAATCCTTATTTGATCTTTTGAGGAGCGTCTAAACAGCCCCGGGTGTTTGTGTGAGGAAACCGGACCTGGGAGGAGGACTCAGCACCACTTCCAAAGAGTCAGCAGTTACCCCGGAAGTTTTTACAGAGGGTAATACCACTTACAGTAAACCACAAACACTTCCAAGACTAGCAGGAGTGGAAATTCCAATTAAAGATGAGATCAAATTGTTGGAGATCATTGTAGACTCACCAGCTTATAATCAAAAGAGAAAAATGCCTATATTGCGACCCAAATCGGGAGATGGGCGTCTTTCTCCCATGGGCGCCCAAATCAGTATAATTGAAAGCTGATTTTGGACGTTTCCAACTGCAATCCATCGTGGAAACGGGTAAAGTTGATGGGGGCGTGTTGGAGGCATGGTGAAGGCGGAACTGGGGCGTGGTTATCGGCCGAGGAGGGATGGGCGTCTTTAGCTGCTAATCAAAAAAAAAAGGTGTTTTTACCGCGATTTTGGGTCACTTTTCTTGGACCCTTTTTTTACACAAACAGGTCCCAAAAAAGTGCCCCAACTGACCAGATGACCACTGGAGGGAATCGGGGATGACCTCCCCGGACTCCCCCAGTGGTCACTAACCCTCTCCCACCAAAAAAAAAACACTTTACAAACTTTTTTTCCAGCCTCTATGCCAGCCTCAAATGCCGTACCCACCTCTATAACAGCAGAATGTGTTCTATCCTGTGACAGCCTTTCCCTGGTTCTGATGTGGCTCTCGGGTGAGTGTGACACCTTTTCTGTTATGCGCACTGCAGAGTCACATCAGCAGTGCATTGTGGTGGGTGTAGGGTATTGGGCTCCGTGATTCTAGCAGCTTGTGTTAAATGCTCACGATGTTGGTAGTTGGTAGGCTCTACTCCCATGGTGCTTTTCCCCCTGCTTGCTGGGTCAGAGTGTGCCCTATTTTGTTTCCAGTAGTCCATGAGGTAGTGGCCATTTTTGTAAGCCAGTTTTAGATCCCTTTCATGTGGTAGCCACGTTACAGAACTTAGTTCTTACCTTGAATGTGGCTGAAAGAGGGCATTGTACAGCATTCTGCCAGCTCTGACCTACTGCTCATCCCAGTACCAGGGAGACTCGTTGCCAGTGGGGCACAACCTCTGATCTGCAGTTAACTGTGAGTAAGCTTGCTTATTCCAATAAAGGACGTTTTTGGAGAGATTAGTCTTCAGGTGTCAACTGGTGTGCCAATGTTATATAGCAGCAACCAGTCCTAGAGGCCTGCATGTATGCAGGTCCCTGGAGCACTTTTAGTGGGTACCGCAGTTCACTTCAGCCAGGCGGACCCAGGCCCATCCCCCCCTAACTGTAACACTTGTGCTGGTAAATGGGAGGCCTGCAAAATCCACTGTACCTACATGTAGGTGCCCCCTTCACCCCTAAGAGCTATGGTAGTGTTGTACATTTGTGGGTAGTGGGTTTTGAGGGAGGGGGGGTTGGGTGCTCAGCACCCATGGTAAGGGAGCTATGCATGTGGGAGCGTTGTCTGAAGTCCACCGCACTGACCTCTAGGGTGCCCAGTTGGTGTCCTGGCATGTCAGGGGGGCGAGTGTAGTACGAATCGTGGCCCCTCGCATGACCAAATGGCTCAGATTAGGACGTTTTTGAGCTGGGCGTTTTTAGTTTCCATTATCGCTAAAAAAAACAAACGCCCAGCTGAAAAACGTCGATTTTTTCGAAAATACGGTCTGTCCCACCTCTTCATGTACCCGTTTTCGGACATAGAAGCCCATGGAGATAGGCGTTCGCGTTCGATTATGCCCCTCTCAGGGTTAATCATATCCTCTCAGATTAGTGCAGTGATTCATGAATCTTTTCTTAAGCTAAAGATGTTGTGCTATATGAAACATTTTTTGATAAAAAAATTGTTTCATATTCTAATTTTCTTACTTGATTATCAGGGAGACCCAGATATTCAATATTTCAATAATCCATAGTTGAGATCACCATAGCTTGAATAACAATCTATACAAAATGTGGCGGCTAAATTAATCAGTAGTGGGCGATGGTTTGACCATTTTTCTCCTGTGCTTATGAATTTGCATTGGGTACCATGCAAAGCAAGAATTGAATTTAAATTGTTGATGCTAGTTTTTAAAATTTTATATGGAATTGCTCCTTCATATTTGCAAAACTATGTTCAATTTTATCAAACAAAAAGACCTTTAAGATCTTCTCAAGAAATGAAATTGATAGTTCCATCATGGACTGTATGTCAAATAAATAAAACTTTCAATATGACAATTATAGGGAAAGGTTCAGAACTTTTGGAACTCTCTACTTCTTAACATCAGAGTGATATTAGATTATGAGGAGCATTTTCGATATGATGTCTAAATCCGATTTTGGATATTTTGCTGAAAACTTCCAAAAATCAAGTGGTAAAGATGGCCATTTTCCAACTAGAAAAATGCCTCTCTTTTTGTTTCAAAAATGGTCATTTCCTAGATGTTTTCCCTTGGTTTCTATAGAGGTTGCCCAAAGTTGGGTACCCAAATTTGGGCATGAATCCCAGATGCACATGCAAACAAATTGGTCAATTTGGTGCTAACAATCAATTATTGGGGTTAATTGGAGTTAAATAACACTTAATTGGCACCAAGTTGGATTTGTGCGTACATCTGCCCTAGTTACTATTCTACAATATTGGAGCCTAAATTTCAGAGTGAGGAACTCAAAGGGGGCTTGGCCATGGGAGGGGCATGGGCAGGTCAGGGGTGTACCCAGAAATTAAGCGTGATCTAATAAAATCCATGGATTTGTGCCCCAACTCCTGAGGAAGGCATTCGGACCGAAACACGACTCGTGTCAAGTCTTTGGATATTGTAATAAAAGATGTTATTTTGGACATCATCTGCTGCCCTTTCCATTGTCACCCTTGTTCTGACTGTTTCATCTGTGTATTTTCAAGGGTTACTGTTCTTCTGGTTTGCGCCCCAACTGCCATCATTTGGGTGCAAGGATTTATACCAGATTTCAGCAGACGTAAATCCTTGCACTCAAGTTTGGGTGCAAGAAGATTGTTTAATGCTAAGCAATATTTATAGAAGTGGCATTTAGCACAGATCTTATCGGCACCTAACTTTGGGCGCCATTTACTGAATCCGGCCCATAATGTATACAAAGGATGCCTAACATGTATGCCAGGGCTGGTGATAAGTTTTGGGCCTAAGCACAAGGTTTCTAATTAGTGTGTGGTTTAGTGAATAAGGTGCTAATTTGTGCAAACTCACTATACTTTCATTTGTTTCCCATTATGGACTAGATTTAATAAGGTGCGATACCACATTAGCCTGTGCTAATATGTATTAAAAGTTGTTGTTTACCGTGGATCCTATTTCATTTACTATCAATGCACATTAAAAGTGTTAATGTTAGCTACAGTGATAGCACCTTTGATTAAATAGTCCTATGCTCTTTAGCACGATAAACCACATGACAAGACACCCATGTTAAGGGCTCTAGTGAATAAGAACATAAGAGTAGCCATACTGGGTCAGACCAATGGTCCATCTAGCCCAGTATTCTGTTTCCCAAACAGTGGCCAATCCAGGTCACAAGTAACTGGCAGAAACCCAAATTGTGGCAACACTCCATACTACAAATTCCAGGGCAAGCAGTTGCTTCCCATGTCTGTCTCAATAGCAGACTATGGACTTTTCCTTCAGGAACTTATCCAAACCTTTTTTAAACCCTGATATGCTAACTGCTGTTAGCACCTCCTCCGGCAAAGAGTTCTAGAGCTTAACTATTCAATGAGTGAAAAAATATTTTCTCCTATTTGTTTTAAAAGGATTTCCATGTAACTTCCTCGAGTGTCCCCCTGTCTTTGTAATAATGCTACACAGGTTTAGCAGATGTGATAGGTCTTATTGACCTTTAGTGAACTGACCCTATAATTTTGAATATTTAACCAGTAAGCGCAGCTGAGCTCCATCCCTTCTACATACATTAAATACTGAATATATCTCTGCATATTTCATTTCTAGTCAGGCACTAATGGATTGCAAGCATTTCTTAGCTGTGAATATCTTTGCGCCTTGAGGGTCCTGTGAGGCAGAGGAAGTAATGATATCTTCACTGAGATTCTACCCTGAGGGGACTATTTACCATTAAATATGAATGTCTGAATTACTTGAGAAATGGAAATGTTCTCCCTAGTTATTTTTATAAGAATAATCATTTTTTGGCTTCCCTCTTAGAAGTTGGGGAAAACAATCCCACATGTTAGAAAAAAAAAAACAGTTAATCCCATCTTTGCATGGAACATGGCACAGGTTGCAAAAGCCAATCTCAGTCTCGGTGATAAATTTCGGATTAAATATTTATCTTAGAGATGTGTCTTCCATTAGCTCTGATTTGGCACAGTGCTTCCTCATTTGGCTTAATAACTCTATTGCAGTCTGTGTGTTAAGGCTTTTCTTCAGAAGGTAGCATATAAGGAAATGGGAATGGAATTTGATATATTGTCTTTCTGTGGTTACAATCAAAGTAGTTTATATATTATATAAAGGTACTTATTTTGTACCTGAGGCAAGGGAGGGTTAAGTGACATGCTCAGAGTCACAAGGAGCTGCAGTGGGAATTAAACCTGCTTTCCCTGGTTCTCAGGATGCTGTACTAACCACGAGGTTACTCCTCCAATCCATTACTTTTGCAATTTACATGCCCCTAACCTTGTAAGCATCAGATGCTTTTTGTCAGTCTGTAAGTGCTAACTCCAGGCAGCAAGTTATAAGAATATTCAGATCAACATTGCTTAATTCATACCATTATTTCTCAACCCTATGTGGAGTATTTTGCAAAAATAGCAAAATAAATAACTGCCCCCATTTTTTTTTTCAGAGAGTCAGAAATCTTATTTCAGATTCTGAATCTTCATTCTTCATGAGCACTCAGTATAAATGTTCAATGCAGTAGAAAATTGGATGGATGGGGAAGCTCATTTTCTCCCCCTTCTTGAAATTTCAACATCTTTGGTTTTCAAACTTTTCAGCGTAGGCCAAATACTTGGAAGAGTAGAGAACATTTTTCAGTTCCCATACCAAACTTGAAGGCCTCTGAGTGCTTAATATCAGCGGGTTTGCAAGCAGATTTTGAACAGACACCTGTATGTAAACTAGGCTCCTATATGTGTTTTTTCTTGTTTCTTTCCCCCTATTTACTTTGTATGTAAACTGCTTAGTTAATTGCTTTTATTTACCGTATATTAAATAGAGTTGAAATGTGAAATGTGAACAGGAAATATTGGTGCAATTTTCCATCAAAAACTGCCCTGATAGGCGCCATGGGGAAAAGTTTACCCACAAAGTGCACAGGGAAGGAATGGAGGAAGAACACATGGAGATTTCACAATGAAATCTCTGCATACATCAATGGTTGAGCTCATTCTCCATCCCAGTGCCACCCATTTTCCCTATCAAGAGAAACTTTCAAAGTAGAATTTTCCATGGGTAAATATGAAACATCCTTTACTAACTGTTCCCTGACCATGCAAAGTTTCAGCTTTCTAACTGGCCTAGAATTGGATTAGAATTGGTGTGTATGTATGTAAATAAGCTAGATGTGTATATGTGTTTATATGTGTGTGTGTGTATGCAAACACACATACACACTGAGTATGCATTAAATATACACATACACAGTGCACATACAGTACACATATCCACACCTCATTCATTAAGCCGTGAAAGATTAATAGCTCGCTTTTTCTGTTCACTGTAGACCTCGATGTCTCCTCCCCTAATTTGCATAAGTAATATACAGTGAGTTAACCACATATTAGAACTCTGTAAAGCACATGATAGAACAGAGGAGATGCTTTATGTGCACATCAAATAGAAAATGCAGTTTGGGGGAGGACTTCAAACTGCAAGAAAGAAATATTTTATACATGTTTACATATGACATTAAACACAGTATACGTCTATGCAAGGAGGTTCATGAAGTTGGAGCCTATGGAATAAAGGTTAGATGCATACTAAGGCATTAGAGTGCCTTAAGCAGGTCCTCAGTATGTATGAGCTAAAATTGGTGCACACATACTTTTGAATTAGGGCAGTTCATCACTTAAATTTTATAAACACATGGTCAATCGTGATTAAAACTTTTAATTGCTTGGTTGATCACGTAAACTGTCCCCCTCACATTTTCACCTATATAGTGCAAAATATAGATTGCAGATGTCAATTCTCAAAACTGACGTGATTGTACTTCAGTTACTAAACTGAAAATAAAATCTTTTTTCTTACCTTTGTTGTACGGTGATTTTATTTTTCTAATCATCTTATTCCCTGTCTCTGGTTCTGTTCCTCTGTCTGTGCTCTGAACTCTATTTTCAGAGCCTCCTCTCTCCTCACTATTACTTTTCTCTCCTCCTCTCTTCTTCACTTTTTCCCTTATAACATCTTTCACATTCAGGGGCCCTTTTACTAAACCGCATAAGCGTCTATGCGTGCCTAACATGCGCCAAAATGGAGTTACCGTCCAGCTACCATGTAGCTCTTGCAGTAATTTCATTTTGGCGCGTATCCAATACATGCATCCGAAAAATAATTTTTCTTTTAAGACGCGCATATTGGACGCACGCCAAGTGGCATTTGACATGCGTAGGTCATTACCGCCTAGTTACTGTGTGAGACTTTACCACTAGGTCAATGGCTGCAGTAAGGTCTCAGACCCAAAATGGACATGCAGCAATTTTTATTTTGCTGCACGTCCATTTTCAGCAAAAATTTTAAAAAGGCATCTTTTGCAGGTGCGCAGAAAAATGATTCTGCGCAAACCATACACACGCATATATACTACCGCAGGCTATTTTTCAGCACACCTTAGTAAAAGGATCCCTCAATGTTCTGCCATTTTCTTTCCTCCTTATAGGAGAGAACAGCATGATGCAATCAATCGAGTTAAAATTATTAGTGTGCTTCAAAAATGACAATGTGATTAATAGCAATTAATCATTTTAGATGAACTGTCCTAATATGAATGAAGGAATGGCATTTGTTAACTAGCCATTAATGTAAAGGAGTTGTACATTCTTCTGACTGCTATTTACCATTGGACAACTAAACCCTAACATTTAACACCTGCTTCAATCCAGGTGTTAAATCCTAGTTATGTGTTTATTTATTATTTATCAGACATATATACCATTCCTCCCATCAGGCTACAAAGCAGCTTACAATAACAGAAAATTAGATAATTTTAAAATAAAATAGCCTGGCTTAGGAGTGAGGCTAATTCTTGTCATGGTATGCGCAAAACTAACCCATTTGAAGAAATTGCCCCCATAAACTTTTAATCAAGAAGGAAGTGGAACCAAATTCACTCCTGATTCAATGTTTATAATGTTTCCAAATACAAAAATTGAAAAGTATAAAAGGAGCAATGGAGGAAAAAGACCACAGTTGACTGTGGTTTGTCCCTCTCACTGTTCCACCCTCTGACGTCATTACGTCTTGACGCAAGAGCGGGACAGTGAGGGGCTATGGAACGCTGGAGGCTGGCTGACATCAGGAGATGTTACAAACCCAGACAGCCAGACATGGAATGTTGGAGGTGCAAATTATTATATAGGATAGTATCTAATAATTCCCATAAATGCTTCTCATCCACAATATAAGGAAGGAAAACTTAGCTAATGGAAGTCAGAGCGATCCCAACGGGGACCAGTTTCACCTCCTGGTTTCTTCAGGGGAACTGGCTCACTGCCGATATGATAGCTGTGGATGAAACAAACAAAGCTCTCAAAATGAACTTAAGCTGAAATGAAAAAACAGAAGTAAAGAAACAACAGTTAAGGATTCACTCTGTCCCAGAAGAACTGAAGATGACAACTGCTTTTGAGAACACTGACGAATGTACAATACTGACGTGTACAGCGTCAACTGTAATGTAAAGGAAATTTTAAATCCAGCAATGTTTCCCTCTTTAACCAATGCTTCAGTTGTCCTATAGGAAATTTTAAATTTTAAATGTGGGAATTGTAAAACATGTCATATTACTATTGAAAGTGATATTTTCTTGAATCCAATTGACAACAAGGTATATCATTCAACTAAGAGAACTGATTCTAAATCCACCTGTGTCATATATGTATTACAGTGTCCCTGTCACAAACTTTATGTTGGCAAGACTATTAGAAAATTGAACTTCAGGATGAATGAACATAGGCTCAGTGTTTGCCAACAACAAGCAGGAGCACCTTTAATTCTTCACAGTTTAAAGAAACATCATTCTTTTAATGATTATAGGTGTTGGGTGATTGATAGTATCTCCCCTAACATCAGGGGAGGTGATTTGGATAGGAGAGTACTTCAACTTGAATGACACTGGATTCATCGTCTTAAAACAGTAGAACCCAGTTGGTTGAATATCATGATCGAGTGGTCAGCGTTTTTTAAACTTTTTCATTGTAATTATTTTCATTTTTCATACATTCATTTTTCAAATAGATGGGAATTATTTAGATATTATGTTATATAGGATACACTCTCCATTTCAAAGTGAAATCTGATTAATACCATTTCTTTAGGGGAGCATGTTTTTGATTATAAAAGTTGGTCAATGAACAGAACTTTTAAAAAGTAAAGACTATTCATATGAAGGTTTGTTAGACCGATGACAGAAACTGTGAATTCTGCAATGAATATAGTGATACCCTGATATGGAGACCATTTAATTGTCGACAAGTGACAAACCACAGTCAACTGAAGTATGTTTCCTCCATTGCTCCTTTTTTACTTTGCACTTTTTGTATTTGGAAACATTATAAACATTGAATCAGGAGTAAGTTTGGTTCCACTTCCTTTTTGCTTTTGTTTACACATTTTTAAGTGATTTCCCCATAAACCTTTACAAATAACCAAGCCTTGCACTGTTTAAGAAATGCCAATGCATCATGCAAATCCTTCAGTTCATCAGGGAGCAAATTCAAATGCATAATACCCACATAAGAAAAGGAACATTTCCATTAACTTTATCCCTGATGTAGCTGCAATACCACGTTTCTCATGATCAAAGGGAGTGTAATAGCTCATACTGATTAACACATGCAGCTATATTTTTTGGTGCTAATTCATGCAAATTTTTAAAAGCCAGAAACAAAATTGTAAATTCAATATGTCATTCTATTGGCAGCCACTGCAGGAATTAGAGGACAAGCTGAATATAATCATATAATCCCATGTCTGTGACTAGGGCCAAAGCACAGCTACACAGAGTGCAAGGGAGGTAGGGTGACAAAATTGCACCTTGTCCATTGGCTTCCATTTGGCCATGATGCAATGGGAGGGGCAAGTTGAAAGCACTAGGGAACGTGTTGCACAGGGTGGATTTCCTGCTCGGGACGCTCCTGTCGGTGACAATCTTAGCTGCTGCATTCCCACAGAGCCAGCACACTAGCATTTAGTTCTAAGGTCAAACTATAGTTACACAATGTGGTGATCTATATTAGGAGTCACCACCCAAGAATGTGATCTGGGCATCACAGTGGACAGAACATAGCAATCCAGTCAGGCTGAAAAAGTAAACCAAATGAAATGAATAATTAGGAAAGGAATGAGCAAGAAAACAAAAAATATTATATAGCTATGGTTCAAACATACCCTGAGAATTGTGTGCAATTTTTATCACATCTCATGAAAGACATAGCAGAATTTGAAAAGGTACAAAAAAAGGCAAACTGAAATGAAAACAGAGTTTCAAGAATTCCTCTGTGAGGAAAAGCAAGTGCTCCTGAAGAAGATGTAGCCAGACAGAGATGGCTCCTGGCTGATTAGATCACTTGTTCAGGGCTAACTGGTCATTTTCAGTGGCTCTTAACCAGTCCGTGTCTAAAGCAAAACCAGCTATTTTGGGGAGTATTCTGGGGCAGAGTCAACACTTGACTGATTAAATGCTGGTATTCAGCACTAAACCAGTCAAAGTAACCACATAAACAGGACTACCTAAAAGTCTGCATATTTGCCGTGACAAAAAAGAGGACACAAAATATAATTCAGCCCCAACCCCTGTCACACCTCTGCCCCACCCCCTGTCACACCCCTGAACCACAGTGTCACCTTGACCCCAAACCCAAGAAAACCAGATTCCCTCCCTCTCCCCCATGTATTCCCCAATATTTTTTCCAGCCTCCCTCCGCCCACCTTTTTTTTATAGCTCCCTCCCTTTCTCCACCCATATGACTCCATTCACATCCCCTCCCCTCCCCTCCTGTACCTTATTGTCGTATCCTGGTGATCTAATGGCCTCTTAGGGCAGGAAAAAAAAACCCTCTTTCCTGCCTGGCGTTGCTGCAGACCTCTCACTCCCGGCACTGCTTCAAAATGGCTGCCGAAAGTTCAAGTGGTGACCTCGCAAGACTTCTACGGAAGTCTCGCGAGGCTGCCGCTTGAACTCTTGGCAGTGCCAGGCAGGAAAGAAGGGGCTCTTTCCTGCCCCGAAGAGGCCATTAGACCACCAGGGCATGATGATAAGGTACAGGAGGGGAGGGGAAAAGAGGACACCCTGCAGTCCACCTGCCTACCCACCTGCAAGTTAGCCAGCCCACCGACAAACCCAGACAAATGGGTAGGCTGGCAAAACCCGCCTAGACACCCCATGGTGTCCTCAAAAAGAGGACATGTCCAAGCAAAACTGGACATATGATAACCCTAGTCCTATCTTTATGTGGTGCCCCATAGCCAGTTAAGTGCTGAATATTGTACTTAACGGCTGAGGGGAGACATGATAGAGGTATATAAAATAATGAGTGGAGTGGAACAGGTGGATGTGAAGCATCTGTTCATGCTTTCCAAAAATACTAGGACTAGGGGGCATGCGATGAAACTACAGTGTAGTAAATTTAAAACAAATCGGAGAAAATATTTCTCCACCCAACGCGTAATTAAACTCTGGAATTTGTTGCCGGAGAACGTGGTGAAGGCGGTTAGCTTGGCAGAGTTTAAAAAGGGGTTAGACAGTTTCCTAAAGGACAAGTCCATAAACCACTACTAAATGGACTTGGGGAAAAATCCACAATTCCAGGAATAACATGTATAGAATGTTTGTACGTTTGGGAAGCTTGCCAGGTGCCCTTGGCCTGGATTGGCCGCTGTTGTGGACAGGATGCTGGGCTCATGGACCCTTGGTCTTTTCCCAGTGTGGCATTACTTATGTACTTATATCCCCCCATATAGATGCCGCTTCACTCTTTGAACAAACCCCCCTCCCAAAAATACTTGTTACAACTATAGTTCAGTGTTTTCCAAGTCGGTCCTGGAGTACCCCTTTGCAAGTCAGGTTTTCAGGATATCCACAATGAAGATACAAGAAACACATTTGTATTTAATGGAGGCAATGTATGCAAACCAATTTTATGCATATTCATTGTAGATATCCTGAAAACCTGACCAGCTAGGGGGTACTCCAGGACCTACATCCTCAATCAATGACACCCCCCTCCCAAAGATCCCCCCCATCCCCAGTTAGCCCTCCTCAGGCATGCCTGAGGCAATGCTTAATGGTCTAGTGGAACAGGCTAGGAGTAATCCCCAGTTGCTTCTATCCTTTGTAACTCCAGGCACTGTTCAGGAGTCCTCCAACTGCATTGCTGCCGGTGTGTGTGTGGGGGGGGTACTTCAATATTGTGTTTTCAATAGCTAGGGACCAGGGCCGTGCCAAGGATCTGTGGTGCCCCCCTGCAGAAGATCATTTGGTGCCCCCAGCGCCCCCCCCCCCCCCCGCAAACGAACAGTTGGCGTGCGCACCCCTCCCCCCCGTGAAAATGATCGCTGCCCTCCCATCCACGCTCCTCTCTCCCCAACCCTCCCGCTCCCATGTCCCAACTGCCCGCCCTCTTCTCCCCCCTCCCCCCCGAGATCCCTTTTAAATTTACCTCCGTCCGGCAGCGAAGGCGCAGCATCAGTGAAGGAGGTGGCACTCCCGACGTTTCTACTAGTCTTCCCTTCGCTCAATGTCCCGCCTTCTTCTGACATCATTTCCTTGACATCAGAAGAAGGCGGAACACTGAGCGAAGGGAAGACTAGTAGAGACGTCGGGAGCACCGCCTCCTTCACTGACGCTGTGCCTTTGCTGCCGGACGGAGGTAAATTTAAAAGGGATCTTGTTGGGGGGGAGAAGAGGGTGGGCAGTTGGGACATGGGAGCGGGAGGGCGAGGTAAGCATGGTGCGGCAGGGCCCCCCCCCAGAGGATGGCGCCTTCCTGCCGTGCTTACCTCGCTTACCGTGTTGGCACAGCCTTGCTAGGGACAGGCGGGTTCCCTGGAGCCCTGCAGAGCTTGCCTGCCCCTCACTATTGAAAATGTGGTAGTCATGCTGCACCCCACGCTGGCAGGGCTGTAGGTGGAGGACTCTCACTCAGCTTAGAGGGAACAGTGGCTCCAGGTTCAAAATGGCACCCACAACACCTAGTTGTAGTCACGTGGTAGTACCTCCAAGGTTCAGGCCGCTATATAAAAGTGTTAAGTTTTTTTCTTTAGTGGTAGGGGTTGGAATGGAGTTAGCTGCTTTATATTTAAAGTGAAAAAAAAGATAAATGAATAAAACTTCAATTGTTTTCACGTGGTTTTTCTCTGTTTCAATTTTGTTTTAAGAAAATTAAATGAAATAGGGAAATTCCCAGGTCATTTCAAATGAAGGTACATGCATAGGCCATTCAGAATGTCAAACAGAGAAATCAGATTCAACAACAGCTCTTGACCTTTATTTGAATGTTCCCAAATGAACTAAAGTGGATATGTTGCTAATTATTTGTTAACAGTAATTGCATTGCATTCATAGCAGTTGAGACATCAACTGCAGAATAAATGGGAATTGCTCTGAAACCACTTGAAAGAGATAAAGCTAGTTTGCTACAGAAGATTCCTAGATGTTCAGGGTGTAGGAGCACCTTTCTGTGGGTATTGAATGGGGTAGGCCACTAGGCCCTGGTCCTTCCAGTATTTTGCCCAACATAACATCAGCAACTAGCTAGCTTGGGGTCAGGGCTGGTTTGTTTGGCCCTTTCAACCAAAAAGGTGTTCAACTGCTCCTGTTCTATGTTAGTTTGGTTTTCTTTGTAAATTAGAAATTGAGTTTGGAAGATTCTGTAGGGCTCATGATATATAGCAGGAGAGGAATAGACTGAGGAGCAACAGAGGGAAGCATTTTTTCCCAGTAAGAATAGTAGATGTATGGAATGGTCTTGTAGTGGAGGGGACAAACCAGAAACAGATTCAAGAAAGTCTGGGGCAAGCATAAAGGATCCTTAGTGATTGGAAGTACAACTGGATATCAATTAAAATCAGTGGTTTCATAACAAGAAGGGAAAGTAAATAGACTAGATGAGCCTGGTGGTCATTTCCTATTCTCATGTTCTCTGTTTCTACCTTCAGGATGCAGTTTGAGCAGGTTGGATGGCTGATGCCCAACAAAAGAAGACCTAGGGTATGTTCACTCTAACACCCCCTCTGTTCCCTATACAAATACTGAAAATGGTTTTGGCAGAGATTCATTGCCCTAATATCCTTTTTTTTTTAACTCTAAAAGCTAGCCCCAATGGAGAAGATTAACTTACACATTCAGCACACCAAATTGAATTGTGAGTGATTCAAGGATCCTCTGCATGTATCATATTGATCTAGTTTCCACGTAGCTCCCAGATGCACAAAATTAGTTTCATTTATTCTAGAACTAGGTAAAGGGAAAGGTTAAAGGAGATTGGAATGAAAAGCAAAACTCTATTATCATCCAAGTCTTGATGGTATCTCGTCCCAGAGGAAATAGCTAAGGCCTGAGAAGCGGGCTAACGATGATGTTTCTAAATCAGTCTGTTATAATCAAAACTTCCCTTTTAATCATTCAATAGATACATGAAAAGACAACCTTGGAATCAAAAACCCAGTGTCAAATGTTTATACCACTTTAATAACAACAGGGCATTTTTGTTTCACATTTTTCTTTCTGTTTATTATGACTATGAGGCAGATGAATTGAAGTATGCTTCACAGTAGTAATGCAAATTCCTGTTATTGAGATGTTGTGATGCAGCGTATGCAAAACAGCTCAGTAGATAAATTTGCTACTGCTAGGCAGTAGCATATTTATTCTTTGTGTGTGTGTATTGTGTACACACTCCCTGTCAGACTGCTCCCCATCCCCTGTCCATGCCTTAAAATTATCTCCCTCCAGTCTTTGCCGGGGCAGAGGCACTCATAGGCTGCCTGCGACCTACACTGGGACTTTCTCTGTGAACTGCCCCGCCCCACCCCGCCCCTTCTGACACAACTTCCTGTTTTGTGAAAGGCAGGACAATTCACAAAGAAAGCCTTGCTGGAGGCCGCAGGAAGCCTATGAGTGCCACTGCTGCTGCCTAGGCAATGACTGTAATGGAGTGAGATGATTTTATGGTACTTTCTGCCTACGCCACTGTTGTTAGGCATCAAGAGCCTCCGCATATCAAGATGGCAACTCAGGACAGGAGCGAGTGAGAATTAATCCTATTTCCTACTGTACTGCAAGTTCTGTGAATAACTTGGAAGTTGGAGAACATATGCACAACTTCCAAATTTCAAGCATCTTAGAAAAGACAAAGCTATTATGGATAGGAGGAAGGGATAAAGAGCTGCTGCCCCTCTCTCATCTAAATATTGGGATACAGTATTAGGTGGCAATTCTATACATTGTTGCCATAAATTAGACACCATAATAAAGCTCACTTAGTGTCAGTTCTATAATGGCAGGAGCTCCGCAGCTGTTATAGAACACAGGTGTTAAGGTGGCATTGGCACACTAAAATACAGGCTAGACCACTTATGTCAACTAAATGGCAGACATAAGTGGGCACCCCTAAGTGTGTCATGCCATGTGCACAACTTATTCTATAAGCAAATGTTGACAAATATCAAATGATATCTTTTTTATATTCTGGTATTTGTCAACATTTACCTATTTCTGATCTAAAGAAGAAGGGTTACCTTCGAAAGCTAATCAAAAGATGTATTAAGTTAGTCCAATAAAAAAGGTATCATCTTATTTTCTTTTCTCTGTTTTCATTTATTTCTTTTTATTACCTTTAAAAGTGGACTAACATGGTTACCACACTACTTTACTCAACTTTATGACTGTAATTGTGGATTTCTAGAATCACCATACACGGTCTCCGACAGCCATCTTGTACTCTATCCAAGCGATGTGCATGCTCCAAGCAAAGGGTCCCCTCACTGTCTGAGAGAGCAAATTCTTTAGTGAGCCAGCTTTCCAGCACAGGCTCCAAAGACCACTCCTGTACCTGTTCACAGAAGCCCACCAGATGATGATTGCAGCAGCAGGAGTGATTCTTGAAATTAACTATTTTAGCTTCTTGCTCCATGATTTGCCGCTCCAGCATTGTTATGTGCCCTTCCTCATGCAGGTAAGTGTCCTCAAAAGACGATACCCGCTGCTCCAGTTCACCGGCCCTCCTGTTAGTGTCTGCCAATAAAGTTTCCACATTAGTGATTCGGGTCAATAATTGTCCAAAACATGTCTCAAGTGCACGGCTGACTGCCTTCATGAGCTGTGTGAGTTGTTGTGCCATGAATGTGGGGCCTTCAGACAGTCTCCCATCTGCCATCTTAACAGCCGCTACCCCTGTGCTAGCTTTCTCCTTGCCTCTCTTCTGTTTCTGCCCCTTACAAGACATTACACCTCCAGAATATGTCAAAAATTTGTCCATAAAAGCTTCCGGCAATATTGATAAGGTGTAAATCTCTGACTGAGAGGTACCTCAAGAAAAGTTGAAGCAGGCAGAATATGAGAACCATGGAGAGCAAGAAAAATGTGTCCTCTCAATACATCATGTGGTCTTCCCTACTATGTTGTTATTTTACTATGTCAATAAAGGTTCATTGTACTGTAACCCAATTGAGGCTGGTTCAAGTTGAGCTGGAAACAAGAGAAACAGGAGGAAATGAGAAGATATTTATCAGATATGATGAAAGATAACATTTTTCCTCCAGTTATATATCTTCTGCTCCTTATCATTCTAAGAAGTGAGGTTGCAACAAGAATACCTCATCTGAGCTTCTGAACCTTTATGGTTGTTCACAAAAGTTGACTTCTATAACACATATAGAAAGCTTTCTTTGTGGGATGGCCAAAGAGGCAAAGAAATGTACATGTTTCAATTTATGTTTATTTTATAATTTTATATACTACCTAATTTGAAAAAACAAGTTTAGGCAGTTTACACCCAAAACAAAATCTAAGTAAGTAATGTAAAGGAAAAGAACTCCAGCAAAATATAGGAACGACACAATCATTCCAAGAATCATACATCCAACAAATAAATATAATAAAACAATACAATAGCTGTCTGAGTAAGATGTTAATTAGACATCAGAACCATGTCAGTCAAGTCTGTATCCTGCCTGGGACCTCAACAAGTTCTCAAAAGCAAGGTTAAAAGACTGTGTTTTTAAAGCAGCCTTAAAGTGTGCCAGATTATGTTCCAAACAGAGAGTAAAAGGGAGATGATTCCAAAGAGAGGGGAACTAAAAAGATAAAAGCTATGTTTCTTGTACTTTCCCATTCCACCCTTGAGATCACAGGAAGGACCAGTCTATGGTCATTGATGGATCGTGGTAAGGACATTGGGACATAAGGTATAATATGTGAGGGTAAATAATCAGGGTGACCAGTATGTAATGCTTTATGAGTCAATAGTAAAATTTTAAACTTGATTCTAACGGCTACAGGTAGGCACTGTAAATGCTGAAACAGTGGAGAGACATGATTCTGTAATGATTGCAAATGTTTTATATTTGCATAAGAGAGAGCTAATAAAAACAAGCACACTATATCTAAGATGTGGAAAAATCCTATCCCCCTGATATTCAACCTACTAGGCGGTTAAATAGGGTTTAAGCGCCTAACCGCAGATATTCAGCTGGATATAATTGGCTAGACGCTAACCGGCAATATCATGTGATATAGGAGGTTAGGCACGGATATTCAGCGCCTAACTGGCTATGTTGAGTAGTCAAACTAGGCCGCTGAAATAGCAGGCCTGTCTTTGACTGCTAATAAGTTAACCAGTTAACGATAAATATCAGCATAGCCGGTGAACTTTTTAGCGGCCAAAATAAATCCGGATATTCAATGCCAGTCACTGAATATGCCCTGGAATTGAATATCTGAGTTTAACATCGGCAACGGACAGCAAACACGCTGCTTGCTGCCTGCTGAATTTCGAGCCCTATGACTAACATAATCATTGACTAGATATTTTACATTGGAACCCATTTGGTTCACCTTCAACACACTTACAGGTAAGTCTGTATAGGTTGCCTAAAGTTAGGCCTCTAAAGTGTGTGATAAACATGAGTTCTATAAAGCAGTTAAGCACTTAATTGTTGTTATAGAATGTTAGCATAAGTCTACAGTTACATGTGTAACTTTAGGCGGAAGCACTTACACTAGCACTATGGCAGGCATAAATGTTCATGCCTAAATGTGGCAGTTATGCACATAACTGATATTCTAAAAGCTTAGGGATGAATTCTATATATGGTGCCCAAACAATCGGCACTGAAAAAAAAACGCTATTCTATAAACCATGCTTAAAATTAGGCATTAAATAAAATTGAAAAAAAGGGAAGGGGAATGGGACTTTATATACTGCTTTTCTACAGTTTTTGCAACCACATCCAAAGCGATCTATCTGTGGCAACGGAGGGTTAGGTGACTTTACCCAGAGTCACAAGGAGCTGCAGCAGGAATTGATCTCAGTTCCCCATGACCGAAGTCTGTTGCACTAACCGCTAGGCTACTCCTCCACTCTGGTTTATAGAGTAGCACTTACATCCAGGAATCATGCCTAACTTTAGGTGCAGCCTTTTGTACCAACTGAAACAAGATGCAAATACCCATGTGTACATTTAGGCGCGGATGTCCTTATTCTCTAACTATATGTGTAACTTAAACGAATGCCCCTGATCCACCCATGACCCTCCCATTTCCACACCCCTTTTTTTGACTCACACATAAAATTTAGACACGAATCCCATTCCTAAATTTATGCGTGTACATTTCAATTAAATCTAAATAGTGCCAATTATTGCTTACTAAAAAGCCAATCATTGGCGCTAATTAGTTTGTTGTTCAATTAAATTGTGTGTGCAATGTTTAGTAACTTTTATAGAATTAGGGGGTTAGGGCCAGATTCTATATAAGGCACCTGCAAAATCCACAGGGTAAACATTTCCGGCTAAGCATATTCTATAAGTGGCACCTAGATTTAGGCACAGTATATAGAATATGGTTAGTTGATATCCCAATACCTAAAACTACGCGACTCCATTTACATCAATGAAAACATGGCGCAAATCCCTGTGCGTAGATTTATGCACACTGGACCATATTCTATAACTATACGTGTAAATTTTGGAATGCCCATTTCCCCACCCATAACCACACCCCTTTAGAACTGCACGCATTAGAATTTAGGCGCAGGTCATTACAGAATTCGCTTAGCGAGTTGTGCATGTAAATTCTAATTATTGCCAATTAGTGCTCATTATTGCTTGGTAGGTACTGTTATCAATGCTGATTAGCTTGTTAAGCCAATTAAGTAACGCGTATTGTTATAGAATATGCTTAGATCTCAGCATAGAATGCTAGGTGCACTATATAGAATCTGGCAGTTAGCGTGTAAGTGCTTGGCATGCTCACACATGCTATAGAATTTAGGCGCTAACATTATATATATGGCGCCTAACTAATTATGTACAAAATTGTAAATTAGTGCCAATTAGTGCTAATTAACTCCTATCATCACCAATTATCACTTGTTAGTGCCAATTCATATCTAATTAAGCAATTAAATTGCAAGTGTAACCTCTACTACTCTATAATTTATATGCACAGATGTGTACACAAACCACATAAATTTGAATACATGATTATAGAATGAGGGGGATGAGATTTCAGCCTACTCAGAACATATACCTACCCTACTGGTTGTCATTTATAGCTGAATGGCCTGAAACTGAAGCACCATGCCCTGTTCAACACTAACAAGGAGCAACAGATGAAAATCTTTGCCAGAAAGGGCAGCTCGAATCTTAATGATTCTCTGTTTCCCCAACTTACTATCCATGGCATGCCTGCAGGCAGCTGGGTTAAAGATGTCACTTTTCCCTGAAATTGGTCATGATGAGACTGAGCCTTAGTTTAGCCATTTAGGCCAATTATCTTTAATTGCCCTTGAAGAATTTATTTTCTTTTTCATGCTGGGGGACTCTCTTTTTGTAGTGATATGTACACGGTACACTGAATTTTATAGAAATGCTGAAATAATTTTTAAGTATCATTTAAGCAAGATCACAAAGAGGGGCATTTTCGATATGATGTCTAAGTCCGACTTTGGACGTTTTGCAAAAACGCCCAAAATCTAAATAGGGAAGAACATCATTTTTGATAAAGAAAAACGTCTATCTTTTTTTTTTTAATTACTGTGGACATTTTGTTTTTTTGGACGTTTTGAGATTTGGCCGGGGTTTTTTTGGTCTATTTTTGAAAAAAAAAAATGTCCAACAGCAAAATGAACAAAATTAAGCCATTGGGATGTAGTCAACATTTTTGGTAGACTGGTCCCCCTTATATCCCAGGACAGCAATAGGACACCCTAGGGGGCACTGCAGTGGACTTCATAAACTGCTCCCAGGTACACATCTCACCATTGCTCCCTTACCTTGTCTGCTGAGCCCCCCAAAACCCACTACTCCCAACTGTACACCACTACCATAGCCCTTATAAGTGAAGGGGGCACCTATGTGTGGGTACAGTGGTTTTCTGGTGAGTTTTGGAGGGCTCATAGTTTCCACCACAAGTGTAACAGGCTTCTGATCAGGTACCGCATACAGTTCAAGCTTCTCCTACTAACCTACAAATGCACTCGATCTGCAGCCCCTCATTACCTCTCTACCCTCATCTCCCCTTACGTTCCTACCTGAAACCTCCACTCACAGGACAAATCCCTCCTCTCGGTACCCTTCTCCACCACCGCCAAATCCAGGCTCCGCCCTTTCTGCCTCGCCTCTCCCTATGCTTGGAATAAACTCCCTGAGCCCATACGCCAAGCCCCCTCCCTACCCATCTTCAAATCCCTACTCAAAACCCACCTCTTCAAGGTCACATTCGGCACCTAATCATTATACCTCTATTCAAGAAATCTAGACTGCCCCAACTTGACATTTCGTCCTTTAGATTGTAAGCTCCTTTGAGCAGGGACTATCCTTATTTGTAAAACTGTACAGCGCTGCGTAACCCTAGTAGCGCTTTAGAAATGATAAGTAGTAGTAGGGGGAGGTAGGAGCCTGGGTCCACCTATCTGCAGTGCACTGCACTCAACACTAGACTACTCCAGGGACCTGCATGTTGTTCTAATGGGCCTGAGTATAACATCTGAGGCTGGCATAGAGGTTGGTAAGTAATGTTTTTCATCACATTTTTGGGGGGTGGGATGGGGTTAGTGACCACTGGGTGAATAAGGGGAGGTAATTCCTGATTCCCTCCAGTGATCATCTGGTTATTTAGGGCACCTTTTTGTGCCTTATTCATAATAAAAACAGGTCTAGCTCAAAACATCTAAATTTTAGTCCTGGACGTTTTTGTTTTGTTCCATTATGGCTGAAAAACGTCTTAAGTGTTAGGAACACCCAAGTCCTGGCCTGAACACACCCCTGGCACTCCCCCTTGAGATCTGGACACACTTCTGGCGGACTTCATAGAAAAACGTCTAAATATAGGTTCGAAAATACTGATTTGGACGTTTTTGTGAGAAAAACGTCCAAATGCAGACATGCCATATTTTGGGCATTTTTCTCTTTTGAAAATGAGCCTGGTAGTCATAGCCTTTAGATCTGCCAGGTGGGTCTCTTCCTCTTGACTAGATTATATTCTGTTAAAACAGAATCTGATTCCCCAACTTCTTCTAAGTGGGAAAACAAGGAACACATTGCATACGCTTTCTTAGAATTCATGCACATTTTTGTCTAAACCTTTGGAAACAATCGATTGTGTGAAAAGGCCTTAATTCTAGTATTTAAAAAATGTTACAATACACCTGAGTAATTTAGGTTAACATATACAGTAGTTTAGCAAATGTGTGTCACTCTGCTCACAGTAGTGCAGTAGAAACAAAGAGTTTAACGGTGTTATAATCACCAGGTAGTACAGCAAGAAGGCAGGAGGTAATGACTGCAAAATAAGAACTGAAGAGAATTAGCTGGAATTATTCAAATGAGTGAGTCAATGTTCATTGTGGTGTTAAAGCTAAACTTGGCAAAGCTGTTTAAGTAAACAGACTAAATATTTAACTATTGACATCTTGTTATTGGATCCTTACCCAATGTTTCCATCTATCCAGCTAAGGCAAGCGTGTTCTATTACTGATTTGAAATAATGCTGTGTATTTGTTTCAGGGGGAAAGAACATAATTAAGGAGTGGAGCCTATATTTCTGAGATCTGTTGCCACATAGGGGTCCACTGTTTGATAGCAGCTGGACCAAATGCCCAAGGGGTGTCAAATGACAGGAGTGCTATATTTGCATGGTATATAGCAGAGGGAGGAGTAGCCTAATGGTCACTGGAGCAGTCTTTGAGCCTGGCAACCTGGGTTCAATTCCCACTGCAGCTCCTTGTGTCCTTGGGCAAATTGCTTAATTCACCATTGTGTTAAGCCCCCCCAGGGACAGAGAAAGAACCTGCATATAACATGTACAGTACTGTGTACATCTAGTAGCACTATAGAAATGATTAATAGTATAGATGATCCAGTCTTACTTTTAACTTGGTATGCGTGGATTCAGAGCTCTCATCTTCCCAACAAATGCAGCGCTCTCCTTTCCTGCATGCAGCAGGGACAAAGTTGGGGCTAGTTTGGCTGGCCCCTTATCAAGTAGATCTATTGGCAACCCTGAAGGCTGCTATGTGTAAGAAGTGTGAAGATCATTTTTGGTCCGGTGTATTTCAGTAGAACGGATTTATTTGAAGGGTTGCGTTTCCCTTGCTTTGAACACATGCCACCTGACGCTCACTGAGAGACGATGGGCTCTAGTCGTATCTGTTTGTAAAATGTTGAGCGTTAGACTTTCCTTCTCAGAAGCCTCCATCTATTTTATTCAACCCAAACAATGAAAGGGATGGAAAGGACAAGACAGGAGTAAGCTGGAGCCTTTTAAATGAGATTTCTGTATCATCAGTTGTTCCCCCCCCCCACCCGAAAACAAATGCCATTGTACTTTTGTGTTACTGCACTTGTTAACTTTTGTAACTTTTTATGATTATTTCAGGATATTTTTTATTTAATCAGTCATATATTTTTAGTACATTGTTACTAGTATTATAAGATGCCTTGTTATTTTTCCTTTCTGCCCCTTCTTTTTAGTGATATATGAACTATTTAGAATTTTTATATGGTTAAATTTGTTATCCCACTTTGAGTATATCAATGAGAAAGTAGTTGTATGTTTAAGTAAATTAGGAATATTACTTGTTAGGTTATATGTTAGTATGTAATATGATATTATTTTATTTAGCTATTTGATAAGAAACAGAGAAAAATTAAGGCAGGCAAAGACCATATGGCCTATCCAGTCTGCCCATTCATGCCATCTACTCTCCCTATCACTTCCTTAGAGATCCTATGTACTTGTCCCAAGCTCTCTTGAATTTAGATACAGTTTTCAACTCCACCATCTCCACCTGGAGGCTGTTTCACAAATTCACCACCCTTTCTGTGAAAAAGTATTTCCTCGGGTTACTCCTGAGTCTGTCGCCTTTCACCTTCATCCTATGCCCCCCTTGTTCCACAGCTTTCTTTCAGTCAAAAGAAACTTGCATTCTGTGTGCTTATGCCACAGAGGAATTTAAATGTCTGTATCATATCTCGCCTCTCCCACCTTACTTCCACAGCATACATAATTGAGGGATCCTTTTACTAAGGTGCACTGAAAAATGGCCTGCGGTAGTATAGGCATGTGTTTTGGGTGACCTAGCGGTAAAGTCACACACGGTAACCAGGCAGTAATGACCTACACGCATCAAATGCCACTGGCACGTGTCCGATACATGCGTCTGAAAATCATATCAGATGCGCGCCAAAAATGAAATTACTGTAAAAGCTATGTGGTAGCTGGGCAGTAACTCCATTTTGGCACTCGATGGGCGTGTGTAGATTCTTACTTGGCTTAGTAAAAGGGCCCCTCCGATCTTTAAGTCTGTCTCCATTCACTTTGTGACGAAGACTACTGACTATTTTAGTAACCACCCTCTGGACTGACTCCATCCTGTTTATATCTGTTTGATGATACGGTCTCCAGAATTGTACACAATATTCTAAATGCGATCTCATCGGGGGCATCTTTGCCTCCTTCTTCCTACTGGCCATTCCTCTTCCTAAGCACCCAAGCATCCTTCCAGCTTTCAGCATCACCTTTTCTACCTGTTTGACCACCTTAAGATCATCACATATAGTCACACCCAAGTCCTGCTCTTCTTTCATGCACAAAAGTTCTTCACCCCCTACACTGTACAGTTCCCTCGGGGTTTTTGCAGCCCAAATGCATGATTCTGCATTTTGCTGAACCATTTTTGTAAACCGCTTTGATTTGGGCTCTCCTAGAAAGGCGGTATATCAAAGAAATAACTAAGGGGTCCTTTTACTAAAGCGTGCTAATGAATTTAGCGCATGTTAATGATTAGTGTGTGCTAAATGATAAGAAGCCCATTATATTCCTATGGGCATCTTATCATTTAGTATGCGCTAATCATTAGTTTACACTAAATCTGTTACTGCACCTTAGTAAAAGGACCCCTAAATAAAATTAAAATGAATATATAAAATTTGGTAGGGATGAGCAAATCACACTAGGAATATGGTTGAGAAATGGGCATCTCACTACCCCCTGGAAACTTTTTGAAATTGTCCAGATGAAAGGTACTATCACTGTTATCTCCTGGCGCTGATAGAGGAATTTATATTTTTAGACTTATCTTTATGATACATTGCATTTAGCAGTTCTTATTTGTTGAAGAACGCTGTCCTGTTAGTGTTGCTTTTTTCTGAAGAGTTGCTTTTATGCTTGAAGCTCATTGTTATTGTACTGATTTGGGATTTGTATTGTGGTTGTTTTGCTATTATGTATGAAGCGTTGTTATCCGCCTTGGATATAAGGCGGGGTATAAATAAATAAACATTTTCAAAGCACTTGCAAAGTTCCATGCACAGGGTGAAAATGAATGTGGAGCACTTAAACATTTCAATTTTGAAGAAGTCCCCTAATGAAGCTTGTCGTGAAACGGGTAATGGTCCAGATTTCCAAGAAAGAGCTAAAGGCTTCAACTTTTTTTCCACTGAGATACCACATTTAGACTGATGTATCAAAGCAGTTCACAATCAGTAGAAAAGGAACTTCATTAATAATGAGAGGAAAGCAAAGAGAGTAAAGGATGGTAGGTGGCAAACTGATCACCTGGGCCCAGTGCCCTGATTCTGGAACTGCGGAAAGCAGCGGTGCTCATAGTTACATAGTAAATGTTGGCAGATAAAGACCTCTATGGTCCATCCAGACTGCCCAACAAGGTAGCCAGAGTTGACAGAAACAGGTATCAATGGAACAGTACTTGCCAGGTTCAGATCCTATCTATCAGACAGCCAACAATCCATAACGTTTGGCAGCAACTCATCACCACCATGGACACTGACCTGCGGGGTACCACAAGGATCAATACTGTCACCTATTTTGTTCAATATCTACCTCAAGCCACTAGCTGAGCTGAATCGGTCAATAGACACTCAGTTCTACATCTATGCAGATGATGTGCAGCTACTCATACCCACTGAACCTGACTTACCTACAGCCTTGAATAAACTGATTACCTGTCTAACATCAATTCAAGAATGGACTAAACACAACAAACTTGGCCTGAACCCATGTAAAACCGAGCTTCTCTGGGTCCCTAACACAAGTGGATACACACCTGATATCAGAATCCCTTTTGGAAAGTACGAACTCCCCCTCAAATCACAAGTCAGGAACCATGGTCTGACTACAAAGGGTTTGCACCAGATTCAGTTGATTCAGAATGCAGCAGCAATACTCAGAAGGTTGCAAGCGACCTGACCACATCACACCATTTTTGAAAAAACTTCACTGGCTACCAGTACAATACAGGGCTAAATTTAAAACTGTATGTCTGATCTTCAAGGCGCAGAAAGGAAATGGCCTTGAGTACCTGAAGAATAGGATGATCATCCATACACCACCAAGGACACTAAGGTCCTCCCAAGGACTTTCACTAATCACACCCTCTCCAAAAGACATTAAACAATATGATAACCGCAAGCGAGCCTTCTCCGGAGTACCCCCACACTCTGGAATGCACTGCCTGAAAGGCTTCATTAAACAAAAGACTATCTCTACTTCAGGAAGCAGGTGAAAGCTTGGCTCTTCAACCAGGCCTTTAATGGAAACAGTAACTAACTTGGTAGTCTCACTCACACACACACACAAGGAGTGACTTGGGCTGCACACACTGCATCAGGACATGTTTATCCACTCCTACCCTAGCTGAGGTAATATTTAACCATCTCTCTAACCTCATGTGCAACTCTCTTTAAATCAGTCACGTTACTTTCTAACTTCCTACTTTCTTACCTATTTATAGGTTACAACTTTGCCTTACCCTTCACTATCAATTATAATGTTCTATTATGTACTGTGTTGACATTGTAAGTAGTATACCTTGCCATACTTTGTATTGTTATTTGAATATTTTTACTGTTGAAATTGCCTATTGCTCATGTTTGATCTATTCTTAATGTATACTGCCTTGAGTGAATTCCTTCAAAAAGGTGGTAAATAAATCCTAATAAATGGGATGGGAGGGGAGGGCAGGGGAGAGAGGAGAATCACTGGACATGGATGGGATGGGAGGGGATGGGAGGGGAGGGCAGGAGAGAGGAGAATCCCTGGACATGGATGACAGGGGGCAGAGGAGAATCACTGGACATGAATGATAGGGGAGGGCAGGGGAGAGAGAGGAGACATGCTGGACATGGATGGGATGGGAGGGGAGGGCAGGGGAGAGAGGAGAATAGCTGGACATGGATGGGAGAGGAGGGTAGGGGAGAGGAGAATCGCTGGACATGGGAGGGGAGGGCAGGGGAGAGAGGAGACATGCTGGACATGGATGGAAGGGAGGGCAGGGGAGAGGAGAATCGCTGGACATGGGAGGGGTGGGCAGGGGAGAGAGGAGAAATGCTGGAAGTGGATGGAGAGGAGAGCAGGAGATAGAGGAGAATTGCTGGACATGGATGGATGGAGGAGTCGACGGGGAGAGAGGAGAAATGCTGGACTTGGATGGAGGAGAGGGGAGAGAGATTTATTGCTTTATATGGATACAGGGGAGGGAAGAGAGAGGAGAAATGCTGGACATGGATGGAGGGGAGGAGAGAGGAGAAGTGCTGGACACGGATGGAGGGAAGAAAGAAAAAAGAAGAAGATGCACATGGATGGAGATGAGGAAAAGGGAAGAGAGGAGAAAAACTGCACAAGGATGGAGAAAATGGGCAAAATCTGGATCCATGTTATACCTCCTCCTGTCAATTCCACAGAGGAGGACCCAGCTTTTACTTATGGATGTAGGGCAAGAAATGAAGAAGAAAGGAGGAAAGTAAAGAAATATAGGGAAAGGAAGCCCTGGAAACGGAGTTAAGAGAACAGATAGAGAGCAGCAGAATCAAAGACTGGGACCAATATGGATAGAAAAATAAAGCCACCAGACAACAAAGGTAGAAAAAAATCATTTTATTTTCATTTTAGTGTTTGGAATATGTCCAAATTGAGAATTTATATCTGCTGTCTTATTTTGCACTGGGTATACTGGAGCTGTAACAGCTTACAGAAATTATTTATAATGAAAAAAAAATCAAGTTATTTTTTTTCTCCTATACTAGTATAATATTTTCAATGATGTCTGTTTATATGCACCATGGCTGGTATAAGGGGTGTGGCTAATGTGGGTGTGGCTATAATGGGGTGGAGTCATATTACTACTACTACTTATCATTTCTATAGCGCTACTAGACATACGCAGCGCTGTACACTTGAACATGAAGAGACAGTCCCTGCTCGACAGAGCTTACAATCTAATTAGGACAGACAAACAGGACAAGCAAGAGAAAAGGGAATATTAAAGTGAGGATGATAAAATAAGGGTTCTGAACATATGTGATGACCCTGCCCATAATGAGTACCGACACCTTTTTTTTCTACAAAAAAAGCACACAGACATATATATATAATTATACATACACACACACACATATTGCATTTCTACTACATTTCTTTCTAGAAAAACACTTTAATTGCCATGATATGAGGTAGAGAAATAGCACTAGGAACACAAACACCAAATAAATCAGGAAACATAAACTGCAAACATATCTGTTCCCAATGCATGTTCCTTTTAAAAGAACCAAGCTGTCAACAGAAACCATTTCATTAAACTTCATGTCAGGCCGTTGATGCTTATCTATAGCACATGTTGTATTGTTGCCTTGATGCAGACAATGATTTGTTAAATGTTCTGTGCAAAATGAAAGTGTTGTATGTTAAAATAGCAGACACTGGCTTAATTGATGTGTACATTTCCAAACAAGGTTGTCCTTGTAAATAAACATTCTTAGCAGGCCATTAAATTGGATTCTACGATATGTCTTTCATTGGCACTATCAGGCTTATTTTCAAAAGAAAAGAGCGCCCATCTTTCGACACAAATCGGAAGATGGGTGTCCTTCTCACAGGGTCGTCCAACTCGGCATAATCGAAAGCCGATTTTGGGCGTCCTCAACTGCTTTCCATCTTGGGGATGACCAAAGTTCCCGGGGGCGTGTCAGAAACATAGCGAAGGCGGGACTGGGGCGTGCTTAACACATAGGCGTCCTTGGCAGATAATGGAAAAAAGAAGGGCGTCCCTGATGAACACTTGAACAACTTTACTTGGTCCTTTTTTTTTAATGACTAAGCCACAAAAATGTGCCCTAAATGACCAGATGACCACCGGAGAGAATCGGGGATGACCTCCCCTTGCTCCCCCAGTGGTCACCCAGCTCCATGACAGCAGTATGCAGGTCCCTGGAGCAGTTTTAGTGGGTACTGCAGTGTACTTCAGGCAGTGTGGTGATAAATGTGACCCCTTCAAAGCCCAACAAAAACCCACTGTACCCACCTCTAGGTGCCCCCTTCATCCCTAAGGGCTATGGTAGTGGTGTACAGTTGTGGGGAGTGGGGTTTGGGGGGCTCAGCACACAAGGTAAGGGAGCTATGCACCTGGGAGCACACTGAGCAGAAGGTTTCAACATATCATCAACGACGACACCTAGATCCCTTTCTTGGTCTGAGACTCCTAACTTCGAACCTTGTATGACGTTGCTATAATTCGGGTTCCTCTTTCCCACGTGCATCACTTTGCACTTGCTCACATTAAACATCATCTGTCAATTAGATGCCCAGTCTCCCAGTCTCGTAAGGTCCTCTTGTAATTTTTCATAATCCTCCTGCGATTTAACAACTTTGAATAACTTTGTGTCATCAGCAAATTTAATTACCTCACTAGTTACTCCTATCTCTAAGTCATTTATAAATATGTTAAAAAGCAGAAAAGTAGAACGGGTAGAAGTGAATCAATTTTCCACTCTTTGAAAAATCACAAAAACCAGGGGACACTCAGTGAAATTACACGGCAATAATTTTAAAACAAATAGGAAGAAATATTTTTTCACTCAAAGCTCTGGAACTTGTTACCAGAGGATGTGGTAACTGCGGTTAGCATATCTGGTTTTAAAAAAAGTTTGGACAAGTTCCTGGAGGATAAGTCCGTAGTCTGTTATTGAGATGGACTTGGGGGAAGCCACTGCTTGCCCTGGGATTGGAAGCATGGAATGTTGTTACTAATTTGGTTTCTGCCAGGTACTTGTGGCCTGGATTGGCCACTGTTGGAAACAGGATACTGGGCTAGATGGACCACTGGTCTCACCCAGTACGGCTATTCTTATGTTCTTATATTAAATGGAATGTACAGTGCACTGCACAACAGTGCTAACAGCAATGCACTAATTCTGTCACCCCACCACAATCTGCCCAGAAATGTGTGTTACATATAGCTTGCATTAACATATTTGTCACTGCAGTTTTATTCCTTCTCTCTTTCCCCACTGTGGGTCCACAAAACACGCACACTGCAGCAGAACTGAAGGAAGAAAATGTTCCCCCAATAGACTGGCAGCCCAAGTCAAAAGGTTTCCAGCTAGGAGAAACAATTTTGCTTGGTGTGTGTAGCCTGACCAGATACAGTGACAGCATGCAGTAATTGAAAAGTTCCTGAAGTGATATCCCGTGATGTACTGCAGCAGATAACAAACTAACACAAATTTACTTTACTTGGGGATGCTATAATAGTGATATTCCACTGCATCTAATAAAATTGGCTGCAGCAACTGTTATATGTTTAAAAAATAGTTACCCTGCCAAGACTGGGCCTTTTATCATTAGATGTGTCTTTTCCTCAGAAAATTGGTGTCTGCTACATCTCTCTGCAGAAGCTGGTGGGCATTCTTTCACTGGACAACTCCTGCAGAGTTATAACCAGCACTGAACTAGGATAAATACATAGGTTCCAATATTCAAATGCATTTACCCCGATAGCAGCACCTGTTATCCAAATAAGTGTCACTGACACCAACCATCCCTTGATTTTCAGTGGCACTATCTGAATAGCACCAGGGTGGAAAGGGGGCAGACCGTGAATTATCTAATTAACAGTGACATTCACACTGGTAACTGAGTAATTATCCAGATAATTAGAACAGCAAAACTTTATCAAGTTTGCTATCTGGATATTAGCTCGATATTGCTACCATCTGGGTAAAGGTACCAGTCTATCTGGATAGTCTTTGTCAGCCACTAGCAATGTGGAAACTAAAAAGGATCGGGCATCTCTTCCCTAATGATATGTTTAGAACCTTGGTGCAAACATTAGTATTATCACACTTTGATTATTGTAGTACCACTTATGCTGGCTGTAAGGAATCTTCCTTGAAAAAACTGCAGGCAGCTCAAAATACAGCAGCCAGATTAGTCTACAAGGCTACGAAATTTAAAAGTGCAGCCCCTTTGCTTATAAAGTTACACTGGCTCCCATTGAAAGGCAGAATAACATTCAAACTATGTACTTTGTTTTCAAAAGTCTATATGGCTTAACCCCTGATTATATGCAACCTTTAATTGATCTCCCACTTCGCAATGCTCTCCCTGGTTCATGAGATTCTCTAACCCTCCACTATCCCAGTTGCAAAAATGTGATCTACAAGTCAATCTACATGTCAGGATTTTCTTACCTCTGTCCCAAATGGTGGAATTTCCTCCTGAAATTCACCAGATAGGAATCTAATTATTTGATATTTCATAAATACCTTAAAGCTTCTCTGTTTATGCAATTTCTCATGGATGATCATAATTAATTTAAACTCCTAATTGTACAATTATTCAATTTCTCAGTTCCATTCTAATTGTGGATGACTATAAATTGTTACCTTTTTGTGTCTAGCATTTGTTTCTGTATTACATATTGTAATTACTCAACCCTCATTAATTTTGTTATTACTACTTAATGTATACTATCCCGCATCACTTTTGCACTGTTAATCACAATGGAGTTGTTAGCTACATTGAACCTGATCTATTGAGATAAGGTAGGATATAAATGAAATAAATACCAGCATTGAATATTCAGATTTTGTGGGGCTACTGTAGTGGTGTTTAAAAAAAACACACACACACACACACACACATTGCCCAGTGCAGCTGAATATCAACTGGACATTTTTTTTATATATATTTCAATGATTTTTATTGGTAAGACACCACATAAAGCCATGCTGTATAAATTTGGCAGTTACTTGAATATATAACATCACTTCGTACCATAACATATTATTAATATGTACCAACTGTGTTTCAAATTTTACCCCCCCCCTTTTCCAAACAACACCCTCTCCCATCCCTCTCCTTAACTACCCCCCTTAAACCCTCCCCCTATTTCTTCCCTCCCTCGTCCCCCCTCCTCCCCCCCTTTGCCTTACCCCCCCTCCCCTCCTCTAGCTGGAGTCTCTGAAGTCTATAAATTCAATAGGTAGCTCCTGGCCGGTGGTGACAAAGTGTTCCAAAAAGGGGACCATATCTGTTGCAGTTCTTCCCCTGCACTCGATTCCATGTCTTTAATTCCAATTCGTTCCATACGCAATAAGTGTATCATCTGTGTTCGTCATTGTGTCACAGTGGGGTATTTGTGTGTCAGCCATTCTTAACTGGACATTTTTTATATTTCTCCCTATACTCCAATGCCTCCCCTCGGGACTCTTGTCATAGGACCAACCAAAATGTACTTAGGTTCTGATCACCCCCTTTTTGTATTAGTGGAAGAGGCAACTTCTATCATGATTTGTCTACGTGCTTGAGTTCCGTACATGCTTCCACTAATTTTAAGTGCCATCTTCTGCATTCTGCAATATGCACATCCCATAGGATTCTTCCGCCTGGTTTGAAGACAGGCTCAAGTGGCATGAAATGCTGTACTGCTACTACTGTTTATCAACTCTGTTGCACTAGTAGATGTATGCAGAACTGTACACAGACTGCTGGATTCTATATAGCACACCTAGAGATCCGCGCGGAAATCCAGGCATAGTCTATAACTATGTGCATAACTTAATTGGCTTAACAAGCTAATCAGCGTTGATAACAGCACTTAACAAGCAATAATGAGCACTAATTGGCAATAATTAGAATTTACATGCACAACTCACTGAGTGTATTCTATAATGAACTGCTCCTAAATTCTAATTATTATTATTATTAACATTTGTATAGCGCTACCAGACGCACGCAGCGCTGAACACCTGACACAGAGAGACAGTCCCTGCTCGATGGAGCTTACAATCTAAAAATACAGACAGACAAGACAATTAAGGGCGAGGAAAGTACTGGGTGGAAGGAACAAGGATAGGGGAATTGAGTAGTGGTTAGGAGCCAAAAGCAGTGGTGAAAAGGTGGGTTTTCAGCATAGATTTGAAAACAGGTAGAGAAGGAACTAGGCGTACAGGCTCAGGAAGTCCATTCCAGGCATAATGTGCGTAGTTCACAAAGAGCAAGGCTATAGGCAGGGAAATGGGTGTTTTGTGGGCATTTTAAAATTTACTTATTTATTTATTTTATTTATTTGTTGCATTTGTATCCCACCTTTTCCCACTGATTAGTAGGCTCAAAGTGGCTTACATAGTTTCGGAAAGGTAGCTACAGACTCCGGAGTGAACAAATACAGTGTTGGGATACTGTTACAGTGACAAATACAGTAAAGAAATATCAGTAAATAGGTTGGGGTGGTTCATCCCAATCAAAATGCTAGGGAGTGATCATGTGTCGGGGTTGAGTACTGTCCGTTTCGTGATTAAATTGCCATGTTACATTATTCGGTATTTATGTCAGATCTGTGGGGTATGCCTTCTTGAAAAGGTGAGTCTTTAGGTTTTTCGGAATTCAAGATGATTATTCGTGGATTTCAGGCGTTTTGGTAGTGTATTCCAGAGCTATGTGCATACGTAGGAGAAACTTGACGCGAATGTTGATTTATACTTCAGGTTTTTACAACTTGGGAAGTGAAGAGTTAAGTACGTTCTAGCTGATTTATATATTGTGAACCAGTCTGACTTTTTAGTTAAGAGAAGGGGTGATATATCAAGTCTTTTAAAACTATTATTTCTCTTCCCCCACCAGAATGGCAAAGAGAGCGTGCAAGATGAATGGAGTGTGCCTTGCAGACCGTGTACAGTTACATAGAATATGGCCCAGTATGCGTAAATCTTTGCGCAGGGATTTATGCCACATTTTCGTTGGTGTAAAAGGGCACGCATAGTTTTAGGTGCTGAAATATCAACTAAGCGTGTTCTTTATACTGCACCTAAATACACTTAGGTGGAAATGTTGACCGCAAGGATTTTTTAGGCGACAAATGTTGAATCTGGCCCAAAACACATAAGAGACGGTGCCTGTTCAACAGAGCTTATGATCTATTCAAGACAGACAAACAGGACAAATAAAGGATTAGGGAATTACTTATTGTAGAAATGATTGTAACAAATATGAGTACTGAACAGCTAAATAGGGGGTAAAGAGTAAAAAGCAGCCTCAAAAAGTGGGCTTTTAGCCTACATTTCAATAGGGCCATATATTTTTTTTAATGCACAATTTAAACAATGACAGCAAGTGGAGCTGTTAAGGATTATTGCAAGTAAGAGCTTATCCTGTTCTTTGACTACACAAAATTGCGGTATTCAGTTGCACTTATGTATGTATCCAAGACACAGTTATTCTTGGAGATGTGTCAGAAGCTTATAAGAAAAATGATTCAGAACTACAAATGCCACTGTCACATTGCATTGTATTAAAAGGCCATGTGCACATGGCAGCATCTCAGACATCCTAGCTTTTTTTGCTTGCAAAATAAAAGTGAACTGTAAATAGGCTTTCAAAGAATAAGATTTGTCTAGGGTTTATGTAGTGAGGCTTTCTATACAAGTAGATTAAATAGGCCAAACCTCTTTGCAAGCAAATATTATTTATTCTAGAATAATTCTAGAACCCTATAGTACATAAATAGGTATGAAAAGAAAGAGTAAATGGATCTGCGAGGGTGAGCTAGATGATACACTCATACGTAACTGGGATGGGTGCAGAAAGGAAAAAAGAAAGAACGGTCAAGGATTCGGAAACTGTAATTTAAGGCAAAAAAAAATCTAGCATATGGGATGTTAATGTCCAGCATTTGGTACTTAGGAGGATAAAAAACAGTGCTAAGAATATGCTAGGTAAAATACATGGGTTGGAGGAAAGGCCTGGATATTGGCCTATGTGTATTCATTTACCCAAACTGATAAGAGGACCAAGGAGGAAACCAACCAAGCTAGCTTGGATAAATATGATACCTTGCAGGCGATAAAAATGAGAGTGTGCCTACAGCGCGGCTTAGTAAACAGGACCCTAACGTGTTTCTTTTGAAAAAAAGTATAAATTATTTTTTTAAGTATTAATTGTTTAAAGATATTTTGCATGGACACTGGAGATTTTTTATGCTTATGAGTGCAACTAAGCCCAAGGCAGACTTAGTTAAATTGAGTCGGGGCTTGCTGATGCTTTTTCCTCGTGATCTCAGTGGGTTTTCTTCATGTCAGTGATATATGTGAGGACGTATATAGTTTATATTGGTTGATAGAGAATCTCACTTCCTTCAATGTGAAACAAAATCTAAGAAGAGGGACTTAGTCCCACATTTGTAAGACCACAGCTCTTTCTATAGAGTCACAATATTATGGCAAATGTGATGGCTAAGAAAGTTTTATAAAACAAAAATGTAAAAGCATTACTTACCTGCCAGTAAACCGAAATCATAAAACCTTTATAATAATAATAATCTTTCCTTGTCACCAAACTACCTCCATTTTTGAAAAATAAGGAGTCCTTTTACAAAGACGCAGGCCCTTTACGTATGCAGCATGAGACTACCGCCAGTAGTGTGCCCCCCTGTTGGTAATTTCAGATTTGTCATGCACTCATACCAGTGGGACAAATTATTCTTTTATTTTCTACCATGCGCAGCATTTCCGGTGTTAATTGGCACCAGTGGCGTAGCCAGACTGCCAATTTTGGGTGGGCACAAAATTTTCTCTCTACCCCCCCCCCCCCCCCAGCAAAATGTAGTCACACTCAGATGCATTTGTCACATAGGGTAAAGTGCTGCTTTTCAGTGCATCAGATTTCAGACAATTTATTTAATAGCCTTAACACCCTTTTCAGTGAGCTTTCAGAGGCCAAAACCTCCTGCCTCAGGTCAGTATAATGCTGTTACGGTATCCTCTCCTGACCTAAGGAAGGAAGTATTGGTCTCTGAAACTTTATTAACACCATATTACTTTATCCTAAATTAAAAATAAAATTATTTTCTTTACCTTTGTTGTATGGCCATTTACTTTTTCTCATTGTGTTGCTCCCAGTCTCTAGATTCTGCTTTCCTTCGTTTTCGCTTGACTCTTCTGCCAGGGTTTCCTGGCCATTTGTCATTTTTCTCTCCTTTTTCTTTGCTTTCTTCAATATTTTTCTGCCTCTCTCTGTGTCCAGATTTAATTCATTCTTACTATCCATTCTTTAATTTCCTTCATCTACTTATGGCTTTTCATCTTTTTCTCACCCTTGTTCTCCCCATGCCCCTTCCTCTTATTCTCCAATCTTTCACTACTCCCCCTTTCCATGCAGCAGCTCTCCTCTTTCTCTCCCCATCCTTCCAGTGTCTCCCCTCTCTCCCTATCCTTCCAATAGTCTCCCCTCTTTCTTTCTGCATCCTTCCATCCAGTGTCACCTCTTTCTCCCTACCCTTCCATCCAGCGTCTTCCCTCTTTCTCTCCCCATCCTTCCACCCATCTACCCTCTCTCCTGATCCTTCCATCTAATGTCTCTCTCCCTCCTTCTAACCAGTGTCTATCTCTCTACCCTTTTCTGTTCAGTGTCCCTTCTCTCTCCACATCCTTCCACTCTCCCCTTTTTCTCTGCATCCTTTCATCCATCTCCCCTCTTTCTCTGCCATCCTCCCATCTGTTTTCCCTCTTTCTCTCCCCATCCTCCGTTTTCCCTCTTTCTCTGCCATCCTCCCATCTGTTTTCCCTCTTTCTCTCCCCATCCTTCCATTTTCCCTCTTTCTCTCCCCATCCTTCCATTTTCCCTCTTTCTCCCCATCCTGCCATCTGTTTTCCCTCTTTCTCTCCCCATCCTTCCATTTTCCCTCTTTCTCTGCCATCCTCCCATCTGTTTTCCCTCTTTCTCTCCCCATCCTTCCATTTTCCCCCTTTCTCTCCCCATCCTTCCATTTTCCCTCTTTCTCTGCCATCCTCCCATCTGTTTTCCCTCTTTCTCTCCCCATCCTTCCATTTTCCCTCTTTCTCTGCCATCCTCCCATCTGTTTTCCCTCTTTCTCTCCCCATCCTTCCATTTTTCCTCTTTCTCTCCCCATCCTTCCATTTTCCCTCTTTCTCCCCATCCTGCCATCTGTTTTCCCTCTTTCTCTGCCATCCTCCCATCTGTTTTCCCTCTTTCTCTCCACATCCTTCCATTTTCCCTCTTTCTCTGCCATCCTCCCATCTGTTTTCCCTCTTTCTCTCCACATCCTTCCATTTTCCCTCTTTCTCTGCCATCCTCCCATCTGTTTTCCCTCTTTCTCTCCCCATCCTTCCATTTTTCCTCTTTCTCCCCATCCTGCCATCCATTTTCCCTCTCCCATTCAGGCCCACCAGCCTCAGCTCCCATTGCCGGCCACTGCTGCTTTTCCTGATGAGCAGCAGGGCCGGCGCTACAAAAAGAAGAAGCGCTCAGCTGACTGAGCTGAGCGCCAACGCGTCGCTAACCCTACAAGAAAAAATGTTTTAAAAAAATGCGGCACTGCACGCAGCCTCGAAGCATTGGCTGCTGGCTGTGCAGGCTCCTTCCGTCTCTTACGTCACTGCCCCTGCTTCGCTACAGGGGCAGTGATGTAAGAGACGGGAGGAGCCTGCACAGAGCCAGCAGCCAATGCTTCGAGGCTGCCTGCGGTGCCACATTTAAAAAAAACATTTTTTCTTGTCCTTAGCGACGCGTTGGCGCTCAGCTCAGTCAGCTGAGCGCTTCTTCTTTTTGTAGCACCGGGCGCCGGCCCTGCTGCTCATCAGGAAAAGCAGCAGTGGCCGGCAATGGGAGCTGGCGCTGGCGCTGGGCGGGCCTGGGCTGGAATTGGGTGGGCCTGGGCCCACCCAGGCCCACCCGTAGCTACGCCCCTGATTGGCACACACCATTACCACTAGCATAACATTTCCTACTATGGGACATGCTCAGATATCCTGCGGTAAAAGCCAAATCGGTGTGTGCTAACATGCGCGCTCTGAATTTTTTAACTTTTTTTGTTGGAAGAGGCGTGTTAGCAGGGCCGCTGAGAGGGGGGCAGGGGGGGCAAAATTCCCCAGGCCCGGGCCTCCAAGGGGGGCCCGGCGCCAGGGTCAGGCCACCGGCGCTGCAGTCCCCGGTCTCACCTGCCTGCCTCCCCAGTTCTGGGCCCCCTGCATTCAAAGCGGCAGTCGCAGATCGCCACTCTTTTGACCTTCCCTCCCTGTGTCCCGCCCTCGCGGAAACTGGAAGTTACATCAGGCGAGAGCGGGACACAGGGAGGGAAGGCCAGAAGAGACGCGATCTGCGACTGCCGCATTGAATGAAGGGTGCCCGGAGCCGTGAAGGCAGGCAGGTGATACCACGGACTGCAGCGGCAGGGGGAGCGACAGGGGGCGGCAGCAGCAGGGGGGGGGGCAGAGGTGGGGCGGCCTTGCCCCGGCCTAGTCTCTTGGCAGCCCTGCGTGTTAGGGGTGGAGAGTGAGCATTCCAGCACTAATCAGTTAGCACATCTACATCACTGTATGCTAACTGGTTAGTGCATGAGTCCTTACCACCTACAAAACTGGTATTGATAAGTGAACAAATGCTATTATTTTTTAATGGCTACACACTAATGGCAATATTTATTTATTTATTTATGTGTTACATTTGTATCCCACATTTTCCCACGTATTTGTAGGCTCAATGTGGCTTACATAGTAACGGAGAGGTTTTTACAGGCTCCGGTGTAAACAAACACAGGGTGATGTTGTGGTAAGATCAAGTTCATGTGGCATATTAGTGCATGGCCAATAATACAGAAAAGCGAAAATCAACCATTTTACTGTACAGTAAAAATAGCATGTGGGAAAAACCAGTGTAAGTACGTGCTAAGGCCACTTTTTATTGCACCGTAGTGAAAGCACCCCTTAGTTCTTAACATCCTGCCCAACTAAAACCTTCTTCAGCCCTTTTGGTAGGTTTTGCCCGTTTTCAAATCCAGGCTAAAAGCCCACCTCTTTAACGTTGCTTTTGACTCCTAATCACTTGCTCACTGCCTGTACCTTTTATCCCCACCTCTTTAATTCCCTTACCTCTTAATTGTTCTGTCTGTTTGTCTGTCCTATTTAGATTGTGAGCTCTTTGAGCAGGGACTGTCTTTTTTCATGTATGGTGTACAGCGCTGCGTATGCCTTGTAGCGCTATAGAAGTGTTAAGTAGTAGTAGTTTAGAGGACTCTGCAGCTAGCTGGGCTTTTCAGTTTCTTACCAACTCTCTTAGGGGCTCTTTTACTAAAGGATTCAGGACCGGCCCAAGGCAAGATGCCGCCTGAGGCGGAGCTAGGATGCCGCTGCCACCAGAGGAGGATGGTGCCCCCCTTCCTACCTGCCGCTGGCACCCAGCGTTACCTGGCAGCAGCAGCAGCGATTCCAATACACTGCCCTGCTGCTGGCATCTGCCGCTTCCCTTTACTGCGGCGGCCTGAGCCTCTGACAAAACAGTAAGTTACATCAGAATGGCAGTCGCAGTAAAGGGAAGAGGTGGGTGCCGGCGGCAGGGCAGTATATGGGAATCGCTGCCGCTGCCAGGTACTACTACTACTATAAATCATTTCTATAGCGCTACCAGTTGTACGCAACGCTTCACAATTGAACATGAAGAAAAGACAGTCCCTGCTCAAAAGAGCTTACAATCTAAATTGGGACAGATAGGACCAATAAGGATAAGGGTAGGACAGACAGAAGGACACATAGGGAAAGGAAAGGGACAACTGAAGAGAGGAAGACAAGATAAAGGTTACGAGCAGGTGACAAGTTAGGAATTAAAAGCAGCATCAAACAGGTAGGCCTTTAGCCCAGATTTGAAGGCGGCCAGGGATGGAGCTAGACGTAACAGTTCAGGAAGCCTATTCCAGGCATAAGGTGCGGCTAGATAAAAGGATCGGAGTCTGGAGTTAGCGATGGAGAAGGGTGCAATTAGGAGAGACTTGCCTAGTGAACGGAGTTCCTGGGAAGGAGTGTAGGGAGAGATGAGGGTGGAGAGGTAGTGAGATAGTTAGCATTGAGGGCTGAAATGTTCTTCTACCAAAAGAGCCCAATGTTCTAGCTTCTCTGACTGGAGGAGCAGAAGCATGAGATCTCGCACTGCGAGTACATTTTAAAGCGGATTCCACAACTTAGGAACAATGGGGAACTGCGTTTTTTTTCAAACCCAGTGCATTTCTGTATCCTGTACATTGTATCAATTTTCTTTGGAGCAACTTGAACTGTCAGTAGAGTCTCTCAGTTTTTATAATCAGAGTATTTTTCATAATTGTATAAAGTGGAACAGTGGAACCGCTGCCAGGTAACGCTGGGGAGATGCCACTTCTGAAGAGTACCACCTAAGGCCCCCGCCTCAGGTGGCCTAATGGTCGGGCAGACCCTGAAAGGGGTGCCACATGGTAAAGGGCTTGCCGCGCAGCAAATTGGAACTACTGCAGACCTAATGCAGCCTCCAGCAGTAGTTCTGCCCCAGCACGTGGCATTTCCAGCACTACTGGAAATTACAGAAAAAATATTACCGCAGGGGGTTATCCGGCGGTAATCAGTCAGCACCAAATGCTGCCTGGTTACTGCCAGGTTAGTGCAGGAGCCCTTACCGCCATCTCGATGAGTGGCAGTAAGTGCTCCCCCCCAAAATGGCCGCACGGTAAGTACAAACTTACCACATGGCCATTTCTTTTGTCAGGTTTTTTATCCACTGCAGTAAAAAGGGCCTCAGAGAGCGGTAAAAACGGCCACCACCATTAGTGCAGGGTCCTTTTTACCACAGCTTAGTAAAAGGGCCCCTTAACTAGCTAGGACCTGTAGGAACAATCTCCCACCAAGAGGACATGGGGCAAAATTGTATCCAGGAACTAATCAGTAGGAGTTACTGCTCCACAAGATCAGAACATCTTCCCTTCCGAGGACTGCAACAAAGTCAATAGGAATTATGAACATTCAGACTTAGACATCAGCTGGTCAATATTCAAAATTAGTTAACTGGCCAGAAATGGCCACTGACCAGTTAAATCGCTTTTTCGGGGCTATCCACTAATTTACAGCGGCACTTAACTGGTTATCACTGCTGAAAATTAGTGGTTAATGCCTAAGTGAAAAATGGCTATTTTGGGGCATTCTGGGGGTAGATATTCAGCACTTAAGCAGCCAGAGTAACCGCATAAATGGGACTGCATAAAACACAGTCCTATCTTTAAGCGACAACCCATGCCCAGTTAAATTCTGAATATCGACTTAACTGGCTATCCTGCTTATTTTTGAATGAGAAGGCTGGCCATCTTCTGACACAAATCGGGAGATGGCCGGCCATCTCCTAAACCCAGCCAAATCGGTATAATGGAAAGCCGATTTTGTCTGGCGCCAACTGCTTTCCGTTGCGGAGCCGGGCAAACTTCAAGGAGGCATGTCGGTAGGGTACAGAAAGCGGGACGGGGGCGTGGTAACAAGATGGCCGGCTTCGCCCAATAATGGAAAAAAGAAAGCCGGCCCTGACGAGCATTTGGCCGACTTTACTTGGTCCCTTTTTGTTCACTTTATTACACTCTGTTCTGGGTAGTTAAATTTCATCCAGTTTCAACCACTTTATTTCTAAGAACTGTATTGGGAAACCTTATGTTTTATTATGTAAACCGCTATTAGTACCGCCCGTGCTCTTGTGTACAACTACTTATTTTTAATTTTTATATGCTGTGCTCAGTGGAGGGGTATCGTCCACAGGACTCTGTGCAGTATTAACTGCTTTAATCCCCTTAAATCAACATCATTGCACACCTCCTTCCTTCCTATCTTTGTTCATTATTATTAGTATTCAATTCAATGTTGCTACTTAGCTTTAATTCCGGAGGCTGTGCTGTCCAACTAAGTTGTTGTTATCGTCCTGTGGGGATCCTCATCCGAAGTGAAATTAAAATCCAGTCACTATTCCATTGTTCCCTTGATATGGGAAAGCGTTGTCGCTAGAGTTGGTGTTCTTTCTTCCCTGGTTCTCTGGTTCTTTTTGTTCACTACCAAGCCTCAAAAAGGTGCCCCAACTGACCAGATGACCACCGAAGGGAATCGGAGATCACCTCCCCTTACTCCCCCCGTGGTCACCAACCCCCTCCCACCCAAAAAAAATGAAAAAACATTTTTTTGCCAGCCTCTATGCCAGCCTCAAATGTCATACCCAGCTCCATCACAGCAGTATGCAGGTCCCTGAAGCAGTTTTTAGTGGGTGCAGTGCAATTCAGGCAGGTGGACCCAGGCCCATCCCCCCTACCTCTTAAACTTGTGGTGGTAAATGGGAGCCCTCCAACCCCCCCCCCAAACCCACTGTACCCACATGTAGGTGCTCCCCTTCATCCCTAAGGGCTATGGTAGTGGTGTACAATTGTGGGCAGTGGGTTTTGGGGGGATTTGGGGGGCTCAGCACCCAAGGTAAGAGAGCTATGCACCTGGGAGCAATTTGTGAAGTCCACTACAGTGCCCCCTAGGGTGCCCGGTTGGTGTCCTGGCATGTGAGGGGGTCCAGTGCACTATAAATGCTGGTTCCTCCCACGACCAAGTGACTTGCATTTGGCCGGGTTTGAGATCGCCGGCATTAGTTTCCATTATGGCTGAAAACCAATGCCGGCCATCTCTAAAGCCGGCCCAAATGTTGAGATTAGGCCGGCTCTGACCGTATTATCGAAACGAAAGATGGCCGACCATCTTGTTTCGATAATAGGGTCGGGACGCCACTTTGAGGGGCCAGCCTTGACGATGGCCGCCCTTGTAGATGGCTGGCCCTGTTCGATTATGCCCCTCTATGTGTAAGCCAGCGTCACATAAACCAGATATTCAATGCCAAAGCACGGACATGGCCTGGCATTGAAGATCTGGGAATAATGCCGACAGCAGTCAGCAAAATGCTCACCACTGAATATTTATCCCCAGATTTTTAGATGATTCATCTATGGAGCCTTTAGGTTAAAAAATAACATTGATAGTCAAGATGCTGACTCTTGACTTTCCTATTAAAAACTTAACTTATGACTTATCCGTGGTCTATTAAAGTGACTTTTAGGTCTTTAATCAGGAATTGAGAACCACTGACCTGTGGCATGTTTGAGGTCATTGTCAAATTAACATTACGTTTCTGCTCTGATGTCTCTTTTAAGATTTTTGCACAGTTGAGCTGTTAGTGCAGTGGACTTTGATCCTGGGGAACTGGGTTCGATTCCCAATGCAGCTCCTTGTGACTCTGGGCAAGTCACTTAACACTCCATTGCCTCTGGTACAAAATAAGTACCGTCCTGAATATATGTAAACCACTTTGAATGTAGTTGCAAAAACCTCAGAAAGGCAGTATATCAAGTCCCAGTTCCCTATTTGAGATTCTAGATGGAATGTTGCTACTATTGGAGATTCTAGATGGAATGTTGCTACTATTGAGATTCTGTTGCTACTATTTGAGATTCTACATGGAATGTTAATGTTGCTATTCCACTAGCAGCATTCCATGTAGAAGCCTGCCCTTGCAGATCAGCAACGCAGCCGCGCAGGCTTCTGTTTCTGTGAGTCAACGTCCTGCACGTATGTGCAGGACGTCAGACTCACAGAAACAGAAGCCTGCTTGGCCGTTGCTGATCTGCAAGGGCAGGCTTCTACATGGAATGTTGCTAGTGGAGGAGTAGCCTAGTGGTTAGTGCAGTGGACTTTGATGCTGGGGAGCTGAGTTCAATTCCCACTGCAGTTCCTTGTGACTCTGGGCAAGTCACTTAACCCTCCATTGTCCCAGGTACAAATAAGTACCTGTACATAATATACAAACCACTTTGAATGTACTTTCAAAAACTATAGAAAGGCAGTTTATCAAGTTCCTTTCCCTTAAAAGATGACCAGAGTTTTATGATGTCTACTTTTCTTCTAATTGCATAAATGTTCTACTATAATCTGTGCTGCACGCCAAAAAACACAAACATAATTATCGTAGTGTACAATAATTTTATGATGAATTCTTCCCTCATATTGAGTGCATGAAGGCCTTCTCTACCTCTGAAATCAGAACAATAAAAAAAAGCAGTTGATAAACTTCTTGTACTCATGCCATTTTTGGCCTTAGTTTTCTCCCTTTGGGTTTCCAGATGAATTGGAGCTGACCTTTGCCTCACCCATGGAACCCTTAGTGTTCCTTAACAACTACCTACAGATCTAGTCCAGCCTTAGCCAAGGACGTAAGATTGTTAGTCCAACTGGAAGTTTGGCATTCTTGGCCCCTGAGTTGCAGAAGCTAGAATCAGGAATCAAACCTAGATCCAGTATCATCACTCAGGCCCTGGGCTGCTCCTGCACCCAGATTATTCAAGCCAAGGCATTACTACAGAAAAAAAATTTGCCTTAGGTAAATGTTTTACACATTGTGGGGGTTATTCTAAAGACCACTTTTTACATATAAAGCATGTTCTCCGTGCATAAAAATACCTCATAAAATTACACAGCCAAATACTTGAAGTAAGTACTTATGCCAAAGAAATGGCACCTGCTTAAACATGCACCATGTGTAGGTGCAAAAGGGCCTACGCCCGTGCAGTGCACGTCGAATCGGCATTACCGCTCAGCTAGCGTGTGTGCCTGGTAATTCCCAAGTTTGGCGTGTGCGGAAAACCCTCAGTAGAAAATAATTTTCTATTTTCTAACGCAGGGCGTTACCGCTGGTAATCAGCAGCTGGCGCGCGCTGGATGGTTACTGCATGGGTAACAAAAAAACAAGGCAAGCGATCTGCAAGATCCAAAAAGGAGAATAAACGAGCAGATCAAAGTGACAATCCAAAGGATTTTATTAGAGATATCGTACATAAGAAAGTTGCCCGACACAGGCCGCGAAACACGGCCTGTGTCGGGCAACTTTCTTATATACGATATCTCTAATAAAATCCTTTGGCTGTCACTTTGATCTGCTCGTTTATTCTCCATACTGCATGGGTAACGCATGAGTCCTTATCGCTATGTCAATGGGTGGCATTAAGGGCTTAGGCCATAAATAGATGCGCACTGGTTTTCATTTTGCCACGCAGCCATTTCCCAGCCCCCCCCCCCCCAAAAAAAACCCCTTTCTTTCCAGACATGGTGGAGAAATGGTCTAGCACGTGTCCAATACATGTGCCCACAATACCACAGGCCACTTTTTGGTGCGCCCTTGTAAAAGGGTCCCAAAGTGAAAAAACGCCTATTTAGGGGGATTTCTGGGGGTGAAGACAGTACTTAACCAGCCAGGACAATTGCATAAATGATACAGCATAAAACACAATCATATCTTTATGTGGCAACCTATGGCTAGTTAAGTTCTGAATATCGACTTAACCGGCTATGTGTTAGCCAGCTATGCATAATCCAGAAATTCAATGTCAAAGCCTGGACTTGGTTGGCATTGAATATCCAGGAATAATGCCAGTGCGGGTCAGCAAATCGCTCACAGCCACCGGCTGAATATTTTGCCATAATGTCTATGCGTATTTTTCAAGAGCATGCACACAGTTACACTTTCAGAGAAAGCGTATATTCGTATATAAGCATCTCTGTCTTACTGGAGAGGGCTCTAGGTGACTTTTTGGACTCTTCACAAAGGCTTTGCACTCGATTTTAAAATGCCTTGGAGTAGACAGTAAAAACAGCAGAGATTTTGTAAAAAGGTTGACTATTCATTTAAGTCAGAATGACTAGTGCTCTTTGGTCTTTCAATTTGTCCTTAACCAGACAGTATAAATTCCTTGTCACTTGTGGGCTTTGGAGAACAGGCCATTTTTTTTCATGGCTTGTGAACACTTGCAAAACTGTTATCCCGCAGCTATTGAAAGGATGAATGCATTTAACAGAAGACAAAAGGTACTTCAGAAAGAGAGTTCTGCTAATCAATTTTAAAACCAGAACTGAATTAGTAGTAGAATTTTCCTTATGTTTAATTAGGTCTAATTAAACAATGCAGACGTTTTCCTGTCACCTGTGGTGTGATTATGTTAAATATTTAATGCTTGTGAAGGATTGGAAGGCACATCTAATACATATCAAGCAATCTGTTCTCTCTCTCTCTAGATAATTTTTTTATTTGGTTCTGCTTTTGTATGAGTTGCATTTCAAAAGAAGTTGTTAAATACTTAAGAGGGAAGGGGGTGCATATGGTACAGAAGAGGGGGATAACAAGGATGTAGCTTAACAGGCATATAGTGGGCTGCCTTGTATCAAATGGCGCAGATCATAGAAATGGACAAACTCGATTTATAATAATCGGAGTCCTTGTCAATTCTGATCTGTAAATGGTGAGCTCCAATCTGACATTCAATGAGTGGGACTGGAAATTTCCAAAGTAAATCATAGCTCACTGGTTGGGGAGTTTGAACGTCTCAGTCCCCCACTTCTCTGCCTGGAATGTTCATGGATCAAAACCCATGGATTTCCAGCAGGAAAGGTTTCTTTCTGGTCTGCAGACCTGTATTATTCCAAGAAGTAGGATGATGTCATTATATCTGCAATCCTCATAGCAAATGCAACACAGAAGTGTTCATTATACTAGACCAAAGTGTAGAAAGGCCTAGATTTCACTGTTGAAATGGGAATTCACCAAATAACTTGAGTCCAGCTGTATTGTTGAATGATTAAGACAGTGGTTCCCAAACCTGGTCCTGGAGACACCCCAGCCAGTCAGGTTTTCAGGATATCTACAATGAATATTCATGAGGGAGATTTGCATGCAGTGGAGGAAGTGTATGCAAATCTCTCTCATGAATATTCATTGTGGGTATCCTGAAAACCTGACTGGCTAGGGTGCCTTCAGGAGCAGGTTTGGGAACCACTAGCTTAAGAGATCAAGAACACACAAGAGAAGTAGTTCCCATACTCTGGAGCCCACTCCCAGAGGGGCTATGCCAAACTCAGGACTACCTCTACTTCAAGTTCTTCTCCCAAACCTTGAATACACATGCTGACCAAGTATCCTTTCACTCTGCTACTGCCACACACCCTGTAACTTAGACCAGTTCCTCATACCTTGTTCACTATACATATAATTTGCCTTTGGTTTAGCCACACATCCATCTATCTGAATGACTTTGTACTATACATCTTGTCCTGTCTATATATCTCAACTGCATTTGCCCCCTCCCTCGGCTGCCTATTGAGCAGTGACATAGCCATGGGGGCTTTGAGGGCCTGGGTCACCCACTTTGGTCTCAGGCTCCCCAACCGCAGTACCCTGAATGGCTGGCGGGGATGCCCAAGCTGAAGAGATCTGTGGCCCGAATCTTCCCCCGGTGTGAGGAAGTTAATGGGGTGCTTTCCAGTCGACGTCACTGGCACTCCTCATTCATGCTCAATTTGCATGCATGAGGAATGCCGGCATCAGTGGCTGGAAAGGACACCACTGACTTCTGCACTGGGGGAGGTTCAGGCTACAGAGCTTGGGCATCCTCGCAAACAAAGGTAAATTTTAATGGGGATGAGAGAGCAGAGAGGGATGGTGGCTTCCCTAGTCTACCCTGGGGCCTCCCAAAAAATGGGCTGCTGGCTATGCCCCTGCTATTGAGATGCTTCATTGTATTGTATGAACAGCTTTAGCATTACATCTATGTTATTTGAATGTTCTAATGTATGAAAAGGAGTAAAGGGTTATGGATTCGATATGTTACCTTTCTGTGGGTACAGCCAAAGTGGTTTATATATACTATTTGCAGGTACTTTTTCTGTCCCTAGTGGGCTTATTATTATTATTATTATTATTATTTATTATTTGCTACATTTGTATCCCACATTTTCCCACATATTTGCAGGCTCAATGTGGCTTACATAATACCATGAAGGCATTCGCCAAATCCGGTACGGGATAGGTACAAAATGTTGTATTGGGATAGGGAAGATATGTTGTATTGGGATAAGGAAGATAAGATTCAATCAAGTTGGGTTGAGGTAAAAGAGTTCATTAATGTCCAATACGATCTTTAATAGTGAGGTGTTGCAGGGTTGAGCCATTTAAGTTGGGTCATTCGGATATGCCCTTCCGAATAGGTGAGTCTGTAAGGACTTTCTGAATTTTAGGTAATCATAAGTTGTTTTCACCACTTGTGGCAATGCGTTCCACAGGCGTGCTTACAATCTAAGAGCCCCTTTTACTAAGCTGCCGTAAAAGGGGGCTTGCACTGGTCAGTGTGTGTTTTAACACATGATGAGGCTCCCTTTTACCGCAGCAGGTACAAGGCTGTCATTTGTGTTTTCTAAGAAATGGCCGTGCGGCAGGGGCGTAGCCAGACTTAGATGGGAGGGGGGTCCAGAGCCCGAGGTGAGGGGACACATTTTAGCCCCCACCCCAGCGCTGACGACCCCCCCTCCACTACCAACAACAACAACTTTGACCCCCTGCCGACGACCTTCTCGACCCCCCTCCTGCCGCCAACCCTCCCCCGCCATCGCCTACCTTTGCTAGCGGGGGACCCCATCCCCCACCAGCCGAGGTCCTCTTCTTCCTTTGTTCTGTTTCTGAGTCTGACGTCCTGCACGTTGTATGTGCAGGACGTCAGACTCAGAAACAGAACGAAGGAAGAAGAGGACCTCGGCTGGCGGGGGTTGGGGTCCCCTGCCAGCAAAGGTAACAGATGGCGACGGCGGGTTGGCGGCGGGAGGGGGGGGTCGAGAGAGTCGTAGGCAGGGGGGTCCAGGGCCAAATCTAAGGGGGCTCAGGCCCCAGTGGCCCCACGTAGCTACACCCCTGCCATGCAGTAAGTGAACCATTTGCCATGCGGCCATTTTGGGGGGGAAGTACTTACTGCCACCCATTGAAGTGGCGGTATGGGCTCCCCTGCCCAATCACAACTAGGTAAATGCCGGCGCTACAAAAATAAAAAAATATATTTTTGTAGTGCTGGAAATAACACACTTGGGGTGGGACCTACCACCAGGCTGCAGCGGTAGCCTGGCGGTAGTTTCAGATTAATGAGTGGTAAGCCCACGTTGAGCTTACTGCTGCTTAGTAAAATACCCCCTAAGTTTTGTACCTGGGGCAATGGAGGGTTAAGGGACCTTTTTACTAAGCCAAGTACAGTGGGGGAAATAAGTATTTGATCCCTTGCTGATTTTGTAAGTTTGCCCACTGACAAAGACATGAGCAGCCCATAATTGAAGGGTAGGTTATTGGTAACAGTGAGAGATAGCACATCACAAATTAAATCCGGAAAATCACATTGTGGAAAGTATATGAATTTATTTGCATTCTGCAGAGGGAAATAAGTATTTAATCCCTCTGGCAAACAAGACCTAATACTTGGTGGCAAAACCCTTGTTGGCAAGCACAGCGGTCAGACGTCTTCTGTAGTTGATGATGAGGTTTGCACACATGTCAGGAGGAATTTTGGTCCACTCCTCTTTGCAGATCATCTCTAAATCATTAAGAGTTCTGGGCTGTCGCTTGGCAACTCGCAGCTTCAGCTCCCTCCATAAGTTTTCAATGGGATTAAGGTCTGGTGACTGGCTAGGCCACTCCATGACCCTAATGTGCTTCTTCCTGAGCCACTCCTTTGTTGCCTTGGCTGTATGTTTTGGGTCATTGTCGTGCTGGAAGACCCAGCCACGACCCATTTTTAAGGCCCTGGCGGAGGGAAGGAGGTTGTCACTCAGAATTGTACGGTACATGGCCCCATCCATTCTCCCATTGATGCAGTGAAGTAGTCCTGTGCCCTTAGCAGAGAAACACCCCCAAAACATAACATTTCCACCTCCATGCTTGACAGTGGGGACGGTGTTCTTTGGGTCATAGGCAGCATTTCTCTTCCTCCAAACACGGCGAGTTGAGTTCATGCCAAAGAGCTCAATTTTTGTCTCATCTGACCACAGCACCTTCTCCCAATCACTCTCGGCATCATCCAGGTGTTCACTGGCAAACTTCAGACGGGCCGTCACATGTGCCTTCCGGAGCAGGGGGACCTTGCGGGCACTGCAGGATTGCAATCCGTTATGTCGTAATGTGTTACCAATGGTTTTCGTGGTGACAGTGGTCCCAGCTGCCTTGAGATCATTGACAAGTTCCCCCCTTGTAGTTGTAGGCTGATTTCTAACCTTCCTCATGATCAAGGATACCCCACGAGGTGAGATTTTGCGTGGAGCCCCAGATCTTTGTCGATTGACAGTCATTTTGTACTTCTTCCATTTTCTTACTATGGCACCAACAGTTGTCTCCTTCTCGCCCAGCGTCTTACTGATGGTTTTGTAGCCCATTCCAGCCTTGTGCAGGTGTATGATCTTGTCCCTGACATCCTTAGACAGCTCCTTGCTCTTGGCCATTTTGTAGAGGTTAGAGTCTGACTGATTCACTGAGTCTGTGGACAGGTGTCTTTCATACAGGTGACCATTGCCGACAGCTGTCTGTCATGCAGGTAACGAGTTGATTTGGAGCATCTACCTGGTCTGTAGGGGCCAGATCTCTTACTGGTTGGTGGGGGATCAAATACTTATTTCCCTCTGCAGAATGCAAATAAATTCATATACTTTCCACAATGTGATTTTCCGGATTTAATTTGTGATGTGCTATCTCTCACTGTTACCAATAACCTACCCTTCAATTATGGGCTGCTCATGTCTTTGTCAGTGGGCAAACTTACAAAATCAGCAAGGGATCAAATACTTATTTCCCCCACTGTAAGTGTCTATGTGCATCCAACATGCACCAAAATGGAGTTACCACCCGGCTACCCCGTGGCTCTTGCGGTAATTTTATTTTTGGTGCACGTCCGATATGTGCATCCGAAAACTAATTTTTATTTTCGGACACGCGTATTGGACGCGCACAAAGTGGCATTTGATGCGCAAAGGTCATTACCGCCCTTTTACTACGTGAGACTTTACCGCTAGGTCAATGGCTGACGGTAAGGTCTCAGACCCAAAATGGACACACAGCAATTTTCATTTTGCCACACGTCCATTTTCGGCAAAAATTTTAAAAAAGGCATTTTTTTACAGGTGAGCTGAAAAATGATTCTGCGCGTGCCCAAAACACATGTTTATACTACTGCAGGCCATTTTTCAACACGCCTTTGTAAAAGGGCCCCTATCCTGTTTATTTTCAAAGGACATCGCCAGCCATCTTCCGACACAAATCGGGAGATGGCCGGCCATCTCCTGAAGCCAGCGAAAATGGTATAATCGAAAGCCGATTTAGGCCGGCTCCAACTGCTTTCCGTCGCAGAGCCGGCCAAAGTTAAAGGGGGCAATTCCACAGGGTATGGAAGGTAGGACGGAGGTGGGACGGGGGTGTTGTTAAGACATGGCCGGCTTCAGCCGATAATGGAAAAAAGAAGGCCGGCTCGGACAAGCATTTGGCCGGCTTCACTTGGTCCATGCATTTTTAGGACCAAGCCTCAAAAAAGTGCCCCAATTGACCAGATGACCACCGGAGGGAATCGGGGATCACCTCCCCTTACTCCCCCAGTGGTCACCAACCCCCTCCCACCCCAAAAAAAAAAATAATTAAAACTTTTTTGCCAGCCCCTATGCCAGCCTGAAATGTCATACCCAGCTCCCTGACAGCAGTATGCAGGTCCCTGGAGCAGTTTTTTGTGGGTGCAGTGCACTTCAGGCAGGTGGACCCAGCCCTCCCCACCTGTTACACTTGTGGTGGTAAATGGGAGCCCTCCAACCCCCCCCTCCCCAAAACCCACTGTACCCACATGTAGGTGCCCCCCTTCACCCATAAGGGCTATGGTAATGGTGTAGAGTTGTGGGGAGTGGGTTTGGGGGGATTTGAGGGGCTCAGCACACAAGATAAAGGAGGTATACACCTGGAAGCAATTTTTGAAGTCCACTGCAGTGCCCCCTAGGGTGCCCGGTTGGTGTCCTGGCATGTCAGGGGGACCAGTGCACTACAAATGTTGGCATCTCCCATGACCAAATGCCTTGGATTTGGCCTGGTTTGAGATGGCCTGCATCGGTTTCCATTATCGGCGAAAACCGATGCCAGCCATCTCAAACCTGGCCATCTCTGACATTTGTCCGGCCCGAACCGTATTATCGAAACAAAAGATGGCCGGCCATCTTTTTCGATAATACGGTTCAGGACCACTCTTTGCGGCGCCGGCCATATAGGTGTCCGGCGCAGTTCGATTATGCCCCTCCTATGTGCAGTGGCGTACCAAGGGGGGGCAGTGGGGGTGGTCCACTCCGGGTGCACGCCACTGGGGGGTGCCGCAGCGCGCGCCTGTCAACTGCGAGTTTCAGGGCAGAGGGAGGGAGCTGCAGCGAACAAGAGAATTTAGCATAGCGATTTGAACTCGCAGCTGACAGGCGCGCGCTGCGGCACCCCCCCCCAGCAGCGTGCACCAGGGGGGGCGCATCGGCGATCCGCCCCGGGTGTCGTCGACACTAGGAACGCCACTGCCTATGTGACTTGTTCAGGGTCACAAGGACCTGCAGCAGGAATTGAACCCACTTCCCCAGGTTCTCAACCCACTGTACTAACCATTAGGCTACTCCTCCACAAATTAGCTGTTTCACTTGTATTGTGCTGACATTGTGTGTAGCAAATCTTTGGTATATGAATGTTCTTCTATGCTGCCTATTACGATATTCATATTCTGCTGGCATTTATGATATTTCTATTATATGATTGTTTTACAGTGCTGTAAAATGTTTCTATTTCTGATACTATATCATGTTACTCCTAATACTAGGATTAAATTTGCCAAGTTTACCTTATTGATTGTATTTATATTTATATTTGGTCATTTTACTATTACTGTGTTGTTAACAAAATTGTAAATTTTATGACAATCTGTACTGGCTTTACACCGCCTTGGGTGATTCTCTTCATAAAGGCAGGTAATAAATCCCTATAAATAAATAAATGTAAACAGTCAAGGCTTTAATTCTTGTACAATGAGAATCCACATGCCCAGAAGAAGCATAAGCAGGAGCCAGAGGAGGTAGTGGGAAGGAAAGGAAAACGTATGGATGCAGAGAAGAGCCTCAGTGGTTATATTAGCCCCTGTAAAAGCTGAATTATTTAACTTTTATTATCCAAATTCAGTGTAGTATTTGAGCTTTTATACCTAAATACACACCTTCTTTAGATTATTCTTAGGTTTGTCCAATAAAAACTAGCACAGCCTGTGAATCTTGCTGGGGGCCTAGGGCAGAAAGTTGGGAGAGTCCCAAAGTCTGTTGACAGGCTGTTTCTTCTTCAGTTTTAGAAAGGACCGGGACCTGCTGTGGCATGGAGGCGCAGGACAATGATCTGGTTGTACTCAGTGATAGCATGAGTGGGTATAAGGTGAGGAACCTTCACAAATACAAACAGATAGCAGTTCAAAACTCCAATTTTATTTATTTGTTTAAAAATTGGCCTAATGGTTAAGGTGGTGGACTTTGGTCCTGAGGAACTGAGTTCAAGTCCCACTTCAGGCACAGGCAGCTCCTTGTGACTCTGGGCAAGTCACTTAACCCTCCATTGCCCCATGTAAGCTGCATTGAGCCTGCCATGAGTGGGAAAGCGCGGGGTACAAATGTAACAAAAAAAAATGTATAACTCACACAACCATTCTTAGAAAGACCCAAATATGCATACAAAGGCAAATAAAAGCAGATAGACAAGGCTCTGGAATTTCTATATTGTTAGTATAGCTCAACACATAATCACTAGTCTATCATGGCATACTAATCAATTCAAATCACAGGCTGGGGTCCTTTTATGAAGCTGTGGCAAAAGGGGGCCTGCACTGGCATCAGCTCATGTTTTTGATACACGCTGTGGCTCCCTTTTACTGCAGCGAGTAAAAGGCAGGTTTCACTTTTCTTAAAGAAATGGCCTGTCTGTGCGGTAAGTGAACCACTTGCCACGTGGCCATTTTTTTTGGGGGGGGGGGAGCACTTACCACCACCCATTGAGGTGGCAGCAAGAGCTCCCCTGCCAACCCAGCAGCAACTGGACAGCGTGCTGGGGGAGGGAACCACTGCCGGGCTGCCGTGGTAGCCCAGTGGTACTTCTCCCTCAGCAAGCTATAAGCCCACATTGGGCTTACCATCACTTCATAAAAGGGCCTCAGAGTTTGCAAGGCAAAACCTCCCCCTCTGATCCTTCAAATATATGTTTTGTAGGAGTACTCTGGAGGTATGCTTCTTCCTGCTCTGGGTCTCTCTGTCTTTCCTTTTATTTTCCCTGGCTGAACAACACCCTCCTGGCTAAGCTTCCCAGGCCTAGGCCTCTTAAGTGGCCCTCTGAGGGAGTGTGCTTAAGGAGGACTGGTACGTCTTAGACACTCTATCAACATCATATATCATCAGCCACTGGTCATATCAGTGAGGAATCCAGCTGTGAAAAGAAGAAAGGGAATTGTCCAAGCAATTCCAGTCTACCAATATTGTTACAGCTCATCCATTACCCTAATTGATGAATCTGCATTTCTGGTAGCATAACTGGAGCTCAATGAAATTTAAACAAACAAACAAACAAATAAACAAACTTTACATGGCTGGAACAAGGCCTAGAAATTAGATCCTGACTAACATGTAAGCATCCAAAGTTCAAATTCAGTAAGAGAACTTTATGAATGAATGGTGTGGCATCAAGAGCTGTGATTTTTTGTGTGAAAAATGGTAATTGCTAATCATAATACAAGGTATTTAAGCTCACTTTTCTCTCATTAGTTATGCAGGATAAATTGCAGAGGTAGGAAGACCAACTTCTCGTTGGAATGGTTTTTGCTTATAAATCAAAGCCATTTTTAAAAACCCCAAACCTTCCAGGTTGTATCAAGGGCTGAAAACACAGGCACAAGCCTCTAGGTATGATCCCTTCAGAAACCAGTAATGAACAGTCTCTTCTGAGAAATATGATTAAAGACCTGGAGAAGGAGGACACAAGGTTCACATTGAAAAGATCCCTTGCAGCATTCACACGTTTCAAGGTTACACATTTCTTACACTTGTTTACCCGAGGGGCTGTCACTTGAGAAATAGAAAACTATATTTGTACATCATTTCTTGAACTGTACTAATACACATAAAGTCACCTCTATGATGGAAGACATTTCAGTAGAAAATGATCTAGATGCAAACAGTTAATATTGCATAATCAGAATATTTTCAAAGGGTGTTTACTTTTCACCTAGATAAAAACATGCCTCATTCTCTCTGTTTCAAGGTTAAAATTGATACAGAAGGTTGCTATCATCATTACCACCGGAAAGCCGTGTGGTGAGAGTTGGCCAGTGAAGAGTGCTGGGTGTGAACTAAGATGTGGTGTAACTGTTCACTTAATTCAGATGAAGAAAACAGCAGAAACTGTCTTGGTTAAGGGGAAATGATCCTATAATTGATCACTCTCTGTTATTGGTAGCTGGGGTACACCATGGACAGAAGTAACCGAGGCACTTGGTCTTTTTCTGCCATCATTTACAATGTTAATATGATATTGTTTAGCTACATTTCACACATTTTTATAAAAGAATGGATTTTGGATGTAGGATCTCAAGACTGTATGCCAGTGATGGTGAACCTATGGCATATGTGCCACAGAGGGCACGCAGAGCCCTCTCTGTTGGCACACGCGCCCAGTCACCAGGGCTGCTGAGAGGGGGGACAGTTGCAGGCAGCCTCACGATTCGCTCTGCTCCGTGCGTGTGGCGCGTGCCACGTGGGTGGGCGGTGTGGCCAGCGGCGCCAGCCTATGCTGTGCTACGGGAGGCGGGGCTAGTGCCTGCTGCTCCTCCTCCGGCTGGGTCGCATCGTGGGTCAGGAAGGAAGTGGAGTAGAGTCAGTTCGTCAGAAGGCTCTGAATCAATTGTCAGATCTGGGAACGTCGATTGTTCCGGATCCCCAAGCAACAGTAGCGGGTTCATCTCTACCTGCGGGAGAGCCGAGTACCGCGGAAAGTGAGCAGGAGGTGGTTTCTTCAGCTCAGGAGCAGGTATCTTCTCCAAATGTCCTTCTTTTCTTTTTGCTAAGCCTTCTGAAGTGACCAAAACAGCCCTTACATAGCAATAACACTTGCTTGACTTGAAAATTATATATATACAGTTCTCAGTTGCCCACTTGCACATTACTCCACAATAACTCGGAGGGAAGGAGGGAGAGGGGAGGGGGGCCCCTGGAACAGGGAGGGAGGGGGACCCTGTGGAACTGGGAGGGAGGGGGACCCTGGAACTCGGAGGGAGGGAGGACCCTGGAACTCGGAGGGAGGGAGGGAGGACCCTGGAACTCGGAGGTGGAGGAGGGACGAGGGGGAGGTGGAGGAGGGACGAGGGGGAGGTGGAGGGGTGACGAGGGGGAGGTGGAGGGGGGACGAGGGGGAGGGGGAATGGCACTTTGTGATAAATAATGAGATCTTGGGTTGCTGTTTGGGCACTCGGTCTCTGAAAGGTTCGCCATCACTGCTCTATGCTATTGCAGATATGTATTTTGGCTGAGAATTTTTTTCGTCTTTCAGATTTAGATTTTTGATCCAACTTTTCCAAATGATGCTCAAGATGACTTACATTATTGTTAGATTTCAGATGCAATAAGTCCCCTGTCCCAGAGTTTACACTACATGCACATACATTCATAGGTCCAGACTTTCTAACACTAGCTGGGCCAAGGTAAAAGGTCATTAAGTTCAAGGGGACAATGATACTACTCACCATTTCACTTCTCATTACAAGAGGACCTTACAAGAGGACCTTACGAGACTGGGAGACTGGGCGGCTAAATGGCAGATGACGTTTAATGTGAGCAAGTGCAAGGTGATGCATGTGGGAAAAAAGAGCCCGAATTATAGCTACGTCATGCAAGGTTCCACGTTAGGAGTTACGGACCAAGAAAGAGATCTGGGTGTCATCGTCGATAACACACTGAAACCTTCTGCTCAGTGTGCTGCTGCGGGTAGGAAAGCGAATAGAATGTTGGGTATTATTAGGAAAGGTATGGAAAACAGGTGTGAGGATGTTATAATGCCGTTGTATCGCTCCATGGTGCGACCGCACCTTGAGTATTGTGTTCAATTCTGGTCACCGCATCTCAAGAAAGATATAGTAGAATTGGAAAAGGTGCAGCGAAGGGCGACTAAAATGATAGCGGGGATGGGACGACTTCCCCATGAAGAAAGACTAAGGAGGCTAGGGCTATTCAGCTTGGAGAAGAGACGGCTGAGGGGAGACATGATAGAGGCATATAAAATAATGAGTGGAGTGGAACAGGTGGATGTGAAGCGTCTGTTCACGCTTTCCAAAAATACTAGGACTAGGGAGCATGCGATTAAACTACAGTGTAGTAAATTTAAAACAAATCGGAGAAATTTTTCTTCACCCAACGTGTAATTAAACTCTGGAATTCATTGCCGGAAAATGTGGTGAAGGCGGTTAGCTTAGCAGAGTTTTAAAAGGGGTTGGACGGTTTCCTAAAGGACAAGTCCATAAACCGCTACTAAACGGACTTGGAAAAATCCAAAATCCCAGGAATAACATGTATAGAATGTTTGTACGTTTGGGAAGCTTGCCAGGTGCCCTTGGCCTGGATTGGCCGCTGTCGTGGACAAGATGCTGGGCTCGATGGACCCTTGGTCTTTTCCCAGTATGGCATTACTTATGTACATTACTTTCTACGAGATAGTCCCCTCCGACTGCTCCCCTACCCTGCCCTACTCTTTTCGAAATGGACAGTAAAGCCAAACTGGCAGGAAGGGAGGGATCTCCTAAATCAGCAAACTGGCACCTCAAATTCTATGTCACTCACAGTGTTATTTACTAAGCAAAGTAATTTAGTAACATAATAACATGCCATCCCATGCAAATTATAAGCAAGACTACCGTCAGAGGCTGCGGTAGCCATTTTCAAGCAGGAACAAAGAGGAGCTGGAATCAGTGGGGTTTGCTGCTGCCTCAAAGATCAGTAGACCATTAGGGGCTCTAAATAGGCCTGGGGATGGTTCTATATGGGGCTTGGGGGGGATCGGAGGTCCTAGACGGTAGGAGGGGGGATCGGACCTGCATCATGGGGTGGGAGGGAGATTCAGAGCTGCATCAGGAGGAGTTGGAGGGGGAGCAGAGATACTTTGGGAGAGCTGGAGAGGGAGCTAAAGGTTTCAGCCTGACTGACAGCTATGTGATTGTTGGCTTAGCACCCAACTGGCGCTTACTTGCATGATTATTACATTCTTGCGCATAACTGCTAGTATTCTATAAATTGTACACCACTTTGAGTGAATTTTTTCAAAAAGGCGGTGACTTGTGTTGACATTGTAAATAGTATAGCACATCATACTTTGTATTGTTATTTGAATATTTTTACTACGGTAATTGTCTATTGCTCATGTTTGATTATTCTTACTGTACACCGCCTTGCGTGAATTCCTTGAAAAAGGTAGTAAATAAATCCTAATGTAACCCTATGGGTTAAATTTTAAAAGATTACCTGGCTCCTTCTAGATCTGGTGTAGAGACAGTGAGCAGCAGTGCAGTGAAACTGAGTAGTCTGTGTGCATGCGTTGAGTGTTCCGCATGCTGGTGGAACTCTCAGGCTGGCAGTTGGGAGAGAGCTCTATTGGTGAGAACATGTTACTAGGGAAAGACTGGAAGAAAGTTGATGCTGGAGATCATCACCTGAAAGAAAAGGCGCCCACCGTTCAAGAGAGCCAGAGAGAAAACAAAGAGAACAGCTAAGTGACTGAAATTATTTAAAGAAGTGCACATAAGAGAAAATAGTAAAGGAAACCTGAACAATAAGTGAGAGATAACTAAAAGAAGGAAAAAAAGAGTAGAGGAAAACTTACATGTTGAGATCCTTGAAGGTCTCTGGAAATCTAAAAAACAGGAGAAAAGAAAGTTTAAAGGATCTAGTGTTTTGTAAAATTGAATGTGCTTAAATGATTTATGTACCTAATATTTATACTTATCTGAAAATGCTCCCAATGTTTCTAAACTGATTTGTGTTGCAAACCTGTAATTGAAATACATATGCTAAATTTGCAAGTTGGTAAAATTTCATTAACCTTTAAATATAATTCAACTAATAAAAAAATATTTTCTTTTTATTGTTAAACTCCCTGGTTGATGTTGAGTCATTTTGGGGAAACACTGTGACATATTTGGTACCATCATTTAATACCTTCCTCTGCCACCAGGGGGTTTACACTAATAAATAAGAAAGAAAGAAAGAAAGAACCTTACTGTTGTGTGTATATTTAGGTGCTAAAATTATAGAATTAGGTTGTTAATGCTCCGAGATATATGACTGTACCGAGCTATTATCAATGAATACAGGGTGGGAAGAAGGAAAAGCCATTACCCATGTAAATAGATTGTCCACTCTGTAAGCAGTATAAAAGTATATGTGGAGATCAAGACATACATTTATCAACAGGAAAAGTAGGCAAGCTTGGGCGGGGCGGGGCGGGGCGGGGGGGGGGGGGGGGCGGGGGAGTCGAAGGGGTTATGGAAGGGAGCAAAGTAGGTTTACATTTTTAGAACTATGTGACCTTTGTGAATTCATTTGCAACTTTCTCTAAATTAATCCCCTTATTTTCTTACTCCTGTTACTCTATCTTATCTATCTATGGGCCCCTTTTATTAAGCGGCAGTAAAACCAACGCAGGCTTACTGCTTGCTAAACTGGAAGTACTGCCAGGCTACCACAGCAGCCTGGCAGTACTTCCCACCCCTAGCATGCCGTCATATCCGGCGCTACAAAAAATATTTTAGTGCTGGAATGCACCTGGCGGTAATCGGGCAGTGCCACACACTGCCCGGTTACCACCGAGTTAGTGCTGGAGCCCTTAACGCCACCTCAATGGGTGGCAGTAAGAGCTCCCCCTCCCCCGAAATGGCCGTGCAGCAAGTGCTTTACTTGCTGCACAGCCATTTCCTGCAGGAAAGAGAGACTTCCCTTTTACCCTCTGCGGTAAAAGGGGGCCTCAGCGTGTGGGAAAAACATGCGCCAATGCCAACGCAGGCCTCCTTTTGCCACAGCTTGGTAAAAGGGGTCCTAAATGTTTCGCTTATACTGTAGACTGTCTACCCTTACTCACTTGTTCAGTACCCATATTTTATCATTCCTACTTTAGTAATTCCCTTATCTGTCCTAATTAGATTGTAAGCTGTCGAGCAGGGACTGTCTCTTCATGTTCAAATGTACAGTGCTGCGTACGTCTAGTAGCGCTATAGAAATGATAAGTAGTAGTAGTTGCTCACACCTTTTTCAGTAGTTGCTCAATGTACACTGGGTATTTCCCTGTCTGGCTCACAATCTAAATTTGTACCTGAGGCAAAGGAGGATTAAGTGACTTGCCCAAGATCACAAGGAACAGCAGTGGGATTTGAACCGGCCACCTCTGGATTATAAGACCAGTGCTCTAACCACTAGGCCACTCTTCCACTTTTTATTACATGTTGATTTAACATTGTAAGTAGTATAATATGCCATACTTTGTATTGTAGTTTGAATATTTTTACTGCTGTAACTGTCTATTGCTTATGTTTGACCTATTCTTGCTGTACACCGCCTTGAGTGAATTCCTTCAAAAAGGCGGCAAATAAATCCTAATAAATAAATGTGTGTTGCTTTGCAGCAGAAAAGAAGAGAACCACGTCTCAGCAGATAATTCTTTGCTCCCAAAACAGTTATCCTTTTTGAGACCTGGTGCACAGTGAGAAGGTAAGGGTATCTGCAGATGGTACAGTAACCCCCATCCCAACCGAGTATACAGGTTTCAAAGGCCCTTTAAATAAATCTGGCTAGGGCATTTCAGACACACACAGCCTTCTCTTCTTGGAAGCCTTCGTGGCATGTTCTTGTCAGTAACTGTTGAGGGGGGCTAGGATGTAAACTGAATGGACTATTTGTTACAAAGATCCATGAAGCCTCCTATTCAGCGTGATCTATCACAGACAGCAGAAGCCTCGGCTGCTTATACCAGGGTTTGGTTGCCCTCTAGTGAGTGAGGTCAGCATTCTGCAAGGGAATTTATTTTGATCACTGTATAATTAACATTTGCAGCCCTAGCACAGACAGCAGTCACGCTGAATCCCTCTCTGGTCTGAGGGACCTTTGCAACTTTTCCCTCAACAACAGAAAGACATTTCAGATTCAGCCACTACAAAGAAATGAGCAGGTGATCACATGAAATAGGGTAAAGGTAAGAGAATTTATGGAAATGTACACAATACATTAGAAGAACGACCATGGATTTCACATTATGACACCTTACTGCTGAAAATGCATTTTCAGCTTAGTTAAACACAATGGTGTTGTTTCCTTGCACAGAATGCTGAGGTGCAGAAAACAGCAGCCACTTTCGGATTCCTAGTATTTGCATTGGGGGGAGAGGGGGGAAAGAAACAAGGAAATACCATTTACTCATCTAGATGCTTGTAAAATGAGCTCTTAAATGTCTAATACTGAAGTTTCTAAATATTTATTTATTTATTTTATTTGCTGCATTTGTATCCCACATTTTCCCACCTCTTTGCAGGCTCAATATGGCTTACATTATGCCGCAATGACAATCGCCATTAACGGAAAAGAGTATTGTTATAATTAAGGTACATAAGATATCAAGAAAATTAGAAGTAAAGAAAATAATTAATACATATCAGATATGCAAAATGTAGGGTAAAGTATAACGTACATAATAACAGTATGGTTAAAGTAACCAAATTAAGGAGTTCAGTATTTATTAATTCTAATATAGATGTGATAGTGAGTCTTTTATGAAGGAAATATACACCAAACTATTGATTTTCCTAAATTTAGGACACTATCCCCCCCCCCCCCCCCTGTTTACTAAGCTGCACAGTAATGCCGACACAGCCCATTCAAATGAATAGGCTGTGTCGGCATTAGTGCATGGCAGCTGCTAACGAGGCTTAGTAAACAGTGGAGTATATTAGGCATCCAGCAGTGGAAATCATTATGCCAATGCATATGGAACACATGTGAGTGGCCAAAAGAATGGAAAAGGTCAGTTTTCATCACAGTTTCAAAGGACTGCACAAATTACTGCATCATAGCTCTGATATCACATGCAAGCAAAATCCTGCTGAAGATCATTCAACAGCGCTTGAGTATACCCATCGACAGGGAGTTGTCAGATGTGTAAGCTGGATTCAGGAAAGGCAGAGGCACTCGTGATCATATTGCCAACCTTCGATGGATTATGGAAAAAGCTAGGGAGTAACAGAAAGATCTCTACATGTGTTTATTTATTTATTTGTTACATTTGTATCCCACATTTTCCCACCTATTTGCAGGCTCAATGGTGCTTACATGTTACCATACAGGCGATCGCCAATATCGGTATGAACAAATACAGAGTGATGTTGTGGCAGAGTAGAGTTCACATTGGGTAATTGTAAGGAGGAAGAGTTGAGTTATGTCCTGCATAAGCTTTGGTTACCTTATGTTGCAGAGTTAGGACATTTAAGTTGCATCGTTAGGGTATGCCTTTTTGAACAGGTTAGTTTTTAGTAGTTTCCGGAAGTTTAGGTGGTCATATGTTGCTTTCATGGTGTTTGGTAGTGCGTTCCATAGTTGTGTGCTTATATAGGAGAAGCTGGATGCATAAGTTAATTTGTATTTGAAGCCCTTGCAGCTTGGGTAGTGGAGATTTAGATATGTTCGTGTTGATCTTGTTGTATTTCTGGTTGGTAGGTCTATGAGGTCTATCATGTATCCCGGGGCTTTGCTGTAGATGATTTTATGAACTAGGGTGCAGATTTTGAACGCAATACATTCTTTGATTGGGAGCCAGTGCAGTTTTTCTCGTAGGGGTTTGGCGCTTTTGAATCTCGCTTTTCCAAATATAAGCCTGGCTGCTGTGTTTTGAGCAGTTTGGAGTTTTTAAAATAATTTGTTCTTTGCACCCCGCATAGATTCCATTGCAGTAGTCTAGGTGACTTAGAGGGGCATAATCGAACGTCGCCGGTGAAATAGATTGCCGGCGATCTATTTTGGCGGTGGCACAACAGCTGGCCGGAACTGTATTATCGAAAAAGATGGCTGGCCATCTTTTTTTTCGATAATTCGGTTTAACCCGGCCAAATGCCAGAGTTCGCTGGGTTTGAGATGGCCGGTTTTGTTTTTCAGCGATAATGGAAAAAAAATGCCAGCCATCTCAAACCCGGCGAAATCCAAGGCATTTGGTCATGGGAGAAGCCAGCATTTGTAATGCACTGGTCCCCCTCACATGCCAGGGCACCCTAGGGGGCACTTCTAAAAAGGTTTAAAAAATACAAAAAAAGCTCCCAGGTGCATAGCTCCCTTACCTTGGGTGCTGAGCCCCCCAAATCCCCCCCCAACCCACTCCCCACACCTCTACTCCATTACCATAGCCCTTATGGGTGAATGGGGGCACTTACATGTGGGTACAGTGCGTGTTGGGGGGGTTTGGAGGGCTCAACAATTAGCACCACAAATGTAACAGGTAGGGGGGGATGAACCTGGGTCTGCCTGCCTGAAGTGCACTGCACCCATTAAAAACTGCTCCAGGGACTTGCATACTGCTGTCAGGGACCTGGGTATGACATTTGAGGCTGGCATACAGGCTGGCAAAAAAGTGCTTTATTTTTATTTTTTTCGTGTGGGAGGGGGTTGGTGACCACTGGGGGACTATGGGGAGGTCATCCCCCATTCCTTCCAGTGGTCATCTGGTCAGTTGGGGCATCTTTTTGAGGCTTGGTCGTGAAAATAAAAGGGCCAAGTAAAGCTGGCGAAATACTGCTTAACGCCGCTTTTTTTTCCATTATCCTCGAAAGCCAGCCATCTGGTAGCCACGCCCATGCCCGCCCATGTCCCGCCTTCGCTTCACCGGCGACACGCCCCTTTGAACTTTTGCCGGCGAGGCGACGGGAAAGCAGCGATGCTGTCAAAAAAGCAGCTTTCAATTATACCGATATCGCCGCTTTTCTGAGATCGCCAGCCATCTCCCGATTTATGTCGGAAGATGGCCAGCAATCACTTTCGAAAATGAGCTTATTAGTACCATGGATTGCACCAAGTTGCAAAATATTTCTCTGGGGAAAAAAGGTTTCAATCGTTTGAGCTTCCACATTGAATGGAACATTTTCTTTGTTGTAGCTTTCACTTGGCTCTCTAGTGTGAAGTTTTGATTAGACAGCAGGTTTAATCGATTATTTGAAGGCATTTGATATGCTTGAGCACAACAAGCTCTGGACCTGCCTGAAAGAGATGGTCACACTACCACACCTGATTGAACTCATAAGATCACTCTATCAAGATTGAGAAGCTACAGTCCGAGCGCCATATGGAGATATAGATTGGTTCAAGATCGGAAAGGGCACACAACAAGGATGTCACCAGCAGCTTTCAACATGTATGCTGAAACCGTCATGTGATGAGCAGGCCTGGATGAGTCCAAGATTGCGTGAAAATAGGTGGCAGAAACATCAACAATCTCTGATATGCTGATGATACCACATCTGATCAGGAAAGTCAAAGAAGAAAGTGAGAAGGGTGGACATCAGCAAAAAAAATTTGAATGTTGACATCAAGATCAACAATGAAGAAATTGAAATTGTCAAAGATTTAATCTTTCTTGGCTCCAAAGTTAATCACGATGGTGAGTGCACCCCTGAGATCAAGAGATGGCTGACACTTGGAAGAAGTGTGTTGGTCAGTGTGAACAACATCTGGAACAGCAAGGACATCAACCTGGAAACCAAATGTAGATTGGTCAGTGCAATCATCTTCCCAATGGCAACATATGGCTTGGATGCTAAGAAAGGCAGACAGGTGAAAAATTGATGCATTTGAATTATGATGCTGAAGATGTCTGTTACGCATCCCATGGACAGTCAAAATAACAAACCAAGCAGTTCTAGAACATATCAAACCAAAAATCTCGCTGGAGGCCCAGGTAGCAAAACAAAAGCTCTCCTATTTTGGTCACGTCATGCGAAGCAAGTCCCTCGAAAAAGACATCATGCTTGGAATGGTTACTGGCAAAAGAAAAAGAGGCCACCCAAGAATTCGCTGAATAGATACTATCAAGGAAGATATTGGAATGAACATAGCAGAACTGAAAGAAGCTGTGATAGATCGGAAGGCATGGCGAGCACTGATCCATAGAGTGACTGAGAGCTGTATTCAACTGATTGGATAAGGAAGGAAGGAACTGGAAATCAGCACAGAGCAGCTAACTTCATTCCCCCTGACCTGGCCCTAGCATTTTTAGGCACCTTAATTTAAGTCCTAATCATTTTCATTTAAGAACTGCTAGATGCCTAACTTGATGGGAGAAATTCCAACTGACTAATGTACCAATATTTAAAAGATCTAGGTGCATAACTAAGGGACCCTCTTACTACAACTTAGCACACACTAACGGACACTAGCATGAGCTAAATGCTGCTTATCCTATTTTATACCTATGGGCATGTGGCACTTAGCACATGCTAATGTCTGTTAGCATGCACTAAGCTTTAGCAAAATGGCCCCTAGATAGGCACCTAGATCTTTTAAATATTGGTACATGGATCAATTAGTATTTCTCCCATCATCAACTCTGTTACTATGCTTCTATATCAACATAGTAACATAGTAGATGATGGCAGATACAGACCTTTACAATCCATTCAGTCTGTCCAACAAGATCAACATAGAATAAGGTATGATGTGATACTACATATATATATATATATATATATATATATATATATATATATATATATATATATATATATATATATATATATATATATATATATATATATATATACTTGATCTTGATTTGTCCTTGCCATTTTCAAGGCACAGACCATAGAAGTCTGCCCAGCACTGGCCTTGTTCTCCATCTACTGAAGCTGAATCTGTCTAGCAAAGCCAGTGCTAGACAGATTTCTACAGTCCGTACCCTGTCTAGCACTGGCTTTGCTTCACAATTATTGGTGTTGCTGTCTAATCACCACTAAACTTGTCTGGTCCACACCTTCTATACAGGATTCCTTTGTGTTTATCTCACGCAGGAGGGCTTTCCAGGCATCTACCACCTTCTCTGTGAAAAAATACTTCCTGAAGTTATTCCTTACTCGGCCCCCCTGCGGTCTAAATTCATGTCCTCAAGTTCTACGACCTTCCCTCCTCTGGAAAGGATTTGTTTGTATATCAATACCTTTCAAATATTTCAATGCATGAATCATATCAGCCAGTCTCTCCTTTCTTCCAGGGTATACATCTTCAGGTCAATTATCTCCTCATACATCTTGTGGTGCAAACCACATAACATTTTCATCACTTTTCTCTGAACTGCTTTAAATCTTTTCATGTCCTTAGCAAGATACGGCCTCCAAAACTGAACACAATACTCTAAGTAGGGCTCCACCAATGACTTGTACAGGGGCATTAACACCTCCTTTCTTCTGCTGGTCATACCCCTCTCTATGCAACATAGCATCCTTCTGGTATTGGCCACCGCCTTGTCATATTGTTTCATCTCCTTGAGATCCTCCAAAATCATGACTCCAAGGTCCCTCTCCTGTTGATCTGTTCCAAATTTTGGGCACTGAACTTACACCTATATCTATTAGGCTTAAGTCCGGAACTCAAAGTTAGACATGACCTGCACACTATGCTAGTATTCTATAAAGATCAGGTGCCCTTTAAAGAATAGAGGCTCAGCACTGATCTTTTCAGCATCTTTGGTGCTATAATTAGATTTGCCCCCTAGGTGTGTGTGGCCCTTTTTGTTAATTTTCCACTGTTGTTTATTGGAATTTTCATTTTGTTCATTACGGGGGTAAATATTCAGCTGTGGCAGTCAGAGTGTTTTTTTGGCCAGCAACTGGCACTGAATCAGTGGCGTAGCCAGGGGGGGTGCCAGGGGAGCGGCTGCTCCCCCAAACGGAGTTCTGCTGGCGCCTATTTGTTTTCAATGTGTTGCATTGAAAATGTGCTCTGGCACCGGCGGAAGTCCGCTCTCACTCCCCCCGCGCCGTCAACCTGGCTCCGCTTCTGCACTGAATATTAGAGTTTGTACGGCCAACCATCTCTTATCCAGTTACGTGCGATGTTCAGCTCTTAACCACCTAAGTGAAACCAGAAAAAGATAAGGCTGTGCTTTATGTGGTCCAATTTGTCCAGTTAACTTAGATGGCTAAGTGCTGAACATCGACACTTAACCACATAAGTACCAACTCCACCCATAGACCACCGAAATGATTTCACCAGGCAGGAGATTCTCCTGCTTGATTAAATCACTTTGAATATCGACCCCTTTATTTTCATTTCAGGTGCAATGTTGGCATAATAATATGTATTCTTTCTTAAGTGTGTTGTGAGACCCTAAGCGAGGGTTGGGAGTGTGCTGGAGAAATAACACAGCTAGACAAAAAGGGATGAACATAAAATAGGTACTTATTTACAGAATCTCCTGGCCTGCTCCTTCACATGGCCCGAGACATAGTGTGGGTAAACCTCTGCGGTTTAGGAAATACAGTTATTAAGCAGGCCTCTAGCGGCAGGCCTAACACAAGTTATGATTGCTGGGGTTGCCACGCCCCAAACACAGCCTATAGCTCTTGTTTTCCCTCAGAGGTCCAGGTCTACCTCCTGCCAGACCTCAGCAAAGCTTGCAAGTCTTAACAAAAGCAGAAGGCTGGCTTACCTCAGCCAGGTCACAACAGCTAGATGTATTCAGTCAGGGAATAGACTGGGGCTTCAGTTCTTTCTTAACCTCAGTCTGGCCCTGTCTTTTAACTCCCTGGTATGGACTCCGCCCCTCCTAGCTCACCTTCTCCTGGGGTGGGTTTTGTGCTTTTAAGGTGGCTCAGGCTATCGGAGAGACTTTTCTTAAGGAAGAGGGGCAGTGTTCTGTAGACCCCCCTCACATGTGCACACTATTTCAATGTAGGGAAAAAAAAACAAATGAACTTTCAGGGTTTTTCCTGTCATTTCAAACTAAAAATGATATGAAATAACATGGGTATTGTCGTTAACATTTCTCATGTTGTTTCAAATGAATACACATCCCTAGCATCTACTAGCTAGCTCAGATCAAATTCTGGAGATGGGAAAGGGGTCTGAGTAACATGTAAAACCTAACCAGACATGACAATGCTTTGCAACTACAATGATTAAACATAATTAAAACAATGATAATTGAACAGTAGAGCACAAGGGAATCTGATATTATGGCAAGATATCAGCATAGAGAAACAAGAAAATAAGTCAATACCATATTCTCCCCAGACTCCAGCTTCTGCCTACAACATCTGCCTTAATTATACTGTTAATAGAATATTTTTAGCATTATTTTTCACAAAATCAAGGCTTCTTGTAAAATGGTTGAAGACATTTGTGATGCTCCACAGCTGGTTTTGTCCATGCATGCTTTAGAAGAAGCACCACACTCTTCCTTGCAATGATCAGTGATAAATGCTCTCTGAATGTGCCTTCCTGCTGTTTCTCTGGTGTAAAGGAGCCAGATTTCACTGAGCTCCCCTAAACAGTCCATTGGGCTGATTCCAATCAGGCAGAATCATCTTACAATCAATTGTTAGCCATACTGGGCCAGATTTTGTAAAAGGCATCTAAAATCTAGATGCATCCGAACAATACGCCTAATGCTATTCCATATAACATACCTAAAGTTAGATGTGGTGTATAGAATAATGCATAGGATTGGGGAGAATGCCTACATTTAGGCATGGCAATTTACTTCACTGAAAACCTGGTGGAAATACCTGTGCATAAACGTAGGTACATTCCCCTGAACTCTATAAAATGCGCAAAAATTTGAGTTACAGTTACAAAGTTTATAATCCGCTATTACCAAGTATAGTTCAAAGTGGATAACAATAAGAGAACTAGACAGATATCTGCATACATTAAATTAGCAGCAAAATTATAACTAATTCACTGTATTCAAAACATATTTCCTAAAAAGCTAGGTTGTAAGCATTTTCTTAAAACTAGACAAAGCTTTAATCCCATTTGGGAGGTGTGACCAAAATGTTGCTGCTTGATACATAAAAATTGTCTGAAATAATTTTCTAGTAGCAGACACCCTTAGGACTTGGAAATGTTAGAAAATTAGAGTGTTGTATAAGATGGATTCTCCCATATACTGGCCTGCATATTAATGTCATCATATAACCTGGTATAGTTCCATACAATATTTTGAAAACTAAACTACCTCATTTAAATATAATCTGGCCCTCAACTGGGAGCCAATGGGTCATTACATAAAATGGAGTAACATGTGAAGAAACTTTTAGTGAGAAGACCAAACGGATGCCGGTAATTTGTATAGTTTGCAACCGTTTTAAAATATTCTTAGCCACCTCCCAATAAACTATATTGCAGTAATCTAATTTACTAAAGATTAAAGACTGAACTACTAGTTGATACTGTTCACTATTAATATCTTTTCTAATTCTTCTCAATTTCTCCATTATCTAAATACAACTCTTTGTCAAATGATTTATTTGTTCCATCATGGTCAACTTACAATTGATGATGACCCCCAAAATCTTAATTGAGCTTTCTTGTGTGTATGTTGTATTAGTCACCATAAATGTTAACTCATCATCAACTTCAACATTTTTCCCAATGAGCAGAAATTTGGTTTTTCCTTATTGAGCTGCAAGAAATAATAAGTAATACCCCTGAGACACCCACACTCCTGTCATGGCCGTGCCCCCTTTTCAGCTATGTATGTTGGTATTTACACACACCTCTTATTAGAATACACCTCAAAAGAAGTGGGCATAAATTCCAGTCATTGCCAATTAGTGATAATTGGTTATCGGCCAATTACCATTACTGATTGGCTTGTTACTCAATTGAGTAGAACATGTAAATTGGCCACACACCTTATATAGAATCCAGCCCATTCTTCTCTGTGAAAGGGTTTCCTAAACCGTTCAAATGTGCTTTCATGACAGTGAGTAACACTATACTTTGAAATGTGGCATAAGAAAGATAGGATGACAGGATTTGCTCTTAGGGGGAAATTCTATAAATGGCTCTCAAAAATGGGTGCTGGAAAAATCAACACTAACTGCTATTCTATAAAGAGTGCATGCTTAGCGCCAATTCCCACATTTAACTTTAGGCGCCAGACTTACGCCTGCTGAAACCTGATGTAAATGCTGGTACCCAAGTTAGGCATACTGAGGCAGTATTCTATAACTATGTGCACAATTTTTGGGGATGTCCATGACACGCCCATGGTCAAGCCTCCTTTTGAGTTACACACTAGTAAAGTTAGGTGCCACACCTTATAAAATAGCATGCAGCCAGATGTGTGTGCAAATTTTAATGAGTGCCCATTAACTTCAATAATTGGTTAGCAACCAATTATTGATAGTTAGGGGTTCATTACTCAATTACATTGTGCGCTCATCTTGAGTGTGCGCACAAATTTGGGCACACAAATCTGGCCACCATATATAGAATCCAGAGGTTAATACACCATTAGTGAATGCAAACAGACTGTTGCAGAAATGCATTAAAGTGCCTTATAGACGTTTGACTGTGTGCACTAACCTACATGTTATAGATTTTTTTAAAAATGTTTTCAAAAGAGGCTTGACATAGATGAAGAGTGCACACTAACTGGATAACACAGAGTTAAGGTGGGAACACTTAACACCTCCTAAATGAGAGGTGGTGTCACGGACTCAGTGGCAGGTGAGTCACTTAAGCTAGGCACAGTACTAGACAAAGTACTAGGCAAGGCAAACAGGGCTAGACTGAAGACAAGGCAGGCAAGACAAGGCAGACAAGACTAGAACTGGACAAGGCAGACAAGGCTAAGCAGGACAAGGCAGACAAGACTAGAAATGGATCCAGAGAAGGCAAAGCAAGGCAAACAGAGCAAGAACTGAACCCAGACAAAACAAGTCAAACAATGCAAGAACCAGATCCAGACAAGGCAAGGAAAACAGGGCAAGAACTGGATCCAGACCAAACAAGACAGGACAGGATAAAGCAAACGAGGCTAGGCAGGAGTGCAAAAACAAGACAGGCACGCCTGGAACTTGAAAACATGGCAGGCAATGCAGGAACTTGGAGACAAGGCAGGGCTGGAACTTGAAGACAAGGCAAGGCTAGAACTTGGAAACAAGGCAAGGCTGGAGTTCAGGCAGCAGCTGAAGACACAGCAGGGCTGGAGACAGGCAAGGCTAGAACCAGGCAAGACAAGGTAAGAACTGGAACAAAGCAGGCAAGACTCAAACAGAAGACACATGAGACAAGGCACAGCTGCGTAGATCTGGAGACCTGTTGCAAAGGCGTTGATAGGGAGGCAAGGATTTCCTCATAAACTGGGGAGTTTCCCCAAACAGGAAATGATGTTGTCGGAAGGCATCCTGAGGTCCCCACTGCAGGGGGGACCTCAAGTGTACAGCGCTGCGTACGTCTAGTAGCCACTTTAGAAATGCTAAGTAGTAGTATTAGGCCCTTTAAAACTGGCCCTACGCGTACACCAAGGGAGGCTGGTGTCCGCTGGGAACTGAACTTCCCAGCGGACACCCAAATGGGAAGCGGACATCCCAAATGGGATTAAACACTGTGCTTCGGTTGTCCTGCAGCCTAAACTGAACTTTAGGCTGCAGGACAACCGAAGCACAGTGCCAGCAGGTCAACATGGCAGGAAGGGCCACCAGCAGCCGAAGACGTCAGGGGACCCTGACCACTGATAAACAAGGTTAGTCTGGGTGCGGGGGCATGGCAGAGCCGTGACAGGTGGTAAGTATTCTCGCATTAACTCTATGCAGGTACTGTGTGTATGACAACATGAGCAAATGACCTGCAATAAAATATTTCTTTGAGAATAAAATGCCATAAGTGCTGGGCATAGTTCACAGTAAAATCCTGTGTTAGCATATGTGAGCCCAGATTCTGGCACTTTTTAGTAAAAGAGACCCTAAATACACACTAACATTTGCAAACTATGCTAGCATATATGCTGTATCAGGACCCCAGTGTTAAATGCAATGTGCACACATTTAATACTGAAGTATATTTGTAAAGTTACTACAAAGCTGTGCTTCCATTAAATATTAATGCACCATCTTTCTATTAAATGAAGCGAGATGTAAGAGAGTCTAGCAGAAAACCATGCGGTGGGTCTCATCACAGATTCTAAACGTGTCAGTGATCTCAATATCTTAACAAGGAAAGTCAACTAACTTCAGTATAGTCCCTTCAGCAGAACTTGGGGAAACGAGTCATCTCAGACTGAACCTAGCCCTTACACAAATGTTAGGTTTTTTCTAGAGGTACATTAGCCAGTAATCACAGATTCTGTATGTATTTTGCAAAAACTAGGCAATGGTCACCTCATTAGCAGCATTCAAAATTATTAGCTCTCATTCTGGTTTGTAGGAAAGGATAATATACTGTGTATCATTTATTTTATTTGTGAAGAAATTCGCCCAAGGTGCTGTACAGCAAGTACAACCTGGACATAGGCAATAAGCAATTACAACAGTAAAATATTCAAATAACAGTACACATTATAGCATAGTATGATGCTTACAATCAGTAGCATACCAAGAACAGGGCAGTGGGGGTGGTCTGCCCTGGGGGTAGGCAGCAAGAGAGTGCACAGAGCAGTCACATGGCTGTCGGCTCCGCCAGTCCCCTGCCCCCTCTGACGTTACTTCCTGGTCTAGGGCAGGGGACCAGCAGAGCCGACAACTGCGCAATTGCTCCATGCATCCCTTGTTAGAAGGAAAGATGGTGTAGGTGATGTGCTTTGGGGGTGGGGGTGAGGCACCTCGGGGGGGAGGGGGGGCGCAGCAGCGACATGCCCCGGGTGGCAAGGTAGATATGCCACTGCTTACAATGTTAACACAGTACACATTAACCCCCAGATTCTGTATAGGTCACCCAAGGTTGGGCGTGTAAATTTGCATGTCAATCACAGATCCATATTTAAACTAATTAGCCAATTAGGTGCTAACAATCAATAATTGGTTTTAATAAACTGTAACCATGTGCTCCTAAATTTTCATAGCACGCAACTCCAAAGGGGGCATTGCTATGGGAGGGGCATGGCCGAGTCAGGGGCTTTCCCACAATGCTACAGAATACTGTCATTTATGCGCCAAACTGTCATACATTGGTTGCCAGTATTTATACCAGCCTTTGGTAGGTGTAAATACTTGCATCCAAAATTCGGTACAAAGGATTAGATTGCATATATCATGCTGAAAAAATCAGCACCAAAAAAAATATGTCTAGGCATCTACTATAATAAAACGCACCCTCAGCGTTCTGAAGCCAACGTTCTGAAGCCATCAGCTCACTCCCTGAAGGGTTTGTTAGTTCGTGGTGGTGAAGCCACCCAACTCACCATGTCTCTCTGCCCCGCCCTCGCGTCAAACGTGATGACATTGAGGGCAGAACTATGACAGTGAAGGGATCGCTCCCACCACCTGAAGCACATCCACACATCCGCCCCCACCCACACACGTCACTCCCTTCCTCCATCCCTCCCACCGAGTTCCACACTCCCCCCTCCTATATAATAATTCTCACCTCCAACGGTCGAAAACCTGGCTGCCTGGTGTCTGTAACTTGGGTCTCCGAAGCCTCAGCTGACGTCACTACAGGGGGAGGAGTAGGCGAAGCCTCAGCTGACGTCAGTGCAGGGGGAGGAGTAGGGAAACACGCGGAGCGTGTTTCCCTACTCCTCCTCCTGCCTACGAAGCAGCTGTCACCGCCACCGCCGCCCCCCCTTGGCGCATCACCCAAGCCCCTCCCCCTCTCCCTCCCCCTCCCAAAATGTCCTTCTTTACGAGCCCGGCAACAGGCAGGCAGAAACCAATCAGCGCTCGCCATGTAAATGAGGCAGCCCGGCGCGCGGCCCGTTGTTATAGCGATGCTCAGGGGCCCGCCAGCGCCGCTCGCACACCCACTGGAAAAAGACGCAACCTGTCAAGCACGAGCCACCCCCCTCTCTCAGTCTCACACACGTACACCGGGCAGGCAGAAACAATGTGTCCAGCACAGCAGCAGCCGAAGGGTTCGTGCGGTTCGTAGGGTTCATGCTACATTTCCGATTGGCTCTGACTGCCTCCTGCTGCTCCCTGGCCCGCCCTCCCGCCCTCCCTCCCTCTCTCCCCTTCAAGTTCCAGCCCCGCCCTTGGACCCGCAGCACAATCTCTCCCTCCCCCCAGGCCCCCTCCTGTCCCAACTCGCCGGCGCCGCTGGACATCACCCCGCCATGAGCCCTCCCTCACTCACCCTCCTCCCCGATGTTCACAGTTGCTCGCTCTCGCTATCCCGCAGTGCCAACAGTAGAACGACAACATGGATGCAGCACCTCACACGTTTCCTTTGTTTTGCGTGTATGGGAATGACGGCTGCCCGGCACTGGGGAAACAGAGATTACCCTAATTGCCTTCCTTCCTTACACTGGACTACATAGGCTTACTTCCACTCCTGTCTACTAAGAGAGGGGAGGGAGGACGGTGAACGACAACGTGGATGCAGCACCTCACAGGTTTGCTTTGAATTGAGTGTATGGCAATGACGGCTGCACGGCGCAGGGGAAACAGAGATTACCCTAATTGCCTTCCTTGCTTACAGTGGACTACATAGGCTTACTTCCACTCCTCGGAGGGGACCGAGGGGGGGATAACCTTGCTAGTGCCCGTTTCATTTCAGCCAGAAATGGGCCTTTTTTTTTACTAGTATTCTATAAAGTAAGTCTAAATTTAGGTGTACTTTATAGAATAAGTCTAAATTTCAATGCGGTTTATAAAAAGCACCCAGCACCCATCCACACAACTAAATTTAGTCATGGGCAGTTATGCCAAGTAAAACTTGGTGTAAATCCCGACACCTAAATTAGGCACAGACTGGGTGTATTCTACAACAATACATAGATTTTAGAAATGCCTATGACATGCCCATTGCACGCCCATGGTCACTGAATTAGAATTTACGTTCATCACGTTACAGAATATGCTTAGACAGTTGAGCGCATAAATTCTAATCAATGCCAATTAGTGACAATTGCTTGTTAATTGGCAATTATCGGCACTGATTGGCTTGTTAACTAATTAAGTTACATGTGCAAATCCGGAATACAACTGGATTTACACGCGCAACTTAAGTCACATTATATAGAATCCGGGAGAAAATTCTCACTAAGCTAGTATTCTGAAAAGGTCATTCCACACAGAAGGCCCTTTGCAGAATAATTGTTTTTTTTCCCTCTATTAAGCTGCTGTAGTTTTATAAATTGTAAACCGTTCTGTTCAATAAAACTTAATAAACGTCAACCTAAGCATAGTTTACCATGGATCATCCTGGCACTTAACTTTGGCCACCATTTATTGAGTTCCCCCTAAACATCTAAATAGACTACCTAGGGTAAAAGCAGAGGTGAAACACATAGGACTCCTTTTACTAAGCTGCGGTAAGCAATAGCGCTTGCTTACTGCAGTTTAAAAGGGCTTACCACAGGGCAAACTAAGGGCACCCCATGGTAAATTCTGAATGTGCTAAAAATTATTTTTTAATTTTTCTGGGATGGGGTGTGTATGGTGACAGAGAGTGGGTGTTTCTGTGCTAATCAGTTAGTGCATCTACATTGCCGCATACAAACTGATTAGTGTGGACTTAGCATGTGAGCCCTTACTGTCTACAAAATAGGTGGTGGTGGTAATTTTAAGTAATGGCCACATGCTAATGGCAATGTTAGCAAGTGTATATTCTAAATACACTTCACAATTAGAGAAGCAAAGTGAGGGTAAAACAGGTCCCCATTGGGATCGTCTACATTAAGTTAAGTGCTTCTTTCTTCCCGCATATAAGTATATGTTATGATATGGACTGAGGAATCATCAAATTTACGAAATTCACTGCATAGAAGAGGTTTTTGGGGGCCGATGATACAAAAAATGCTCAATGTAGTTGGGACATTGAATAAGTTCCAAAATCTACTAAGAAGGATTTTCAGTTGCAACTGAGGCCTTTTTCCTCCAATCAATTAGATATATTGTTATGAATAGAGCATATTGATTCCTCATGGTGAAGAATGTTAGTTATTCCACTGTTGTACAAGTTGAGTGAACCAAGTTGAGTGGCAAGTGGCCATTAATTCGGAAAATGGAAACTCGGCCATTTTCTGGCAGCAGTAGAAATGGCCTTAGTGCATAAGTACATAAATGTTGCCATATTGGAACAGACTGAAGGTCTATCAAGCCCAGCATCCTGTTTCCAACAGTGGCCAATCCAGGTCACAAGCACCTGGCAAGATCCCAATACATCCTATGCTGCCCATCCTAGAAACAAGCAGCGGATCTTCCCCAAGTCCATCCTAATAAGGGCCTATGGACTTTTCCTTTAGAAAGCTATCCAAACCCTTTTTAAACCCCGCTAAGTTAAACTGTTTTTACTACATTCTCTGGCAATGAATTCCAGAGTTTAATTACATGTTGAGTGAAGAAATATTTTCTCCAGTTTGTTTTAAGTTTACAACTTTGTAGCTTCATTATGTACTCCCTAGTCCTAGTATTTTTGGAAAGAGTAAACAAGTGATTCACGTCTACCTGTTCCACTCCACTCATTATTTTATACACCTCTAGCTTATCTCCCCTCAACTGTCTGGAACTCACTGGCAGAAGATGTAGTAAAAGCAGTTAGCATCACTATATTTAAAAAAGATTTGGACAAATTATTGAAGGCAAAGCCCATTAACCATTAAGACAGACATGGGGAAAGCCCAGGACTTTTTTTGAGGGGGTACTTGGGGGTACTGAGTACCGGCACCTTTTACATTGTCTGCTACAATTGACACATGGTTCCCAAGTTATAATGAAAGAGTTCAGGCTCTGTACACCAATTCTGCCTTGTCATAGATTCTGTGACTGGTTGTAGGGGGCCTGACTCTTGTGGGGTGGGTCCCTCAGTGATCACCTTAACCCTGAAGGGTGGCCTGGCATTTGAGTACCAGCACCTTTTTCGCTGGAAAAAAACACACTGGGAAAGCTACAGGTTATCCCTTGGGGTCTGTAGCATGGAATCTTGCTATTTGGAGGGATTCTGCCAGGTACTTGTGACCTGGATTTGTCACTGTTAGAAACAGGATTCTGGACTAGATTGACCTTTGGTCTAATCAGTATGGCAATTCTTATGAACATTTTACATTGATTGTTCCTGCTACTTTTTCCTTTTCCTATGGCTTTTCTGTCTGTCATGTGCCACTTGAAATCTCGGAAGTTTGTCTGTCTTCAACCACCCTAATTATTTTATTGCCCGTTGTTGGCTCATCATAACTTTGATTTTTCTTTTTTTTTTGTAAGGTGTCTGTCTGTCTTTTTCACCTTCCATGTTCCATTGACATTTCTTTTTGTCACTCAACCTTCTTTTGTGAAAACAGTCAAGAAAAGAATGTTTTGATTGTTTGCAGGACTGTCTGCTCTTTTTGTCAATAAATTACATTTGCATCTTTCATAAGCTGTTTTGTCTTCTTAACAGCCTCCACTTTTCTGTATGTACACCTGAAGAATATATTGTCTTAAACGTTTTTCTTTCAGTTTGCTTTTTCTCTTCTAACTTTGATCATCTCCTATTTTGATTCTAACCTTTCTAGTTCTTCCATGTACATTAAGGGACTTATTTACTAAAACCACATTAGCTGTTAACACGGCAGTTACCATGCACAAATAGCTAGCATATCACCTTAGGAGTTAGAACATGCTAATTTGGAGTGGAGAAGTAGCCTACTGGTTAGTGTAGTAAGCTGAGATCCTGGGTTCAATTCCCACTGCAGCTCCTTGTGACCCTAGGAAAGCCACTTAATCCTCCATTGTCCCAGGCACAAAAAACACCTTAGATTGTGAGCCTACTTGGGACAGAGAAAGTGCCTGCATATACCCCCAGATTCTATATAGCATGCTGGAAATGGCCCGGCATCAAATATTTGGGTTCAGTGCAGACCATGGGAGACAACCCAGTTATCTCCCACAGTCTAAAAATTGGGCAGATGACCTTTTCATGGACAACGAAGTCTCAAATATTTTAATCATTGCACAAATTAGCACCAACGTGTGTATTTCAAGTTTAGAAAAAATATGGGTTCAAAAAAGTTGTGGCTATGGTCTCCTTTTCAAAAAAGAAAAACATCTAAAACCATCAAAAAGCAGCAGAAGGGCATTTTTTTCACCAAAATGTCTAAGCTGCAATTTTTGAAACTCTAATTTGAGACATTTTTCTCCGCATCCAAATTTTAAGGGGGTGTGTCCAAAAGTTAGACATTTTTATGTCATAATGGAACAAAACCAAAACGCCAGGGGCAAAAACTAAGAAGGTTTTCTCTAGACCTGTTTCAAGAATGACTAAGTTGCAAAAGAATACCCTAAATGACCAGATGACTACTAGAAAGATTAAGGCATGACCCCCCCCCCTTAATCTCCCTGCGGTCACTGACCCCCTCCCACCCTCCAAAGATGTGACAGTGACAGTACATACCAGGATCTATGACACCTTCAGATATTATGGTCATTCCTATTAGAGCAGCAAGCTGGCCCCTGGAGTAGGCTAGTGTTCAGTGCAGTGGACTGTAGAGAAGTGGACCCAAGGCCATAACCCACTCTACCTGGTACATTTGTGCTGGAAAGTGTGAGCCCTCCATTAACCACTAAATACCTGAAAGGCTTGAGGGCTATTGTAGTAGCACACTGAGGTACATTTGTTTTTGTTTTCACAATACAATATACGGGAGTTATGGTGGGACCTTTTATATGAAGTGCATTGCAGTGCCCCTTAGGCTGCCCCACTGCTCTGTTGGGAATTCTGGCCAGTCTTCTGACTCTTCCCAACAGAGCAGTCTGTTGGAAATGTTGCCCCCCCCTCCCCCAGATATCCCAATGGTTTGTTTTTGTGCATTTTTCTCTAGAACTTTTTTTCCCCACCAAAATGGTTCCTAAAGAAAGATACACTGAACACAAAAACATCTAGAAAATGACAATTTTCAAAACAAAAAAATAGACATCTTTCGGGTTCAAAAATCGTTGTATTAGTCACTCGATTTTTGGACATTTTCACAAAACGGCCCAAATCGAACTTAGACGTCATATCAAAAATGCCCCTCTCTGCCAACCAATGTATTTCAAAGTATTTTAGTGCACTTTAACTTTCAACTTGGGAACTCTAAACTTGAGATCTACCCTTTGAATTGCTTCTGCCCTTTGAACTTTCATCCATAGTGGTCTCTCTTTTTTATTCCTCCTGATGAATGAATCCCCTCTGTCATTCCTAAACCATGGTCATTCAACAATTTCTCTTTCAACATATTTCTCTACTGTGTCTTACATCCTATCGCTTAAGACAGGTGTGGATTAGGGAACAAAGGCCGATGCTGGACAGACTTCTACGGTCTGTGTCCCACAAATGGCAAATGAAAGGTATGGATTAGGGAACTAAGGGCACTACTACTTATCATTTCTATAGCACTGCTAGATGTATGCAGCACTGTACACTAAACATGTCCCTGCTCGACAGAGTTTATAATCTATTCAAGACAGCAATCAGGACAAATCAAATCAATTCTTGCATACTGCTAATATCCCCTTTCCAGGATTCAGTGTGCGATATACATTCTAGTTGAGACAACAGCCGATAATGTTAGTTTGAGGTATGAAAACAATTGGAGACCACTGGTGTAGTGCAAGAGACCAAAACCATTATAGAATAGGATAATGGATGATACTAGGAGGTAAAAGTCAATGGATTGTTATGAAGCAATATTTGGGAAGAGAAAGATTTTTAGCCTCTTCCTGAAACTAAGGTAGCTGTTTTCTGTTCTGATGGCAATAGGTAAAGAGTTCCATATTTTTACTCAAAGTACAGGGAGTAGAGAGTAGAAAATCTTCTGATTTCTAATTTTGTCTTTTGGAATGGTGATGCTAGCATCAGTTGTTCTTTCAGTCTATTAGATGGAACCAAACATAGTGACGTGGTCTTTGTCAGCAGTTCAGAGGTGAAACCCTGTAAGATTTGAAAAACTAAACAAGTAGCTTTGAACCTGAGCCTTTCTGCTATGGGAAGCCAGTGCAGTTTGTTAAGATGAGTTGAAACACTAGTATATCTATTCAATCTGTATATTAGTCTAGCAGCTGTATTCTGTATAATTTGCAGTTTTTTCTGATATTGATACTTAATACCAAGAAATAGAACGTTACAGTAATCCAAGTGAGGTAGGACTAACATTTTTGGTCAAAGAATGATCTGACTAGATGTAGCTGTCTCATTTTGAATAGTGTTTTCTTCCATAGCTGGTTAATATGGGAAGAGAAGGTGAGTGAAGAATCATGCAAGACCCCGAGTACTCTGGTTTCAGACTCGACTGTAAAGCTTTGACCATTGGACAAAGATATTGATTATGGAACCTCAACTCTCTGATTTCGGAATCACAGGACCTTAGTTTTTTGCACATTCAGTTTCAGTTTATTGGTCAGAGACCAGGTGCTAACAGCAGTCATGCCATTCACTACAGAATGAGTTGTATCTTTGTTTGATGCTGTCACTGGCAAAAGAAGCAGAATGTCATCCACATAGGATAATAGTAGTTCATTAAGACCTAGGTGTATTGAGGTAAGGGATGACATAAAGAGAATGAACAGGATAGGTGAGAGTGGTGATCCCCCTGGGACCTCGCAGTGAGGAGACCAGTAGTTGGAAAGTTGGCTGTTTTGCTTGACAGAACAGCTTTGAATTGAAAGGAATTCACTGAACCATTTGATCACAGTCCATGTTATTCCTAGCTGGCCCAGGTATTCGAGTAGCAATGCGTGGTCAACCGCATTGAACGCCACCGATATATCGAATTGGAGAAGAATTACTTGGCTGCCTTTGCGTAGGTGTTGTTTGACATATGTAGTTAGAGATAGCAGCAATGTTTCCGTACTATGTGACAATCTGAAGCCAAATTGTGACCAGTGTAATATTGAATTTTTTTCCAGATATAAAGAGAGTTGTTTACTGATGTAGGCTTCTAATACTTTAGTAAAAATGGGTATGCTTGCCAGTGGACGGTAGTTTGCAGGCAATGTTACATGTAGCCCAAATCTTTTCAACAGCGGAGTGAGTACAATTTTGCCCATATCAGAAGGAAGAGAGCCAGTTTTTAACAGCTCATTGAGATCATCAAGTAACCAGTTTATTGCTTCCATAGGGATGGATTTTAGTAGGTATTTTGGACACTGATCCAGGGAGCAGTTGGCTTGGGAGCATTTCCACAGTAGTGATCTTACATCCTCAACTTTTAGTGGTTGAAGAGATTCCCAGTTTTGGTTAGTTTTGAGTCCCTGGATTCAGGGGCGTAGTTATGGGTGGGCCCGGGCCCGCCCAAACTTAGCTGAGGCCCGCCCAGTTTGTCCTGCTCCAATGGGTGCCGGTCTTCTAGGTACTGGTTAGATCTGGAGGATTTCCTCTTTAGAGAGAGCCGTGGAGCATGCCCAGAACTGCCACCATGAAAACTCCCTCAAAACTTCCTTTAAAAAGGAAACCAAAGTGCTGAAGACCCTCTGCAGTCACTGCTCTCCGACCAGTCCCACGAGCATCTCACTCAGGATGCCTGCCTTGTCCCCATCCCCCGCACCGAGCAGGGAAAATCTGCTGCCAGTGCCGCAGCTCACTCTTGGCCTAGAGGGTTTCCTTCACTGTTCCAGCCAGGCTGCCAGCAATAGTTGAAAGGTTTCTGCACCAGCTCGGGGCTCCAAACAGGCACAGGAGCCAGCACAAGGAGCACACTGCATTGCTGTCTCGTTTACACAGATAAGCCCAGCTGCCAGGTAAAACAAATGGTTTTTTAAAAAATATATGTACAGTGTAATGCTGGTGGTGGGCTCTTCACTGCCTGGGTGGGGGAGGTATATTTGTTTAATCATTAAATATACCTTTTTTCCTCCTTGGCAGCAGTGGCGTTCCTAGGGGCGCTGACACCCGGGGCGGATCGCCGATGCACCTCGCCCCCCCGGGTGCAGCGCCCCCCCCCCCCCCGGAACAGCATGACCCCCCCTGGTGAAATAACCCCCCAGGTGCAGCGCGACCCCCCCAGCGAAAGAACCCCCGGGTGCACACCGCTGGGAGGGGTGCCGTGCGCCTGTCGGCTCTTCATTTCCATGCATGAAAACGAAGAGCCAACAGGCGCGCGGCACCCCCCCCCCCAGCGGCGTGCACCCAGGGCGGACCGCCCGCACCGCCCCTCCCCCCTTGGTACGCCACTGCTTGGCAGTGAAAAGCTCACCCCCACCCAGAAACCCACCAACATTAAAACGTTTTGTTGGTGGGTTTCTGGGTAGGGGTGGGCTCAGTGCTCAGGTTAAAATTTTTAAAAAGGTGTATTTTTCATGTTGATGTGGGTTTTTGAGTGGGTTTTTGAGTGAGGATGGTTCTGCAGTACCCAGGTTAAATTTTTAAAAAATGTTTTATATGTAATGGAGAGGTTTCTGGGTGGGGTTAGTCTCTGCAGTGCCCAAGACATTAAAAAAAAACCCAAATGTTTTATATTTAAATGTTGGTGTACCTCAGACTGGGGGGAAGGGAGATGCCAGACTATGGGGGTGGTGGGTAGGAGGTAGGACAGGGCTGATGCTAAGCTACAGGGAGGAGTGGGGGTGGGGTAGCGTAGGGCTGATGCCTAGCTATGGGATGGTAGGAAAGGGAAGGGCTGATGCTGGGCTATTAGGATGGATTGGGGGGGGGGGGGGTAGGGATGAAAGGGCTGATGCCGGGCTATGGTGATGGATGTATGGGGGTAAGGAAGGGACAGGCTGATGGCAGGCTATGAGGATGGATGGATGGATGGGGGATAGGGAAGGGCTAATGCTGAGCTATGGGGAGGGAAAGGAAGGGGTAATGCCTGGCTAAGGGGATGGATAGTGCCCACCCATATTAGCTTTGGGCCCACCCAAAATGTCAGGTCTGGCTACGCCACTGCTTGGATTGTAGGATCTCTGACAATTAGGAATTAAGGGATTGGGGAACTACTTTTTGCGGGAATGATTAAAGCAGACATGGGTACTGAACAGATGATTAGGAGTTAGGAGTTAAAAGCAGCCTCAAAAAAATGTGGGCTTTTAGTCTAGATTTTCAATACGGTCAGAGATGGAGTTTGACATACCAACTCAGGAAGTCTATTCTGGGCTTACGGTACAGCAAGATAAAATGAATGGAGTCTGCAGTTGACAGGGGAGAAGAAGAGTAGAGATAAGAGAGATTTACCCAATGAACAGAGTTATCGGGGAGGGGTGTAGGGAGAGATAACAGTGGAGAGGTAGTGAGAAGCTGCAGAATGAAGACACTTGTAAGTCAATAAGAAGAGTCTGAACTGTATGCAGAAACTGATAGGGAGCCAATGAAGTAACTTGAGTAGAAGGCTAATATGAGTGTAGCGACACTGGCAGAATAAAAGTTGTGAAACAGAATTTTGAACAGATTGAAGGAGAGAGAGATGATTTAGTGGGACACCTGTGAGAAGCAGGTTGCAGTAATCTAAGCATGAGGGGATAAAAGTGTGGATAAAGAGTTTTGGTAGTGTGTTCAGAAAGGAAGGGTCTAATTTTGGTAATGTTATAGAGAAAGAAACAACGGGTTTTAGCAGTCTGCTGGATACGTGCAGAGAAAGAGAAGGAGGAGTCAAAGATGACCCCAAGGTTACAAGCTGATGACAGACCTCTATGATCTGTGTCTCACAAATTGCAAGAGACAGATGAATATCAAGTGTGTGTAATGTATATCACTTTATTATCATATGCTATTTGTGAGGGTGATGTGCATCTTGAGGGGAAGAGAAAGCATCTTAATGTTGTGATTAGCAAGTTAAAATACTGTTATCAGGGGGAGAGAAACCGTCCTAATGTTGAGATTAAGAAGTTGAATACTGTAATCAAAAACATTGGTTATAAAATATTGTCCCAAGACTATATCATATTTAACTACCTATATGTGATTGGCATGATGACAAATTGCCAACCAGTGTTAAGCATGAATGACTCTGACAGAGTAGTGGGTGCAGCTTCGCCTTGTTGGGCAGTCTAGATGGACTGCATGGATCTTTATCTGCCATCATTTACTCTTTTACTGTGTTAATCCCTTCACATTCCAGTCTATGTTCATTAAAAATTAGTTCCAAAATTTAACATCCTTACCAAGCCCCTGGCAGTTCTTATTTTGCAGTATAATTATAGCTGGCACCAACTCCTTTTCTTTATCCCGACAGCTCCCTGGCCTTGTTATCACATAACGAGATGGTTAACTCAGAAACTGATGTCTGAGCTAACAATCAACACATGGGAATTTCCACATAAACAGATAATGCAGAGAATGAGTAACATAGTAACATAGTAAATGACGGCAGAAAAAGACCTGCATGGTCCATCCAGTCTGCCCTACAAGATAAACTCATATGTGCTAATTTTTGTGTATACCTTACCTTGATTTGTACCTGTCCTTTTCAGGGCACAGACCGTGTAAGTCTGCCCAGCACTATCCCCGCCTCCCAACCACCAGCCCCGCCTCCGACCACCGGCTCTGGCACAGACCGTATAAGTCTGCCCAGCACTATCCCCACCTCCCGCCACCGGCTCTGCCACCCAATCTCGGCTAAGCTCCTTAGGATCCATTCCTTCTGAGCAGGATTCCTTTATGTTTATCCCACGCATGTTTGAATTCTGTTACCGTTTTCATTTCCACCACTTCCCGCGGGAGGGCATTCCAAGCATCCACTACTCTCTCTGTGAAAATATACTTCCTGACATTTTTCTTGAGTCTGCCCCCCTTCAATCTCATTTCATGTCCTCTCGTTCTACCGCCTTCGCACCTCCGGAAAAGATTCGTTTGCGGATTAATACTTTTCAAATATTTGAACGTCTGTATCATATCACCCCTGTTTCTCCTTTCTTCCAGAGTATACATGTTCAGGTCATCAAGTCTCTGCTCATACGTCTTGTAACGCAAATCCCGTACCATTCTCGTAGCTTTTCTTTGCACCGCTTCAATTCTTTTTACATCCTTAGCAAGATACGGCCTCCAGAACTGAACACAATACTCCAGGTGGGGCCTCACCAACGACTTATACAGGGGCATTAATACCTCTTTTCTTTTGCTGGTCACTCCCCTCTCTATACAGCCTAGCAACCTTCTACTTATGGTCACCGCCTTGTCACACTGTTTCGTCGCCTTCAGATCCTCAGATACTATCACCCCAAGATCCCTCTCCCCGTCCGTACCTATCAGATTCTCCCTGCCTAACACATACGTCTCCCGAGGATTTCTATTCCCTAAGTGCATCACTTTGCATTTCTTCGCATTGAATTTTAATTGCCAAACCTTAGACCATTCTTCTAGCTTCCTCAGATCCTTTTTCATGTTTTCCTCTCCCTCCCGGGTGTCCACTCTGTTACAGATCTTAGTATCATCCACAAATAGGCAAACTTTACCTTCTAACCCTTCGGCAATGTCACAGCACCGATCCTTGAGGCACACCACTACTCACCTTTCCCTCCTCCGAGCGAATTCCATTCACCACCAGTAGTAGGGAATGGGTAGATGACAGGGTAATATTATAACAGGGTATCTAGGTTATCTATATAAATAATTCTCACCTCCAACATTCTGAAGCTCACTCTGTGGTAGGGAAACACTGAAGCCCTGTACTGTTGGTAGGCTAGGCTGTCAGCACCACTCACTCTCACTCAAAGACTCACCCTCAGCCATGCCCCATCCAGACATAATTCACAACCCCAACATTCTAATGAAGTCTCCAACATTTCAACGTTCTAAATTTGTAGTTGTGTGGATCCCATGAGTGTCTGCCCTGCCCTCACGTTAGGGCGGAGCACAGACACTCAACGAATCAAGGAAGCCCATTGGTTAATCTCTGTTTCCCCAACGCAGCCGTCATTCCCATACACTCAAAACCAAACAAAATCGCCGCTGCACCCCATCCCCCTGCCCACAGTCCTCCTCACTCACCCTCCCGCAGTCGCTCACTCACCGTTCCGCTGCACCCCCTCTCCTCTCCGACTCTGGCCATGCAGCAGGACGATTACTACACACGAGTGGAAGTGACCCAATCAACTACACTGTAAGCAAGGAAGCCCATTGGTTAATTACTGTTTCCACTCCCCAACACAGCCGGCATTCCCATACACTCAAAACCAAGCACACCTAGGAGCTGCTGATCCACATTGTCGTTTTTATTTTCTTCTTACATCTGAAACACATCTAAAGCTGTTTCTACTGGATAAACTGTGCCTTAACAGGTAAAGGACAAAAGGTTTTTGTTTTTGGTTTCTTACTGCACACCTTTTTAATTTATTTGAAGGTTACCCATCTGTACATATGAATATCATGAAATCTAAATTAAATATCACTAAAACAGCTTTAAAAATTATTCTACCTGGTAGAAACAGCAATTTTAAACTCTGTATTTTCACATCATTTGTCAACAATACAAAATTTATCCATGGTGCCCGTGGCTGCGTCAGCCCCGCCGTTGCCTGTCAATGTGTGTCACTGAAAGAGTATGAGGGAGCTCCAGCTGCCTGTGGGTCAGGACAGGACTTAGCTGCTGGATGCCAGAAGCAGTGTCTCCTTAGATTGACAGCAAATAGCAACCCCCTTCCCCCACCACCAAGCACCTCAGAGGGAGGGAAGAAGGTAGGGGACAGGACCGTGGAACTGAGAGGGAGGGGGAGCGACCCATGAACTGGTAGGGGGACCCTGGAACTGGGAGGTGAACTATGGAACTGGGAGGGAGGGAGGGAGGGAAGGTGACCCTGGAACTGGGAGGGTGGGGACCCTGAAACTCTGAGGGAGGGTGGGGGGGACCCTGAAACTGGAAGGGACCCTGGAACTCGGAGGGGGGGGGATGACCCTGGAACTCGGAGGGGGGATGACCTTGGAACTCGGAGGGAGGGAGGGGGGTGGCTCTGGAACTCAGAGGGAGGGATGGAGGGGAGACCCTGGAACTGGGACGGAGCAGGGAGGGGCCCCTGGCACACACTCTGATTTTCACACACACACTCTCTCTCAGACACACTCACACCCAGTCTCACTCTCTCTCTGTCATACACACACACACTCGCACATTCACTGTCTCTCACACAGTCAATCTCACACACACTCACTCAAACATACACACTCCAAGGAAAACCTTGCTAGCGCCCGTTTCATTTCTGTCAGAAACGGGCCTTTTTCACTATTTTATTAAATTTGTGATTCATATTCAGCGTCTTTGGTCTGTTTTTTAAGAGCTTGATTCTTCTCCCATTCTCCGTCTTATCTTGGACTCCCTGTGGGATATTGGTGTTTGTGCCACTATTGTGGTTTTTCTGTGCCTATATTAATAGATCAGGGAGGTGCCTGTTTTAGCTTATTTTATAAAGATCCAATGGTGCTTATGTGTCTTTATAAAAATTCTGCAGAAATTGAACCGAGTTTGAAGGCACGGATATTATGTTACTCTAGGGCATGTGTCCCAAGGATAATAAACAACTCTCATCATCAGGTGATCATTCCAGACAATACCTCAGGGGTTCTCAACCCCCCCCCCCCCCCCCCAAAAAAAAAAAAAAAACACATACAGGCTCATTTTCAAAGCACTTAGCCTCCCAAAGTTCCATAGAAACCTATGGAACTTAGCCTCCCAAAGTGCTTTGAAAATATGCCTCATAGTAAAACTTTTTTTAGGTATATTAAAAGCAAGAAGCCGGCAAAAGATTCGGTTGGACCGCTAGATGACCAAGGAGTAAAAGGGGCAATCAAGGAAGACAAAGCCATAGCAGAGAGATTAAATGAATTCTTTGCTTCAGTCTTCACTGAGGAAGATTTGGGAGAGATACCGATGCCAGAAATGGTATTCAAAGCTGATGAGTCGTAGAAACTCAATGAAATCTCTATAAACCTAGAGGATGTAATGGGGCAATTTGACAAATCTCCTTGACCAGATGGTATTCATCCCAGAGAACTGATAGAATTGAAAAATGAACAGGTGAAACTATTGTTAGTAATATGTAATTTATCTATAAAATTGAGCGTGGTACCAGAAGATTGGAGGGTAGCCCATGTAACGTCGATATTTTAAAAAGGTTCCAGAGGGGATCCAGGAAGTTATAGACTGGTGAGCCTGATGTCGTTGCCGGGCAAAATGGTAGAGACTATTATAAAGAACAAAATTACAGTGCATATTCAAAAGCATGGATTAATGAGACAAAGTCAACATGGATTTAGTGAAGGGAAATCTTGCCTCACCAATCTATTACATTTCTTTGAAGGGGTGAACAATCATGTGAATAAAGGTGAGCTGGTTGATATTATGTATCTGGATTTTCAAAAGGCATTTAACAAAGTACCTCATGAAAGGCTCCAGAAGAAATTGAAGAGTCATGATATAGGAGGTAGTGTCCTATTGTGGATGAAAAACTGGTTAAAGGATAGAAAACAGAGAGTAGGGTTAAATGGGCAGTATTCTCAATGGAGAAGGGTAGGTAGTGGGGTTCCTCAGGGGTCTGTGCTGGGACCACTGCTTTTTAACATATTTATAGATGACCTAGAAATGGGAGTAACTAGTGAGGTAATTAAATTTGCTGATGACACAGTTATTTAAAGTGGTTAAATCGCGAGAGGATTGTGAAAAATTACAAGAGGACCTTACGAGACTGGGAGACTTGGCGTCTAAATGGCAGATAAGGTTTAATGTGAGCAAGTGATGCATGTGGGAAATAGGTACCCGAACTATTGCTACGTAATGCAAGGTTCCACATTAGGAATCACCGACCAAGAAAGGGATCTCGGCGTCGTTGTGTGCTGCTGCGGCTAAGAAAGCAAATAGAATGTTAGGTATTATTAGGAAAGGAATGGAAAACAAAAGTGAGGACATTATAATGCCTTTGTATTGTTCCATGGTGCAACCGCACCTCGAATATTGAGTTCAATTCTGGTTGCTGCATCTCAAAAAAGATATAGTGGATAGAAAAAGTACAGAGAAGGGTGACAAAAATGATAAAGGGGATGGCACGACTTCCCTATGAGGAAAGGCTGAAGCATCTAAGGCTCATCAGCTTGGAGAAGAGACAGCTGAGGGGAGATTATCATATCTATAAAATAATGAGTGAATGGTTAGACGTGAATCATTTATTTACTCTTTCCAAATATACTAGGACTTGGGGCATGTGATGAAGCTACAAAGTTTTTCTTCACTCAACATGTAATTAAACTCTGGAATTCATTGCCAGAGAATGTGTTAAAGGTGGTTAGCTAAGCGGGGTTTTAAAATGGTCTGGACGGCTTCCTAGAGGAAAAGTCCATAGACCATTATTAAATTGACTTGGGGAAAATCCACTGCTTATTACTGGGATAAGCAACATAAAATGTATTGAGTTTTCTGGGATCTTGCCAGATAATTGTGACCTGGATTGGCCACTGTTGGAAACAGGATGCTGGGCTTGATGGACCTTTGGTCTATCCGAGTTGGCAATACTTATGTACTTATGACACACCCAGTCAGCTAGGTCTTCAGGAAACCACAATGAAAACGCATTAAATAAATTTGTATGCACTGCCTTCACTGTATGGGCATCTATCTCATGCATAATCATTGTGGGAACAAATATGGGAACATTGGGCACTAATGGGTTCATTTGTCTCAAGGACTGCATTGAGAACCCCTGCTGTACCCTAACAGGACTTCAGGACTGTGGCTATGAAAATACAGGTGAGGGGCATATATGAGTCATGATGAAATTAGCTTTAGTGTTGAGTTCCGAAAGGATAGAACAACAGAGGTTCACAGTTGCTTGAATAGGACCCAGCCACACCTCTCATAATGCTCATTTTTGAATGGCTAAATAGAAAAACTAGGCAACTAGATTTGGCCTCTCTGCAGGGGAATATTTTCACCTCGACCAATCAAAGCATTACTCTAGCTCCACAACTGTTTCACACTTTTCTCTCAGTTCAGCTGTGTTTCCTTCCAAGATTGACTTCTATTATCTCTTCCATGTCATGCAATTAAACAGTGTGAGCATTTTATGAAACATGGGCAAGAAAGCTTAAGGGGAGCCCTGGGCTGTTGTGAAGTGTACAGCACTGATGCTGCATCATATTATTGCTATCATTATGAATTAATTTGCTTATATCCAAGGTTACTTGTATTACACTGACAATATAGCTTGCCTGTGTCAAGCTACACACGCTCTTGGGTGAATCTCTTTATAAAGGTGTTAAATAAATCTAATAAATGAATAAAAAAATAACAAACTTAAGTGGCAATTTTCAGTGGCAAACTTTACAGTAGAAAGCAGTATGCATATACCATCCTTTTTGACACTAAGAGGGGGATAATCGAACGGGGGCACCCATCTCTAAGAGCGCCCATCTCTAAGGATGGCCCTGTAAAGGGGCGGGGCAACCCGTATTATTGAAACAAGATGGACGTCCATCTTTCGCTTCAATAATATGGTCGGGGACGCCCAAATCATGAAATTTAAGTCAACCTTAGAGATGGCCGTCCCCAGTTTTTGGTGATAATGGAAAGCGAGGACGCCCATCTCAGAAACGGCCAAATCCAAGCCATTTGGTTGTGGGAGGAGCCAGCATTGGTCCCACTAACTGAATGGATAAAGCCCTTCCCTTGCTGATCCGGAAAGGAACGGGCATGCATGAAGCAAATTGCATGCAAATGAGCTGTTGTTTATTGGCACATGATTTCCTGCAGCTGAGGATGTCCAAAATGTGGATGTTTCTGTGAGAAGGATGTCCATGCCTTTGCTATGCCTCCAACACCCTCTTTATTTATTTGTTTGAATTTTGAATTACAAGTAGCAGCAGTGGGATTTGAACCAGTCACCTCTAGATTGCAAGACCAGTGCTCTAGCCACTCTGCCACTCTACTCCACTTCCTTGAAATTTGGCTGTCGCAGAGGGGGGGCAGTTGAGAACGTCCAAAATGTTTGAAAGAAGGACGTCCACGCCTTCGTTATGCCTCCACTGACACACACATACCTCCCCCCACAGGGACCTGCATACTGCCCCCCCCCCCCCACAGGAATAGCCAAATTTCAAGGGCGTGGAGTGGAGTGGAGAAGTGGCAGAGTGGCCTAGTGGTTAGAGTACTACTACTACTACTATTTAGCATTTCTATAGCGCTACAAGGCGTACGCAGCGCTGCACAAACATAGAAGACAGTCCCTGCTCAAAGAGCTTACAATCTAATAGATACATGCTGTTGTTACGTAAGAACGACCCCAACTGCAAGCAGGTTCATGTCTCAAGACACTAGATGAAGCTGAGATAGAAGTAGTGAGAAAGAAGCACCAGGTAGACCATCAAAATTGCTATATCACCCAGCTAAATTTTGGAAAAGGCTATACCATACAGCCAACTGAAAAAGGCACAAGCAAAGGGGAAGCCCAGCAGTACCATGCCACTAGTTGACAGCTGTGCAATCCACTCAACCCAGTAGTGATGGCACAGTTATAGAGGTTACAGAGAAGAACTTGGGAAGATATTAGCAAGCCACAAGTTGGCTGATGTAGCCATGACCTAGATGATTGATTTTTTTTTCCTCACGATTACAGCAAACCTCAAAGGTCGATGTGACTGGGTTACTGTCAATACCATGAATACATGAAACTACAAGGCTGCTGTCATCCAGCAGCCAAAGACACTGCCACCGCTCAGCAGAACAAGACATCACTGCCCTACAGCAGCACAGGCTGTTGCCACTACACAGTAGCACAGGCCATTGCTTCTACTTAGCAGTTACAGGATGATGCTCACAGCAGCAGAGGAGGGTGCTGCCCAAAAATCTAGACAGAACTTTACTGCTAAAAGCAGGACTTAACACTGCTGCTAAATATCCGCACAGGACACTGCTGTGAAACATCTGCATAGGTTGATGCATTCAAAAAACAGCACAGTACATTGTTGACATGTGCAGCATAAGATCTGGTCTTGTAATCTAGAAATGGCCAGTTCAAATCCCACTGCTACTACTCATCATCCAAAATTCAAATAAATAAAGAGGGTGGCAGAGGCATAGCAAAGAATAGGATGTCCTTCTCACAAAAACATCCATATTTTGGACGTCCTCAACTGACAGAGGCATAGCGAAGGACATACTCTAAAAAAAAAAAGACAAACATTTTTGAAGTTGTTTTTTTCGGGGTGAGAGGTGGTTAGTGACCACTGGGGAAGTCAGAGGAGGTCATCCCTGATTCCCTCTGGTGGTCATCTGGTCAATTCTGGCACCTTTTTGATGCTTGGTCGTGAAAAAAAATGGACCAAGTAAAGTCGTCCAAATGCTCGTGAGGGACGCCCTTCTTTTTTCCATTATCGGCCAAGGACGCCCATCTGTTAACCACACCCCTGTCCCGCCTTCGGTACACTGCCGACACGCCCCCTTGAACTTTGGTTGTCCCCACAACGGAAAGCAGTTGAGGATACCCAAAATCGGCTTTCCATTATGCTGATTTGGGTGACCTTAGGAGAAGGACGCCTATCTCCCGATTTGTGTCGGAAGATGGGCACTCTTCTCTTTCGAAAATAAGCAGCTAAGGAGGGAATTTATTAGCACTGAAAATTCAGCACCAAAAAACTCGAGTACTAAGTGTAATTCTACATATAAAGCATGCCCTTCATAGATCAGCATTTGGCACAAATCCCGATTTAACTTTTGGGTGCCATAATTATGTCTGCTAAAAGCAGATGGAAATGCCAGCAGCCAACTTAGGCATGCTTCTGGCGAATTCTGTAAATCTAAGTGCAATTTTTAGTAATGCCCCTGACATGCCCCTGCCACACATGATTGAAGCTAGGCACCGTGCTTTATAGAATAGCGTGCAGCAAGATGTGTGTGCAAATATTTAAGACTCCCAATTAGCATCAGTAATTGGATGTTGGCACACAACTATTGATGTTTCTGAACCAATTAGTCAATTACTTTACGCACGCATCTCCAATGTGTATCAAAGCTGGGCACAGAATTTGGGTGCCATATATAGAATCTGGGGGATTCTGTACATACAAAGTGCCCATAGATTGTCTTTTGTACCCAATTTTTTTGTGCAAGTAGCATTTTCATGGAAAATAATGCATAAAGCTTTGGAAATACAATCTACTGTTAATATTTTTTCAATCCTGGGAATGTTCCCATCAGAGCATAAGAATAGCCATACTGGGTCAGACCAATGGTCCATGTAGGCCAGCATCCTGCTTCCAACAGTAGCCAATCCAGGCACAAGAATCTGGCAAAAACCCAAACAGTAGCAATATTCCATGCTATCAACCCGGGGGCCAGCAGTGGCTTCCCCCATGTCCATTTCAATAACAGACTATGGACTTTTCCTCCAGGATCTTGTCCAAACTTTTTTAAAACCCAGATATGCTAACCGCTGATACCAAATCTTCCGGTAACGAGTTCCAAAGCTTAGCTATTCTTTGAGTGAAAACATATTTCCTCCTATTTGTTTTAAAAGTATTTCCATGTCATTTCAATGAGTGTCCCCTGGTCTTTGTTTTTGAAAGAGTGAAGAATTGATTAATTTTACCCGTTCTACACCACTCAGGATTTTATAGATCTCAATCATATTCCCCCTCAGCCGTCTCTTTTCCAAGCTGAAGAGCCCTAACCTCTTTAGCCTTTCCTCATATGGGAGGAGATCCATCCCCTTGATCATTTTAGCAGTTCTTCTTTGAACCTTTTCTAATTCCACTATATCTTTTTTTGAGATATAGCGACCAGAATTGAACGCAATACTCAAGTCGAGGTTGCACCATGGAGCGATAAAGAGGCATTATAATATTCTTGGTCTTTTATTTTGCATCCCTTTCCTAATAATTTCTAGCATCCAGTTTACTTTTTTTGGCTGCCACCACTTACTGGGCAGCACTGTCCCCCCAATTCTATAAAGCTGGGCACCAAGTTTACACCGAGCATGCAAAATTGCATGCACAATTTATAGAATAAGGTCAGATGCATGTATAACTTAATTTAATAACTGACTGTTATAATTAACAGTCAATCATTAGCTATAATTAGCCTGAAACGGTGTTAATTATGACCAATTAGAATATACACGCATAACTGCCCATAGTTGCTATTCTGGAAGTTGCATACTCAAATTCCAGAACAACACTTCAACGTGGGGTGGGGGGGATGTCAAGTGCATAGATACAGACTTACACTAGTCCTATATAATAAAAAGCACCTCCAATGTTCTGAAGCTGACTCCGTGGCAGTGAAGGTTTGAAGGGTTCATGCTGACTGTAACGCTGTATCCATCTCCTGTACTGACGTCATGTACTTCCGGGTTCTTCACAAACAGCACTGACCAACCACAGGATAGCAGCACGAGGCACAACCTCAACGTCTATAGCCTTCCCTTCGAGTTCATTCCCTCAGTCCTGCCCTCGCGGACAAAGGAAATGACGTCAGCAGGCGGGACTCTGAGGGAACAAAGTCGAAGGGAAGGCTACAGACGGGCAGGGCTTTCAAAGACGCAGCCGCTTCGACGGAGGTAAACAGGGGAGCGAGGAGAATCGATGGGTGGCTGGAGGGGGGCAGGGGAGCGATGAGAATCTGTGGGTGGCTGGAGGGGCAGCAGGGGAGCAAGGACAATTGCTGGGTGCCTGGAGGGGGGCAGGGGAGAGAGGAAAATCACAGGGTGGCTGGAGGGTGGGCAGAGAAGATAGGAGAATCGCTGGGTGGCTGGGGGGGGCAGGGGAGATAGGAAAATCGCTGGGTGGCTGGAGGGGGGCAGGGGAGAGAGGAGAATCACTGGGTGGCTGGAGGGGGGCAGAGGAAAGAGGAGAATCACTGGGTGGCTGGAAGGGGAGCAGGGGAGAGAAGAGCATCAGTGGGTGGCTGGAGGGGGGGCAGGGGACAGAGGAGAATCACTGGGTGGCTGGAGGGGGGCAGGAGAGAGAGGAGAATCGCTGGGTGGCTGGAGGGGGGCAGGGGAGAGAGGAGAATCACTGGGTGGCTGGAGGGGGAGCAGGGGACAGAGGAGACTCACTAGGTGGCTGGAGGGGGGGCAGGGGACAGAGGAGAATCGCTGGGTGGCTACAGGGGGGCAGGGGACAGAGGAGAATCACTGGGTGGCTGGAGGGGGAGCAGGGGAGAGAGGAGAATTGCTGGGTGGCTGGAGGGGGGCAGGGGACAGAGGAGACACACTTGCACCCAGCAGTCTTACTCTCTCTCTGTCACACACACACACTCACCATTCACTCTCTCTCACACAGACAGTCACTCTCACACACACTCTCTCAAACATACACACTCCGAGAAAAACCTTGCTAGCGCCCGTTTCATTTGTGTCAGAAACAGGCCTGTTTTACTAGTATTCTATAACAGCAGTTCCATATGGAACTACTGTTACAGAATTCACAACACGCATCATCTCAGCACCTACATTTCGGTTCCATTTCTTGAAATTACCCGTGTTTGCAAAAAAAGTCAAATTACAAAGGCACATGAATGTCACAAGGCCCATTTCATTTATCCCATTCCTCTTCCTCATGCAGAACTGAGTCATCTCTTTATCCTTCTCTGCTTTTTCTGCACTTCTTCCTTGGTCTCTTTTATATTCTCATAATGTTCTTTTGTTTACTCTGTGGTGGGAAGATGTTCTGCCAATAACAGACTGGGTGTCTTTACACCAAATTATTGATATTCTTTGTTATATAATTGTGACAATATTTATGAAATGAGTTACCTAGAGCAGAGGAGACAGAGAGAGAAAAAAAAAGAGATCACTGGGACTGAATTCTGAATATTCAAGTGGACACAAGAAACAATTACTTGTTTTAGATTTTGCAGAAGACAGTTGATTAATGATCTCTCTCTGTTTCTAATTTTCCAGAAACACTGTAAATGAAGTCACCAGCCTCCCAATCACTGGTAACATTTATTACAAGAAAGAGAGAAATTTACACTATTGAAAAAGAGCGAAATAACTTTCTATTTCAAGGGACGAGGAAGGGGTTATTGAAGTGCCATTAACTGCATCACATTATCTACTGTGTTAACCTGTGGCAACTATCTCCATGTTAGCTGAAAGGGACAGTCTCCACCCATTCTGCATTAACTGCTAAAACATTCTCCCCTCATATTTAGCAGCATTTGACTGGCAGGATTGGCACCTGGCTAGTTAAATGTCAAAAAAACATTTATCAGATATTCAGAGGTACGCTGAATATTGCTGGTTAGCAGCTAGTGGATAGCCGGTTATATTGGGTGATTTTAAAAATGTGATTGGTCAAGTTTGGCAGCCATATTTGGCCACGTGCAACCCTAGAATATCTTTGGCCGGTCTGAATTTAACCGGCCAGGGCTGAATATCAGTTTGGCCGGTTAAACTGGATATTCAATGCCAGCGTTTAATAATTGATAACATTTTTGAATAGTATACATTGGTTAATATATGCTTTGAGCAACCGCTTTTTTTCTTTGACATATTATACATATCTAATATCTAAACTTAATATAAGGTATTAATTGTGAGTATTTTACTTTTACTTCTGTGTGCTGTCAGGCGCCCCCCTGTGGTGCTTACCCCGCTTACCGGGTTGGGCCGGCCCTGAGATCCAACCCTCCTCCTATCCCTAGACATCAGTGCCCAGGTCCTCACTGTCCGACAAGGCTGACTCGCAGCCCTTGACATTCAAAAGAGCCTGTGCTGGTTGAATAATGCTGCCCCTTCAACCATAGGCCCCCACAGGGCACACCCCCGGACTGCACTGGACTGCAATGGCCCTAAACTGATCTCACTGCTAGTGACCAGATCACCTCTTCACTCCTGAATCAGCAACACCCTGCACCCAAAGAATCCTGGCCAATCAGATTGCCTCGCTTTTACAACATTCGACATCGCTTCCCAAATTCGGTTTGGACTTAAACAGTCTGAGTCGACCGGCGCTGAAGAAGACTCTTTGACTGGCGGGGGTTGGGGACCCCCGCCAGCAAACATGGTACCTGATGCAGTGGCAGGGGGGGGTCTATGGCTGGGGGGGTCAATTGTAGAGGGGGCAAGGGCTTAATCTGTGGGGGCCCATGCCCCTGTGGCCCCACGTAGCTACGCCCCTGCTAGTGGCCACCTTCTTTAGACCTGCCTGATGGACTTCCATCTACAGCTACCCCTTTCCTTCCCTTCCCTGATGCCTGTACCTACCTATGATCCCTTACTAGCCTCCAGGCTTTCCCTTCTAACCTGCCTCCCTACATCCCTCCCCCAGAACCTTTTTTCTAGCTGTGTCGGTCCGTGGCCCATTTGTGTGCCTAATCCCCTAGTCGGCTGGGTCAGTTCCTTATTTGCAAAAAGTACACACTGTTTATGAAGAGTGTGCACTATAATATATAATTTATAAATAAAGATTGTGATAACCGTCCAGCTTATAATCGAAAGTGATCGCCGGCCATCTTCCGACACAATTCGGGAGATGGCCGGCGATTTCTTAAAAGCGGTGAAATCGGTATAATCGAAAGCAGCATTTTTGACAGCATCGCCGCTTTCCCGTCGCTTCGCCGGCAAAAGTTCAAGGGGGTGTGTTGGTAGATTAGCGAAGGCGGGACATGGGTGGGCATGGGCGTGGCTACCAGATGGCTGGCTTACGCCGATAATGGAAAAAAAAGCGGCGTTAAGCAGTATTTTGCTGGCTTTACTTGGTCCTTTTATTTTCACAACCAAGCCTCAAAAAGGTGCCCCAACTGACCAGATGACCATTGGAGGGAATGGGGGATGGCCTCCCCATACTCCCCCAGTGGTCACCAATCCCCTTCCAAACTAAAAAGATAAAACTAAAAACCTTTTTTGCCAGCCTGTATGCCAGCCTCAAATGCCGTACCCACCTCCATGACAGCAGAATGTGTTGTATCCTCCGACAGCCTTTCCCTGGTTGCGATATGGCTCTCGGGTGAGAGTGACACCTTTTCTGTTAGATACCCTGCACAGTCACATTAGCAATGCATTGTGGTGGGTGTAGGGTACTGGGCTCTACTCCTATGGTGCTTTTCCCCCCTGCTAACTGGGTCAGAGTGTGCCCTGTTTTGTTTCCTGTTGTAGTCCATGCGGTAGTGGCCATTTTTGGAAGACAGTTTTAGTTCCCTTTCCTGTGTTACCCACGTTACAGAACGTAGTTATTACCTTGAATGGTGATGAAAGAGGGCATTGTACACCATTGTGCCAGCTCTGACCTACTGCTAATCTTAGTACCAGGGGACTCTTTGCCAGTGGGGCACAACCTCTGATCTGCAGTTAACTGTGAGTAAATGTGCTTATTTCAAGAAAGGACTTTTTCAGAGAGATTAGTCTTCAGGTGTGTACTGGTGTGCCAAAGTTATACAGCAGCAATAAGTCCTAGAGGCTGTATGCAGGTCCCTGGAGCAATTTTAGTGGGTGCAGTGCATTTGTGGGTAGTGGGTTTTGGGGGGGGGGTTGGGGGGGGGGGGGTTGGGGGGGGGGGGGGGGTTGGGGGGCTCAGCTCCCAAAGTAAGGGAGCTATGCACGTGGGAGCTTTTCTGAAGTCCACCGCAGTGACCCCTAGGGTGGCTGGTTGGTGTCCTGGCATGTCAGGGGGGCCAGTGCACTAAAAATGCTGCCTCCTCCCTCGGCCAAATGCCTTGAATTTGGCCAGGGTTTGAGATGGCCGACATAACTTTCATCGCTGAAAAACAAACCCGGCCATCTGAAACCCGGCAAACTCCACGGCATTTGGCCGGGCTAAACCGTATTATCGAAAAAAAAGATGGCCGGCCATCTTTTTCGATATTACGGTTCCGGCCAGCTGTAGCGCCGCTGCCAACATAGATCGCCGGTGATCTATTTGGCCAGCGACATTCGATTATGCCCCTCCGTATTACAGTAAGTTCAGGTGGATTAACATAGAGGAGTCTAGTGAGATTGATCTTCTAGGTGGAGGCATTGACACCTGTCATATGGCCTGGTGTAAAGGATCACGCCTTCATTTACAGGCATGTTCAGGCATGTGTTAGTATTCTACACAGAAAAATAGAAGCCTGCTTTTCTTTATAGAATTGGCTTAAAATAGGCACTATAACCCTGTTATAGAAATACTTCCACTTGTCTATGGGAAATATCCTTAAATGGGGCACTTTATCAGCCAGTAACTTCTCTGTCTCCTTTATCAGAGATATTCTTATATGAATGTAGTTTGTTAGTGACCAAGCTGAACACTCAGATAGTTTCTGAATGACAGTCATCTTTTATGTTGACCAAATGGATTTTGGTGGATCAGTTTTGGTGCTTTGATGTTACCTCTGAACAAAAATAAAATAGATATTAATGGAAAACAAAATGGTATAGACAGAACCAGATAAAACTCCAATAATGGCATACTTATATATCTTAGTTAAAATGAAACTTGTCTGTTTTTACAGGGAGCTGGATTTCTTTGTTTTTATGGGCAGACTTCAAACTGCAGTTACTGATGGGTGGCCCCTGTAATTATTTTCTCATATGGTTAATAAAGGAATATCAGAAACATAAAATCAAGAGGTTTTATACATCAAAAGAAGTGAATTGAAATGTGAACCTTTACTGAAATTAACCACCTGCAGCTCAGTGTTATTAAAAATTAAAGGGCTGAATGTATATACAAAGTGAAAGCAATTTTAGAATTCTAGGTGCTAAAAAAACAATCAAATGGTGGTAATGACAGTGTTTCATGTGTGCATGTGGGGGGATGGGATATTTTTTCCTGGATGTGATTTTATAAGTATGCACATAGAATTGGGCGCATAGTAGGGCTCATATTTCCACGCTTGGCCACCCTCCAGTTAAGCACAATATTATAAAATGCTCATTCTCCGAGGACAAGCAGGCTGCTTGTTCTCACTGATGGGTGACGTCCACGGCAGCCCCTCCAATCGGAAACTTTGCTAGTCCTCGCGCGCCCATGCGCACCGCGCATGCGCGGCCGTCTTCCCGCCCGAACCGGCTCGTGTTCGTCAGTCTTCTTTTGTCCGCGCTCGGTACGGTCGTGTTTTCGCCGTGTCGTGCCCCGGAAAGTCGACCTCGCGCGTCGTTCTTACTTCGTGTTAAAAAAAAAAAAAACTCTGTGTGGAAGGAGACTCTTCGGTCTTTTTTCCTTCCGATATTTCCAGTTTTTCGCCCCGGTAAGTTTTCTTTCGTCGTCGGGGTAGGCCGCTTTTAGGCCTCGGGTCGAAGTTTTCTTCCCCTTGTTTTTGTGGTGCCTTTTCCGCCATTTCGACTTTTGATCTCGCCGGCGTGATTTTTCCGCCCATGACATCGAAGTCTCCCAGCGGCTTCAAGAAGTGCACCCAGTGCGCCCGGGTCATCTCGCTCACTGATAGGCACACGTCGTGTCTTCAGTGCTTGGGGGCTGGGCACCGCCCGCAGGCCTGTAGTCTGTGTTCCCTTTTACAAAAGCGGACTCAGGTAGCGAGATTGACCCAGTGGAACGTTTTGTTCTCGGGCTCTTCGTCGGCATCGGCACCGGGACGATCCAGTGCATCGACGTCGTCAACGCCCGGACCTTCATCTTCGCCCCTGACTGCATTGAGTGTATCGAGGCATCGACCCTCTGCATCGGGGCGACATCGGAGGGCTGCGTCGGCGTCGGTGACATCGAGACCTCCTCTTTTGCTGATGTCGTCGGACGGTGGTGCTTCGTCTGGAGCGCAGGTGAGGGCTGTCCATTCCCCTGCTGGTGGCGGTGAGCCTTCGGGTGGGTCTCCTCCTGCCCTGAGGGCTCCCGCGGTACAGCCCCCCCGAGACCAACCTCCTTCGGCCTCGGCCCCGAGGAAGCGACGGCTGGATTCGACGTCCTCCTCGTCGGTGCTGGGAAGCTCCGGTGACATGCTTCGCTCCAAGAAATTGAAGAAGCATCGTCACCGGTCTCCTTCCCGTGTCGGCACCGAGAGCTCTGGGTCGCCGAGGGAGTCGGCACCCAGTAGGCATCGGCACCGAGAGGACCGCTCATCCTCTGTTCAGGAGGTGTCGATGCGCTCCACTCTGGACAGCCCGGAACAGCCTCCACACCCGGAACAGGGTTTGACATCGACTCCTGCATCGACATCGATGTCTTTCTCCACAGCTGCTCTGCACGAGAGCCTCCGGGCTGTTCTCCCAGAGATCCTGGGGGAGCTGTTGCGCCCTACCCCTCCGGTACCGGGGGTGCTTGCGCCACCGGTACCGTCGAGCGAGGCGCCGGCTGGCCCCATGCCCGAGGTGAGGCCTTCCGCATCGGTACCGCATGCGATACCGACTGCGGTCGCCTCCCAGGAAGGCTCCCCGACTACGTCGGCGGAGGGAGCTTCGCCGATGCGGGCGAGAGAGTCTACCTCTCGACGCTCCCATCATGGACGTGGCTCCACGGAGTCGAGTCGGGCACGGTTGCAGACACAGGTCCGTGAACTTGTGTCTGACACCGAGGGTGAGGCCTCGTGGGAAGAGGAAGAAGACATCAGATATTTCTCTGACGAGGAGTCTGAGGGTCTTCCTTCCGATCCCACTCACTCTCCTGAAAGACAGCTTTCTCCTCCCGAGAGTCTGTCTTTCGCTTCCTTTGTCCGGGAGATGTCTACGGCCATCCCCTTCCCGGTGGTTGTGGAGGATGAGCCCAGGGCTGAAATGTTTGAGCTCCTGGACTATCCTTCTCCACCTAAGGAAGCGTCCACAGTACCCATGCATCATGTCCTAAAAAAGACATTGCTGGCGAACTGGACCAAGCCTCTAACTAACCCCCACATTCCCAAGAAGATCGAGTCCCAGTACCGGATCCATGGGGACCCAGAGCTGATGCGCACTCAGTTGCCTCACGACTCTGGAGTTGTGGATTTGGCCCTAAAGAAGGCTAAGAGTTCTAGGGAGCATGCTTCGGTGCCCCCGGGCAAAGGCTCTAGAACCTTAGACTCCTTTGGGAGGAAGGCCTACCATTCTTCAATGCTCGTGGCCAAAATTCAGTCGTACCAGCTCTACACGAGCATCCACATGCGGAACAATGTGCGGCAGTTGGCGGGCTTGGTGGACAAGCTCCCCCCTGAGCAAGCCAAGCCTTTTCAGGAGGTGGTCAGGCAGCTGAAGGCGTGCAGAAAATTCCTGGCCAGAGGGGTGTATGACACCTTTGATGTTGTGTCCAGGGCCGCTGCCCAAGGTGTGGTGATGCGCAGACTCTCATGGCTGCGTGCCTCCGACCTGGAGAATAGAATCCAGCAGCGGATTGCGGACTCGCCTTGCCGTGCGGATAATATTTTTGGAGAGAAGGTCGAGCAGGTGGTAGAGCAGCTCCACCAGCGGGACACCGCATTCGACAAGTTCTCCCGCCGGCAGCCTTCAGCATCTACCTCTACAGGTAGAAGATTTTTCGGGGGAAGGAAGACTGTTCCCTACTCTTCTGGTAAGCGTAGGTACAATCCTCCTTCTCGACAGCCTGTGGCCCAGGCTAAGCCCCAGCGCGCTCGCTCTCGTCAGCAGCGTGCGCCTCAGCAAGGCCCATCGGCTCCCCAGCAAAAGCAAGGGACGAGCTTTTGACTGGCTCCAGCAGAGCATAGCCGACATCCAAGTATCAGTGCAGGGTGACCAGTGCAGGGTGACCAGTCGGGGGGAGGTTGAAAGCTTTTCACCAAAGGTGGCCTCTCATAACCTCCGAGCAGTGGGTTCTCCAAATAGTCCGGCAAGGATACACCCTCAATTTGGCCTCAAAACCTCCAAATTGTCCACCGGGAGCTCAATCCTACAGCTTCCAGCACAAGCAGATACTTGCAGAGGAACTCTCCGCCCTTCTCAGCGCCAATGCGGTTGAGCCCGTGCCATCCGGGCAAGAATGGCTGGGATTCTATTCCAGGTACTTCCTTGTGGAAAAGAAAACAGGGGGGATGCGTCCCATACTAGACCTAAGGGCCCTGAACAAATATCTGGTCAAAGAAAAGTTCAGGATGCTTTCCCTGGGCACCCTTCTACCCATGATTCAGCAAAACGATTGGCTATGCTCTCTGGACTTGAAGGACGCCTACAAGCACATCCCGATACTGCCAGCTCACAGACAGTATCTGCGATTTCAGCTGGGCACACGTCACTTCCAGTACTGTGTGCTACCCTTTGGGCTCGCCTCTGCGCCCAGAGTGTTCACGAAGTGCTTGGCTGTAGTAGCAGCGGCACTTCGCAGACTGGGGGTACACGTGTTCCCATATCTCGACGATTGGCTGATGAAGAACACATCCGAGGCAGGAGCCCTGCAGTCCATGCAGATGACTATTCGCCTCCTGGAGCTACTGGGGTTTGTGATAAATTATCCAAAGTCCCATCTTCTCCCAGTGCAGAAACTCGAATTCATAGGAGCTCTGCTGGATTCTCGGACGGCTCGCGCCTATCTTCCAGAGACGAGAGCCAACAACTTGTTGTCCCTCGTCTCGCGGGTGCGAGCGTCCCAGCAGATCACAGCTCGGCAGATGTTGAGATTGCTGGGCCACATGGCCTCCACAGTTCATGTGACTCCCATGGCCCGCCTTCACATGAGATCTGCTCAATGGACCCTAGCTTCCCAGTGGTTTCAGGCTGCTGGGGATCTAGAAGACGTGATCCACCTGTCCACAAGTTTTCTCGAATCCCTGTATTGGTGGACGATTTGGTCCAATTTGACTCTGGGACGTCCTTTCCAAATTCCTCAGCCACAAAAGGTGCTGACCACGGATGCGTCTCTCCTGGGATGGGGAGCTCATGTCGATGGGCTTCACACCCAAGGAAGCTGGTCTCTCCAGGAACGCGATCTGCAGATCAATCTTCTGGAGTTACGAGCGATCTGGAACGCTCTGAAGGCTTTCAGAGATCGGCTGTCCCACCAAATTATCCAAATTCAGACAGACAACCAGGTTGCCATGTATTACGTCAACAAGCAGGGGGGCACCGGATCTCGCCCCCTGTGTCAGGAAGCCGTCAGCATGTGGCTCTGGGCTCGCCGTCATGGCATGGTGCTCCAAGCCACATATCTGGCAGGCGTAAACAACAGTCTGGCCGACAGGTTGAGCAGGATTATGCAACCTCACGAGTGGTCGCTCAATTCCCGAGTGGTGCGCCAGATCTTCCAAGCGTGGGGCACCCCCTTGGTAGATCTCTTCGCATCTCAAGCCAACCACAAGGTCCCTCAGTTCTGTTCCAGGCTTCAGGCCCACGGCAGACTGGCATCGGATGCCTTCCTCCTGGACTGGGGGGAAGGTCTACTGTATGCTTATCCTCCCATACCTCTGGTGGGGAAGACTTTGTTGAAACTCAAGCAAGACCGAGGCACCATGATTCTGATTGCTCCTTTTTGGCCGCGTCAGATCTGGTTCCCTCTTCTTCTGGAGTTGTCCTCCGAAGAACCGTGGAGATTGGAGTGTTTTCCGACCCTCATCACACAGGACGAAGGGGCGCTTCTGCATCCCAACCTCCGGTCCCTGGCTCTCATGGCCTGGATGTTGAGAGCGTAGACTTTGCCTCTTTGGGTCTGTCAGAGGGTGTCTCCCGCATCTTGCTTGCTTCCAGGAAAGATTCCACTAAAAGGAGTTACTTCTTTCTGTGGAGGAGGTTTGCCGTCTGGTGTGACAGCAAGGCCCTAGATCCTCGCTCTTGTCCTACACAGACCCTGCTTGAATACCTTCTGCACTTGTCTGAGTCTGGTCTCAAGACCAACTCTGTAAGGGTTCACCTTAGTGCAATCAGTGCATACCATTACCGTGTGGAAGGTAAGCCGATCTCAGGACAGCCTTTAGTTGTTCGCTTCATGAGAGGTTTGCTTTTGTCAAAGCCCCCTGTCAAGCCTCCTACAGTGTCATGGGATCTCAATGTCGTTCTCACCCAGCTGATGAAACCTCCTTTTGAGCCACTGAATTCCTGCCATCTGAAGTACTTGACCTGGAAGGTCATTTTCTTGGTGGCAGTTACTTCACCTCGTAGAGTCAGTGAGCTTCAGGCCCTGGTAGCCCAGGCCCCTTACACCAAATTTCATCATAACAGAGTAGTCCTCCGTACTCACCCTAAGTTCTTGCCAAAGGTTGTGTCGGAGTTCCATCTGAACCAGTCAATTGTCTTGCCAACATTCTTTCCCCGTCCTCATTCCTGCCCTGCTGAACGTCAGCTGCACACATTAGACTGCAAGAGAGCATTGGCCTTCTATCTGGAGCGGACACAGCCCAACAGACAGTCCGCCCAATTGTTTGTTTCTTTTGATCCCAACAGAAGGGGAGTGGCTGTGGGGAAACGCACCATATCCAATTGGCTAGCAGATTGCATTTCCTTCACTTACGCCCAGGCTGGGCTGGCTCTTGAGGGTCATGTCACGGCTCATAATGTTAGAGCCATGGCAGCGTCGGTAGCCCACTTGAAGTCAGCCACTATTGAAGAGATTTGCAAAGCTGCGACATGGTCATCTGTCCACACATTCACATCTCATTACTGCCTGCAGCAGGATACCCGACGCGACAGTCGGTTCGGGCAGTCAGTGCTTCACAACCTGTTCGGGCTTTAGGATCCAACTCCACCCCCAGAGGGCCCTGTTTGTTCTGTTCCAGGCTGCACTCTCAGTTAGTTAGTAAATTTTTAGGTCAATTTCAGTAATGTCCTCGCCGTTGCGAGGCCCAATTGACCATGGTTGTTGCTTTGAGTGAGCCTAGGTGCTAGGGATACCCCATCAGTGAGAACAAGCAGCCTGCTTGTCCTCGGAGAAAGCGAATGCTACATACCTGTAGAAGGTATTCTCCGAGGACAGCAGGCTGATTGTTCTCACAAACCCACCCGCCTCCCTTTGGAGTTGTGTCTTCTCTTGCTTTGTCTTGCTACATATGGGACTGACGAACACGAGCCGGTTCGGGCGGGAAGACGGCCGCGCATGCGCGGTGCGCATGGGCGCGCGAGGACTAGCAAAGGCCTTTGCTAGTGAAGTTTCCGATTGGAGGGGCTGCCGTGGACGTCACCCATCAGTGAGAACAATCAGCCTGCTGTCCTCGGAGAATACCTTCTACAGGTATGTAGCATTCGCTTTCGGTGCAGAAGTGATTGGTTCATCGAGGGGGCCAGGGGTGGGGAAAAGGGACAGCAGGTCAGCGGGAAGGGATAGAGGTGGAGCAGGACTAAGCAAGAAGAGAGTAGGCAGGTGCAGTAAAGACATAATGCAGGTGAAATGCCAGAAACACAGTAGAGCACAGGGGCGGACTGACCATTCGGGCAACCGACTAGTCCTCGAGGGCCCAGAGGCTCTAGGGGACACAGAGGCTCTGCCCAGTTGCCCGCCGTCACACACTACAGCCCACACAGGGCCCTAGTGGTCTAGTGGTCGCTGCCACTATTCTCCCTGGTTGCATCGCTGTGTTTACAAAATGGCTGCCGAGACTACCGTGGGAAGTCTCTGCAGCCATTTTGTAAACATGGCGCCGCGCCAGGCAGAGTACAGACAGTGGGTTGGCAGGAAAGAGGGGATTTATTTCCTGCCCCCGAAGAAGACAGTCACAGCCAACTGAGGTCTTTTTTCCTCCTTTTTGGATAATTAAAGAAAAGATAAAAAAATTCTAAAAAAATAAATATATCGATATTAAGCACAAGGGTCTTCAAGAAATACTATGAATTGTGTGTTTATATCATGTTTTACATTCTGGAGTACTTTTGTAATGTGATTTATCCACTATATTTTTTGGTGTGTTCACTTTTATAATGGTTCTCCTTTTTAGTTTGTTTATCTGCCTCTGTAGAAGCCACAGCCACTAGACCACCAGGGCCCTTCAAGGTGGGGGGGGGGGGGGGGGGGGGGGCGGGTGACAGCAGCAACACGGTGGGAGGGAGGCAGCAAAGCAGGGGTGGAGGCAGCAGTAGCATGGCGGGAGGGCAGCAGCAGCACGGCAGTGGGGCCCAGAGTAGTCTCAGAGCCCGGAGGCCCAGAGAACTCTCAGTCTGCCCCTGATAGAGAACACCAACAAACTTTCTGTGTCCCAATAAACAAATGCAGCTTGACTCATGCGATGTTTATAGCAAGTGCAATAGGATCCGTGCCATTTGCAGAATACGCTTTCCACACCTATTTCCACGCTATGCCCCCTGCTCCGTCCACTCTCCACCCCATCCCCACTCGGTTTTTGGCACGTAAAAATAGGTGCGATGGGCAAATTGTGCACCTGACTTGGACCTTTATAGAATCAAGTTTAGCATGTTTACCTCTTTTGGAGCTGAAATTGCCAATCAGCGTGTAAGTTGGGCACTGATATTTTTTTAAAGAATTAAGGGGAAAATGCATTAAAACACTGAGCCCCATTTACTAAATTGCTATAAAATTGCCTGGCAAAATATGCAGTATATCAAATGTAATAAATGATAATCATGCAGTAACTGTGCAGTAATCACCAC